>NC_067477.1:30811650-31429150 GCF_947179515.1 Apodemus sylvaticus
TGTTTTGATCCCCATGGCTTGCTCATCCTGATCTCTTTTTACCTTTTTTTAAATTTTTTATTGGTTGTTTTATATATTTACATTTCAGATGTTATTCCCATTCCCTGTTTCCCCTCCACCACAACCCTATCCCATTCCCCCTCCCCCTGCTTTTATGAAGGTGTTCCCCCACTGTAGAGAGCCTTATTGGGGTGCCATGCCACCTGGCAGGAACTTGACATCGACCTATGTGAAGTTCCTCTTCCAGCCTTTGAGCAGGAACTCCTGTGTTAGCCATAATCCCCTCCAGCTAGGGTGGAGTGCTCAGACCAAGGTGAAATCCATTGTTCTTCAAGGACCTGCAGTTTCCTGAGAAACACTAGCTACCTGTGGAGCAATTGAACCAGGTCTGCTGAGAAGCTTCCAGCCTTTGGGGGAAGGATTTTCCCCTGCCTGTATATTTGGAGTTCTTCATTAAACTTTGAGACCTTGAACAGCAATGTTGTCTTGGTCTCCATGCCTTTTAGCTGCCTTCCCCAGCTTCCCTTCCAGGTAACCTGTTTGATGTAACTGCTGGCAGTTATATCCCACCCACACATTCACTCCTACCTCACTGCCCTAGCATTCCCCTATGCCCCATACCTCATCAAGCCTCCACAGGACCAAGGGCCTCCCCTCCCATTGATGGCAGATAAGGCCATCCTCTGCTACATATGCAGCTGGAGCCATGGGTCCCTCCCTGTGTACTTTTTGGTTGATGGTTTAGTCCTTGGGAGCTATGGGGGTTCTGGTTAGTTGATGTTGTTCTTCCTATGGGGATGCAAACCCCTTCAGCTCCTTCAGTCCTTCCCTTAATTCCTCCATTGGGGTCCCAGTCAGCCTGATTTCTTATAAAACACAATAATACCTGCCCACCATTGGTTACACCCAACAAGATGTACAGGAACCTCCTATTTGAACTATATTAATCAAGATAATACCCCACTGACTCGCCTATAGGACCGTCTAATGAAGTCATTTTCTCAGGTAAGATTCCCTTGCCGGATATGAGTAGCTTTGTCTTGTCAGTGGTATTTTCAGCACAGCAGTTAACAGAGGCAAAAGTTTATTTACAAAATCCCCATTTGTACCAGAGAATTAGCTCTGCCTATAACTAAGGATGATTATAATTAAAAGAAGGACTTCCAATTGCAAATCACAGTAGGAATTATGAATTAGCATACCAGATATTATGAGTTTTCCTCTCTCAACAATGTTATAACCATCTTGATATCAAAGGTAGCTTCCCAAATCATAAGTTCTAAACAGTCACTAAAACACAGATTGAAAATCTATTTAACAAAGTAAATGGATAAAAATTTAAAGCAATGACAGGAAGGAAGAAAAAGAAGAAAGAAGAAAAAACAACTAAAAACCACATTTGTTAGCATTTACAGAATGCTAACATTCTGTACATTACTAAGAATAAATGTCATAGATGTATTTTTTCCTTTAAAGGTTCAAATACCTAAACTTAATTCCCATAATATGATATTTAGACATCCTTGAGGGAATGGTGTTAAAAGAGATCTTTTGTCTTCATGAATTAGGAAGTAGATCTTCACCAAACATCATGACTTTTCTGTCTAAATCCTACAAATTCAGCTTCCATGGTAGTTAGAAATAGGTTTCCATTAGTTCTATGTTTCCTAATCCATGGTATTCTAATATGGAAGCCCAAGTAGATTTGCAGGCAGGCAGTGAGAAATCTCAAATGATAGAGGAGATGTCTTAATTTTAAACTATGTGCCCCTCCCCATGCATCACAGAGTCAAAGTTTCTTCTCAGACATGAAGTTAATGGAAGGGTACTTCATAAAAGTTAAAGTGGGGTTAAATTTAGGTAGAGCATCCCCAGAGGAAACATTAAAAATCAAAGCCCTTCTCACTTAGGAAAGGTTCAGTTCATTCCTGAGTCTCCTAGATGCACAAAATTCCTTCTCAGCATGGCAAGTCATACCATGTATTTTAGCATCTCTAACAGCAAAGATTTTATTACGTGTAAAAACCTGTACTAACCAGTTTGAGGACTTGATATCTCCAGCGGGAAATTTATGTTTTCTCTGTAGAATATTATTATAGATTGGGTCCTTACATTTCTTATCTTTGCACATTTTTCCAACTCTGTAAATTGGACAAAACTACATTATGATGGGAAAGATTTGACTGTGAACATAAAATGCTCAGTGGACGGAGAACATCTTTACCCTCAGCCAGCTTTGTGTCATTTCACAAGTAAATTTCATTGTTTCTGATCCATGAATCTGTGATATTTATGGTTCCTTGCATTGTCTCCTTAGAGTCCTTTGAAACATCTGCCTGATTTCCTCCTTAATAAAAAATAAGTACAATGTCAAACAGATGTTCTTTGGGTATTTACATGAAAATCATAATTTTATTTATCAGTATCTTTCTTAAAAAGCACTTCCTATAAGCCAAACATTACTCTAAATAGTTTTCTATTAGTGTGATAATTACGCATACTAATAGACTTCCTTGTATTTTTGATATGTTCACATGTGCACATGATGCATTTCAATCATGTTCACTCTCTATTACCGTTCTTGTGACTTACCCTCTTCTCTTCCGTTTTCTGACTAACCCCTCTCACTTTCACTTATTTTTTGTAATGAATCAATGATTTTCATATTTGAGGTAGTTACAAACTTTCTTATAGTTACACAGGCACCTAAGTGCATGTACCAGCTGAGGAAAATCTGTCTCCCTCTGTCACCAAGTATGATTGTATATAAATCCTTAGAGGATTGCACCCTGAGCCCTTCCCTTCTCCATGTCAGCATGGTGAGAGAAGCAATCTTATACAGATGTGTGCAGTAAACCACAGTTTTTGTAATTTCTTTTTTTTAACTTCCATTTATTTTTAATTTTTTAAATTTTTTTAATTTTTTTAATTTTTTTCGATATGCTCTTTATTTACATTTCAAATGATTTCCCCTTTCCTTGATCCCTCCTCCCCAAAAGTCCTATAAACCCTCTTCCCTTTCCATGTTCCCCCATCCACCTCTTCCCACTTCCCTGTTCTGGTATTCTCCTATACTACTGCACTGAGCCTTTCCAGAGCCATGGGCCACTCCTTCCTGCTTCAAGAATTTAACAGTCATATCATACCTGGAAGGCAGAATTCCACATCTACCTTTCTCCTTTCCCCAGCTCTTACACTCTGCTCATTTCTCCTTGGTTCCATGGTTTTCCCTGAGTTCTGAGCTAGGGCATTAGTGTTGATGTTCCCTTTATGGCTGAGCAGGTCATGGTCACTTAATCTTATCACACTGGCCAGTAAATATTGTAGGTCTTTGTAGCCCCCACTTCCCACTGCAAAAGAAGCTTTTTTGGCCCAACATGAAAGCTTTGCAATTCTGCCAGCATAAATGCAGTTATTTGAGAGGCAAGTTCGAAGGCACATCATGTATATTTAGGAAAACACCCCTAATCAGAACATATGACATCACCATACACATGCTTTTCACCTCATTTACCAAATGTGCAATAGCCCCTGAGGACCAGGTCTCAAATCTATGCTAAGCCTTCTATAGGTGTCATCTCCTATAATCTTCCCAACAAATAAGGAGTTGGGTATAATTGATATTCCCATTTTATAGATCAAGGTCAACAAATAATAACATGGTGATTCAATCATGCCCAAAGCCTGTTGCTGAATCCAAAGTTTAATTGAAATTATAATGTTCCTTGGTACAGTTCATAATATATGACTTTTGCCCTGAAACAGCAGAGCTGAAAACAAAGTCATTGCCTAAAAGCTTACATTCTTGGCTTACTTAAATACGTGAAAAGACCAGGCTTTGAAAGTCTCTATCAATTATTGAATTTATCCAGCTAATGGATAACCAAGAATGGACCATTTACTTCAATTCAACAAAAGTCAAATGGGTCAGTGTTTCATTTGTCCCTAGCCAGTATTGACTGTATGAGATTATTTCACTTTCTACAAAACACTGAACATCATGTCTCTATATACATATACATGCTCCAGGGGCATTCTCTCATCTTGAAAAATAAGTTTGAGGTTTGTTGTTTTTGTTTGTTGGGAGTGGTTTGATGTTTTGTGTGTTGTCTGGTTTGTTTGTTTGTTTTATAGTTGTTTTTTTTTTTTTTTGAGACAGCTTTTCTCTGTGTATCACTGGATGTCCTGGAGCCTGCTCTGTAGACTAGGCTAGTCTCAAATTCAGCACTCTGCCTGCCTCTGCCTCCTAAGTGATGGGATTAAAGGTATGCACCACCACCACCTGGCCCAAAACACAATTTTTAAAATACACATGCCATTGGACAGAAAATTAAAGAGTTAAGTTTGTGCTCAAGTCATGTAGCCTAGAAATAAACCTCATTTCCAGAATAGAGCAAGATGCCAAGTAGTTTTTTTGTACCTGGAGAGGAGAAGAAAGTGAAAGTTCAAAGGGAGGCTAGCCCAAAACGGCACTGGTTGCCTGAGGGCAGCCAGGCGCCCAGCTCAATACATCACCAAGGTTAACTCTTGCTTCCCACCTATGATCTGCCTTGTATTTTGCTGTCACAGTGGGAGTAAAATGTGTTGTTACAACAGTAACCTCTTATCAGCCTGTGTCAGCTTCCGAGTGCCTGGTTGCAAACGGCAGGCACAGTTGTTATAACTACAACTGTTGCGGGCAACGGTGTTTAACAAGCTTACTGCTAGAATATTGTGCTCCTGCCTTCTTTCCCTCATTTCTTGTTCCTGAGTCCTGGATAACCCCAGTTAGTTTGTATTTGGAAGAAAGGGTATGTTATGATTCACAAAAATTGTCCAAGTTAATAACATAAATAAGGACTGTTTAGTACTCATGTATGTTTTAATAATTTTCCAGAAACTCACATGGTCGTAAAAGGGTCAAAGGGTCAAAGGGTCAATGAACAGGCTAATCAGAATTTAGAAGAGCAGTTGCTAACCATATAAATGGGATTCTACTTGAAATCTGCAAACTCCTGAAGGTGAAGTTTTCCAGCAATTAATTCACTAACAATTGAAAACAACCCTGAAGGGGAAGGTAGACAGTCTATTCTTTCACCAAAAAAAAAAGTCCCCCAAAGAACACTGTTCTCTTTCTCTTCCTACCTCAATCAAGTCCCAAAGACACAGACAAATCTGTCTAAATAAACCAAATAATGGAAATCTCAGCCACAGTAAGAAAATTAAGACAAGGACAGCAATGGTTACTGGAGGAAAAACTCATCAGTTTGGGCATGTCAACAACTGTGAGATAGATACAGTCGATTCTCATTATTCACAGTGCATAGGTTCTATAAAGTCACCACAAGAACTGAATTAACAAATACTGAATCATTGCCCCTAAGGGAAATAGAGGGGTAGATTCCTGCAAGCACTTTTTGTCAAATGATCAATACAGACCTTTATATTATATATAGCTCTGAATCAGGATGCTTAATTTAATATATATTGTTGATTTATTACCATTGAACTCTCATGGACAGCCACATTGTAACTCATGTTTGAACAAAACTTATCTAACACATATTTCCTCCCACTGGACATATCACACTTAGATCAGTTAAAAATCACTTCACTACTTAATGTGGGGTTATTTCCATCAGCAAAATCACCAAAAAGTGACAAAATTGCACAAAACACTATTCAATAAACCATGAGAAGGACATCAAATTACAGTATGAGAGCTAACAGAAAAGATTCTTATTCAACCTCCATGGAAGACACATATGCCAGGCACCGCTTTTATTTTTTTTACTTTTTATTTTTTTGTTTAGATATATTTTATGTAGTCACTATGGAAACACTGAACTAATTTTAGAGTCACAAATAACTTGTAGCAAATAGACTTTTTATCTTAAATGTGTTGTCTATTTACTTACTTGTTGTCCATGCTAATTAATAATCAATGTAACAGTATGAATAAGTAACTTAGAGGACACAGTTAAGACATGGAGGCAGTAGGCCCCAAGCAGAAGGGAGGTTGAGCCACTGTTCAACTTATGATAAGCGAAGGACTGAGGGCCTAGGATTACTCTCTGTTGCTCTTCCTCTATGGGAGGACTCAGATGTCTGTCACTCCCTCTGTATTGCTGAACAATAAAGTTCCATTCCAAAGACAGTCTAGCTTCCCCAGACACTGAACCTCTTTGATCTTGGATTTCTCATCCTCTTGAGAAGTAAATTTATACTGTTCATAAGTTAAGTACTTTGTAGTGTTATGTTATGGCAATACAATGGGTAAAAACCTAAAATGAGGCAAGAAAAATTGAGTACACCCAAAAGGAGAAAGGATTCTGGGATAGAGCCAGAGGTAGAAGATTCACCCAAGAAGGTGTTAATAAGATGGATGCCTAGTATCTAAGCACAGGCAGAATGTAGGTTAAATAAGTGTGTTATCTTAGTTATGATCTAGTCAGAGAAAAACCCAGCCATATGGCCAAGGTATTTGTAAATATATTTTGAGTCTGGGTCTTATTTCTGGGGGAATAGGGCTAGGAGGAAGAAAGTGGACCTAACACTTACAAGACAGAGAAAGGCAGGACCTGCTGTGAGGGAAGAACAAACTCTGGGAAAAAGACATAAGAGTAGACAGACATGAATGACTATGAGTTTAGAAGCTATAGCTAGGCACACTGCTGGAAGGAACTATAGGCTTGGTTAATTTAGATAAGCT
The DNA here is from genome assembly GCF_947179515.1 of Apodemus sylvaticus. Taxonomy (NCBI): domain Eukaryota; kingdom Metazoa; phylum Chordata; class Mammalia; order Rodentia; family Muridae; genus Apodemus; species Apodemus sylvaticus. The sequence goes on from NC_067477.1 coordinate 30,818,342, forward strand.
AGCTTAGTGTCTGCCAACCTAATGCCTAAGCTTTGAAATATTAAAAGGTCTCCATGTGGCAATTTGGGGAATTAGCTAGTTAAGGAATAACTACCACTATATTAATTTCTAGCATTAATTAAGATACACAGAATATTAAATTTAATCATTTTACAATTTTCATATGTAAAGAGCCTACGGCAGTAAATTCCAGCCCACTAGGCCTCCAATTTCAGTTGTTGACAGGTGTTCAACTAACTGTACACATCAAGTACATAGTAGTAGCTTGTCCTTCTAGGCCTTGGGGGCTCACTCCTTCCCATCACAATATCCAGAAGGAAGAAAATGAGTTCAGATCTTCTTAGGGTCCAAATGCTAATCTTGTTTGTCTTCTTAGATATTGCATCTGCTTGGCCTTTTATTCCTTTATTCTTTCTTGTGCTTTTGTACATTTCCCTATAGAATGACAGGCATCTCTCCTCAACCTACCCCACCACTGTATTTTGGAAGTCTACAATGTATTTGATTCTGCTTGTTCACAGCTTGGAAAAGGGAACTCAATATGCAAAGTCCTGGAAGTTCTCAGGTATAACTGAAATACATGAGATTCTAGACTTGAGACTTTTAAGGTGGTATTGGAACAATGTTGGTCTTTGAGGGCAAGTTGAATAGAAAATATTTTACATGAAAGGACAATATGTGAGGGTACAGGGACAGATGGTATGGCCACAATCTGTTTCCCAAAATTCATCTAATGGGATGAATGACTGAAACAGTAGAATTAATAGGTAGACCCTTTTGAAGGTGGTTAGAGGATGCAGGAAGATTTCATTGATGCAAATAGGGAACTTTTTCTATCCATTCTGGCACTTGAGATAGTTATTTTCCTTTATATTGTTCTTCCCTTGTGTTGGAACAAAGATTCTTTCCATGCCAGATGATACAAAAACAAGGCTCCATCTTGGAGGTAAAGAATACCCTCCACTGAACCCTGAACATGCTAATCTTACCCTTCCCTTCCCCAGACCTTCAGTAAATGTTATTTCTATTAGTTAGATGCTGAGAGAAGGCCAGTCATTCTTTTTAGTTGTGTACCCACTGATAAGTCTGTCAAACCCATAATCAAATAGATGGCCATAGTTAAATTCCACCAGTTACAAAACTACACAGAGACATAAATAAAGCAAAAATAATAATGCTTGCTGGGTAAATTCAGGGAGGGTGGGAGGTGACACAAACCAAAATGAACTACACATATGCATAAAAGTGTCAAAGAGAAAATTTAAATAAAGGTTATTTATGTCCATTATATATCACACAATCTATGTACACAAGAGGGATAAGACACAGACAATTTTACAAATATAAAATCTAAATATAATAGGGCTTGACTGGCCTCATTTTCCCCAGTAACAACATAAACAGTAAATAATATCCTGGGAATAATGTAGATAGATAATGCTAAATTATGGAAGATAAATATTCTTTAATTCTAAAGACCTCAGGCATAAATATTATACACAATGATTTCTTCAAGGCAAGTGTCAAATTGGACACTTACTACAAAAGATTATTGAATGGAGACAGTGTTGACTGCTTTATTACCTGGCAGGCATTGTGTGAAACAGTGGCAGATCTTGACATCCAGGAAGCTGGCATAGTAATTGATTTTCTGGTTCTCAAATTGTAACACCTAAAAATCCAATCTCAAGCAGCCCTAAGGGTTTCTCTAAGTGCCCTTCCAAAAACCCTCAGACCTTTGAAGCATTGACCTTCAAAACACTAAGGTTTTCTAGGAATAAAACCCTTGTAAATAATGAGCTTGAGAAATGCTTGAAGCAATATATATATACAGACAGTTGAAAAGTATTAGCTATTTTGCATGCTTGAGAAAAATGAATAAATTCCTGTAGAAAACTGCAGTCTTGGCATGCAGTGTGTCTTTCCATGTTTTAGATGCTATTCTTTTAATGGCCTTCAGCTACTTTTCTAACCCGTTCAAGTTATGGGTAACTGATAGACATGTATTCTATCTACTTTCATCAATTTAATCAACTCTTCTACTGCCTAGAGAAAAAAAAACTAGGCCTTATCTCCCTTGGCAATTCATTTCAACATTCCTTTGTTTGCTCAATAAATTTGTGACTATTCTGGTACTTTCTGAGTTTACCTCCTCAGGGCTGCCAAGTTGAGCCAACAAAACACAGTTTAACAGGAGAAATGGCTGACCATTGTTATAAATATTTAGGTGCATGAAAGTTCATAGAAAAGAAACAAAATTTAAATAATGGTTAGACTCCTGGGGCTTAAATCACATTTTACCAAAGAAAAGAGGGCTTAATGTTCAAAGGAGGCCAGACTGTAGGAAAGTGACTAAGTAGATGAAGGACCTTGAGAAGGGTAAGGTTTATTAGTAAGATGTGTTCATAGAAAGCATTCTGTCATCTTTTTTTAATGCCTTGCTTCTAAGGACAGAGGGGTCAGACAATTTTTTTTCTACCTATTGATTCTCACTTGCCTTCCACCAAAAAAAAAAAAAAAAGTTCTCTATGCCAAAGTAGCGTGTGCTTGAATGACACAGTCTGATTTCCATTAAATTAACTAAAAACATGTTCAACACATGCTAAGATATTTATCTGTACATACTGCCATTATTTTACCTTTCTTTCTGAAAATTCCCTTTAGCAACAATCAACCAGCCACTTTCAGGTTGGCACCTGTAGTCTTCTGTTTCTATGGCATGCAAGAGGAGCATGGAACAGAAATGTTTGTGAAATCTTAAATATCAATGTTTATATTCTTTACAAAGCAAATTTGTATCAGGTGCACTGCTTAAGACTAGTTTTGTCATTGGGTGAGAAGAGGGATGGTGGACAAGAACTTTGAATAGTGTTTCTCTGTCTAGAGATAGTTTAAAAAGATGTCTTCCCAAAACATAATCCACACATCAAATGAGGTACAAGAAGAAAGGAAGAGTGGCCCCTTGTTCTGGAAAGACTCAGTGAAGCAGTATTCGGCAAAACCAGAGCAGGGAAGTGGGAAGGGGTGGGTGGGAGGACAGGGGGAGAGAAGGGGGCTTACGGGACTTTCGGGGAGTGGGGGGACTAGAAAAGGGGAAATCATTTGAAATGTAAATAAAAAATTATATCGAATAAAAAAAAAAGATTATAGGGGAATTCTAGAATAGGGAAGCGGGAAGGGGTAGATGGAGGAACAGGGGGAGGGAAGAGGGCTTATGGGACTTGCGGGGAGTGGGGACCCAGAAAAGGGGAAATCATTTGAAATGAAAATATATCAATAAAAAAAATTTTAAAAAAAAGATGTCTTCATGTGTACTCTTTGGTGGTTTAGTCCCTAGGAGCTCTGGGAGTACTGGTTGGTTCTTATTGTTGTTCCTCCTATGGGTGTGCAAACCCCTTCAGCTCCTTGGGACCTTTCTCTAGTTTCTCCACTGGGGACCCTGTGCTCAGTCCAATGGTTGGTTGCAGCATCCATTTCTGTATTTGTCAGGCACTGGCAGAGCCTCTCAGGAGACAGCTATATCAGGCTCCTGTAAGTAAGCATTTGTTGGCATCCACATAGAGTCTGGATTTGGTAACTGTATATGGGATGGATCCCCAGGTGGGGCAGTCTCTGGATGACCTTTTCCTTCAGTCTCTGCTCCACACTTTGTATCTCCTCCCATGGGTATTTTGTTTCCACTTCCAAGAAGGACTGAAGTATCCACACTTTGCTCTTCCTCCTTCTTGAGCTTCACATGGTCTGGAGTACACATGGAAAGACTCATGGCTTCAGCCACATATGTAGCACAGGATGGCCTTGTCAGACATCAATGGGAGGAGAGGCTCTTAGTCCTGTGAAGGCTCATTGCCCCAGTATCATGGAATGCCAGGACAGGGAAGCAGCAGTGTGTGGGTTGGTGAGCAGGGGGAGGGGGGATGGGATAGAGGGCTTTCTGAGAGAGAAAGCCAGGAAAGGAGATAACATTTGAAATGTAAATAAAGAAAATATCTAATAAAATTTTTCCAAAAAAGATGTCTTTATAACAACATCAAAGAACAGTGAACAACTCACTTAAATACTTTTCTATTCTTGAATGACATTCTCTGAGAACCTTCTAAATGGCCATTAGAGAATTACAACATTCTCTAAAATAAGGTTCCTAGATGTCTAAATATTCCTCCAGTCTATTTAAATCATCATGAGTCTTGGGTAGTGTCTGAGCTATGCTATTGCCATACCAAAAATTTAGCTTCTTCTGAAGAGTGAAAATAATAAGAGTGAAAGTATGCCTGAAGGTCCTTGTGTGTGTGTGTGTGTGTGTGTGTGTGTGTGTATGAGACAGACAGACAGACAGAGAGAAAGAAAGAGAGAGAGAGAGAGAGAGAGAGAGAGAGAGAGAGAGAGAGAGAACTGTTATTGCTCCATCATCTAAGTAATAATCCAGAAGAATAATTCAGAGAAATGGCTGGCCATTATACTAAGAAGTTTCAATGATAATTTCCCATGAAAATGCAGATTATTTTAGCTTTTTGCATTACATGAAATATAAAGAGCTTCTTGGGCCAGATCTATCATGGCTTTGATGGTCTTTCTACTCTCATGCTTAGAGACAATTGATCACCCAGCAGAAGCAAAGCTGTGCCTTCTGAATATATGCATATAGCTATCCTTTTCTCATGAAATTTGTATTCAATATTCCATTCCATTTTGTTTAACTCAAACTCAAATCCTGCATGCTGCTGCAGCAACACAGACTTGGTGATTTGTTTCTAATATCTTTTTTTTTATTCACTTGATTCCTAAGACTGCTCTCCTACAAATGCCCACTTTCGCAGATATGTGGTGGGTTGGTGCTGCCTAGTGTAAAATCTTCTTTTCCTTTGATCTCCTTCATAACTAGTTTCTTTTTTATAAGAATTCATGTTGGATAACAGTACTTCCTCACCCAAAGGGATTATGAGTTATGTACTCTCTGGCCTTGCCTGTCTGGGCACAGATGAAGTCAACACATATTAAATCTGTCAAATAGGTTTTTGACTTGATTTTGCTTTTGAGAATATTCATTTCTACAGGATGAAGGATTAAATATAGACAAAACTTTGAAGAGAATTATGTGAATAACCAAAAAGCTTATTAAACATATCAGATCAATTAATATGTGATAAGTGTGAAACAAAAAGACAGCAAGTAAAGCCAGTGTGACAGTACAAAAATATAATCCCAGAACATGGGAAGTAAAGGAGGAAGACTTTCGGGGAGTGGGGGCTAGAAAAGGGGAAACCAACGGAAATGTAAATAAAAAATGTATCGAATAAAAAAAATAAATAAAAAAAATAAAAAAAGAAGTTCAAGGCATATTCAGCACATAGAGATGTCAAGTTAGATCTACACTACACAAGACTCTGTCAGAAGGAGGAGGATAAGGAGGATGAGGAAGAGGAGGATTAGAAGGAGGAGGCAAGTAAAGTAACAACATCTGTGTTAAAAGTCATTGGCTCACTATTCATTAGCACTTCCCATTCGGGCTTCAGATAACCTCTAAAACCCATGGCTGCTACTAGGCTAACTGGTTATCCTCAGCTTTCCTTATCTTCTATGAGTTTCTAATAGAATAAATATGATACATTTGTCTCAAGGTATCATAAATGTGCAGAACTTCCATATATATTTGTCTGCATGTATGTCTGTGCATCATATGTGTGCATCGTGCCTGCAGAGGCCATAAATGCTCTGGAACAGAATTGTGAACTACTATGTGGGTTGTGGAAATTGAAGCATGGGTGTGTGTGTGTGTGTGTGTGTGTGTGTGTGTGTGTGTGTGTAGGCATGTGTGTGTGTGTGTTTGTGTGCGTGTGTGTAGGCAGAAAGAGAGAGAGAGAGAGAGAGAGAGAGAGTCAGAGAGCGTGATTATGTCCAAACAATGACATACTCTCACCAGTGGGAAAAAATTTAAAATCAGATGTCAGAATCAAACTTGCCCAAATTGAGTTCTCTGAACTCTGTCAACCTACCTAAAAGTTGTTTGACTCTTATTACCTACAGCCTGGCATTTCAATTGATCTTGGTCAATGGTAAGATTTGAACCACAGTTGTTTGAAAATTTCATGAGAAGATAAAGATTGATTTAGTAAGTTCCTTTTATTCACTTGTTATGTTATAGAGTTGTAACTACAAGGCTTAGAAAGAAGCTGTAGAGATCCATTGAGTGTTCCCTCAGAGCACAAATCACATGCTGGTGGTATGGAGCAGGAAGCCAAAGTTCTGATCTGATGGACTACAGTTAATCAGTCCCAAGTTGTAGGATTACCAACCCTGTCACAAAGTCTCATTTCTGGCTCTGGGAGATATGTGCAGATTGCCCAGGAGCCTGCACATGTGCCACAAATCATTCTGCAGTATCTTCTCTTAAATAAATACTACAGAAATGATAACACATAACTTAAAAAGGGAATTAGGTGTTGGAGAGATGGATCAGTGGTTGGTGCTTTCTGTGCAATCACTGGGACCAAATTTGGATTTCAGCAAAAACATGGCAAGCCAAACACCTGTAACTACAGCTTTGAGGGACCTCAAACCTTTCTGAGGCCTCCATGCAGACACAAAGATGACACCTACATAGACATGTGTGCATACTATTCTGCATGTACATGCATATAAACACATACCCATGCGTCCACCCTGCAGAATCTCTAAAAGCAAGACAGGATTTGAGGCAGATATAATCTTAATAAAATAGTAAGAAGCACATTGATAAAAAAATCTTTTTAGAAATATAAATAAATAAAAAATGAAAGTTATGATAGTTTGTGACTACTATTCAGGTAGGATATGGAGATTTCCATCTCTAGTTATAAGAGTCCATCTTCCCTGGTTGCTCCCTAGAAGGAAGTTATGAGAATTACATTCTTTTGAGATCTTTTGGGAAGGTCTGTTTGGAACAATTGTAGACATGCAAATATCTGCCTTTGCAACAGCTTTAAGGCCATCATGATTTATTCTGGAGCCTTTTTATGGATTCATCCTGCTATTAATCTATATCGTTGGAATTTCTGGGTCATATGATGATTGTGTTTAATGCTTGAGAGACATTGACAAAGAGCTCACCTAGCTCATGCACAAATTTCTTTCACAGCTATGGACTGGGGACTGCCACACCTCTTCTCTACACTGTCTCATTTGTTAGCATACATCAGTCTCATGAGAAGTCACTACCTAATCATTGTGGTTTAAGTCTACTTTGATGCCAATGAGGCTGGACATCTTCATGTATGTATCATCCCTCCAGATTCCTCTTCTGTCTAATGCCTGTTCAGCTTCTATGCACATGTCTATTTCATTATATAACTTCTTTCATATTACATAATTGTTGCAACTCCTTGTGCATATCAGATCTTAGCCATTGGTTGCAAAGTCTACCAAATAACATTTCCTACTCTGCTGTTTTAGTCACTGAGAATTCTTTGAATATGGAATTTTTATTATAATTTTTAGTAGAAAAATATGACTTTTTATTTATGAATGATGTTTTGGGTGTCTGGTATAGAAATCCTTCCCAATTGTGTTTATGTGAAGACATTTTCCTGCTATACCGTCTAACATAGTTTTCCCTTCCACATTTAAGTTTATAATCTATTGAGGTTTTTCTGTATGGAATTGCTCCATTTTTTTCCAAACTGTGTTTCTCGTCCTCCAATCTATCTACAAGTCCCCAGTAACCTTACAGTAAATCCTTGTGTTGCTTCCAATAGAGAGCATATGTTTCTGCTGTTTCCAATCAAAATCCCTGGATGATAAAGTGGATTACTACCTCGAAGCCTAATTCTGGGGCCCTGTGTCTTATCCCCAGCTCTGTGTCCTGTGACTAGTTACAGACTGTGGTTTGGACTGTGCCCAAAGGTCAGCATCCCATGTGATCTGACACCTTACCCAGTAGACTGCTTCATATTTCAAAACCCACTGCTGGATAGGTTCCACCTGCTTTGTTGCCCTGTCCTGTTCCACTACAAGTAAAAATCCATGGTCTAGGAGTGCTCAAGAAACAACACGAAATTGTAAACCAGTCCGTAGATGCCCAGCTGGAAGACTGAAAGGCCTACAGTAAAGGGGTTATAGAGATAGCATTCATCAGCCATCACTAAATGACGTCATCTGCTGAGCCAGATGAGGGAAAACAGGCTTAACTCCCAGTTGCGGATTTCAGACCTTATTGCCTTTTTTTGTTGTTGTTGTTTCTCCTATCAGGAGACCATGCAGAAAGATTCCCACTTTACTTCTTTCTGAGTGGTTTATTGATTTGTGGATTCAGTGAAATGTGCATCAATTGAACTAACTATTCCCTTTAAGTAAAGAGGAGAGGGAGGGGAACCTCACACTGAGCTGAAATTAACAGGCACCACAGCACTGCCTCTTAGGTTCAAGCACAGTACAATGGTTGTGCACAGTGTGAGGGCGATCTGGCGATTAAATAACTCCACTTTATCCCAAGCAATCAAAAGCCTGTGTGCTCTTAGTTCTTTCTTCTTTCATAGCCTCCCTCTTCCCCGCCAAATGCACACACTTTAAACAGATTCTGTGCACTCTGTAACAGAAAATAGAGTTCCTGTCCGTTTTCCACTTTTTCTTTACATCCTTGGGTTTTATATTTCTTCACTATTTTTAAATGTGTGGAAAAACTTTGATTGTTTTCTTCCTGGATAACTACTTAACTTCGCATTCTTGGTAGAGTCAGGATGGAAACAATGGCCAAATATATGTTCCATTACATCAACGACTGTTTTCCTTACAAGGCATATGAGTGCTATTCTCACACATGGGAACACGTAGGCTGGACAGACCTGCTGTTTTGTTTTCTCTTGATAAGAAATGATTTCTTCCAACCTGCCCTGTCTTGGGACCTTATGATTAATAAATGTATGATATTTACAGACTTCATTATTTAGCATAATAATTTTATTTTATCTCAAAACTATGAATAGGTAAGATTTTTACCACTATATTCAGCTTCCAAATAAGAAAACCAAGACTCAGAGGAATTAATGAATGATCCAAGACACAGTCAAAATCCAGTTTTCCTCGATCTAATTTCTGGGTGAGTACTATTTCCAAGATAATTATCTAATGTTAAAGGTTCTCTAGGAGGCTATTACAGTTTCTTTATGCAAAACTAATATTGCTGAGAATCAAATCTACAACAGTAAACATATCCATATCTTTTGCCCTTAGTTTAATAATTATTTTTCTAGGGCTAGGGAGACAGCTCAAAACTATAACATATGCAATACCACACCCCCTTACACACCCACATATACTTACACATATACACCCCATTACACACACACATACATGCACATATTAAATAAGCTTATGATAGTTTAAGATAATACATACACCTATATGCATTTGTAAAGTGCTTATTATGCAAGAATGAGAACCTGAATTTAACCTCCAGAACTCACTTAGAAAAGTCAAAGATGGCAGCCTAGTCTTGTAATCTCAGAGCTAGAGAGGCTAAGACAGACAGGTCCCTGATACTCACTGGCCATATAGACTACCCTAGTGTCCTGTGATAGATACTATCTTGAAGAACAAGGTAGACCTGTTTCTAAAGAGCAGCATCTAAGACTAATCTCTTACCTTCACATGTAACACCAACAACCTTCACCCCCTTACACACCTACACATACACACACTTACACACATATGCATATAATTTATAAACTTATAATAGTTTATGATAGTATATACACTTTTGCATTCTGACATGATCAATAGCAAATGTTTAAATATATCAACAGGTATTCTTATCTTTCCAATCATTTAATTTAATTTCTTGTATAATTATGCTATTACATGAACTTGAAAGACAAATTTTAAGGAAATGTTAATAAATTTTCCATGTTTCAGAATTTTGGAAAGATTGAATACAATCTGATTTGAGGTTTGTGCTATAATTTCTAGCAACTAAATTTTAAAATTATCTTCTTTGTTATTGAGATTTCAAAAGCTGAACTTATTCCAATAAAATGTATTTAAACAAAAGAGGTCAAATTTCAAACTTCTGTATTAATTAGCATACACATTAAGCAAACAGACTTTTTGAAAGTACATTCAGATCTGTAGAAGACGCATAAGATGGGGAACAAGTCTGATAAGACAAATATCACCACCTCTAAATGCTTAGCTATTAAATTTTAGGCTGAGTATAGTCTTACTGGTTTAGTGATAAGATATCATTTCAATATGGTTATCCTAAGTCTTCTAACAAACAAAGGGATTAGCTTTTTCATGTTGTTGTTTACATGGTTCCATTCACTTGTCAATTCTTCTTCCATTATTCATACAATAACTTCTATATGTTGCTTGTGTCAGACCATAGGATATAGCAACATGAGCAAGAAGTATAACTTCCACGCTGAACAGAGCAATATCAGACTAAGAGAACCAGTCCTGACCTTGAAACTCTAGGAAACCTTGCCAGAGATGATACTTAATTCAGAAAGGTACATGAGATCCCATGTTCCATCTTGTAACAGTAAATTTTAAAACCATACACATTTATGGTCCTACATAGTTCTTGAAGGTTTGGCCCAGAATACATCAGAAGACAGCATTTAGACAAGTCATAAAATCCTCAGTGGCATTCACAGAAATTACTCCAAACCTGATTATCTTGCCTCAAAATGTTCTCTTCTTTCTTTCTTATATTTATTCTACCTACCTATCTATCTACCTATCTATCTACCTATCTATCTATCTATCTATCTATCTATCCGTCTGTCTGTCCGTCTGTCTGTCCGTCTGTCTGTCTATCCGTCCATCTATCTGTGAGTGTGTGTGCATATACATACACATGTACACGCCACAGTGTACATGGGGAGGAGTTGGTTCCTTCTTTCCACCATGGGAGTCTGAAGCTTGAACTCAGGTTGTCAGTCTTGGTGGCAAGTGCCTTTACGCACTGCCATCTCACTGAGGACTCTTTTCTTGCTCAGTTTAAACTGAGTTTAAGTGGTGGGCTTATTTCCCAATCCTTCTTTGAAAATGTAATAAATGTCTTTTTATAACAAAAGCCTAGCATTGTAAACATACCCACAACCATATACACGCAGGGTACTCTAAGAATAAATTAATTTAAATTTTAGGAGGGAAATATATTTTGTGTAAAAGAACAGAGTAAATAAGTCACATAATCAATAAACCGAGATTTTGGATGCAGCAGATGCTGTTCTCCTTGGATGAGTCAGTGTCTCTATGTCTTTTTTGTAAAAAGACGAACAAGAAATAAGGACATCCTTCATTATCTAGGACATCATGAATATGGATATAAGTTATTACAGAGTTTCTTTGAGGGAGAAGAGAAGAAATTTAAAAGGTAAAATACATATATTTTCTCTAAATCCTAGTAATTAAAGCCTTGGAGAATCTGAAAATCCAAGTACAGATGCTTCTCAACATACAATGAAGATTTGTCCTTACAAACCCATCATAAATTGAAAACATTGTAAGTCAAAAGCACATTTAATAAACCTACCCTACCAGACATCAGAGCTAGCAACCCAGTGCACTGTGGAGAATCAGTTATTTCTCCCTGTGAACAAATGGCAGATTGGAAGCAGCCCAGTGCTGCGAATAAGTATCAGACGACAGTATGCTAGCTAGGGGAAAAAAATCAAAATTCTTAATCCAAAGTGTGGCTTCTGCTGAATGGCTATGGTTTTCATAGAATCATAAAGTTAAAACCACTCATTCAAAGTGCCACAGGTTAGGAAGTGCCTATATAACCTTTGGGTTCATGAGGGAAATTTTGGAAGCTGTGCCTTTTTCAAGACCTGGTCAACTCAAAGCCCTAAGACAAAGGAATAGCATTTAGTTCCAGCTCTAAGTGACTACACAAATTTTAAAAAAGTATAAATCCAAAAAAAAAATATGGTTAGTAAAAACTATATAGCTATCTGTATACTGGGAAATATTAAAATAATAAAACATAAGAGAAAAACTCATAAGTAAATTATGTGGGGTCATGTAATTAACACAATTATTAAAGTAAAATTTTAATATTTTATTAGTGGGACTGAGAAAATTGCCCAGTGTATAGAAAACTTAACATGAAGATATGTGGAACAGAATTTGACTTTCCAGCACATACATCAATGTTGGGCAAATGTCCTCCTTTCTACCCCAGAGTTATAGAGGTGGAGACAAGCTAGCTAACCAGGTTAGCCAAATCAGAGAGCTCTGGGTTCAAGTCTGCCTTAATATGTAATATAAGTCGTAAGACACCTGACATGATCAAGAGGACACCTGACATAAATCTCTGGTCTCCATAAATGTACATTCACATACATTAGCACCATATACATGTAAGCACACACACAACTGCATGCAAAACTATATTTTTAGCACATAAAATAGCAATTTATTGTATACGAGACAAACCATGATTAAGAAACATGTAATATGTTTGTAAGCACTTGGGTTTTCATAAGACTGCAAGTAGATAACAAGTGAAACATATTAGTAAAATCTTGTTATAGATAACAAGAGAAAAATATTAGTAAAACTTTTAAAAATGGGTAATTTTCAAAGTTTTTTTTCAGTGCTTTCTATCTTATCTTTTATAAAAGTTTATGAGCTGCTAAATTCAAAGTCATTGCCACATTTAGTTGAAAGTTTTTACTTCATTCACAACTCAAGTCTGGGTGAGACCTGATCCCCCTCCCTAAAAAAAAAAGCACACCATCCCTGTGTGTGTGTGTGTGTGTGTGTGTATCATCAAAGTAAATCAGAACTTAGACATTTCCAAACAACTCTTAATCATGGAACATTCGTAGGAGAGGAAAGTAAAAGAACCAAATTTTGAACTGTTTGGTCTTGTTTTCCTCGTGAGGTTTTGGATTCAGGGTTGCTGAGTATTCGAAAACCTTAGCTATGGTTGAGAAAACAAAACAGGACACGCTGGCAGAGAAACCAGTGAATGATTTCTACAATAGGGCAACTGATTGCTTCCAAGCAAAGGTTCAACATAAACATATAACGAATAGCCACTAACTGGATGCCTCTACTGGTCCAGAGATAGCAGGAAATGTTGCCACTTTAGATGGAAGGATGGATGGGTTTCAGAGCAAATCTCTTAGAAACTTTTAAACTTGTTTTCAAGGACTGTAAAGAGGAACTTAACCAAACAACAGGGGCTAGGCATCCTAGAACAGGCAGCCCTCCTTACCTGCAGCCTGATTCCCCCTAGCGTGGAGAAGTGCCAGCATATTAACATTTAAATCACTGAGGAGGGAATTGGGCCCCTCTGAGTCATTTCTACACCATGGAGGCGATTTCTAGTTATAGCTGTGAACTTCCCCTGGGGGATAGAAAACATCAGTCTGTTAGCATCAGAATCAGCTTACAGAGAGACAGCTGAAACATCCTGGAATATGAATTAGACAGGGAATCAGGAGGATTCAGCACTAATTCCTGGTCTGCTAGAAGCAATCCAAAAGCCCACAGATTCCTCATCTACAGTAATTTAATGGGTTACTCCTTAAAACCTCAGTGATTCTATATTCTTCTCTTACAAAGAAACCCAGAATTTTGAACTGTTTGGCCTTGTTTCTATCCTCCCAGAAGTGCCATTTATCATAGTGTATAGAAACTAGTACTCTCCATATCTTCTACTTCTCTGGAAACATATGTGCACCGCCCCCTCCTGCTGGGTTTACTCAATTGAGCTTCATTTTTTTCCTTTCCAAGAACATGTTTTCCTACACATGATTTAAAACCAGCATGCTATTGCCTCCTTCCCTCAAACAAGAAAAGTAAGTTCTAGACAAAATGGAGAGTTGACAACAGACACATTATTTGGGAAAAGGATTGGGAGTTTTGGTCTCATCTCCCTTCTGTTTATCTGCCTCCTACTTGGGGATAGGATGTAAACTCTCAGCTACTCACCCAGAATCATGCCTGCCTGTCTGCTGCCATGCTACCTGACGTGATGATCATGAACTTACCCTCTGAAACTCTAAGCAAGATCCCAATTCAATGCTTTCTCTTATAAACTGCCTCGGTCATGGTGTCCTTTCATAGACGCTAAAAAATAAGTAAGACATGGCCCTGAACAATGTCACTCTACACTCTGTGATCATCTCCCAAATCTAGGATCCTAGTCTGACTATGAGGAAAACCTCACATTAAGGAACACTGTGGGAAATATATCAATGCTATTTTAAATTGCTTAAACAAATGTGGGGCTGAAGAGGTGCCCAGTGGTTTGGAGCACTTACTGCTCTTGCAGAGATCCAGAACTGGGTTCCCAGCACCTATATTGTACCTTACAACCATCCATAACTCCAGCTCCAGGGGATCTAATATTGTCTTCTGCCCATGATTACTAAGCATTGCAGGATACACGTACATACATACAGGCAAAAGTTTTATACACAAAATAATTCTTTTTTAAAGGTCAGAAGGTCAAGTGAGAAGCTATTAAATCCAAGAATAGCTGAAAAAGATAAAATTGTTAAATGTAATGGATTAAGGCTATCATTCAAGACAACGAGGTAAACCAAGGTTAGTAACATGACCATCTTGTTTCTAAGGTACTACACAAATGCAAGATATAAAATTTCGAGGAAAAAGGAGCATCTACAAAAATCTTCCTATCTCTGCAATTTTTCTGCAACTCTGCCACCATGCTGCAGTTGAAAAGTTGTCTTTAAAACATCAGGTTCAAATGCAGGGGGCCAAATTTGGGGATAAAAAAGAAATTTCAGAAAAAAGGAAGAGTAATGGAGATAGAATTGTTGTGGAAAGCAATCTTTGTACCATGTGTAGGAGAAAAGGATTTACTACTCGGGGATGAAGGAGAAGTTGAGGAAGTGCAGTCACTTGAACTCGTAAGGCATTACTTACAGGATTTTACAAGTTGATTGGTTCTTTTTTTTTTTTTTTATTCATAGTGTCTTGCAAGGAACAACCCGATGTCTGGAGAACTCTATTTCCTGTTTCAAAGCTGAAGCAAAATCTTCTTCTCTTTACCATGCTTATAATAGCATGTCCTTGAAAGGCTCTGAGAAAACCAGAAAGCTCTAGGAGGAAATATATATTTATAAAATCACTGAAACAAGGAGAATGACAGTGACTGACTGGCTTGAACAATACAAGATTAGGATTGTGCCTGAAAACAAAGTAACAGGTAAAGTCTTGTGGGAATCTCTCTACAATTGCCTGCTGTCTCAGGAAAAAAAAAAAAAACCTGGGTGGAAATGTCATCTTTTCACTCACAGTATTAGCTTCAGGCTCTCTCGAAGTCATACCAGATGAACTTACTCACAACCCACTTGTCCTCTTATTGTCCCATAACTCTCCCTGATAACCCTCCAGAGGCTGGACTGCTTGTCCTTGCACTGCCTGACTGGGAACATCTAGCATGGAAGCACTCCTCACATAAGTAGCTCAGCTCAGTCTGAGGAAGGGTGGTGCAAAAGACTAGCTCATTTTGTCCTCTCATATATCCACGAGGAGTGACATGTCTAGCTCCTACATATGAAAGAGAGAAACCTCAAACCTGTGTTTTCTCACTAATATACCACCAACCAGCAACCCCAACTATAGTAAACATTCTTTCTTATTTCTTTTTTTATTAGATATTTCTTTATTTACATTTCAAATGTTATGCCCTTTCCTCATTTCCCCTCTGAAAACCCTCTATCCCTTCTCTGCTCACCCTGCCCACCACTCACTCTTCCCTCTCCTGGCATTCCCCTACACTGGGGCATTGAGCCTGCTCAGGACCAAGGGCCCCTCCTCCCTTTGATGTCCAACAAGGCCATCCTCTGCTACACATGCATCTGGAACCATGGGTCCCTCCATGTGTACTCTTTGGTTGGTGGTTTAGTCCCTGGGAGCTCTGGAGGTACTGGTTGGTTTATATTGTTGTTTCTCCTATGGGGCTGCAAACCCCTTCAACTCCTTGGGTCCTTTCTCTAGTTCCTCTGTTGGGGAACCTGTGCTCAGTCCATTGGTTGTCTGTGAGCATCCACTTCTGTATTTCTCAGGCACTGGCAGAGCCTCTCAGAACACAGCTGTATCAGGCTCCTGTCAGCAAGCACTTGTTGGCATCCACAATAGTATCTGGGTTTGGTAACTGTATATGGGATGGATCCTCAGGTGGGGCAATCTCTGGATGGCCTTTCCTTCATTCTTTGCTCCACATTTTGTCTCTGAATCTCCTCCAATGGTTATTTTGATCCTCCTTCTAAGAAGGACTGAGTATCCACACTTTGGTCTTCCTTCTCTTGAGCTTCACGCGGTCTGTGAATTGTATCTTAGGTATTTTGAGCTTCTGGGCTAATAGCCACTTATCAGTGAGTACATACCATGTGTGTTCTTTTGTGATTGGGTTACCCCACTCAGGATGGCATTTTCTTGTTCCATCCATTTGCCTAAGAATTTCATGACACTACTAAGATCCTGATTACATCCCGTCAACAAACCATACAAATCTAACCACTGAAACACTGCCCCAATCTCCCACAGCCTTTTCTTACTACCACTGACTTTCATTGCACCGGCACTTGAACAATAGCCTTGTTTTGTATTTGAGGTTCTCCAGTCCCTCTTATGACTACACATAGAGTTCTTTGTGTTTCTTCTTCTTTTTCTTCTTCTTCTTCTTCTTGTTCTATTATAATTTGTTGTTGTTGTTGTTGTTGTTGTTATTTCCTTTGCTTTCCATTGGCATTCTGGGAACTGAGAACTATGATCTTTCATAATTTCTAGAAAATCTCCATCATTTCTTAAACTAAATTCTGAACAAATGTTCAATATGTATTACATTGCATTTCTGCTATGGCCTCCTGGGAATTCTATTTAGGTTTGATCTATTCATCTTCATCTATTCATGTTGTGTCTTTCACTTTATCCTTCATAGCTCCTGAAATCTCCGATTGTCCAGTTCTTTGTAGCATTATCTGAAATATCTTTAGCTTCAGCTTTCTCTCCATTGTGACTTCTGCTCATTGATTCTAATGCCATCTCTGTCCTTTATCTTAGGTTTCAGTTAATTTTTTGCAAATTAATAAAATCAGTGTTGATAAATTTTTCTTCTCCTGTTTCTGTAGGAATTAATTAAATGTATTCTGTTTTGTGAATTTACTACCTTTAGGATGATAAACCCAGCATAAAGTATTATGAGACTTTTAAGGTAGAATTATATTTAACTACCTTGGGGAAGTTTACATATGCATTTATTGGGACCTTGGAAGTATGATTAATACTAAATATTAGGACTTAGCATTTCAGGGCTTCTCAGACATTGTAAATTCTGCACAAACACAGGCTTATACAAGCATAGGCTACCATAAGCAATTCTTAGGGGAGATATTTTCTCCTACTTTCAAAGCTAAAGTCAATACAGATAAGGCCACTCAGCCAAAATGTAAGATGTTTAGCCAGTGATATTAATATCCCTTAGGGGTGCTCATTTTTTGTCTACAACTTACAGATTTAGCTTCGTGTCATGCTCGATTGGCCGCATTAAGCTATAGAACACTGTCCACCAAAGACAGTAGAAAGTACAGAGAGAGACATCAAGGCAAAAAATAATCCTCTCTAGATCTCAGTTTACCCTGTAGATTTATGTGCATGCTGGACTTTGGAAGAATTTCACTGTTTTTCTTCAAACTTATCCAAAATTAAAATTAAAGATATTTAGCTGGTGTGTGTGAGTGTGTGTCTGTGTGTGTGTGTGTGTGTGTGTGTGTGTGTGTGTGTGTGTGTGTGTGTGTAAATGTAAGATTTTCTATGATCTGGCAATCTTCTCTAATTTGAAGCAGAATTTATAATAGTCTGCTAATGGGACTCTGATCCTATCCTGACTTCATCCAATTCACTACTCACTCAAGAGTCAGGTTGCTTTAAAGAAAATCTTAACAAAGAAATTAACTAACACCCACAAGGTTAGTTTTGGGATCCCATTCTTATGATCATCCTTTACTTCCAAATATTTCTTTAAAAATGCACTCTGACTGCCTACACAATGCACTACAGTGTGTAGTTGACTTGGCTGTCAGCCTTCCCTCTTCAGTAACTCAACTAGATTTGTTTCTTCTTTCTAATAAGTGGAAACTATAAGTTGCCTCATATTTCTACTCCAGCACTAGTCCTTGGGAATCTCGAAGAACTTCTTTCTCTTCACCTAGTTATATTCCAAATTCCTTTGTCTTCTCAGTTTAATAAACTCCATCTTTCCTCTTTCCTTCTGTTTTAATCTCTCTCTTGATCCATGTGATCTGCCAGGGCCCTATCCACCTCTGACATAGTCCAATATATTGCTGATACACTGACTGAAGTCAGTTAAGGAATATAAGCATTGAAATGATACAGTAACTACAGCCTCTGTCTATTTAATTCAAATTGTCAAAAACAATTTTAATGTCAACATTTATATGTAACCTACACATAACTTCTTAATATAGTTTTCTATTGCCAAATTTAGAATATTTAAATAAAATTAAGCCTTATCCCCTGCTCTTTCAATGTACAAGGATGTACAAACTGAGTCATTCATTAAGTAAATGTCCTACATAACAGATAATCCTAAGGCTTTAAGTCCACTGGTTGTGAAGCTTGGATAAAAGAACTTACACAATTCTTTACAAACATAGCTTTAAAAATATCTTAAGCCCATTAATAGATAACAGTAGTAAAGATCATTCTTCTAAGCATACCTTGGGTGTTTGGTTCCATCTTCCAGACATCTCCTTAGACCTAAGTCTCAGCTGACACCCAATTATTCTCACTCTTGTTCTCCTGCTGAAGCTTATTCATTCCAAACATGGGCTCCTCTCTTTTTTCCTAATAGATAAGCTCATCTCACAATATATTCAGATTATTATTGAAGGGACTAATCAAATCAGTCTTGCATCCCCAAATAAAATCAAATCTATCCCTGAGAAGACTCTCACATTTAGTTGACAATAAATAAAAATAAAAAACAGCAAAATAAATGTGATTTTCTTAACTCAATTTCTATATATGGAACTTACAGCTTTCCTTTAAACCTGATATTAAATTAAATATTAACATTTTTCTTAGAGTTCTGATCTGCATGCATAACACACACACATATAAACACTGAAAATAAGCAATAAAATATAGCATTCAAAACACATTTAATAGAATATGAATCTCTATACCAACTCAGTAAAGAATTGGGCTAAACAGAGTTTAAAGTTTACACCTTTTTACCTCCATAGAGACAGGACAGAGAACCCTACTCCAAAAAAAAAGTTACTAAAGTCCCTGCTTCTGACTCCTAACTCTGCTCCTTAATTCTGCACCAGTCTGCATGACACGTTAAGTGAAACCGACAGGGGAAGTCAGGAAAGACAACTTCTTTTTTTATGTTTTGTTTTTGTTGTTGTCATTGTTTATTGAACATTTTATTTATCTACATTTCAAATGTTCTCTGCTTTCCTGGTTTCCTCTCCAGAAACCCCCATCCCATCCTCCATCTCCCTACTTCTATGAGGGTGCTCCCCAACCCAGACACTCCCACCGCCCCATCCTGGCATTCTCTGACTCTAAGGCATCAAGCCTTCACAGGACAAAAGGCCTCTCCTCCCATTAATGCCTGACAAGGCAATCCTCTGCTACATGTGATGCTGGAGTCAAGGGTTCCTCATCTGTACTCTTTGGTTGGTGATTTAGTCCCTGGGAGCTCTGGGGTTGGGGGTTCTGGTTGTTGTTCTTCCTATGGGTTGCAAACCCCTTCAGCTCATTCAGTCCTTTCTCTAACTCCTCCAATATGGGCCCCATGCTCAGCACAATGGTTGGCTGCAAGCATCCACCTCTGCATTTGTCAGACTCTGGTAGAGCCTCTCAGGAGACAGCAATATCAGTCTCCTGTCAGCAAGCACGTCTTGGCATCTGCAAGAGTAACTGGATTTAGTGTCTGTATATGGGATGGATGCCCAGGTAAGGCAGTATCTGAATGGCCTTTCTTTTAGTCTCTGTTCCACACTTTGTCTCTTTTTCTCCCTAGAATATTTTCCCCCTTCTAAGAAGGACTGAAGCATGCACAGTTTGGTCTTCCTTCTTGAGCTTCCTGTGGTCTATGAATTTTATCATGAGTAACCCAAACTTTTGGCCTAATATTCACTTAGCAGTGAATGTATACCATGTGTGTTCTGGGTGCATACCAATTTTTGCCTCACTCAGGATGACATTTTCTAATTGCATACATTTACCTAAGAATTTTATAAATTTGTTGTATTTAATAGCTGAGTAGTACTCTATTGTGTAAATGTACTACATTTTCTGTATCCATTCCTCTGATGAAGGACATCTGGGTTTTTTCCAGCTTCTAGCTATTATAAATAAGACTGCTATGAACATAGTGGAGCATGTTATATGTTGGAGCATCTTTTGGTTATATGCCCAAAAGTGGTATATAACCAAAAGATGGTATAGCTGGGTCCTCAGGTAGTACTATGTCCAATTTTCTGAGGAACTGCCAAACTTGTTTCCACAGTGGTTGTACCAGCTTGCAATCCCACCAGCAATGGAGAAGTGTTCCTCTTTCTCCACATCCCGCCATCATCTCCTGTTGCCTGAGTTTTTGATCTTAGCCATTCTGACAGTTGTGAGGTGGAATCTCAGGGTTGTTTTGATTTGCATTTCCATGATGACTCGGAATGTTGAACATTTCTTTAGGTGCTTCTCAGCCATTCAATATTCCTCCATTGAGAATGCTTTGTTAACTCTGCACCCCATTTTAATAGGGTTAATTTGTTCTGTGGGGTCTAACTTCTTGAGTTCTTTGTATATATTAGATATTAGCCCTCTATCAGATGTAGGGTTGGTAAAGAGCTTTTCCCAATCTGTTAGTTTCCATTTTGAACTACTGACAGTGTCTTTTGCCTTACAGAAGAAACTTTGCAATTTTATGAGGTCCCATTTGTCAATTCATGATCTTAGAGCATAAGACATTGGTGTTCTGTTCAGGAAACTTTCCCCTGTGCCCATGTGTTTGAGGCTCTTCCCCCACTTTTTCTTCATTAGTTTCAGTGTATCTGGTTTTATGTGGAGGTCCTTGATCCACTTGGTCTTGAGCTTTGTACAAGGAGATAAGAATGGATCAGTTTGCATTCTTCTACAAGCTGACCCGACAACCAGCACCATTTGTTGAAAATGCTGTCTTTTTTTTTTTCCACTGAGTGGTCTTAGCTCCTTTGTCAAAGATCAAATAACCACAGTGCAAAAATACTCCAAACTTTCCCATTAGACTCTGGAGATGAATGACCTACGTTATCACCAGAAGAAGACTCTCAACAAAAGATGCAAAAGGAGGAGGAACTCAATTTGATGTCTCTGCTTAGCTGAAGGGGTGGAAACAGAAAAGACACTGGGAAAAAGATTCTCTGAGACATCACTGTTCTCTTAGGGGAGGCAAGAGCTGCTAATTGAGCTATAGAGCTGTGTATTCCTAGCAGGCTAATTCTGCTCCCCAAATTCAAAGAAAATTAAGAGCTTCTCACAGTTTTCATGATTACATTGTAGATATATTTGGTCATTCTATCTTGCCTATAAAAGGCATCTATTGCTCTTCCCCCATGAGGGATTTGTAAAGACCCAAAAGAATTATAACACAGGGAAATATTCCAGAGAAGCTTCATGACCTTTCAGAGTCCTTAAGTTTAATTTTGTAGAAGGTCCCAAAGTCTACAGTTCTTAGCTACAGGCAATTATTCAGGTTTAATAATTTACCAGTAACTGGTGCTAGCATTTTAATTGCAGAGATAATTTTCCTGAAAGCTCACAGTCTGTGCTCATGGACAAAAGTAGAAGATGTGGGCATACTTACTCAGGGGCTAGATGAATAGTGCACCCTAACCAACTCTGCTACCTGCTTAGTTGATGGTGAGTCTAACTTTAATGTACTGGTACTTCGACTTGACATTGACTGTTGCTCACACTTGAATATTTACACCTAGGAACTAAAATAGCAAAAATCATAACCCTCTCCCTTACACTGGATTCTATTTTAGAGCTGTTATTGCCTATTGTCATGGTAAACACTCTGGTCACAGTAGAAGGCTCCTCCTCATCAACTTCATATATCCAACCTTGATTTCACCACTAATACATACTATACTTCTGTACACTGTGTGTACACTGGTCAACTATGTGTGACCTCTACAATGCTACCTCTGTACATAGGTAGATGAGACCTTCTTCATAAAATGCTTGCTTATTCATTTATTTATTGGCCAGACAAACTCATTTTTTAATCTAAAACCTAGATAGCATCTCCACCTGTGCAGTCAAGTATCCAGAGAGTTGTTCTGAGGAGAATTATTTCTCCTTCTTCTCTGCTTCCTGGAGTCTAGATGTAGCTGACCTAAAACTACTTGTATTTGTATCATCTCTGTTGAGGGGGGTATACACTTGTGCAAGTGAGGGTGCTATGCTCATTTGGACATGTATACTTATGGGCACAAGTGTGTTGAAGGTCCACAATTAAAGTGATATGTCTCTCTTAATCACTCTCCATCTTCTCTCTCTATCTATCTATCTACCTATATATATGGGATATTCACATGTATAGGATGTTCACATGCATTAAGTGAGCTTAAAGGCCTGAAACTGAGGTTCTGCAGCCTCTCCATTGACTTCAAAGTTCATTGTTACTTCAAGTCTCCTACTATGCTTGTTCTGGGAATCGGAGTACTGGAGTTGCTAATGGTCCACCATACTGACCCGACATAGTACTGGGGAGTTCAACACCAAGCTTCACACTTGGATTGCATGTGATTTACCCACTCAGTCATCTCTCCAGAGCTCTCCAACTTATATTTGAAGACAGAGCCCTTCACTGTACCAGGAAATCATCAGGAAGGTGATATCCTCCTGAATCTTCTCCCACAGAGATAGAATTATAGAAATGAGCCATCTTGCTTGGCTGGGGGCTCCAAACACAAATTCTCATCTTATTTAATTAATACTTCACTGATTGGGCTGTCTCCCAAACTCTAGTCCCCTCTTTTTCCTCAAAATTTCTTTAAATCCACAGCAGTACAAGTACAAGGCATGTGAATGCTCATCAAATACCTTTGTGGAACTCTTCTGTTTGAGAAATTCTGCAAACAGCTCTCAGCACTCACAGCTAAAAGAGGTGCTGTAACATTTATTGCTCTTTTTAATGCTTGCAATTAATAGACACTACCTGCCCTGTTTCAAATGGCAGTTTTAATGATTCAATTAGCAACTGAAAAAAAGTCTCCCTAATTTACTCCTTTTTGCTTTTACCATTTTAAACTTAGCCTCTCACTTTAAGCAAATCCTCTCTGGGTAAGTATATCAAACTCTGAACACCGATCCAATTATCTAGCAGCTCAATGGCGTTCACACAGGTCGTGAGCATGATTGCACAAGGGAGCCCAATACTAACCAGTGTCTGGAGACCCAGTAAACTTTTGCCTCTTCCAAGAAGTTATTAGTGGGTAATTAAGTTTCATTCATAAGGAATAGGCTTCTCAACATCTATTTTCACAAGCCAAGGACAGAAGCAGACATTTCTATTTTCAAAGATGTTGGAAATGGAAAACTTGGCGCTAGCAGTGTTCTTTTATCCAAAGTTCTTTCTCACCTTAAAAAAATAAATGGGAACACCCAAGTCCCCTTTCCTACTTAATTAACTCACATTTTACTCTTACCTGATTCTTTCATTTAGGACTAGTGAAAGTATTTTGAAAACCTTTAACTGAATGAGACAAAGCTTTTAGACATCAAGGAATTTCCAGCCATGTTACTAACCTCCAACATAGTGAGCCCATGGTACACACATGTTACAGAACCATTCAAGTAAAAGAAAACTTTGTTTTGATTGTATGTCAAGGATTATCCAAACATAAAGTGTTTTATGTCTTATATCAAACAGAGTCAGTCATACGTAAATCTGAGTAGGAGATCAAGCTCCTGTTCTAAAATATTGGGAACGATGCTTTAAGGAAAGTATTTAATAAAATCACATTAAATTTCTCTGACTTTGCATTGGACTAATTACAATAATAGCCATCTCATAAGCACTGTCAATGACGTAGCAAACGCATCTACACAGTCAATACAAATAGCATCTAAACCTTGCAAGTGCACCTATGTTAACAAACACAAGTAGTATCTACTGAAGTGCAACATCTAACAATAAATGTCATCCTAATGCAAAATTCAGAACTAGCTCAAGGTAAGTGATTATAACATTCTGGGGCTTTTTTTCCTTTGCTACCTAGATCACTTAGGTAAAATTGTTGACTTTTACTCTGTCAGTAAGCACTCTGTAGCTTTTCAGAGTGCAAAAAAGAACTGATCAAGACAGAAATATGATCTTGTGAAAAATCCAGTTAACTTAGGAAAAGAATCAACAGAATCTTGATGTGTCTGATGGAACACATATTTGTTTGCTGCTTGTTTTAAGAGATTAGATGGTGTGTGTGTGTGTGTGTGTGTGTGTGTGTGTGTGTGTGTGTGAGAGAGAGAGAGAGAGAGAGAGAGAGAGTTGTTTCAGTTAAGATTCAAATTTACCTAATTTGAAGATAGAATTGTTATTCATTGTACATGCATTTAATTGGCTTCAATCCAACTTCTAACTCTGAAGCCTAAAAAGCATACTCCTGGGTACAGTTCTCGACTACAGCTCTGTCTGTTTCTTCTCTTCCCCAATTCCCTCATGATATGGTAGTCAAAGAGGGCTTGCTGAACAAGGGGGCAATTTTCAGGATCAATGGCAAAAGGGCAATCTCACACAAAGTAACACCAGTCTCCATGATGGTGTGAAGCAAGCTATTAGAAGCCAAGTAATTTACGAACTAAGGTCCATCCGTAAGGAATAATTTACACTAATTGAACTAAATGAAACTGATAAATTGTGCAGAATCAGGGACAAAATTCTTACAATAGTATAGATGTTTTTAACACCTTAAATGGCAGATTTTTGCCCCTTTCTATAGATAACTATTTTCTATGGAGACATTCCTTCTAACAGACAAGATCTCTAAACAGTCCTGTTACTTGGAGGTGTCCAGTAGTTTTCAGTCAGCAGTATGGGACTGCTTCTATGCATTGATTGACAGAATAGGTCATTTTCTAATCACCCTGTTATTCCCTCTTGGGATTGTGTAAAGTACATCAAGCAAAATCCTTCAAATGACATCTTATAACAGAGTGTTGTTTTTTGTTTGTTTGTTTGTTTTGGATTTTTTTGTTTTTTGGTCCCATCACCCCTCCCCCACTGGAAATCTAAATGTGGATTTTTGACAGGTTGTTAAGCATTGTAAAATTGTGCTCTGGAGTATTTTCATCTTGAGCTTCTGATCCAACAGAGCTGAGCTTTATCTTATGACATAAAAACAAATCGAACAGCATTTGTGTCTGTATGATTATGGGATCCTGGTTGCAAGAACATGAGAAACAATGTGAGTATAGAGGAGCTTGAGGAATGAACAGGATTAACTCTAACTCCAGTGGTTTTCTGAGTAACTGCCATGATCCTTGAATTTATTCCTATTAATCAGTGAATTAAATATAATACTTAAGACAACCAAATGAGATAATACATACATATAACCAAATGGAGACATTCCATAAATAGGAGTATCTGTTAAGATATTAATGCCAGGGTATGGACATAATCTGGAGATGATAATAAACTTGATTGTGAAAAACGCAGATGACCATAACTCAACATGCCTACTACGAAGGAAAGAGACAATATGTTCCCCAAAATGGAGGTTGTAAAAAGTTTTGTCCATGCAGTTTCTATCTGGTTTGCAAATGACTCTGTTCCTTTTATGGCTTACTAAATCCAATTGAGAGAACTCTAGAGGTGAAGAAATGCAGCACACACCTATAACCTTGGCTCTCAAAAGGTGGACGCAGGAAGACAGTCACAAGCTCAAAGCCTCTCTGGTTTACATAGTAAGTGCCAAGCCAATCAGGGCTACAAAATGAGATGACATTGGAGAGGGAGAAACACAGGGAAAGGGGACTCTACTACCTCTGGGTAGCATTGCTGTGTTCATGCAATGTTTAGTACACAGGCCTTTGAGAGAGGCATTCAGCATTCAAACTATATACAATGCCATCTAAACAATGGTTTCAATGGCTTTCAAGCAATATCTGTGCATCTGTTGGCTTCCTTGTTGGCGTTTTGACATTAATCCATTTTGAGAAGTAGCATAGCTGCATTATGTATATACCAGTATTTTAGGTTAGAATTCATTTGAGAAATATATCATGTAGAAGGAACAGAAAAATTAATGAAGTCTGCCTTGAAACCAGTTTTCTACTTACTGCAAGTTGTAACTATCCCATTTTTTGAGAACTGTGGTGATGTGCAAGTCGCCCTCTCATTAGGTAGTCCATGCAGGTTTCATAAGGCTACATTATTAAGTACAATTCACTCTTGTAAAGAGAAGAAATCTTCTTCCATATAATATCCATACTATTTCTGCATTCTGAGATCACAGAAGGAAATGCTAAGCTTTTCTTACACTCCCAAAAGGATGTTAATATGTCACTCATCTGTCGTCTTCTTCTAGTTCCTTGATTTTGGGAAGGTTTTAGACTGCTCCATAATCCTGATCATTTTCCTGTTAATACTTTCCAGGGTGGTGAATACTCCTGTGTATTCTTTTAGCAATAGTATAAGAGTATATTATAATGTATTTGACTACTTTGACTATCTAAAGATAATGGAAATGAGGCAAAAATCAAGATATTTGAAGGTATTTCTCTGTTCACAGTCTTGCTGTACATGTCCTCACAATGACAAGAAACAGTGATACTTTGGGAAGATAAATTTTGTAGGAAAGTGAAGTTATACCATAAAATAGGAAATGAAGTTCTATAGAAGAATAGTATTCAATATCCAGGATTTGATGAGGGAACAGATAAAGTTTTCTCACCTGTTTTTCCTGCTTATTCTTCCATTGGTAATGGAAGTAATTAGTGATTCTAATCCTCTCTTCTATGTCTGAGATTCATTAACTAGACAAAAGGAAACAGGACGGGCATGCATCATGTAACAACTGGGGCGGATTCTGAGAAGTGTGTCATTGGTAATTTCCTTACTGTGTGAACACCATTAGAGCACACTTGTACAATTGTAGATGTCTTTGGGAACATGGACTATTATTTTAATCTTTGCAGGGTGTGTGTGTATTTTTGGGTATAATTGTGGTAAGTATGCTCATGTGTATTGTTTTCTTTCACATGCAAGCCATAATGCCCGTATGGAAATCCGAGGACAAGCCTGGTGTTGACCCTCACTGTCCACATTATTTGAGATGGAATCTCTTTGTATTGTTACACATCAGGATAACCAGTCCAGAGGCTTCCAAGGATTCTCACATATCAACAGAGAAGCACTGAACATAAAGACATGTGCCTGACTTTACATGAGTTTTGAGGATTTGATTCCAGATTCTCACTGAGTCATCACCACAGCCCAAGATGAGCTTTAAGTGAAAAAAAAAAAAAAAAAAAGCAGCGAAGACAGGATTAAGTATGACTATTGCCAGCCAGCATAACATAGCATACTCTTTCATATTATTCTCTTGAAGTAATAAGTAGGAATACAGTACAATAATGAAAGAAAGCATTTTGATCTAAATCCATAAACCAATAGCATCATCTTTTATTATCACTATCAAGTTTTATGTACTGTATATAATTATATTGCTATACCTTTACACCACTGACAGCATGATAGGTTTGTTCACATAGACTCAAACAAAAATGTAAGGAATGCAATGTGCATGGCATTATTGTTCTTATAACATCATTAAATAGTGGAAAATTTCAGATATGTTATCATCTCAAGGGGTCATCGTCATTGAGACTTTGCTAGAGGCTGTATGTATGACTATATAACGGTATGCTATAAAGGGAAAAAAGTTGCCTCAGCCAATGAAAACTGAGCTTAAATTTTAACATTATTAAAATTGTTTTTATAAATCCCTCCTTCTAAGCTACAGTTAAGTCCTCACAACACAGAAAGTATCTGGAATATTCATTTATAGTAAATAAACATATGCAGCCTAACAATGAATACTGTGAAAAATTAAGGAGTTGGGAGAGAATAGAAAATATGATCAAAATAAACTTTATGAAATACACCCAAATCAATAAAGTTCTTTTAAAATGAATAAATCTGATTTCAAACATTTCTATATTTTTGTTTTAACAATACTGTTAATGGTGTCTTTCTGAAGCATCAGTGTCTGAAAATAGGAATTTCCATGCAAATTTCCAATTAGTCAAGACGTATACTTTTAATAGCAATCATTTTTGTTTTAACCATGTGAACTGCAAGCTACTACAAAAAGTTTGCCTACAGTTAGAAATGACTGACATGTTTTATTTAATGTTATTTTCATTGCCAGCATGGTATTCACACCACTGCAGTAACATTGTGGTTTGTAGGATAATTTAAAGTATATAGCTCTTCATTAATTTTTTTAAAAGATTGCTAACATTTTCCCCTGCTATATACAATTGTTCTAGCAGTGCAGCCTTGTACATATATATATATATATATATATATATATATCCTACAAGAATTAGACAACTCACTCACCTCAACAGTATTTTAGGAAGTGTGATATTTGAAGAGTGTCCTAGCCCTGATCAGCAACAGAACAGAACTCTGTAATTCCTTTTTCTAATTCAGTGTTCTCTTCAACAGACTGGATTGGCTCAGAAACCCTGAGCATAGGAAACTGTACTGTAATATAATGCCAACATGTGGGAGACTATCTCATAGTCACTGGCAGCTTGTAGGTAATAGTAAAAGCCAGAATAGCTTATGTTTACATTGGCTAAAAATCTCACGTCACAGGAAGTATTTGGGGGTAAAGAAACTAAAGACATCCACATACCTGATTTTGAATGTGAGCAGCCTTTCTAGTCTCACCCCTGAGCACAGTGAGAAAAGTAGAGATGGAATTGACTTTATTCTACTTGACGAAATCTAGGGAAATTATTACAAATTCCGTGTTTGAGATCCACAAACATCTAAGCTAGAGTGATCCTGGGGTTAGATATTCAAAATTCTTGTGTTTTGCCACATATTGCTTAAATTTTTCTCTGATCTTTTTTGCTGCTATCAGAGATATATCTTCTAAGATGTTCTGCTTCTTGCCTTCGAAAAATTTGGAAAGTAGAGCAGATTAGAATTTACTACAATTCGCAATAATGTGTTAGACATTATGTGAAGAACTATTACCTCCTTTATTTAGAGACTCCTAACACAAAAGGTAATAAGAATGTAAGATATGAAAAGACTATTAATCTGGCTTAACCATAATCTATTGCATACACATATGGAGTAGTATCCATGTATTCTTAAGACAAATTTAAAAGTTTAATCTTTTCTAGAAAGAGTCTGTTGACCACTAAAGGAGTCTGAGAAATTCTTTTCTAGAATATAGCCCAAGCTTTCAAACCTATAAATGTTCTGTCTTCAATCATTTGGTATACTTGTACTAAACAACAATTTATGGTTGGAGGAAAAGGGGGTAGGTGACTAAACTGGCAAGTCATCCCAGTTTGTCTTGGCCTCTGACATAGATTTTGGTTCACTAAGTGTGTACCATTAAACAGGAAAGAATCGTTAAATGGACATTGACATTGAAAGCTCTCATTGTGCCATTTAGAGCTGAACTTAATAGATTTGTTCATACCAACACAAACACATATGTGGGAGATGCAATGAAGTTTTAAAACTACAATGTGATATGTTTATGTAACTATCCAGGACTATGACCAACTTTCCACTCTGAACGTGAGAAAGAGTCTTTTGCATTCCTATACTCTTTAAGCAGCAGAAATTTGATTTTGAGACCAATAAGCAATCATCTGCAGTTTGATAGTCTCTCCAAGGCCCTATCTCCTATAATATGGATGTTTATGATATTTGTAATATAATTGCATAACTATGGTAAGATTAATTATAAATGGATATAATTTTAAAGTACATTTGAGCTGAATTATATGAGCTCCTAGGCTGAAATATTTAAGCATTACATGATTGAATTAAAACATCTGGTGGGCTTCTATGGCTTAGGAAGAGATTTCAAAAGCTAGCGTGCAACTTTTATGTGCATTTGAAAATGGTAATTGTTTTAGGAAACATTTGGTTTTAAATTATTGACCCTGTGATGAAGTCATCATCAATAAAAAGGAGATCATCCATAACAAATTAACTAAGCATTTATTGTGTGAAAAGCTATTTTTCTAAGCATGGGTAAATAGAAAGGGACACAGGCAATCTGAATTAAAGCATTTATAAAAATTTAGCAATGCCAATATAAATACATATCAGTGCTTAATAATGATCCTTGCTACTACATCATCTAGAAGACATTTCAACTTTTATTTATAAAGTTAGAAAACATGTTGGAGTGAGTCTGGGAAAGAGTTCCTAGTTCTTTGCTTAAAATCTGGTTTATAGAAGGAAGAAAGGAGAACTCATTAAACAAATGACTGAATGAAATCTGTGTCAGAGAGAGAGAGAGAGAGAGAGAGAGAGAGAGAGAGAGAGAGAGAGAGAGAGAGAAACCTATATATACTGATTCTTAGGTCTGTGCACAAATGTGACCTTTCACTTTGATCTTATAAAGCTATAACACAAATGGTTTGCTTTTTGCTTCTACAAATTAATACTGGTGATTTAGAAATAGTTATAGATGAACATTCATTAATAAGAAATAATACATAAAGGACATACATACTCTTTGAGTCAGTGCTAATTGTAGCATCTTTCCAAACCATAGTGAAGTATACAAAGAATATCTATTGTCATTGACAGTTAAGTTATAAAGCATTTATATCAAAATGATGTCTTCTATATCACAAGTTTTCTTCACACAGTCTCACTATGCTACCCAAGCTGGATTTGAACTCACATACCTCCAGTCTCAGCCACCTAAGAGCTTCTATCCTTATGTATATCATCAACGCTGGTCATTTGCTACCTTTCACAGTCACACTTATCTCTTGTTGCCATATCTCCTCAGACCCTAGAAACCAACTGTCTTTATCTTTCTTGCATCTGTAATTGTTGAGATTCATCTTGATTATCAACTTCACTGGACAGACAATTACTCAGCGATAACATGAACCCCTTGCTAGATGTGTTTATAAGGAGACATCCAAATAAAATTAATTTAGAAGGGAAGACTTGCCCTGAGTAGGAATAAATAACAGCACCACAATATGTAGAGTGAGAGTCTAGGTAAAATTAGAAATGCCTCTCTGTCTCTCTGCCTCTGTCTATCTCTCTCTCTCTCATCAATTGCACCTCCCCATCACAAGATGAGAAACCTCTATCACGTGTTTCCACCCACATAATTTTCTCCCTCATTATTACAGGCCATTAGTAGCCAAAACAATTCCACCCTTGATTTTTCTTTTCCTATTCCATATTTGACCCGGGAATGGAAAGAGGGCTAATATAATAAATTTGTCATTTTAGAAATGTCAATTAAATTCAACCACACAGCATTTACCTTTTTAGGATTGCCTTTTGTTATTTGGCTAAAAGCTGCAGTGATTCATAGGGATTCTTGCATTATTGAAAGCTTTGTTGTTGTTGTTGTTGTTGTTGTTGTTGCTTTTGTTGTTGTTGTTGAACAGCACAATATCATGTGGAAAGATGATAGTTTGTTTAATGCTCAGTCATTTTATAATATCCAAACTGTTTCCAGGTTAAAACTATTACAAATATTGCTATTTTACAAATTCAGCTAGAGTTTTTTTATTTTATTTGTGTGTGTATGCATGCCCTTCTATAAATAAAAGCATTAGATCCCCTAGAATGAATGTTGAGTAACACAATTATTGGGTTCTATAGCTCAAAGAATATTTATTCTCTTAAGAAACCACATCTTGGGAGTGTGGCTAAGTAATATAACATTTGTCTCGCATGCCAGGTTCTGGATTTAGCCCCCAGCATCACAAAAAGGGAAAGAGTCACTAACCTTTTCCCACCTGCCACATATAAGGGACCGATTTCTCACAATTGTCAGATGGTTAGATGTGTAGTGTTAGCTCACTATGGTCTAAATACTCATTGCCTAATGTCTTATGATGGTGAACATCTTTTCATGTGCTTTTCCCCCCCACATCTTTGAAGAGATACCATGACCAAGACAACTTAGACAGCATTTAATTTGGGGTTTGCTTAAGATTTCAGAGGGTGAGTCCATGACTATCATGGCAGGAAGCATGGTATGGTGCTGGAGCAGTAATTAAGAGTTTACATCCAGATATACAAGTTGGAGATAGAAATACACACACACACACACACAATCACACATGCATATGTGAGGTTTTGAATCTTCATAGCCTACCACAAATGATAGACCTCCATAAGCCACACCTAATCCTTCCCAAAACAGTTTCAAGCATTCAAAAATACATCAGCCTATTATTAGGACCACCACCCCATATATTATCTCTACTGACATATGTGTTCATGTCTCTGTCTAAGTCCTAAATGGATAGGTTTTTCTTTGACTATTTTATTGGGCATAAGCATTCTTATTCTTATTCTTATTCTTATTCTTATTCTTATTCTTATTCTTCTCCTCCTCCTCCTCCTCCTCCTCCTCCTCCTCCTCCTCCTCCTCCTCCTTGGGTTTTTGAGAAAGGGTTTCTCTGTGTATCCCTGGCATTCTTTATGCTGAATATCAGTACATAAGGGGATAGAAAGCTGTCAAATACATTCACTCAGGCTTTATTTGAGATGTTTACTTTGTTTGTCCCCTTGATGTAGTTTTTTGTACAGCAAAAAAAAAAAAAAAAAAAAAAAAAAACCACTGTTTTTTTTAATTGAATGCCCTACTCTCCTCTTTATGAGCCATGCATTGCCTGAGAATTCTAAGAAATCTTTGTCAAGCCCTAGTCCTTTCACAAGTATTCTCTACTTTTGTTCCCTAAGAGTTTCATAGTTTTACGTTTAAAGTAGTGACAAGTGTTTTCATTTTCCATGTAAGATATGATGAGGTTTCTGTCAAAGGATGTTGTGGTGGTGGTTTGTATGCAAAGATGTTCAATTGCTCCAGCAGCTACTGTGGACAAGACTATTCTTTCTCCATTGAATTGGCTCACAGCCTTAGTAAAATTAAATTGGATATGTTTATGTGATATATATTTGTGTTTGCTATACAATCCCATCAATGTGAGTGCCTCTCTATCAGTATAATATGGGCTTGATTCTATAGTTATGTGAAAGATAAGGTTTGAAGTTGGATATACAAATTGTTGTTATTCTTCTCTTTCAATGTTGATTTTACTATCTGAAATGCTTTTGGTTTTTGATAAATATTTAAGGAAATTATTTTCCATATCATCACTACTCCTAGGGTTTTGATAAGAACAACACTTCATGTGTATATCAAGTTAAGGAAACTTGGCATCTTTATGTGTTGTTCTTTTGTGATTTGTATTGCTGTGATAAACACCATGACCAAATGCACTGAGAAAGACAGGGTTTGTTTCAATTCATAGGTTATAGTTCTTTACTGAGGGAAGTCAGGTCAGGAACTAAAGATGAGAATATGAAGGCAGGAGCTGAAGCAGAGACCATGGAGGAATGCTGCTTACTAGCCTTCTCTCAGGGGTTTTCTCACTCTGCTGCTCTAATATAGTTCAGGACCGCCTGCCCGGGAGTGGTACCACCCACAATGACCCGGACCCTCCCATCAGTCAATGATTAAGAAAATTCTCTTTCAGACATGCAATCTGTTGAAAGCGCCTCCTCAGTCATGGTTCCCTCTTCACAAATAACTCTAATTGTGTCTTGTCAACAAGGAATAAGGAACACATGTCAATACTTCCTCTCCATTAACTGGGTTGGTCACTACATTTACTTACAGTTTCTATGTTGCTTAATGCTTAAATACCCACCTTGGTTTCCCTCAGGGAGAGACTGAGCTCAAGATGTGTAAGCAGAATAACCCCTTTACTTCCTAAGTTGCTTTTGGACATGGCCTGCTAAACAAATTAGTTCATCTTCTTTCAATTCAACTTTGCTCAGTTTCTCCAAACACAGAATGGAGTCATAAAACACCATGATCCAGGCAACTTATTTAAGAAAGAGGTTAGCAGGCTTATGCCTCTGGAGAGGTAAGAGTCTGTCTTGGTGGAGGAGTGGTAGACATGGCATGTAGAATAGCAAGCAAAAGCTCATATCTTAAACGCAGCCATGAAGCAGGTATCCATTGATTGATCACACTTATCAATATTTCTGTCTCCTTGCTAATTTTATACTTGACTGTACTTAGTTACTGAAATATATGCTGAAATCTCTATCTATAGCTCTTCGTGCATCTGTTGGACTTTCAATTCTTTCATCTTCTAGATCACATATTCACACATTGTATAGTTTTATCCTTAGAGTTACAACATGCTTATTAATATTTTTATGTCTTGGAAAAATTGAACTTTTTTATCACTATACAATACAATTCTTTGTTTCCAGTAGTTTTTATTATTGTTCAAAAATCGCTTTTAGTTGATGCTAACAAGGTTACTATTGTTACTAAGGTTACTACCTAACAAGGTTGGTAGGGGGGTTATAATTCATATAATCTACCATGTTTTGTTCTCTTGCTTTTAACCTGTCACTATACATTTATTTGAGAATATTTATAAACTAGAAGTTTTTGAGCTACAATTATTTTAAAATATGATCTACCAATCTCATGTCTTCTCTAATTCATGGACTCTGATAATATGATAATTAAAACTTCTGTTATAGCAATAAGTTCCTAAGGTTCTGTTTAACTCATGTTGTGTCTGTATGTCTGTGTGCCTATGTACATCTATGTGTGTGTCTGTTTATGTCTGTGTGTGTCTATGTGTGTCTGTGTGTGTATCAGTGTGTGTGTATCTGTGTCAGTGTGTATATGTGTATCTGTATTTATGTGTTTAATGTCTATATGTGTGCCAGTGTGTGCATTGGTTGGTTGGTTAGATGGTTGGTTGTTTGGTTGGTTGGTAGGTTGGCTATACGACTTTGTTTTGCAAGTTGGAGAACACTGTTACTCTGTCAGCTTCCTAATTATCATTTTCTCTGTCATCTCCTGAGCAGTGAGTCGATCCATTGAACTTATTCTCCTGGTTGTGCTTCTTTGTCTTGCCTTTTCCTTATACCCTTTCTTTCTTTGCTGAGACTATCTTATCATCTATTTCAGCAACCTTATAATTGCTGAAGCATCTTTATGATGTCTTCAAAGGCTGGTTCAGAGAACTTTGACATCCCTGCCATTTTAATTATAGACTTTATAGATGGTCTTTTCATCAGTTTTACATTTTCTGTCTCTTGGTATGTGGAGCGAGTGACTTTTTGAGACATCTGGGGAACTATGATACTTTGAGACTTATTTAACTCTTCTTTCGACCTGCCTTTCACTGGTATTGTTCTTCTTGATGAAATGAGAAACTCTGACTCCCAGTCAGTCTTCATTGGTATTCTGTGTTTACTGATGAGAATCTCACTACTGTTGTTTACTGGGATTTCCTGACCCTGGACTGAGGAAGAAGGTCCTGGTTGTTTTGAGATAGTGATATATGTCTTAATTTTACTTAGCTTTGTAGCATCATCATGCCCACTAATCTCTTAGCATTCATGGCTAGGAAGACATGCAGACACATGCTATGCCTTCCTATACATCCCTTTTGCTAACCCTGCTTGTGACAGAAGGAATATTTCTGTCATTTTGTTTTGCACATATTAGCATTTCTGACTTGCTGGCTTCTTTAGTTCTAAGTCCAGTAAAATAAAATAAAATAAATAAATAAATAAATAAATAAATAAATAAATAAAACAAAACAAAACACACTCATATTATCCTTGACTGATCAGTTCTCTGGTCGTCTACCTACATTTAAAAATTATCAGATGTTCATTCTGTAGTTTTAATCAGAATTTATTGAGATCATGAGACAAATGAAAAAAGGCTTATCTATTGTTCCTTAAGCAAAAGTTGTTTCATGATTGTTTTGTGACTTCCTTTTTTGAAAGAATATTCCTCCAATTTTTAATACTAAAAATTAGTCGTTATTGTAAAACACTTTAGAACATCAAAAGATAAATTGTTATTGCCTCATACAAGTATGTAGGAAGCAGGTACCCCAATGATACTGGTGCTCAATTTCTAAGGACCCCATGCCCTTAAAGATATGTTTTTCTTTACATTGCCCCTAGATGTTAATTTACAAGATTTTCAATGCTCCTCAAACTGTCATGAAAAGACCAAGCTCTACCACTAGACATAACCTTATAAAGATGATATTATGAAAATCCTTGGGCTGGGGAGATGGCTCAGTAGTTAAGATCACTGACTGCTCTTTCAGAGGTCCTGATTTCAAATCCCAGAAACCACATAATGACTCACAACCATCTATAATGGGGTCTGATGCTCTCTTCTGGGGTGTCTGAATACAGCTACAGTGTACTCATACACATAAAATAAATAAAATCTTTAAAAAAAAAACCTAGTCATTAGGATTTCTGAACACTAGTATGTTTCTTATGAGGGTGAAAGGAATAGCTTTCCTCTTGACTGTGCTTTCCTTGACATTAGGGCCAAGACACAATTTTCTTTACTCCTAAAGACTGACTTCCTGCCTTTCTCTCCACAGAAGTGAGAAATTAGTCAAGGTTCAAAGTGAGCCATTTTTCTTTCACACCTTGTATATAACCTGTCTTCCTAGACTAGCCTTCAGCTAAAAATCTCCCCTTCCTTTCCAAAATAGAAAAAATGCCCGATATATATCAGTGGATACAGTAGCTGCAATTTTTAAAATCAATTTATCATATCTATGCTCATTCCTATCCTATGTTTTATAGCATATTTCCAAATATATTTATATCATATTAATGCTGTATGGGATTTAAAAGGCCA
Source organism: Apodemus sylvaticus (assembly GCF_947179515.1). Taxonomy (NCBI): domain Eukaryota; kingdom Metazoa; phylum Chordata; class Mammalia; order Rodentia; family Muridae; genus Apodemus; species Apodemus sylvaticus. Next base: position 30,855,286 of record NC_067477.1, read on the forward strand.
TGAAAATATTTGTGGCATCAATGACCTAAAAATCATTTGGAAAAGAAAACATTTACTTTCAAAGAAAGTTGAAATAAAAACCAAGTGGTATTAACATTTCAGGTTAGTATATTTTATGTTAAAAACAAAGGAAAAGGAAAAAGCAAGGAAATGCTTTTTGTTTTCCCTTTGATTTTTCAAAGAAAGCAGAACTTATGGCCAGAAATTCTAGGTAATAAATGGGGATTCTAAAAGAAAAGCCTGTGCCTCTGTATTCTAGTTGTAGAATTTTATTTTAGCTCATAAACACAAATGAGAAGAATAAAAAGAATGAATTTGTGGCTGCGGACATAGCTCAGTAGGTAAGATGCTAACCACTCAAAGCAGCCCCGCTTTTTGAGTCAGACCCGCAGCAAAAGTCAGTAGTGTACATCTATAATCCCACAGCTGAGGAGATTGATCCATTGGGCTTGCTGATTGACCAACACAGACAAATTTGCAAAATTCAGCTTCACTGAAATTCCGTCTCAAAAAAACAAGTTAGAAAGCAGCCCAGAAAGACACCTGACATCAACCTCTGACTTTCGCAAATACATATATATGTGTGCATGGACACCGTCACAAATGTGTGAGCATACAGGAACACACAGAGAGTCATATAAAGAGAATAATTAATGAAAAATGAAATTAATCATGAGTTTGAAAGAATAAGGAGGGGTATATTAAAGGGTTTGGAGGGGAAAAGGGAAGGGGAAATGGTGTAATTATATTTTAATCTCAAAATTTAAAAAATACAATTGAACAAGAGTGACAGAAAAAAGACAGTTAACAATGTCTAGCAAATTAAATTAAATCATGAATGCAGACAATGTCTCTGGAGATAAGATTAGAGATACTCATTTTATGATGGTGAGAAAGATCCACTGTTTTTAACAAGGCAACAAGATAAAATTGTTTACTCTTGCTTTAAAGCCTAAAGCTCTACTGTCTGCTGGTTTCTGATTCAATAACTAGTAAGTGGTGAACAAGCTAGATTAAAGTTGCCCAATAAAAGTTTCCTAACGACAGGCACTAAAATATCAAAAAGACTGTAAAGAATGAAATGTTTTCAACTAGAAAAGTATAAGAAAAAGCATTGGGTGATTAGAAAATAAGGAAAGCATTCTAAACGCAGGGGCCGTTATATGTTTATTACTACTGGTTTCTCTTTGCCCAGCGTAACACTAAGCAGATACATTCTACACACTTACTATGTGACTTTGACAAAATAATCCTGCTCATAACCAATAGAAATGCATGCCTGCCATTTATGGCTGTCTCCAGGCAGTTTTAATATGCTACAAACTGATTTCTTTCTCACTGTGGTAGTGGTGGTGATGGTGATGATGACAGAGGTGGTGGCGATTATGACAGTGGTAGTGTTTGTTTCATGCAGGGTCCCAGATAGCCCAGGCTAACCTCATATGCCAAGTGAATTCCTGATCCTTCTTCCTACTCCTCCCTCTAGAGACCTGAGAATAGAAGTGTAACTCCACACCCAGCCGAAACTCTCTTCTGGTTCCCAATGAAACATCAGCAATGGAAAAGTGGCCTGTGCATTGATTCCTAAAGTTATCTTTGCACTTATATCTTTGGTCCTAGGAATGCAATTTGTCAGTGACGCTTATAATAATGGTTGTTAGTCGGCTGTTGTCAGATATGTTGCTGTGTGTTCTTATTTGATCAACCTTTACAGCTCAACCAGATATATACCATCAGGACTTTTGTATCACTAATGAGCAAACAGACATTTCAAACAATTGTTTACTCTCCCAAGATTCACACCTTAGAGGCACAGAGATGCAATCAGAACCCAAGGACCACCTTCCTTCTCTTGATGCTCTCTTCTGATGGCCAGCCTTTATTAGAGGATTACTGAAATAGGGATGGAGGTCTGGTAAAGCCATGGGATTACCTAGCCTAGTTTCTGGAATATGTCTGTCCTGGTCTTACTTCTGATGTTCTTTAAAATGAAGGGGAAAGGGAGGTCAAAGGCAAGAAGGAGAATTATTTTCTTCATATGTTTTTAATTAAAGGTTCTTTTTTTCACCTCTCTATATCTGCTTTATGAGTTGGAGAATAAATAGGAAGGAAAACTTTGATCTGGGGGAAGGAGATTTCCTGCATAAAGTGCAGAGTCTGGAACAGCTGAGAAGAGGCTGAAAGGGACCCCTTCATTCCTTCCAGCTCTTGAGTCATAGAGAGTAGGAAAGTAAAAAAAAAATACACTCAGATAAGGACTTTTTGTGGTTTTGGTCTTTAGACCCATACAAAATATCATTCATTAACATCAATCAGGCATTTAGATCTAAATAAGCATATGAATTAAGAGAATTTTAACTGCACAGCAAAGAATTATTGCTTTTTCTGAGTCGTCTGATAGCATCCCTCTCCTGTGCTCTCTCTGTCTGCTTCCCTTCTTGATTTCCACCTCTGGCTGCCACTTCCAAGCTGGAGGAGTTTTAAACTCAAGAGGGAATGTATGCATCTAGAAGCAAGTTGCTACCTCTGAATAGCTCTAGTCCCATTCAACATTCACAGAAGCCCCTTCCAGAGCACTTCACCTCCACCACAGCTTTGTGTATCTTTGAACACTACTGCAGCATATATGTCAGTCTTCCATGGCAGCCATAGATCCAGAACATACCTGAACTAGTTCCTTCTGCCAGATGTTGGAGTCTGGCTTTTTTAAAGGTATTTAAATATTTTTGATTATTTATACTGAAATCCCAGTTCAATTTTGGTTTAGTATGTGTGCAGATGGGGTACCTCATCTACTTTCTTTTTGTCTGTGTTAATGTATTTTTTCCACAATAAATATAGAAGTGGAGGATCAGCCAGGAAATCATAGTCATTGCAGATTAATCAAAAGGTGGGTTAATGAAGCTGACACAATCAGGAAGTTACTTATAATTAGTAATATGAAAAATAATGAAGAAGATAAAATAATAACCTGTCACTGAACTGGCAGAGAAGCAACACGAGGCAGAAAATAATATGGCTAGGGTTCTGTTTGGGGGGTACTACACCTTAGTGGTACAGTGCTTGCTTGCCACTTGTATAACATGCACAATGCCCTAGGTTTAATCCCTAGAGTTGCAAAAGAGTGGCTTGGCTTTACTGAAAGCTTCAGCACTAAGTGTTGAGCTCTTCAGCTTCCAAACTCTTATAACTTAAAAGAGCTGAAAATATAGAAACTCACTGTAGGTGGAGACTTTAACTGAATATTTCAAAAGGCTTTAACACTCACTGTTGATTTGATCTGAGTCACATGCCAGAACCCATAACGTGGTGGAGGTGCATGCCTGTAACTTTAGCTCAGTGTAGAGCAGGCTTATAGGTGGGTGCTAGGGACTCACTAAGTAGCCAGAATGTTCCTACTCAGTAGCCAAAGCAAGGTTTAGTGAGAGACCCTGTCTCAAAACAGTAATGAGGTAGAGAAAGTGATCAAAGAAGATAACTTAAGTCAGTCTCTGTTGCTTTATGCAAGTACATCACACACACACACACACACACACACATACACACACATGCACATGCACATGCACACATAAACACATTCATATACTACACAAACACATACTAATACACACATGTATGCACACATTATTCAAACTTTTATATTCATTGCATTTCTCAAAGTCGTTCATTTATTTCAGAATGTCTGATGAGACATCAGCAAGATACAGAGCTGATCTCCCTACAGAAACATCAATTCAAACGACTATCCACACACAAAACTACCTTCACAATACCTGCAGCACACAATTTGAAGAAAAAAAGAAGGAGAAGAAGAATCTGAGAATAGCATAATTGGATGCATTGGAGAGGGTAGGAAGATGTCTAGCTGAAAATGCTGTGGAGAAGATGAGAGAGATTGTGTTAATACAGGGTGTGGCACATGAAAGCTAATACTTATGGGGGGGCAGTGTTTTTAACATCTGGGAAAAAGGTGTTGATTTTTAAGATCTAATCATAAAATGCAACACCATTAATAAGGAAAGTAAACCTCAGTAGGAACTTGAGAGTTCAGTCATTTTTTAAAACCCTGATAAAGGACATGTTCCACCATTAACACTTGGTCAGAGGCTCCCATTAGTAATTAAGGTGACAGTGTGCATATGCATCGTGTAAGACATAGTGAGTTCTGGAAGAAGCCAATTCCTATCTCTCCCCTGCTAATAAGAAACTGAGAAACACAAAACAACCCCAGATGGTACATGATGTAGTAATGAACAAAGAGATTTAAATGGTGTGAATTAAGTTTTACTTTGTATTTTAACATTTTAATTGTAAACTAGATTCCCCATGAGACCTTAAACTATTTCATGTTAAATATAAAACTTTGTTGATCTGATATAGGTAACATTGTTCATCACCTAATCTCAAGGGCATATTTTAATTGTAAACTAGATTCCCCCATGAAACCTTAAACTATTTCATGTTAGATATAAAACTTTATTGATCTGGTATGGGTAACATTGTTCATCACCTAATCTCAAGGGGATATTTTTTTCATATTGAGCAATGAATGCATAGCCCTACTTGTGCAATACTAAACTGTATTCCATTTCTCCAAAAAATTTATCTTCCTACTTGTATGAAGCTATGTTAAATGAGAAGATGCAAACCAGTTTCATAGATAGCAAGTTATTTTCCTGAAAATCTAAGTGAAAATAACAGAGTAGGATAAGATTTAACTTTCTTTGCCAAAATATTCCAAATGGGCATGCAGGGCACTTTCTGAAAACTCTTTTCTCTGACTACCTGGAAAGGAACATTACTTTGAAATATTTTTTTTAACCCTCTGACAAAGGGCAAAGAGACACGTCACTGGTGGTGTTTGTTCATCTTAGCTTGATACCTGGCTTGGCAGCCAAAGCTATTTTATACCTAGAACACATAAAAATCAAATCAAATCTAAGCAGCACAGCACAAGAGGAGGAAGATGGACAGAGATCTGTGTTGCACCATGCCTTGTGGTGGACAGGGAAAGATACCCATAGACCTGCCCTCCTGCCCACAGCACTAGCTGGCCATAGATACACATGGCCCTACCTCCTACCACACAGCAATAAGGGAGCAGGAAGACAGAGAGAGACCTGTAGACTTCCATGTCCCCCGCAGATCTGTCCTCTGCCTTTCTGTGCTCAGCAAAGGTAGACCCCATAGATACACAATTGCCACCACACCATGCAACACATACAGAAGATGTCACCCAGGGGCCTACCAGCCACATGGCCAGACCGCAGCAGGAGCCACCACAATGTGTGAGTATGTTGTGGACAGATGGAAGAGAAAGGCAAGGGGAGCAGCATGAGTATTATGAAGAGAGGTGGAACTAGAAATTGAAGATACAGAGGAGAAGCCTGTTCTGAGTGACCAGCCCCACCATCTAGTGTCATGGTGAGGTCCCAGGATACACTGACACCGAGGGCCATGGTTGGGTTCATACTTCATATTACCACTTGTAAACACTGGGGACATCCCTGGTTGGGGCAAAAGCCAGGGACCACATGCATGTCCAGGGGCTGTGAAGAACTGGCCCTACTCCCCTGTAGTAACAATTTTCAAAATTTTGGTTTCCTTTAAAAAAAAAACTTATTGTAAGAATGTATTTTCATTGTGATTTCAGGTGTAGGGATGTGGGGCTGATTCAGAATGTCCACAGCAGTTGACTGTAATTTGCCTCATGCTCTAGTAGAGGCGTGGTTTTGCTATCTGAAGATAGTTTCTGCTATTGTGGGACATTTTGAATTCTGGGAGCTTCTCAGGGAGTATATAAATGTGAGGCATGGTGAGTGGTTGTTGGTCATTTATGGAGGTTGTTTGTGGTTTGTTAGTAGCCAATTAGTAGACATTGTCAAAGAAGAAACAGAATGAGAGAAAGAAAGAAAGAAAGAAAGAAAGAAAGAAAGAAAGAAAGAAAGAAAGAAAGAAAGAAAGAAAGAAAGAAGGAAGGAAGGAAGGAAGGAAAAAAGAAAGAAAGAAAGAAAGAAAGAAAGAAAGAAAGAAAGAAAGAAAGAAAGAAAGAAAGAAAGAAAGAAAGAAAGAAAGAAAGAAAGATTTAAGGATTTTCCTAATTCCTTTTTCCCCTCTATCCTTGTTTCTCCCCTATTTAATGTTAGGGGGTGAAGTGGTGGGGGGGTTAGGAGGGGAAGAATAGGAAAAAGAGGAGCCCACAAAGTAGCAAAGACCAGTTACATCCCTCACTGGCTGCAGCACTCTGGAGAGCTGGCCCCACTTATCACCAGTGGCATCAATCAGGAGAGTAGGAGCTGAGCTTCACCCAGGCAGCACAGTGGAACTGGTCCTAGTGGCAGGGTATGGGAGAGCTGACCCTGTTACTCATCTGCTGTAGGATGGCACCCGTGCAAAGGCCATGCACCCCACCACCACCAGTCTCTCACCACTCTCTCAAGGTCATTGAGAAAGCTGTCCACAGGGTCATGAATGCAGGAAAGCTATTCCTGAGGCCTTGCTCCTAGCCTGAGCAGCACAGTTGAACTGGCCTTGCTGATGGGGGGTGGAAGTGAGCTGTCCCCAAGGAAAAGAGCACCAGAGACCTGGCCCAGCTCCTCATAGGTTGTAGCACTTGGGACAGAGGGCCCCTCACTTTGACTGGGCAGCACAATGGAGCTCTGTGGAGGCATGGGTACCATGTGCCAGCCCTGAGGTGAAGAGCTGGCCCTGCCTCCTGATGGTGTCATTGAATGACCTAGCCAGAGCAGTGCTGGAGAGCTCACCATACTGGTGTGGTTAAGGGAGTGCTACTGGTCAGCTCAGCTAGCACCTAGGCCCAGATTGAGGGCTCAGAGTTGGTTGACCCCCAACTCTATATCATCTGCAAATGCTTGGGACACATAAAAGGACCAGTCCTGCTGATCCAAAGCTGCAGGTTTCCATTACACAGGACAAAAATAAGATAACTTGGAAGAAAGAATTCTCATGTGATAGTTTGACTATGCTTGGCCCATGGGAAGTGGCTTTATTAGGAGGTGTGGCCTTATTGGCGGATGCATAGCTTGTTAGTCAAAGTGTGTCATTGTGGACATGGGGTTTTAAGGTCTTATATATATGTTCAAGCCTGGCCAATATGATCCAGAACCTCTTCCTGGCTGCCTTGGAATCAAGATGTAAAATTCTTGTTTCTAACAGCATCACATTTGCCTGCACAATGTCATGCTTCCCACCATGATGATAATGAACTAAATCTATGAAACTGTAAGCCAGGTCACATAAAAGTTTGTTTTCATAAGAGTTGCCTTGGTCATGGTGTCTCTTCACAGCAATAAAAACCTAAGACACCTGGTGAGGATCCAATATTTATGGTGTCACAAAACCCAAAGGTCTCAAACCAGGCCAGTGACTTATTGCAATAAACATTTACAAGTGAAGATGTGTTGACAAAGGAATATACAATAGGGCACACTGTGATATACTACAACCTCCACAATGAGATATTTTCTATGCTTTGGTGAGTGTGTGTGTGTGTGTGTGTGTGTGTGTGTGTGTGTGTTTAGGGGGATGTTGCAAGAATTATTGCACAGCAAAACCAAAGAAGATAATCATAAACACACATGCACACACACACACACACACAGAGAGAGAGAGAGAGAGAGAGAGAGAGAGAGAGAGAGAGACAGAGAGACAGGGAGAGAGAGACAGAGAGAGACAGAGAGAGACAGAGAAAGAACCACCACCACCATGAAAATAGCAATAACTAAGAATCATTGGTCATTAATATCATTGATATCAACACAAATAGACTCAAGTCAACAATAAAAAAAAACCATAGGCTAATAGATTGGATATTAAACAGGAGCAGTCATTCTGCTATCTAGAAGAAACACACCTCAGCAACAAAGATAGATATTACCTCAGAGTAAAAAGCTAGAAAAAGCTCTTCCAAGCAAGCAAACCCAAAAAAGCAGGCTGGAGCAGCCATGCTATATCTAATAAAACAGCCTTTCGATCAAAAATAATCAAAAGAGATAGGGAAGGACATTTCATACTCATCAAAGGAAAGTCTACCAAGATGAAGTCTCAATTCTGAAATTCTCTGCCCCAAATGCAAGGGCAGCTACATTTGTAAAAGAAACATTACTAAAGCTCAAATCACACATCAAACCCCACATGATAACAGTGGAAGAACTTAAAATTACCCCACTCTTACCAATGGACAGGTCACTGAAACAGAAACTAAGTAGAGAAATAATGAAACTCACATATGTGATGAACCAAATTAATCTAACCAATATTTATAGAACTTTTTACCCACAAACAAAAGAATATACCTTCTTCTTAGTACCTATACTGTTCATGGGAATATACCCAAAAGATTCTCTACCATACCACAAGCACATGTGCTCCGATATGTTCATAGAAGCTTTATTCATAATAACCAGAAACTGGAAACAAACCAGATGTCCCTCAACCAAAGAATAGTTACAGAAAACATGGTAGATCTACACAATGGAATACTATTTACCTCTTCAAAACAAGGACATCATTAATTTTATAGGCCAATGGACAGAACTAGAAAATATCATCCTGATACAGGTAACTTAGCCCCAAAGGGACAGGCATAGTATATACTCACTGATAAGTAGATATTAACCAATACAGGATACCCACGATACACTCCACAAGGCCCAGAAAACTAAACAAGAAGGGAAACCCAAGCAAGTAGACTTGAATCTCATTTAGAAGATGAAATAAAATAGTCATAGGAAGAAGAGGAAGAAAGAAAGGGAACTGGGTGGGAGAGGCAATGAGGAGGAATGGAGGGTCCAGGACGAGGTGTGGTGGGAAATAGGAGAGAGGGCCAAAAGACCAGGAGAATAAATGGAAATCTGAAGTTGACAGGAGTGAGCAAGGCGGGAGGAAGGAGGGAAATCTCTAGGAAGTATCAGAGATCTAATATGAGGAAGACTCCCAGGAGTCAATGTAGGCTACCTTAGCTGAGATGCATAGCAGGGGGGGTATGGAACCTGAAAAGGCCACCTTTTGTAACCAGGCGGGACCACACAGTTAAGGGATAAGGACACCAACTCACAAACAAAATTTTGACCCCAAAATCTGTCCTGTCTAAAAGAAATGCAGGGACAAAGATGGAGCAGATTGAAGAAATAGTCAACCATTAATTGAACTAACTTTAGACCAATCCCAGGGCAAGCAACAATCCCTGACACTATTAACAATACTCTGTTATGCTTGCAGACAAGAGCCTAACAAAATTCTCTTCTAAGACAGCTGACTGAAACAGATGCAGATAACCACAGCCAAAAATTTGGCAAGGGACTCTTGCCAAAGAGTTGGGGGAAGGATTCAAGGAAATAAAAGGAATAGGATCTCCACAGGAAGACAAACAGAGTCAACCATCCTGGACCCTTGGGGACTCCAAGAGACTGGGCCACAAACCAAAGAACATTCATGGGCTCAACTAAGGCCCCTGATTAGCATGTAGCAGATGTGCTGCTCAAGTCTCCATGAGAGTACCCCAACAACTGGAGCAGGGGCTGTCCCTAAAGCTGTTGCCTGCCTGTGGTATCTGTTCCCCAACAGGGTTAACTTGGTGGCCTCAGTGACAGAGGATGTGTCTAACCCTGTAGAAACTTGATATGCTATTGTGAGGAGATACACAGGGCTCTCTGACTCTTTCAGAGGAGAAGAGAAGGTAGGATAGGGAGAGGGACTCTGTGAGGTGGGACTAGGAGGGAGTTTCAGTAAAGATAGAAAGAAAGAAAGAAAGAAAGAAAGAAAGAAAGAAAGAAAGAAAGAAAGAAAGAAAGAAAGAAAGAAAGAAAGAAAGAAAGAAAGAAAGAAAGAAAGAAAGAAAGAAAGAAAGAAAGAAAGAAAGAAAGAAAGAAAGAAAGAAAGAAAGAAAGAAAGAAAGAAAGAAAGAAAGAAAGAAAGAAATAGAGAGAGGGAGGGAGGGAAGGAAGGAAGGAAGGAAGGAAGGAAGGAAGGAAGGAAGGAAGGAAGGAAGGAAGGAAGGAAGGAAGGAAGGAAGGAAAGAAGGAAGGAAGGAAAGAGAATCACTGTGTAGTTTGTAGTATACCGTTTGATATGTTCTTCATGCAAACATTTTAGTTTTCCTTCTCCTACCTATAAATTTTGACTCTGTAGGAATCCAATTTTATTTTTTAATTGTTTTATTATTTCAAGCAAATGATGTCTTAAAACACTTCTTTGTTAGAGGAGGTAGGAGTAAAGGACTCTGACATAACTTTTCTTAAGAAAGGGAAGGAAAAAGGCTTGGGAGGTAACTCATAAGTTAAAAAGCATTTACAGCTCTTGCAGAAGACCTGGGTTTGATTCCAGCACCCATGTGATACCTCATAATCATCTGCATCTCCTTTGCTGGCCTCTGTTGGCACAAGGCATGTATATGGTACACTTACTTACACATATGCAGTCACAACACATATAAGATAAAATGAAGAAATCTCTTTTTTAGTAGGGAGAAAGGAAAGAGAAAGAAGAGGCAAGAAGGGGAAGAAGAGGGAGGGAAAGCAAGGGGAGCAAAGAAAGGAATGGAAACTAAACCTCGACAGTGTGAAAAGTCATCTTTTCCATTAAGCTGGTGTGTGTCAGTTGAATGTAGCCTGCAGAAAAAAAAGGAAACCGTCCAAAAGAAAGTGGCTAATAACCCCATCTGTTAGGGAGATGATGAAATGTGAGCCAAAGAAAATGAGTTCGTGAACTTGAGATGTTACAGAAAGAAGGAAAGGGAACTATTCAATATCTTAGAACTGCCTAAAGCTTTCTTTTAGCCAAGTTTAATTTCCTCTGTGAAGAATAATTTGCAGATCTTATAGGACATCGACTGTGAGTATAGCCATCTTCCAGTCCATCCACAGCTCAGCAGGGTAAGCATGTGAACAAATTTACCTAAAGATATAGGATCCTTTCTTTAATATTAGAGTTTTCAGGTCTGAACAAGCCTAAAAGGATATCATCAGCCTTTTGTTTATAAAACACAGTGATTTTTCTATATTAAAACTAAACTCCCAAACTTACTGATTTGGGGAAGATGCTTTGTGACCTTGGAGATAGTTACTTCCCCTGCAGTTCCAAAATCAGACATATGCATCTCAAATTCAAGAGACCCAAAAGTTGGTGTTATAAGACATGTTTGAGGCCCTAGGTTCATTCCCATCACACACACACACACACAAACACACACACACAAAGACACACAGGTAGTTGCTGCTTGTGTAGGGCTCTTTCAACCACAAGTGTTGGCAAATCAACCCAAGTTGGCTTCAGCAAAAAGGAGAATTATTGATTGAAGTTCAAGAACAATATGAGCCTTGGACTTCCATTCACAGACTCAGAAGTTCAGTGTGCAGTCTCCTCTCCCAAGTTTTTTATTCTCCATGTCTAAGTCTTTTCTGGTTGCAAGCAGGCTTTCTATTTGTACTGCAATATGCCTAAGAAGAATGTTAGCACTTATTTTCATGGTTTCAATTCCAGTTGAAAGGAGCATGTGCCTCTGCATCATGATTACCAGCAAAAGGTTATTGTGTCATCTTGCTGTTACATGCAAATAAAATACATTTCCTAAACCAAAATGGCCTCTTTGTTGGGGGAGTAGTGTATGTGCTAAAATTTGGCCACTAACTCCAGGGTAAGTGTAGTCCTCTATATGGAATACTGAGTGTAAAACAGCAAACTAAATAAATTGGAAATCATAACTTAAATGTCATTCTTTAACAGAATCATTCATGTATATAATAGGTTTTAGTCTTTCTTACACTCCTCTTACTGCTCTATCTCATCTCCCTTACCTCTTACTCTGAAAACCTTCAATTTTCCAAAGTCCCCCTTCTACTTTCATGTCTTTTTTGTGTATGTGATGATCACTGGGTTTAAATAGGGTTAACTATATGGGCATGGGTAGTAGTTATATGCAAAAGCATGGGCAATTTATCAGTGGCCACATTGCTTGAGAAAAGACCTTTCTTGGCCTAGACAGGATTAACTGTCTCTCAAAGAGGGGTGAGGCCTCATGATGCCTTTCCTCTTCCATCGTAAATGCCAACGGGTCCAGTCTTATTCAGGTCTTGTGCAAGCAACCATAGCTAAAGAGAGCATGTGAGTGCATCAGCTGTGTTTTATCCCAAAGACACTATGTGACAGCAACCCTCCTGTACCCCTAGCTCATATAACCCTTCTTCCTCCCCTTCCATGTTGGCGTTTGATCTGGGAAAGGGAATAGGGTGTATGAAATGAATGTCTCTCTTAGGGAAGAGCCCCATGCCCCCAGTCACTCAGTCCCTGTACTTAGCATGTTGTGAGTCGCTGTATTGACCACAGTCCACTGCAGAAAGAACCATGGTTGATGAGGACTTCTCTGGGTATAAATGGATTTCATTGTTATAGAACTCTCAAGAATAAAGAATAATGAGATGAAAATATCCTAAACTGTATGGTGGCTTTAACAATATATAAGATTATTCATTGGTTTAAAGAAGGCACCTTGATAATATGCTTAGTATATTTGCCAACTTTTGTAATCAAAAATAACATCAAGAGTGTTTAAAAATTCTTTATATATATATTTTTTTATTCGATAAATTTTTTATTTACATTTCAAATTATTTCCCCTTTACTAGACCCCCACTCCCCGAAAGTACCATCAGCCCCCTTCCCTCCCCCTGTTTTCCCACCCAACCCTTCCCACTTCCCTGTTCTGGTTTTGCCCTATACTGCTTCACTGAGTCTTTGCAGAACAAGGGTTCCAGAAGAACTCCTTCATTCTTCTTGTACCTCATTTGATATGTGGATTATGTATTTGGTATTCCAATTTTCTAGGTTAACACCCACTTATTAGTGACTGCATACCATGATTCATCTTTTGAGTCTGGGTTACCTCACTTAGTATGATGTTCTCCAGCTCCATCCATTTGCCTAAGAATTTCATTAATTCATTGTTTCTAATGGCTGAATAGTACTCCATTGTGTATATATACCACATTTTTTGCATCCACTCTTCTGTTGAGGGATACCTGGGTTCTTTCCAGCATCTGGCAATTATAAATAGGACTGCTATGAACATAGTGGAACATGTATCCTTATTGCATGCTGGGGAATCTTTTGGGTATATGCCCAGGAGTGGTATAGCAGGATCTTCTGGAAGTGAGGTGCCCAGTTTTCTGAGGAACCACCAGACTTATTTCCAGAGTGGTTGTACCAATTTACAGCCCCACCAGCAGTGGAGGAGTGTTCCTCTTTCTCCACATCCTCGCCAGCATCTTCTGTCTCTGAATTTTTAATCTTAGCCATTCTGACTGGTGTAAGGTGAAATCTCAGGGTTGTTTTGATTTGCATTTCTCTAATGACTAATGAAGTTGAGCATTTTTTAAGATGCTTCTCCACCATCCGAAGTTCTTCAGGTGAAAATTCTTTGTTTAACTCTATACCCCATTTTTATTAGGGTTACTTGGTTTTCTGGAGTCTAACTTCTTGAGTTCTTTATATATATTGGATATTAGCCCTCTATCTGATGTAGGGTTGGTGAAGATTTTTTCCCAATTTGTTGGTTGCCAATTTGCCCTTTTGATGGTATCCTTTGCCTTACAGGAACTTTGTAATTTTATGAGGTCCCATTTGTCAATTCTTGATCTTAGAGCATAAGCTATTGGTGTTCTGTTCAGAAACTTTCTCCCTGTACCGATGTCCTCAAGGGTCTTCCCCAGTTTCTTTTCTATTAGCTTCAGTGTATCTGGTTTTATGTGGAGGTCCTTGATCCATTTGGACTTGAGCTTAGTACAAGGAAACAAGGATGGATCAATTCGCATTCTTCTGCATGCTGACCTCCAGTTGCACCAGCACCATTTATTGAAAAGGCTATCTTTTTTCCATTGGATGTTTTCAGAAATCATACAGATAATGATACCTTAAAATCCAGAATAAAAGTGAAGACATAAACATCAACAAGAATGGAGAGATTCATCTTTAAAGAAGAGTTATATAGAAACCTTTCTAGACACAACATATGTGAATTTGAGAATAGAAGATACACATAAGAATGTTCGCAGAACCATTAGTCATTGGGAAAATGCATACAAAACCATAACATATTTTTCTATATTTACTCCAATTGCTGTATATTTTAACCTGTACCAAATAAAGCATATCCTCATTGCTAAAGGAAAAGTATTAATAAAATTACAGAGCCACTGAGAATGTCTATTTAGTGATTTCTCAAAAACTTAAGGATTATTATATATAAACTAGCAATTCCATTCCTAAGGTTAAATACCTCAAAAGTATTAAAATCAGGAACTCAGATGAATCAATATTTCTTTATACTCACAGTAGCCAAAATGTGGGGAATGTCCATATGTCTATTAACTGGGTAAAAACACAAAAGTGCACATTTTATTATCTATTATAATATAGATTAACCCTCAAAGGAATATGGGCTACCAGACACACCAAGGACATAGTAGAGCTAAGGAGATTGCTTAGGCAAACAACTGCTTGTGATTAAAGAAGAGTCTGAATGTGGGTCACTAACACCTACATGGCACTGGTACCCATAACCCCTCACTAGCAAGGCAGAGAAAAGGGAGAATCTCTGGCCAACCAGTCCAGACTACTCAATGACTCCAGGGTCATTGAAAGACTCTCTTTCAAAATCCAATATAAAAGTGGCAAAGGAAGACAAGCAAGGTTGTCCTCTGTGTTCTTTAGGCATGTACAAATACATGCATGTATACACATAAGCAAATAAGGTATGCCATTATCATATAGACATGATATCAACATGTAGAGGAAATATATGCATTGGTTGTAAGAAAGGGCTTGTCTTTTGAGGTACTGTCCTCTACAACTTAAAACATGACCTAAGAATAAAACTGTATATTTTTAAGGCCACCATACAGTTCAGGATATTTTCCTATCATTATTCTTTATTCTTGAGAATTTCATACATTTATACAATGAAACACAGCCTCTTTATTTTAGCTATCTTGCTCCTATACTTACCCGTGACGTTCTTATGTCAGACTACCTTCCTGAACCCCACTTCATCCTTCATCTGGTTATTGTTTCTGGCTTACAACAATTCTGATTAGCTTGTAGCACTTCAGCAGGTTGGTGTTCTTCAGTTGCCTATGACATCTAACTCACTCATTAGCACAGCCAGGAACAGTAGGCATCATTAGGTCACAGATGCCATATCACACTGCTTTATTTCTATTCCAAATGAACAAATTCACTGACTTCATGGAACTATGTTCTGCAGAGAAAGGGATACAATAGTCAAACAAACAGCACACACACACACATACACACACACACACACACACACACACACACACACACACACAGTGGTAGGGCTGTAACAGAGTGAGTCATGACACTGGGGTAATCTATGGCTGGGAGAGGGAGGGACTAGAAACATGGGGGATCAAAGCTGTTATCTGCGATCAAGGCTATTTGACACTGATAATTCATTCCACGCAGTCACTTTACCAGCAAACATATTTGTGGCCAAGTGTGATTACAGTTACTCCTTTATTTTTCCTGTGTATTTGCTTGCCTTCCTTTCCACATGACCTTGAGAAGTTATATACATAGGTGGTTCATATTTGATGATTCTGATTATTTTTCCCATCATTATAATTGCTGTTCTTGCCTGCTTCATCTTCCTCATCTTGCCAAAAATAAAATTAATTAATTAATTAAACTAAATTTTCCTGATAGATATGACCAGTTTCCACACTTAGATGCTTCTCCAGGGGCTTGTTTCCATTACGTTCCAACTTTATTGTCCAGAGCAAACTTTCCTGTAACACCACTCCACAAAAAAAAAAGATTTGAATATTTTTCTAAGTTAAAATATTCCTAGAATATTCTTCCATCTTATTAACCTTAAATAAGACTTATCTCTTCAAAATCACAACCTCAAAATTAGTTAGGGCTAGTTAATACATATTGTTCATGGTGCACACTGCTCAATGATGCCTAAAATGGGATTTGTGTGAGTGAAGGACCTCCTGCCAGATAATGTAGGATTTAGGAGGCACTGATATCTACTCTCAAGTAAACTCTGGGACTTGGAGCTACAGATATTGTGAAAAGAGCTGTGTGAGTACAGAACCTTAGGGATACTGATATAGCAAGGTATTTTGGGAAAAGATTCCTGTTTAGTTTGATGTAGGGTACAACCACACTCCAGCAGAGAGAAACTGGGGGAGGAAAAACAAACCTTCAAATTACCTGATAGCTAGAAGCCTGGGTAGGAAACCATGACAACATGGAGGTCAAGGAGTGTCAATATATTGCAAATAAACCATGGTGAGAAAGTATCCATGGCCACTAATTATAGATGCTCATCCATTAGAATCTCTTCCCATTCTTCTGAGAGATAAGAACCCCCTATTGCTCCAAATACAAGGGCACCCTCATTCATAAAAGGAACTTCACTAAAGCTCAAAGCACACATTGCACCTAACACAATAATTGTGGGTGACTTCAACACTCCACTCTCACCAATGGACCAATCAGGAAAACAGAAATTAAACAGGGAGACAGTGAAATTAATTGAAGCTTTGGGCCAATTGGAGTTAACAGATATATATAGAACTTTTCATCCCAAAGCAAAAGAATATACCTTTTTCTCAGCACCTCATGGTACCTGCTCCAAAATCGATCATATAGTAGGTCACAAGACAGACCTCAACAAATATAAGAAGATTGAAATAATCCCATGCCTCCTATAATATCACTATGGAGTAAAAGTGGTCTTTAGTAACAGTAAAAACAACAGAAAGCCCACATACAAATGAAAACTGAACAATACTCTACTCAATGATACCTTGGTCAAGGAAGAAAGAAAGAAAGAAATCAACGATTTCTTAGAATTTAACGAGAATGAAGGCACAACATACACAAATCTATGGGACATAATGAAAGCAGTGCTAAGAGGAAAACTCATAGCTTTGAGTGCCTCCAAATAGAAATTTGAGAGAGAATACACTAGAAGATTAACAGAACAACTGAAATCCCTGGAACAAAAAGAAGCTATTTCACCCAGGAGGAGAAGAAAACAGGAAATCATCAAACTCAGGGCTGAAATCAATCAAGTAGAAACCAAGGGAACCATACAAAGAATCAACAAAACCAAAAGCTGGTTCTTTGAAAAGAAATCAGCAAGATAGATAAACCCTTAGCCAGACTAAACAAAGGGCACAGAGAAAGTATCCAAATTAACAAAATTAGAAATGAAAAGGGAGGTATTACAACAGAAACCGAGGAAATTCAAAAAATCATCAGATACTACTACAAAAACCTGTACTCAACACAACTGGAGAATCTGGAGGAAATGGACATTTTCTTAGACAGACACCAAATACCAAAATTAAACCAGGATCAAATAGACCATCTAAACAGACCCATAACCCCTAAAGAAATAGAAGCAGTCATAGAAAGCCTTCTGACCAAAAAAAGCACAGGACCAGATGGTTTCAGTGCAGAATTCTATCAGACCTTCAAAGAAGACTTAACACCAATACTCTTCAAACTTTTCCACCAAATAGAAGCAGAAGGAACACTACCCAACTCCTTCTATGAAGCCACTAGTACGCTGATACCAAAACCACACAAAGATTCAAATAAGAAAGAGAATTTCAGGCCAATTTCTCTTATGAATATTGATGCAAAAATACTAAATAAAATTCTTGCCCACTGAATCCAAGAACACATCAAAACGATCATCCACCATGATCAAGTAGGCTTCATCCCAGGGATGCAGGGATGGTTCAATATAAGGAAATCCATAAATGCTATTCCTAAACAAACTCAAAAAAAACCATATAATCATTTCATTAGATGCTGAAAAAGCATTTGACAAAATTCAGCACCTTTTCATGCTAAAAGTCTTGGAAAGGACAGGAATTCAAGGCCCATATCTAAACATATTAAAAGCAATATACAGCAAACTGGTAGCCAACATCAAATTAAATGGAGAGAAACTTGAAGCAATCCCACTAAAATCAGGGACTAGACAAGGCTGCCCCCTCTCTCCATATATTTTCAATATAGTTCTTGAAGTCCTAGCTAGAGCAATTAGACAACATAAGGAGGTCAAGGGGATACAAATTGGAAAGGAAGAAGTCAAAGTATCACTATTTGCAGATGATATGATCGTATACTTAAGTGACCCCAAAAACTCCACTAGAGAACTCCTACAGCTGATAAACAACTTCAGCGATGTGGCTGGCTACAAAATCAATGCAAGCAAATCAGTAGCCTTTATATACTCAAAGGATAGGCAGACTGAGAAAGAAATTAGGGAAATGACACCCTTCACAATAGACACAAACAGCATAAAGTATCTTGGGGTGACTCTAACCAAACAAGTGAAAGACCTATATGACAAGAACTTCAGATCTCTGAAGAAGTAAATCGAAGAAGATCTCAGAAAATGGAAAAATCTTCCATGCTCGTGGATTGGCAGGATTAATATAGTTAAAATGGCCATCTTGCCAAAGGCAAGCTACAGATTCAATGCTATCCCCATAAAAATCCCAACCCAGTTCTTCATAGAGCTAGAAAGAGCAATTCTCAAATTCATCTGGAATAACAAAAAACCCAGAATAGCTAAAACTATTCTCAACAGTAAAAGAACTTCAGGGGGATTCAGTATCCCAGACCTCAAACTTTACTACAGAGCAATAGTGATAAAAACTGCATGGTATTGGTACAATGTCAGGCAAGCAGATCAGTGGAATAGGATTGAAGACCCAGAAATGAACCAACACACCTATGGTCACTTGATCTTTGACAAAGGAGCTGAAAGCATCCAGTGGAAAGAAGATAGTCTTTTCAACAAATAATGCTGGTTCAATTGGAGGTCAGCATGCAGAAGAATGCGTATCGATCCATTCTTATCTCCTTGTACCAAGCTCAACTCCAAATGGATCAAGGACCTCCACATGCTGACACACTGAAACTAATAGAAAAGAAACTAGGGAAGACCCTTGAGGACATGGGCACAGGGGAAAAGTTCCTGAAAAGAACACCAATAGTTTACGCTCTAAGATCAAGAATTGACAAATGGTACCTCATAAAACTACAAAGTTTCTGTAAGTCAAAGGACACTGTCAAAAGGATAAAACATCAACCAACAGATTGGGAAAGGATCTTCACCAACCTTAAATCCGACAGAGGGCTAATATCTAATATATACAAAGAACTCAAGAAGGTAGAACCCAGAGAACCAAATAACCCCATTAAAAAGTGGGGTATGGAGCTAAACAAAGAATTTTCACTTGAAGAACTTCGGAGGGCTGAGAAACACCTTAAGAAATGTTCAACATCATTAATCATTAGGGAAATGCAAATCAAAACAACCCTGAGATTTCACCTCACACCAGTCAGAATGGCTAAGGTCAAAAACTCAGGAGACAGCAGGTGTTGACGAGGATGTGGAGAAAGAGGAACACTCCTCCACTGCTGGTGGGATTGCAAGATGGTGCAACCACTTTGGAAATGTCTTGTGGTTCCTCAGAAATCTGGACATGACACTTCCTGAGGATCCTGCTATACCTCTCCTGGGCATATACCCAGAGGATTCTTCAGCATGCAATAAGGACACATGCTCCACTATGTTCATAGTAGCCCTATTTATAGTAGCCAGAAGCTGGAAAGAACCCAGGTGTCCTTCAACGGAGGAATGGATACAAAAAAATGTGGTATATTTACACAATTGAGTACTATTCAGCCATTAGAAACAATGAATTCATGAAATTCTTAGACAAATGGATGGATCTGGAGAACATTATACTAAGTGAGGTAACACAGTCTCAAAAGATCAATCACGGTATGCACTCGCTGATAAGTGGATATTAGCCTAGAAACTTTGAATACCCAAGACATAATCCACATATTAAATGATGTGCAAAAAGAATGGAGGAGTGGCCCTTGTTTCTGGAAAGACTCAATGCAACAGTATAGGGGAATACCAGAACAGGGAACTGGGAAAGGGTAGATGGAGGAACAGAGGGAGGGAAGAGGGCTTATGGGACTTGCGGGGAGTGGGGACCCAGAAAAGGGGAAATCATGTGAAATATAAATAAAAAAATATCAATAAAGGAAGAAAAAGAACCCCTTATCTTATTCAATGACAATATATTGGATCCCAAATGAAGATTCATAACTGGGTTAAGTCAATATAGCACAAGCTTCTAGACATCAGCTCAAGAATGCAAAGAAGGAGCTAAGTCTTGGGAAGAGAGCCATCACAAGAACAACCTATGTAAACCTGGGTTCTAAGTAACTTGTTTGATTATGGTGGTCAGGCAAGAAGACTTCTCTGTTAAAGAAAAACATCATTTGTAAAGGAGCCCTATAAACCTCTGCCTTTTGCACACCCAATATAGTATGCAATGATGATAATGAGCGGGATCTAAATGAAAGCTTTGATTCTGCTGTCACCAAAGCACGAATGGGGGGCAATTTCATCTTGTTATCCCCTTGTTTTGGAGGGGACTTTATT
This sequence comes from Apodemus sylvaticus, assembly GCF_947179515.1. Taxonomy (NCBI): domain Eukaryota; kingdom Metazoa; phylum Chordata; class Mammalia; order Rodentia; family Muridae; genus Apodemus; species Apodemus sylvaticus. The sequence continues at coordinate 30,875,819 of NC_067477.1, forward strand.
AACAACTGGAAGCTTTATCTTTCCAAAGCCATAAAGCAATAAATGGTACAGAAGTGACCTATAAATTACATCTAATTTCACTACCCTATCACATCAGAATCAGGGGCTGCTCCATATTAATGGGCAGCAAATTTAAAGCAGATAAGGGATATAATATTCTATGCAATACTTAATAAGTTTCCAGAAACTGCTACCAAGGGAACTTATCTCAAAGCCCTGTATGCATCTAGCAAATTGTAAATGCAATCACAGTACATAGTAAAAGAGGCAAGTAAGACCCCTCCTAGAGCTTGCGACCCATCCTAATTGCTCTCAGACTGTGATCAGAAAGGATGTCCCACAGTGGCATACTGTGCAATTGGCTTCTTACTTAATAAAAATGGACTGTTGCTGTTCCTTTACAGCCAGATTTATGCTATAGCAAGCCCCTTCACTACCTCTCTGTAGTCTTGTCAATGATCTGCCTGAGACAGAGGTGGCTCTTTATGTATTTAGTTTAGAATGATATTGAGACCAACCATAAACTCTAGCTGACAATGAAAGATTGGTAATCTTGGTGGAGAAATCCATAGCCTTCTGTTCAATAACCACTTAGGGTGTCATTGCCCTCAGTATTAAGCTTTAACCTGTACCAGGGTTGAGAAAGTATAGCACACACTTGGGAAGGCACAACTGCCAGCATGGACCGTCATCCCTGCCAATGACAAACACAGTACAGTGTATTTTTTCCTCTGCTGGCTCAGTAGCTAACAAAGGCCTTGAGAGCCCACTTCAGCAAGCCTGTCAATTGGATTCTCTTCTCAGTGTAAGCAACTCAGCATCTCATCTTCCTTTTCTCAGATTCTGGACAGTGTTACTTAGAAGATATAATTATCCTCAGAACAATAAAGGCCTAAAACCAGCTGGGAAAGTCCTTCCTTCACATTTAAAAAATAATAATAATGTAAGCCTAATTATATTGCAAAAGCAAAAACATGGTAATTAGGATGACCATATATATATCTGGCTTCCTGTAATTACTGTTATCCATTTTGGCAACTGGGATTTTAAATATTTGAATTGTATTTTCTAAGCCATAAGTGTGAGAAATGCAATTTATTTACTTTAGCACTGATCGCAGAGAATTAATTTTCACCTATTTCTCCACTCTGGTTTGCCTTGTGGTCTCTTTCTCTATCTGCAGAGACAGAAACATCTCAAATGTATATGTACTTTGCATATAACGCCTTCAAATCATTTCCTTCATATGACTTTTCTTCTCTCTGTTTCTGAACATCTTTTCCACTCTGAGAGAATCCTGTGATCACATTGGGCCTAGTCAGTTAACTAAGTATAATCTCTATATCTCCAAACCTGTAACTGAATCACATCTGCAGTATGCCCCATATTAGTAAGATAACATTAATATGTCCTCAATGGACATATGGACAAATGGTCTAGGGAGCCATGATTTAGTCTATTACAAATGCTACTAAGTAATAAGATGAAAATATCCCACAAATAGCATGTGACCTTTAGTGCAAATTTTTGCCCTAGTATGTTAAAAAATATACTGATGACTGATGTACTTTTTACTACATTGATATAGAAACGAGTAACAAAGTTTAAACTTGTAGTTTCCTTGGAAAGTCAGTTATGTCAAATGATACTTTACTGGGGTACAGAGGTAAAAAGGATGTTTTGCTAAAGCAGATATATGAAAGAATATTTTCCTAAAGCAGACACAGGTGAAAGTATGTTTTGCTAGAGCAAACATGTGAAAGGACGCATGATGTTCAGAAAGAATATAAATGTGACCCCACAGACAGTGGGAGCTCAAGCATTGGTTTGCTTGGCTCCACCTTGCTACTTGTTACCAATGACACACATGTATCATTGTATCTCCCTACATTGCATTGTTGAGCCCCACTTGTGGTGATGCCATAGAGGTTCACCAAAGAACTTCTTGTGAGGTTCCTGGAGCTTCTTGATGTTTCCATGGCCACAGCCTCAGGACTGTTGGCAATTGACTAGCCTTGAGCTTTCTTCTGGCTTAAACTGCCTTGCTGGTTCCTGTGTGGTGTCTGCCAAGAGGAATGGACTGCAGCTACTGGTTCCTGTGTGGTGTCTGTCAAAAGAACTGGACTCCAGCTTCTGATCCTACTTGATATTTGCTACTGAACTAAACTGCTAATATACTGATAATAAAGATGGTACTCACCCCCAAAGAACTATTTCTAAACAGGTCTATTTCCCCAAGTTCTTATAAGTTTTCTCTTCCACTATGTCTGGTGGGTGGTGGCTAGAGGAGAGGTTGAACCTTTATTAAAGTACATTGAGAAAAATTTATGCCTATAAGATAGTTCCCAACCTTTTCAGTGATCAAATTTTCCCATCTCAAAGACTATTGAATAAATTGGCATTCACTTTAAAGTCATGTGGGCAGTGAAGAGCTGATCTGGACCGACATCGAATATTTGAAATGAATAATGACATTTTTAAATTTAACTTAGTTCTTTAGACTTTGAGTACATCTGATAAATCAAACTTTAATTCATTTTCAATTAGTTTCTGCAGCAAAGTGTCTTATTGCAAAATGGCAGATACTTTAGCTCTGACAAATAAAGGCTTACACATTGTCCTCCCGTTCTTAGATGAAAAAAAAAATCTGCAAAAATCCAAGTCACCTACTTTGCTTAGATGCATAAGGCTGCAAGGTGAAGCTGTTCTCCTAAAATCTTAAGAAGCAAATTGGTCTAGAAGTACATCCACCTCAATATATGAAGCCTACATGGATCTGAAACCATCACAGATGTAAAATAGGAGGTAGGAGAATCAGAGTTTATTGCTATGCCCAAAATTACAAAAACAGTCAAGCTAAGGTAGGAATTGCTTATCTGGACTCGTGGTTTGAAAAGGCCTTGATTTTGTGGAGTCTGGGCCTATGGTAAGGAAGAGCATCATAGCTTCAGGGATATGTAGCAGTCACCCACTCCATGGTGAACAAGAAGCAGAGAAATAGATATAATCTTCAAAGGTATACTCTATTGATCTACTTATTTCAGCATCCTTATAATTTCTACCACATCACATATTTCTTATTACTATTGTTCCAGCAAAAATAAGAAATCAACATAGCATTACATCACATTGCTTTGGGGGGGGGGGTTAAGGCTGCATTATAGTCAAGGCATAATATTAAGAATTGCAATGGATACAAGAAGAAATATACTGTTTCATGCCCTAACAATAATAAACAAATAAGTAAATGTACTTTCAAGGCATATCATCAAGGGAGTGTCACAAAAAAATATACCTTTAATCCCACTCTACTTGAGGAATTTAACAAATAGTTATTCTAATGTTTAGGGAGCACAGTGACAGGTAGAGTGAAGAATAAGAAATGATTCATGATTTATTTTCTTTAATAAACATACTTTCACACATGAGCCAAGTCAATTAAAACAAACCTAACTGCAGTCCTCTACAACAAAAGTAGATTTTCTAGTCCTGTGACAAATCTGCATAAGATTTACACAATTGAAAGTATTTAAATGAGGAAAATAAGCAGATGAGAAAATTTCCACATTCTAAAAACATTTATTTCTGGCCATATTTTAGTACAGAAATAGGCAGCTTTTTTTTTTTAATCTTCACTCCATTCGTCCATGTGTTCGTATGTGCAATCTCATTTCATTCTCAAACTATCTAAAAATAAAAAATGTTTAGTATAAACCTCATAAATATGAAAACCAGTACTACATGAGTTAGTAACCCTAACCCACCTTCTTCCCCTCCCATAAAATTTCCATTGTACAGGCAACAGAAAGCCATTAAGGTTAGGGTGGAATGTTGTGTCAAATCACCCTGGGAATCTCAATCTATTATTCTTTTTAGGACTCATGCTGAATAAAGGTTAGACTTTTTTCTTTTTTATTAGATATATTCTTTATTTACATGTCAAATGTCCCCTTTCCTTGTTTCCTCTCCCCCCCCCAAAAATCCCCTAACCTATCCCTCCTCGCCCTGCTCACCAATCCACCTACTCCTGCTTCCCTGTCCTGGCATTCCCTTATAATGGGGAATCTAGCCTTCTTAGGATCAAGGTCCTCTAGTCCCTTTGATGTCCAACAAGACCATCCTCTGCTGCATATGCATGTGGAGCCATGGGTCCCTCGACGTGTACTCTTTGGTTGATGGTTTAGTCCTGGGAGCTCTTTGGGTACTGGGTGGTTCATATTGTTGTTCCTCCTATGGCTCTGCAAAACCCCTTTAGCTTCTTGGTTCCTTTCTCTAATTCCTCCACTGGGGAGTCTGTGCTCAGTTCAGCGGTTGGCTGAGTTGTTCTCTTCACCACTAGAATTGCCCAGTCTTCTTTTCTTTGTCTTGGTATGTTTTCTGTGATAGTAAGTGTTAGGCAGTCATCTCCCTCCAAGTTATATCCCCAACTTGCTTTTTTGCTTTACAGATTTGTAGCTGAAGTCTCACTGTGTTGCCCAGACTGAACTTGAACTGACTCTGTAACCCAAGAAAATCTTGAATTTTAGATGTTCCTGCATCATCCTCCTGAGTCGGTTACTGTGATTACAAGTCCTTACTTCTGCACCTGACTTAGACTTCACTTCTTACCATAGAAAACTATTAATAAGTATTGATGGTCTCTAGTTCACAGTGATTCAGTATAGCATTGCACTTTATTTTATGTAGTGATAGAAAAGTCCATATGTGTTTTGTGAAAACTGTAATTAGAATTTGAAATTTGAAATTTAAATTGCTGAGGTAGCAATAGTCAATTGTTGTACTGAAGTTTGAAACATTCTTTTCTGCAGAGTATCACCTTTAGCCAGAAGATAAACAACTCAGAATGACTTCAGAAAGTCCTTGAAACTGACAAAGTTCACTAGGTCCCTCCCTCCCAGAGTAAGGAATAAAGGGTGTTGAACTCTACTCTCAGACAAGTCAAGTTGCAAAAACACTCTGAGACCAGTCCAGCAGCCTGGAAGAAACAGTAATCTGCTGATCTGCCTGGAAAAGGTTTAGACCAACTGAGTCACTTGGAAAAGTCCCTGTGCTACTTGTAATCTGTGCAGTGTATTAGAAATTCCCAGCTTTTGTGGGCTGTCACCATGCTGGGGTGAACTTTGTGTACTTGAGTTGTTTCTACTTCTGTACCCCTATAAGTAATCCCAACAAAATTTACTGGTTCAGCAATGTGGATTGTGGTGTTATCCACACTTTTGATCTGGCCTGGTTTCCCTATATGGAATGAGTAGACATGCATGTTGTGTCTTTATAGGAAGTCTTATCACAAGACTACAATATAATAAGGTCTTGTGATGTAGGTCAGTAATGAGCTGCAATGCTGAAGAAAGGAAACAGCCAGTATTCTACAAAGTGCATTATTACTAAAAAAAAATGATGTCTAGTAGGGATAAGATATGAGATGCATCTTTCTCTTTACAGATTTTTATCTATGATTGATTTATCAAGATATATCCCCAACTTAAGTCAAGGAGTACCAGTATAGGTAGCAAATAATTGCTTAGCAACAAAAAGTCACAGGTTTTTGAAGCTACAAAGCTTATATCATAATATTAGAGAGTAAAAGAGAAACAGTTTACCTGATCACCCCTAATCCACAAAAGACAAACCTTTGTTGCTACTGAGAATCTGCCTTGATGCCTGGCTGGAACTAAGTATAAACATCACCAGAACCTGGAAGTTTTAAAACAAACTTTAGTCAGGTTCCTGAACTAAATTGGGGCTCCAAGTTTACAGATACTCTTAATGAATATTACTCATTTTACCCCTGAGTTTAAGTTCTTTTGGAACTTTGCTTCAATCCGCATGAAAGAATAAACGTCAGTATTTAAATGATCATTTAAGTCATAAACCTTGAGAAATGGTTATCAGAGGCAGCTAATGACCTAACTCCTCAGCTAATGGAGGTTAACAGTCTAATAAACCATTTGTGAACTGCAGCAATTGACTGATTGCAAGAGAATTATAGCTATTATAACTCGGTTTTATGAGTGATGAGACAAGAAAGATCCAGTTGGATGGGGACAGAGTGAACAAGCACACCAAGAGGGGACTGTGTGGAATGTGATTATCAGGAAGGGGTCCCCTCACAAGGAATAAGAAGGTGAGAGGAGCTGCCATGACACAACTGCATAGTGACTAAAACCATGGGAAATGTTACTCCAGTGACAAAAGTATAAATTTGCCCAAATTGAGCATACCTAAATCAGTCAAATTTGTTCTTAGTAGAAATGGACCTTGCATTCACTGATGGAAACTTAGAGACACTGGCCTGAACATAGACCTTTTGATTTCATAAAGAACCATCTTTCCAAATGCAACTAAAATACTTCTCACAAAAAAAAATGTGTATCTTGAGGTTGAAAATTGGAATCATATATCTCATATAATTAGTGAGAGTTTTAAAAATAAGCATACTTTTAAAGCAAGTGTGTAGGCATTATCTTTCTAATTTGGAATGTCAGGAACATGTAGTTTCAGTTAGGATTATATTTAATGATTGCAAGGAACAAACAGTCAAATGGCTTAAGTAAGATAAATTTCCATTTCTCACTTGTATAAAATAGTCTCTGCTGGTGGGTGACTTCTGCAATATGAAACCAACAATGATTGATGCAGGTTCCTACTCAAACCATTCCAACAACTCTTGGATGTGGGGTTTTTTTCCCTTCAAGGATGACTTTAAGAGCTTCACCTGTCCAAACTGGCCTAGGTAGGATGAGAAAGAAACAAAGAAATCTATGAGTTTCCACAGTGAAGAATTCAGCTTACCAAAGAAATGTTTGGTCTTTGTCTTCAGCTACTGGGAGGATGTTCCTCAGTCTCTGGACTCCTTATATGATAGGTCTGTCTTTGAGAGGAAGCTACAGACACTTGTGGTGGTTTGAATGAGAATCCCACCATATATTTGAAAGCTTGGTCCACAGTTGGTGGAAATGTTTGGGAAGGATTAAGAGATGTGGCCTTGTTCAGGGAGATGCATGACTGGGACTGATCTGAGATTTCAGAACTCCACATTATACCCAACTAGCTCCCTCTGCTTCATCATTGTCTCTCTGTTCTGTGCTATCTTCCTGCTAAGCTCTCAGCTACTGTTCGAGCTCCAGCACTGTATTTTCTTGCCTGCTGCCACACTCCCTGCCAAGATGGTCATGGGCTCACCCTCAGAAACTATAAGCTCCAGGTAAACTCTTCCTTCTAAAAGTTTCCTGGGTCATGGTTTCATAGCATTGCCACAGAACAGTAACAAAGACATTACTGAAACGTCTTTGTGAATCAAGGCAAAGACCACAGGATGTGTCAGCGATGATTTCCAGGGGAAATAAAGCTATAGGTATTAGCTCAAAATACAAGAGAGACTGGAAACTACAGGTCAACACTTGGAAAATACATGATGAGGCTCCAGTAAAAATTCTAGACAGATGATATTTCAGGGTTGGTGAATACAGTGGAGTACCCCCCACACCCTCTCAGAAGTGAAGGGGAGGATCTTGGTAGGAGGAGAGATTGTGTGAGGGGAGACAAGGAGGAGGAGATAGTGATGGTGATGTAAAATGGATAAATTAATTAATGGAGAAAAAATTCTAAGCAACAAGGTTCAAGTGACCCTCCCATGTAGCTAGTACTCCATGTGACTATCGAGAATCAAATCCAGACTGTGTTGAAGTGGCCCACAGCTTTATGGGACGAGACTATGCAGAAGCCATGCACATGTGGAGCCCCTGTACCACTCACCGAATCTAATGTTACTTTGTATCCTGACCCTGCTAGAACCATCCATGTGAGAGCAGCAAGCACTACCCTACAAGTTCTATGAATCCTTCTCATGATTCATAAAATCCCATTTTTAAGGAAACTCTGGAAACTAACTTTATGTTAGACCAACAAAAGTGCAGACTCAAAACTGCAACTTGCTAAAACTTCTACGTTCTCCCTTTACAGGGATATTTCCAGAAGTGATGTACCAGTCTTACCCTTATCTTCTCAGCCATAGCTTAGTTAAATGATGTGCCTATTTACAAAAGAGATTACTATCTTACTAAAATAAACACTTTGGGCTGGGCATGCTTCTACTCTTAGTAAACTTAAAGGTCTGTTGTTTGGGAAGAAAATATGGATTTCTATACTGCCATACATCCACTTCTGCAAGGAGGCTTGAAAACAGAATCATTCTTAAAAGGTTCATTACTAGATGAACAAAATTGGAAATGTTGGCTTCATTATGTTAAAAAAAAAAGTCCAACTTTTTATTTAATTAAAAGTTCTCATATTTATTATCACTTTTCCATCTAAATTATTTTGCAGTTCTCAAGCATGAGGAGTTGTTTTGTTGGCACTGTGACAAATGTATTATTCCTGATCATTTGTAGTGGAAAAGGGATAAAAAGACACACTAAACGTGGTGTGTTTGGTGTGACAGCATTCACATATTATAGGGAAGAACACTATAGGGATGCCAGGGATGTTTGCTTTACAAATTTGAAACCCTAAAGGCTTTTTTAAGTTTCTACCCAAGCTCCAAGTCACTCCTTCCCTGCCGGTCAAAGTGGATGCTTTCACCCACATAGTTCCTTCCCATTACCTCGCTTGCTCCTTTGGGCTGATAACCCTAGAATTTCCTTTGCTTCCCAAGGAAAGAAAGTCTGAATCCCAGATAAATTGCATCTATAAACCCCTCCACAGCCACATTTGTCCTTTCTGTCTCCTTTCTGTCATCTATTTTATTTCTGCCTTGTAAATTTAAAGCATACGGTTGCTCTATTTCAAACTAACCTCCTTTACAGTCCAGAAGCGGTATTTCCAAATTCCACAATGACTTCTGTCAACACCCATCTTTTAGAAGGGTCACCTCTATTGACTCATGTTGGTTTGGCTTTAAACCTGCCCTTGGGTCTCTTCATCAGCGTGTGACACAGATGTCCCCTGCAGCAGCATTCTCTAAATTACTATACAGCAATCAATTTGTGGTGCAAATGGATTTTCCCCCAAACTCACAAACAAGAAATAACAAGCTAGTCATAGTAAGCCCTCAAGATATTGTATATAATTCACCTACCTCCTTACTCCAAGAAAACCTTTAAGTTTCAGAAGAGGGGTGATGTGGCTCTTATCAAATGGGAGAAGTGACAAAGGATAGGCACACAGCATCCATGAGACATCCTTATCTCTCTAATTGTTCATGCCACCAGTTCATGCACTGCAATGCTGACTGCCTTATTCCAGGTCTGTTCTCATTAACCCTATTGTTTTCTTCCAGCCATATCCCGGTCCAAAATGCTGGCAAGAAAGATTTTTCTTACTTTGGTCTCTTGCTGAGGTTCTGAAATGATATATGTCTGTCGACAGAGATGATCTATGCTGTCAGCCCCATAGCAAGCTAAGCAACAAGAACTCTGGAAACTTGAAGCTCCTGTGGCCACCACCTGACAGCAAATGCAAATCTTATTTGTTCACACCTAGAAAGTCTGTTTTGCATCTGAGGTGCTCCCTCTAAGCAGTATTGGTGAAAACTATCACACTTTCTGTGGAGCACTAGAAAAGAACCATGCAATACTTCCACTCACCCCATTGGCCAGAGACTAGTCATATGCATATACAGGTCTGATCAGGAGCCTGGCCCCTCTGCCTCCAGAAACCCATCAGTGTCTGCTACAAATTGTTCTTTCCTTTCTATCTCAGAAAGCTTTTCCTCTTAGCCTTACAGAAACTGTAATTTTATGAGGTCCCTGTCAAAACGAATTGGGAAAAGATCTTCACCAACCCTACATCTGACAGGGCTAATGTCCAATACATCAAAGAACTCAAGAAGTTAGACCCCAGAAAATCAAATAACCCTATTTAAAAAATGGGGTACAGAGCTAAACAAAGAATTTTTACCTGAAGAACTTCAGATGGCTGAGAAGCACCTTAAGAAATGCCCAACATCATTAGTCATTAGGGAAATGCAAATCAAAACAACCCTGAGATTTCACCTCACACCAGTCAGAATGGCTAAGATTAAAAACTCAGGAGACAGCAGGTGTTGGCGAGGATGTGGAGAAAGAGGAAGTCTCCTCCACTGCTGGTGGGGTTGCAAGCTGGTACAGCCTGGAAATCAGTCTAGCGGTTCCTCAGAAAACTGAGCACAACACTTCTGGAGGACCCTGCTATACCACTCTGGGCATATACCCAGAGGATTCCCCAGCATGTAATAAGGATACATGCTCCACTATGTTCATAGCAGCCCTATTTATAATAGCCAGAAGCTGGAAAGAACCCAGATGTCCCTCAATGGAGGAATGAATACAAAAAATGTGGTATATATACACTATGGAGTACTAGTCAGCTATTAGAAACAATGAATTCATGAAATTCTTAGATAAATGGATGGAGCTGGAGAACATCATCCTAAGTGAGGTAACCCAGTATCAAAAGAACACTCATGGTATGCACTCACTGATAAGCAGATATTAGCCTAGAATCTTGGAATACCCAAGACACAATCCACATATTAAATGATGTCCAAGAAGAAGGAAGGGGTGGCCCCTGGTTCTGGAAAGGCTCAGTGCAGCAGTATAGGGCAATACCAGAACAGGGAAGTGGGAAAGGTTGGATGGGGGAACAGGGGGAGGGAAGAGGGTTTATGGGACGTTTGGGAAGTGGGGGTCCAGGAAAGGGGAAATCATTTGAAATGTAAATAAAGAATATATTGAATAAAAAAGTAAAAATTAAAAAAAGGAAGTTTTTCCTCTTCTCAGGCAGGCTCCAATGGTGCCAGGCAGGGGTGAGTGTATCCTTTCTATGCCCCTCCATGGCTTCATCATCAGAACCTTTACAATGTAAAAGACTTCACTGGTTTTCTACCATCAAAATCTTTTTTTCTGCTTGGTGGGTTTTACAGAGGCATAGCAATACACACCACAGCCTCAGGATCACTTGGGAACTTGTTAAACTGTAAAAATTTCAGGCCTACTACAGACCTTACTGACTCAAAACTATTTGAGGGATTAAGCTGGTTCATACTAAAGCAAGCTTAACATCTGGAGCCAGACCAGTACTTGGTACCTCTGTTACCTTGGCTCTGATGCAGGAGTATTGTTGGTATTTGCTTGAGCCTGAAGGTTTGTAGTGGTAACATGCATGATCGTATAAAGTTCCTAGAATAGAACATTTTTCAAGCACTATAAACATAGGCACAATCTTAATTATAATATCTTCTAAAACTCGAGTTGTGAAAGGTGGGAGCCACGGGAAATGGCAGTGAAGAGGCAGTAGTTGCTATTTCAAAGATGCTAATCCTCAAAATTGGAGAAACACAAAATGGGATTCTGTCAGCCCCTTTAAGCCCCATGTCATGGTTCACAGTTTGAAGGAGCTGTCTTTCTTACACTTTGTTTCATATTAAAGATTGTGCAGAAGCCTGTAAAACAAATTCCCTAAAATAAATGGGTCAGTGATTTTTACCAAAACAACGCAGTATTTGTATGTGAACTAATTCTGCTATCCTGTCAAACACTATCTGGTCCTCCCCCAAGGGCTGACCTTAGCACTTGAATTCTGATTTATGTATTGAATACTATATTAAAGAAGCCCACAGCTGGCTGAGAAGTTTAAATTTTAAAATCCTAATTCTTCTCCATTAGAAATATTTGACGAGGGTTATTGTAGACTGGCTGAGTTTAGGATTGAGGAAATGACCTGTGGAAATAAAATTGCTCACTCATTCACAGGAGATAAATTTAATTCTTCAAAAATGCCAATGCCCATCTAGTAATTTAGATAATTTATAAAACACAAGCTATTTACACTATTTTTCAGAAAGCATTCTCTTTTCATCAGAGAATCAGGTCAACCCGATGCATCAGCAGGCCTCTGAGGCGAAGGTTGGGCACAGATTTGAAAATTAATGTCTTCTGCAAATGAGGATGCTATCATGTTATAAGTGGCAGTCATCCATGTTTTATTTAAAAGAAGGTGTTAATGTTGACATCAAAATTCTCTTTGAATGTTTCCCATAAAGGTCAGCCTCACTGATAAAAACTGAGCATAGTTGATACCATCTAGAAAGATTTCCCTATGATACTTCTAAGAAAAACTGAAGGTGGCCTGTAGCAAGGGGAAGATGTTTACTGGGAGATTAACTGTATCTTCTAAGTCTTCAACTGTCTGCTTCATTTGTGTTTTCTTATGAAATTTATAGTATAGATTAGTCTGCTGTCTAGAATTATATTGAAACAAAAAATGTCGGGAATGTCTTTTCCCCCTATGGTGTTTAATTATAAAGTTGGTGATTTTTGTATCTTGAAAACACAGCACTGAGATTAAAATAGGATGGATAAAAAACATTATTAAGTAGGAATAATACTAATGAACTGTCTCATTAAATTCTTTCATTTTGTGCACAGGATACATCGGACCATGCAGGTACCAAATTTGGTGAGTTTGGTTATGGTTGTTAATACTTCGTTGTGGTTGGAATATAATATATTCCTCCAAAAAATATGTGAGGCTTGGTCTCCAGCTGGTGGTACTATTGAAAGACGAATAGATCATGAGATTACTAACTTGATCAATTTATTACTGTCACTTATAGCTTCATAGCTAAATGGGCTCTTAGGAAGTGAGGCTTAGTGGAAGGAAGTTGGTCAGTGGAGGTGAGCTTTTAAAGGCTCTAATCATGAGTCAATGAGTTCTGTCCTACTTTGCTCTCCCACTGTGATACACAGAGAGCTATGATAGGACCAAATGACCATGGGTTGTAGTTATGAGCCAAAATAAATCCTTGTTCACAGTAAGGAGGATTGAAGAACATAGAGATTTACTGTGTGTGGTTAAAGCTACCTATGTGGTTCTTAAACTTTTGGAACTGATATCTGAAAGGAATATGGAAAGGTTTGGAGAACTAGATTAGACAAAGCCTAGGATGCAATGGCTAAACGGGCAGTTCTGATGGGATCTCATAAAGAAATAGAAAGGAAAACAGTGAAGACCATGATCCTCAGGTTTCTAGTGGGAATAGGGCTCACTAAGGAATCCTAATATTTCTCAGAGAGAAATGGCTATCAATTAGATTTATATTAAGGTGATGCTGGAATTCAGACTAATTAAATCTCAGTCACAATAACAACCCCGAGAACAATCCAAAAATGTGTGTGTGTGTGTATGTATGTATGTATGTATATGTGTGCATGTATATATACATATATGTAAATATATATTTTATACAATGTATATACATATACAAATATACATATGTATATATATATACACACATAACAAACAAAAAAGGAATATATTTGTTTTGATATATTCTTCCCTTAGACTACTTAATACTGTGTTTAAGACAATGGAGAAATTCCAAGGCAGCCCTAGTGTTCAGTCCATGCTGTGGTTATTGCAGGATGGTTTGTTGTTTTTTTTTTTTTTTTCCAGCCAAGTCTACAGGGAGAAGAAGCATGAGCAGAACCAAGCAGGCAGATTCTGAGTGCATGTTGTCTAGAAGAGGAGCTCCTTTAAAGTGTGTCTCTTCACTACTATGGTGTTCTTCCTTGCCGTGGACCCCACTGTCAACAGAGTCAAGGTCAATTTTCATTCAAGGTCTATAGGCTGAGTGCGCCATCGCTACTTCTCACCCTCTCAAAGATCCTGCGGGAGGTCCTATCATTACATCTTTATATATAAAAGGAAGGAAAGCAGAGATTAGTGCATTTCCCAAAGACAAACAAATAAATGGAAAAATCAAGATGCACACAAACTGTCTCCAAGGCTCATTCCCCCTGTTTATTCTTTGGCAAGGGGATCACATGACCAGGCATTTCTTTCAGAAGATTAATCTGGCAGTACACAGAGCATGTGTTATCATTTCCTGACCCATGGCACAGGTGGGGATGAAAAAATTCTTTTGCTTATTTAGAGATTTGTGGGAGAGTAGTTTCATCTTTCTTATACTTAGAGGCTCTTTTCCCACTTCTTTTTTTCTCATCTGCTTTTTCAGAAATTTAATTCCTGAGCTGTGATTTGACCATTCTCCTGCCCCCAACTCTCTGACTCTCCCAATCACTTCTCAATTTTCTCTCACTGGAGCTAATTTCTCCTTCAGTGACCCATGAAGGCTTTTCTAAGGCCTTGGGCAAAGATATTGTCTTCTCAACATCCAGGCTAATGGCCCAAGTAAACACAGAGAGCTTAGAGGGGACAGAAGGAATGTGCTGGATATAATTACAAATGCTAGTAAACAAACATTCCTCGCACTTAACTCTGCAATGCATCCCTAAGACTAATTAGTTCTGGGGACTCACTAATAAATCCTAATATTTCGCAAAGAGAAATAGCTTACAATTTAATTTATATTAAGCTGTGACTGGAGTTTACGCTAATTAAATCTCGGCCACAATAACAATTAATCCCTGGAACAATCTGAAAATGTAAATAATGTAATAAAGTAAACAACTCTGCAAGTCACAGGGGAGGCACAGGGGAGGGCAGGAGTCTGGTGTGCAAACTGCCAACAGAGGAACTGTTTCTGACCCTCTCAGCAAAGAGCATTTGCTTTCTAATAAGCAGAGCTGTGCTCTATTCCCCATGTATCTTCCCCAGAGAGTAGATTTCCATTGTAAATACTGAAGGTTGGCTCTGGCAGTGTCTTCCATGAACAATGACTTGTCAGAGGCCATACTAGGAGGAAGATGAACAGCACAACATAGAGGCACACGGAAATCTCCAAGGACGGTGGCCGGCCTGAAATTGTATCTAAGCGATTGTACACTGCCATCTTTTGTATGTCAAACAGCCTCTAGTCTTAAACACCCATTCATTTTGCCTTTCTCCTCCATGCACCACCACCTCCAGTCTGAAGGGTAGACTCGAGATCAGCTTTAGGCAAGAAGTGTCTCTGGGTGGCATCATTTACTTACAGATGATCTTTACTCTTATACATACATACATACATACATACATACATACATACATACATACGTACATACATACATATACACATATATGAAAAATTACAGTCTTCTGGGTAGAATTTTATGCAGCCATAGAAGTTTAAACAGGTTGTTTTGTGGAATCAAATGTACTTTCCAAAAAAGTTATCCATTGTACCCTGTCTTTGGGATGCTTAATCCCATGAATACTAAAGACACTATGCAGGTGTGGCTTTTACAATGCTGTAGCTCTCCGATGCACAGTGGTCCAGCTATGGAGGGGACAAGTAACTATCCACACCCCCTTCTAGCTGCTGTGAGCAATGCTGGAATCTGCCAGATGCTTCTGTCTCTCTAGGAGCCTACACTGTAGCCTACACTACTGCTTCTGTTGAATCTCCCATTGTGTCTACTGTGTGGTCTTATAAGAGTAAGATGAGAAAAATTAATGCCAGTGCCTCTGAATGCCCTTGCCTTATCTTTGAAAAATAATGGAGTCAGACCCAATTCTTTCCAATAGGATTCTGCAAATAATCAATGGAAGTATGAGGAGGAAGGAAAATGCTGAAGACACAGAATAAGTACTAGACAAGCTCCTAACGATTTGCAGTGTGTTACTGGGTATCTTCATTTTCAGCACTGATTTTAACTCTTAACAACTTCTTACAAAGTATGACCATTTCCATTGGAAACGTAAGTTTTAATGGTTAATAGAGGTTTTCTAGTTCGACATCTCACAGCTAATCCACTATAATACTCTGCATTTAGGTCCCAAATTCACCAAGTTTCAACAAAGGCCTGTTTTTCCACCTATGAATTCATCATTGCTATGAACTACATTGTATTCCCTTTTAAATGTATACACTGAGACCCTATGAAGATTAATTTGAGAAGTAACCTCCCTTGAGTGAAAAGATATCCAAATAGCCAGAAACATACTACTTCTGGTTACATCTGGGAGCATTTGATCCCAGAGACAAGTAATTGATCCAGTAGCCTAAGGCAAATTTGCCTTCTTACTGCTCTATTGCTGTGAAGAGTCAAAGTTACGAAAGAAACTATTGTAAAAGAAAGCACTTAATTGGAACTTGTTTACTGTTTCAGAGGGAGTCCATGACTATCATAGTGAAAAACAGACAGGTATGACTCTGAAGCAGTATCTGAGAACTTTCCATCACGATCCATAGACATTGGCGCATGGTCTAGTTACATTGCTCTCAGAAGATAAACAGATTATCTGATTCCTATTCTTCCATATTCAGCGCTCTCCCTCTCTCCTGCCTGTCTATTAAATTCTGTGAGGATCAGTTCAATTATGACTCTCAAGAAATTCTTCCAGATGATTCCATCACCTTATAAATAGTCCTTCTTTAGATACCTTCATTTATCCCAATTGACTGAATCTTGAGGACTTTAGGAAACATCATAAAGTTAATCCTTGGTTAGGTGTTGTTTTGTTTTGTTTTTCAGAAATATAAAAAAAAAACCATAGCAATCTTTCTAGAGTTTTGCATTGGCCTAACAGACATTCTCTTAGACTTTGATAGCATTGACTGTATTTCTACAATGGGCCATGACTACACTGAGTACCTTGAATGTCCTAAGCATGATCTATGCCTTAGTTTCAGGGACTTATCCACTAAAGGTAAAATCTTTTTCCCCATTTTAAAGAGAAAGTTGAATTCACAGGTAATAAGCAGGCTTCCTAATGTTACTCAGAGCTGGTAGGAAGGAGAAGTACAGCTGGGATTGAAAACATGTAGGTCTGACCCTTTGTCTGATTCTTCATTCACTGTCTGGGATGGTATGGGCACTTAACATTAGCTTTAATAAACTCTGAACCTGGGGTCTGGGGAAAAGGACAAGATTGTACAAGAAAATGTTTTACTTTAAGCATGGTTCCTATTCCAAACTGTATCTGTGGAACTGAACGTATCATGTCCCCTTTTCAGCATTTAATCACTCCAACCGAGGGCTTTGCTATAACAAGATGGCAGAATGTATGGATATTTCCCCACACATATTTGGCACCATTAGGTTTTATGGTCTCAACAAGTTCTACACTATGAAATCTTGAATCTGATATTAGTGAACGTTATGGTCTCCTCTCATTAAAGCTAAAGCTAGCAACAGCCATGCCAAGACTCTGCAGAATCTATCTGATGAGAAAAACATTTGTTAGCATTGACCCATCAATAGAGGCTCTTTCATCAGACTTTAGCTTATAGAAAAGCATCGGGGTGTGTCTCATCCAAAGCAAGATTCATGAGCATGGTAACTATATCATAGCCTTGCATGCCAGTCAGAGAATACTATACAGTTATTATGTTAGCCTAGCATGTTATATTGTTATATTGTATATTACCCTTTTAAAGAGTATACTAACATTTTACATGCAGAAGAATGGAAAGAAATGGGCTATGTGAAAATACACACACACCTACTCATCAACCAGCAGAAAGAATAAAAACAAGTGACCATAGACTCTGCCAACATTGTGAAAATTAGTGTCAGAAATGGGAAATATAAAACTTTACATCATCGTAATTCTTGACATCTATGCGGCTCGAGTGGTGCTTGGAGAGGTAGAGAAAGCAGCCAGATGTAGCGTGTATTCAGGGTCAGTTCTAAAATACCCCATTTTCCTTTCTCATATTTCTCATTTCTCCAAAATAATTACACAAACTATGCTGCAAAGCCCAGAAGGGAAATTCAGTTTTTATGAAGAAAACATGAAAAACCTTACTTAAGAAAAATGGTGTCGAAATGTCTTTCTCCTCAGCTTCCCTGGTTACTCGTTTATTTTAATTAAATCTGTTCATTTAAGGGACAAATGATTTCATATCCTAAAAAACAAACAGAAATTCTCTCTCTCACTATATTCACTGGTCATCACTGAATTATTTCTCAAGACTTAAAGAATAAAGCATTTTGCAAAAATCACAAAATTAAAATGCAGCAAACTGACTCATTCTGTGGTGAGTGTCTTTTGCTCTTGAGATGACTCCCCCATGATAGTAGATTGGGCAGTGTCCGTGTCCTTTCATTTTATACATGTGCATACACACATGCATATGCATAATATACACAAAGCATGGTTGCTACCTCTCCGGTCACTGTCTTGTTATTGGTAACTCATAATATCAGGAAGAACTGATTATATGGAGCCTCTGTCTTTCATTAACGTAATCCTTAACACATTGTTTTATATCTCTGTTTATATAAAGTACTCATAAAATATTTCAACTACCTTAACTGTTTTAGGATTTGGGATAAGGTAAGTAAAAGGAAGAGAGACTGGGAGAGAGAGAGTCAGAGAACTATTCTCAGTAACACAGCATTGTTTTAAGCAATTCATGTGTGGGAAGACAGCAGAGCCACTAAAAGGCAAAGCATTCCAGGCAGAGAGATTTTTGATTATATTGTTTCACAGGCATAAACACACACACACATATATATGTATATATACATATATATATGCTTATGAAGTATGTTTTCCACATAATTATGGGAAGAACTTTTATGTCAGACCCAGCACTTTTAGGATATAAAAGAATACTAAAAAGAATACTAAAAATGCATAGAATTTTATTAATACATATTTTATATATGTGCATATATTTATAAATATATACATATACTCCACTTGGTCTGTATAATGTTACTTGTATGTATGCTTTCAAGGCTGACCATTTGTTATTGGATAACCTACTGATGCACTTTTCTGTGGATACCTTTTTATCTTTAGCAAACAATTTAAAAAGTACAATATTTCTTGATATTTGTATAATGATTCGATGACAGAGGAGGAAAGAGTCATTGTTCCCATTTGTAAGATGAGAAGACTCAGATGAATAAACCTTTGGCTATGGTCAGAGCTATGCTGGGTTCCTTTCAGTCCTTGTACAGTGATCTTTCCATTGCACCATAAAAATACATTTTGCCTTGCTGTCACTGTTAAATGATATCTCCTTATTACAAGGTTCATCATGAGCAGAATGTGGGCCTCAGTCCTGACAAGTAACAACACAAGGCTGTCACACTTCCAAAAATCTAAACCCTGTGATATTTACAGTCATTGTATAGGGCATTTATATTCTAATCACTGTGTGTATAGCCCATAGAGTGGAATTCAGAATAATGGCCATATTTCCTCTGCCATCTTGATTGTTTTGAATAAGTTTGGTTCACCTTTCTACCTTTGTCTTTAGTAGCTTGAGTAGTTATAATAGATTTAAGTAGTTGAAAATAGCACCTAGGAAACAGACTATTTCATCAACACAAATGAATATTGCATAAAGTTCAATTTGGGTGTCCATAAGGTTTACTGGAATATCACCATGCTCACCCAATACACAGACTTTCCCACTTTGCTATTATTTAAGTGGTTAAAACTGATACCACATGGTTGCAACAACTAGACATTTCATTATTTGACATATTACAGAAAAGGTTCTTTGTTCTATGTACCTTTTCAGTATATTCTTACACTATATAACTCTTCCTATTCCAAGACTTAAAAATGTCAACTCTGGTTTAGGAAGAAGATATTCAGGACAACCTCACATAGTAGTTGTGTACTCAGAAAATATACTAAGAATCATGGGAAATTCTAGGGTGTAATAATCACATGTGTGGTAGTTTGGAAGATTTTTAGAACTAGCCAACTTTAGTATGTAGAAATAACTACAGAAGGAAGGTATAAAGATGTTATTCTACATCACCGTTGCCTGTATTGCATTTCTCTTCATTTACTGCACCATGTCTCTTGGGGCAAATTCTCCCTTCGTGATGACTATCTAGCTTGATTTTCAAGATTCAGTTTGGTAAACATATTCAGTCACTGTGCTGTTTTGTAATTTTCATTATGGTATTTTGTTTCTGAACTCAGACTTCTGTTCATTTTACTTCTGTTTATAGCTGTGGTTAGCAGAGGCTAGGAAGGATCAAGGTGTGGAGAATAGAGAAATGGTGGTTAAGGGAGAAAGATAACTAGAGAGGAAGAACAGCTTCTAATGCTCTCGAGCATGGTATGATTTCTATAGGTGACAACAACTACTCATGCTTCAAAGGAGCTAATGGAAAGGATTCTGAATGTTCCTAAAACAAAACCCTGGTTAAGGTAGGAAGGTGACTATGCCAGTATCCCTGATCCAATATTTCACAGTGATTATATGTGTAGGAACATCACTATAGCCTACGTATGTACAATTATTACATCCCAATTATAATTTTTGACACAACAAATCTTAATAGTCTCTTCCAAAGAGCTTCTACCAAGGTATTCAGAGAAGTAGCATGGAAGTACAGTACTTTCCCAAAGTAAAGACATTTCCTAATTCCTTTAGAGAGAATTTCTTTGGGAACAGAAATTCCCAATTCCCTTTTCCCAAACCTATTAAAACTACAAAACATCCAAGCAAATCCACAGACCACTGGGTCCAATTACCTTTGGACATCGGCCCACTGCAAGTCACGGCACATAAGAAAATTGAAATTTCGGGCCATAGCCTCAAACTTCTGACCCAGGCTGTTAAAGGAGCCGGCACACCTGTGAAATATTGAATGGCAAGCTGCCATGTTTTCAGTAGTCAGAAAGTTCAGTGTCATGGAAAAGACTTTTGTCCCTGGTGCTGAGATAATGAGCTTGTTCCTTCTTGATGATTTATGGGAGGCAGATGAGAAACTGGCTGATTGAGGCTTTGCAAGATGAAAGTTTTCCGCTCTTGGCAGGAATACCTATACCCTGGAGAATGTGGTCTAACTGTGCCACTTCCATTATTGCCACCAGAAAAAAAGGAGAATAACAAATTATGCCGGGTGAATATAAATAATACTCACTTCTCTTAACTTGCTTGCTACCTGTGACAGAGCTGGGAAAACACACTGAACTTCTCTATAAAACCAAACTATGCCATTCTGATACAGGCTAATGAGGTTCAGCAATTTATTTGTGCTGGGCAAACAGCTGGTCCTTCAGTTACTATCAATTACTTTATTCTTTGTCTTATGTGCTCCTTATTAACAATACACCTTTTTTCTCTTGTCTGCCTAATGTCCTTCAACAAGCAACTCAATTTTGCTAGAATGTAAGAGAATTCTCAGATACAACTTTTATACAGTCAATGTGAGTATCATATATTGTGGATTTTGTTTTTGATGACATTTTCACGAATATTTTGTTCAATAGAGGAACCATGAGGCATCAAATTAATTTATAAGCACATTAGCACTTCAAGGCCTCAGTGTCCACATGTGGTCTGTGGTGGTCAGTTTCCATTTTGGAACATGCCAACATGGAATGTATCTGTCATTGAAGTCTTTATTGGGCTGTGGTGCTCAATACCTTAACAGACAAAAGTAAAATGATCCTTTAATCCTGTTTTTACTATTTAAATTCATGTTCATAGTGCAAAGCAAGGCTGTTAACTTTTGAAGATAAAGTAATGAAGAACAGAAAGAAATTAGATTTTTACTATATGCCCCTGGCTAGGCTGTTTAGTTGACTCACCTAATTCCATGTAATTCTCTCCTCAATTCTGTAAGAAGTGTATCATTCCCAGGTCCTCTCTGAGACCCCTAATCAAGAACACATCTTCTGTCCTCTCCACTAGTCATTTCTCTATTAAATAGACTGGAATTTGTAGTAAACTTAGGACTGTTTTATAAGTTTCTACCTCCTGTTTTGCCCATAGGAGTCCTATTTTCTTGAGCCTCAATCATTTTTCACTTCCGCAGGACTTTCTATAGACCTTACAATTGGAATGGCTGTTAGCCCCCTTCCTGTTTTCCTGTAAGAATTTCCTGTCCCCTTCCCTACCTAATACTCAATTACTATTATTATAAAATGCCAAGAGATATTTTAATACTCACTACTTCTTTCTATAATCACATTTTGGAAAGTAACAGCTTTTGTGTGTGTTTGAAAACTCAGTACACATCTCTGAGAAAGTGTACTTGTCTTATTTGAATACTAAGACATATTGAAAATAATCAGAAGGGGCAGTATTAGAAATATGCTGAAACCTTCCTGCAAGATCAATGCAAAGAAAGCTGGGTGGAATCTACCTAGAAATTCTTTGATATTTCTTGTATCCAGAACTGGTATTTGTTCCTCTTTCTATGGATTGGGCTGGCCTTGTGAATCTTTTCACTGATGGCAGAACAGTGCTGGGCTTAGTCTTTAAGGAAGCTGTCCACTTCAACACCATCCTATCCTGGAAGTTGGTCATTTCTCCATTTCTCCACATCGTCAATCTCTGTTAAGTTCTCTGGCTTCTGAAACATGTCTATCCTTTGCATGGTTTTTGGAAACTGGGCTGTGGGACCAGGGCAGAGATTAAAAAATCTGATAACATGGAAGAGTCTACAGATTCGATGGAGATGGGGCTTAGCCTTCCATGTCCTAACAAGAGCCAAGCAGGTAAGGTGAGATCTTCTTGGGCCTCTCAAAAACTTCTGCCATGTACTCTTTACCACCCACAGGCTGAGCTTTAGTCATGCAGTATAATCATTCCTACTATATTTCCGTCTCCAGTATCAAGGAAGAAGGAGGAAAGAGAAGGAAAGCCTTTTAAATTCCTTGGATGTCTTTCTCACTATTTCATCTATATGCTAACCAATTTTTGAAAATATCAGTATCACTCTATTAAGTTGCTGATCTATTCCAGTCGGCTCTAAGTTTTAGATATCAGGAAACTCTTGTCTATATGTGTTTTACGCAACTAGAGAAATGACTATGAAAGAGTTATATCAAGGATCAAGTCTAATCCTGCTCTCCCTGGTAATATACATAGTCTTGAGCTACTTAAGTTTGCTGGACCTCAGTTCTGTTGTATATGAGATGGGATGCTAATATAGCATGTATCATCTCATTGAGTACTAAGTGTTGAGTGATAAAATACTTTTTTGGTAAGGAAATGAAAATATCTGCTATCTGATAATCTTTCCTGAGGCCTACACTGGGTGATTGTTCATATTCCTAATCATACCCTAAAGATTCACTATAAGACTACAAGATATTTCAGAAATATTTTTCAGGCAGGACCTCAAACACCAGGATTTGGAGGACAGCATGTTGTGGTGCTAAGTGGAGATGTTCCATCCAGATCTCTTACAGGTATACCCATTTTTAATAACACGTAGCTTGTGATGAAAGAGATGTCAGGAAATGGTCCTTGTATATCAGGCTGGAGAGCAATATTCAGAATGAAAGTGTTATCCCAGGCCCACAGCCTTGTTTCCAAAGACCATGGAAAGGGTAGACATGTTTTAGAAAATCTAAAAGAACTCAAGGACAGAGAAAAATAGATAATCAGATGCTGTGTCCTCAAGGCTGTACAGAGCAATGTTATGCCACATTGCTGCATTAGAGGTGGCATCTATTAAACAGATGGTGGTGGGTAATGCTCCTTCCTTTTAGGGGACTTTGTAGATTAGGCTGAGCTGGTCCTGTGGAGAGAGGCTTCCCTGTGTCCAATTCAGTAAGTTATAGGGAGTGTACAGCAGGACCTGGGAGATAGAATTCCTAAATAGTGGGTTCAAAGAAAGGTGGGAGCAGGAGACAGCAACTGTTGGACAATGAGAACAGCATAATGGTGGAAGATGCAACCAAGTCATCCAAGTTGGTATACCTGTTACATTACCCAATGCCTTTTTTAATTTTGCTTCAGGCTCATTTGTTTAAACAACACAAAGACATAAGCTCTATGCAAGTGGAATTCCAGTGGCTCTACAAGTCCAGCTATCTTCACATTTGCATACAGAAACATTTACTATTCATGGACCTTGAAGCTGAAACAATTTGAACCTGTTCCATTTGAGCTTAGCCTTTAGCAGGCAGGGACTTTGCCCTTTGGCAATAGGAAATGAGCATGCTTCCTGATCATAGTGTTAGTGGGCTAAGTAGGCAAGATGATTGAATTTGTACTTGTCACCCTCTAGGATCTTGATTTTTAATCTCCTTGTGAAAATGTCCCTGGTGTCATCTGCCAGGATCTCCAGCAGATCCTTCTTATGCATATTGACAAAGTAGACATCCTTCACAAACTTGAACTCGATTCCCTTAAGAGCTTTATGTGCTTGCAACTGAAGTTCCTTTTCCTCAATTTAATTTGTTTTTCTCTATGACTATTTTGTCAGTATGTATATCTTTGCATCACATGCTTGCCTAGAGCCTGAGGAAGCCAGAAGAAGGTGTCAGATACCCTGGAACTAGAGTTATATATGATTGTGAGCCACCATGTAGGTGGGTATTAAACCAAGGTCTTCTTGAAGAGCAGTCAGCACACTTCTAGAAGAGTGCTTCTAACCACTGAACCATTTCTTCTTCCCCTAAAGTTTCTTGATGCCATTTTTTTTAATTGGATGTATATAATGTAGTTCTAGGACTTGGTTACATATGCATCAGAAACAATTCCCAAAAAGCTCCTAGTGACAGAGAAAGATTCCATTACCTTCTAGAACAAACTAGTTAATCAGTCTAAATTAGTTTTCTAGCAAGAAAGAGGGCAATGAAATAGCAGGCACCTCCTAAGAGCTCAAAGACTGTAGACAAGAATCAAACGAAGAGGTTCAGTCAAACCTAAATTAAGATTGCTTCATCTAATTACCTATTGCACCTTTCAACTTTTATTCTTTTGTTTTTAGTATATTCTATGCTCTTTGACATTTAAAAACACTGAGTGAACACGTGTGCTTTTGTGCACAAAGTACATATGGATAATTTATTCCTTCCTGCTTTTCTCTGATTCTTCTAGAATGCAAGATTCCAAAAAGCAGGTATATTTAACTCTTTTTTTAAGGTGGGTCCTACATCCTGGGGAAAGTATAAGAGTAGCTGGTGCTCTGTGAATATCTTATGAATGGGTAAATAGGTAGAGGAAGAGCAGTTGACTGCAAGTATACATTCGGTAGGTACTCATTGTATGCTAACTGTTGGGGCTCAAACCCTGTGTGGATTGCATTCTCCATAGTGCTAATGACCTCATTCCTTTTGTGCAGCATTTATCCCAATTTGTCTCATAAGTTCAGTATTTATGCATCTTATTTTCTTTACGAGAATAAAAGTGGAACAATTAGATTACTAGGTTTGGTCATTAAAGACCAAAACTGTGCATTGGTTAAGGGAATTGGCTTCTGAATCAGGCCTCAGATCTGCCATTTATAGAGTGCCCTTAGGCAGGTTATTGTCATGAAGCTTATTTTTCTTCATCAGTTTAGTGGGGATAATAATTGCTCTGTCTCTTCAAAACTGTTTTGAGAATAAAGTGAGATCCTGCTTACAATGTGCTCAGTCTAGTGTCTGACACATAACAAACTGGAAATCAATGTCAGCTTGGATAATTCATAGCTACCTCCCTCTTGGCGTTTTGCATTGTGTCCTAGGTAAAGCATCCTGTACAGCAAGGAGCCACTGGATTTGTGCATCACACAGATAGACTGTAAACAGCCTGAACCTTCACAGGGTTCTCTTCCATTTCCTCAGTTCTTACTCCCTGCTCACTCTCACTCTAAGTCCTCCAGGTCATCTGAATTCCAATTTCTTCTGTGAACTGACCACAGCGCCCATCATGCCATCCCAGTTCAGAGAGGCAAAGTTCTCACTATTCCACCAATCAGGTGAAGCTTAAATATGACTTTTCAGACTAAGTCTCTAGCCTGTTAGGGACCAGCTCAGGCAACAAAGGGGGAGAGTAGATGTCAAAGATTTGCTACATTTAAATGTGTGTCTTCTGATACATGTTTATCATAAGAGACAATAATTACAACAATATCACCCTGCATAACAAATGGATGTGTCAAGCTTGAAAAGTTGTTTACACAAAGTTAAGCTTAACTAGTGTGGGGTTTTAGCATGTAAAACTGAAATACATAAACTGGCATATAATAACTTCTTGACCAAAATAAAAGGAAAACATTCTTTCATTCCTTCATTTATTCATCTGTTAGTCTGATAATCATTAACTAAAGACTAAGCTAAGTCTGATGAACAAAACATGGTTTGTACTTGGCAGGAACTTATAACTACAGCAATGAAAGTACAGAAATGTCAGTGTTGAAGGTAAAAGGGTCTTACCCCAAATCTTCACATTCATTCTGGAGAGATGAGATGGTAGCAACAAAAAGAACTTAGAAAAAATACAGAATTGTATATGTTTCCCTCCCTCATCTAGGTATTTCTCTGGTTTCAATTCTCTCATCAAGGCCACTTTGAAGAGTCCTGTGTGTATAAAAGAAGGACATTTTTAATTGTTGCTGTCTTTCATGGAAGAAAATTCAGAATATGAATGTTCTATTATTACTATAACAAAGTACTATGATTTAATATATTTACTATTTTGTAATATCACATATTCAATATCCTACACTTATAAATGCTGGAAGACCAAAATGGGTCTTGGTGGGTTGAACAAAAGGATTACAGAGAGCTGTTTCTTTCCAGTGTTGTGATAGGGCAAGATAGTGCAGTGGTTCCTCCTTCTTGCATTAGCACTAAGACCATTTAAGTTTGACTACAATTTTGGTATCCTTGATGGAAAAATGCCATGGAAAATTACCCAATTCTATTCTTGGTACCTGAAGTGAAGATGCTCCAACTAATTTTTCTTGGGCTTCTGTTAAAATGCCTGCTTGTGCCAACCTCCCCTTCCAACTAACTGCTTATTTTAGCTTCTGTTAAACTGCTTTCTTGCACAAAACCTCCCCGTGCACATGCTGAGAAGGATGTGGTTTTTTGCCTTTAAAAGCCCCTTGCTTTAAATTCTTAGGTCTGCACTTAGGTAACAAATACCTGAGGGTAGTCCCACCTAACTGGAATAAAGACTTTAAATAGACTATAGTACCACACCAACTCCAGTAGATTCTGTGTGACAAGTTCCACAGACTGAGGTGTTAGACTCCAAAGAGAGGAGGTCTCCTAGGACCGGTTATGGAACTCTTTAGCTAAAGGATAATTCTGAGCCATAGTTCTCAGGGCAGTTTGTTTGCTTTCAATTTCCCCTCTTCACAAGATGATCCTAATAGCCGGGACCAAGTAAAATGGATAAGAATCTGTTCTTTGAAGTAGAGTCACTGGCCATAAACTCTTTTCTAAGAACTGCAACGCTTTGTCTCATAGTCATTTACATAATTACAACATAAAATAACCTCCCAACAACATGTAAATTTATATGGCTATGCTATGTAGATTAGGGTGGCTCTGACACTGTGGCATGGAAAGCATTGATTAAGAGCAATTTTAAAATTGAATTTCAAGAAGTTTTTTACAAGGTGAAAGCTAGATGTTAAATAAGGATTACTCACAGAAACTCATTAGGACCTAGGGTGTGTGACCAAATGTTCTTCATGACCTTAGAACTCTCTTTGAAGGTTTGCTGTAAACTACAAGTGACTCTGTATTCTAATCAGGAAGATTGATGTTATCTGTGATTGATCCTCTAAATCTGTTAGATGGAAAATATTATACCTCATTGATTTTGCATTTCCTTGTGCCAAATGGTTATGATAATTGTTCTTTGTGCCTGCTTCATTGGATACATCTTTTGAAATGGTAATACCGACTCCTCATGTATAAAAGCCCTTGCTTGAGAGCTGCTAAATACATTCAGATTCAAACCACCTCTGTGTTTGTTTCTGTTTGTCATCACCAAATCCATGCCATCCTGAGTACCAAAAGCTCTGATTCTCCCTCGGTCATGACTCCCCCTGGCTGGGTCTGTCCACGGCACTCTAGACTGTATCCTAGTAGTCTTCTCTGGTGGGTGACCCATAGCAATGTCTCTAGACGTATGCTTTGTTTCCAGCTTCTGTAAACTTTCTGAACTTCTTGACTCTGCTTTTGTCCATCTCAAAGGTGAGAATGGCAGGTAGAATCTTTCTTACGTTGCCTCTCTCTGGTACTAATTTTTCTGCTTTCTTCTGCATATAAAACATCAGTATGAGTATACTGACTTATCCAGTAATATGGACAAAGCTTTTGAGGTTGGGATAAAAAAATAAAATTAAAAAAAAAAAAAAAAAAAAAACTAGCAATGTCAATCTCCTTTATCAGGAAAGGTATCAATTTCAAAAGTTCTAGGGATTCCAATGTTGACATCTTTGAAGGACTATTACTCTGCCTGTACCCAGGAAGAAGGCTTAGCCTCTGTTAAGTCCTTATCATTCTTTCAAGTACCATAGAAGAGAAGGAACATTCTGAATATTCCAAACCACTGGTTATAGATGATTTTCCATATGCAGCAAGTTGAATGCAGAATTAAATATAAGAGCTCAAGTCTTAGTAAATATCTATTATCAATGATATTCTTTGAGAGAGCCAAAAGAGAGACAATATAACTACAACACTATTTAGAATGCTAGAGATGCCATAAGGTCTGTATCTTTCAAATTGCTAACCCTCCTTTCATTTCTTCAGTTCTGGTATAAATACCCCTTTTCTGGTTCTGTCTCTCTCTGTGTCTCTCTGTTTCTCTCTCTCTGTCTCTCTGTCTCTCTGTCTCTCTGTCTCTCTCTGTGTCTCTCTCTCTCTCTCTCTCTCTCTCTCTCTCTCTCTCTCTCTCTCTCTCTCTGTGTGTGTGTGTGTGTGTGTGTGTGTGTGTGTGTATCTGACTGTCTGTCTTTGGTCCATGTATGGCATGGCCCACCATGAAGAGATCAAAGGACAACCTGGACTATCTCCCTTTAACTTCTACCTTGTTTGAGGCAGAATCTCTTGGCTTTGGAAGTTAATAACTGTGCAGAAAGTTTCCGGTGTTATCTTGTCTCTACCTCTCAACTCACTATAGAGGTGCAGGGATTATAGACATGAACTAAGCATCAGAATTTTCCTGGGTTCTAAGAATGTGGAATCAGTTCCTCATGCATGTGTAGCAAGCACTTTACCAACTTAGGTGTCTCCCTGGGCCCCTTTCACAGTTTTCCATCCTATCTTGTATCTGGCTTAAAGCTGGGACAACTTTACAAATTTTAATAAGAGAAAAATGTCCTTTTTGGCTACATTAGGGCCTTTTAAAATGGTATGCTTCACTATGTTCATAGCAGCCTTATTTATGATAGCCAGAAAGCCAGATAGCCAGAAGCTGGAAAGAACCCAGATGTCCTTCAACAGAGGAAGGGATACAGAAACTGTGGTATAGATACACAATGGAGTACTATTCAGCTATTAAAAACAATGAATTCATGAAATTCTTAGGCAAATGGATGGACCTAGTAAGTGTCATCCTGAGCAAGGTAACCCAATCACAAAAGAACACACATAGTTTGCACTCACTGATAAGTGGATGTTAGCCCAAAAGTTCAAAATAACCAAATTATAATTCACAGACTACAGGAAGCTCAAGAAGGAGGACTGAAGTGGGGGTGCTTTGGTTCCTCTGAGAAAGGGAACAGAATACTCACAGGAGCAATAAAAGAGACAAAGTGTGGAGCAGAGACTGAAGGAAAGGTCATGCAGAGACTGCCCTACCTGGGGATTCATCCTATAAACAGTCACCAAACCAGACACTATTATGGGCGACAAAAAGTACATATCAAAAAGAGCATATCATGGTTGTCTCTGGAGGGGCCCTGTCAGAGCCTTACACATACAGAGGCAAATGCTAGCAGCCAACCATTGGACTGGGCTTGGAGTCCCCAGTGGAGGAGTTGGAGGGTGGTCCTGAGGAGCTGAAGGGGTTTACAATCCCATGGGAAGAATGATATGATGTTGGCCACCCAGATGCCCCAGGACTCCCAGGAACTAAACCATCAACCAAGGGGTACACATGGTTCCAGCCAGAAATGTGGCAGGGAAATGCTTTGTTGGGTGTCAGTGGGAGGAGTGGTCCTTGGCCCAGTGAAGGCTCAATAGATGCCCCATCAAAGAGAAATCGAGGGGCAGGGGGAGGAGGGAGTGGGTTGGGTGGAGGGGCATATACTTGGAGGCAGGGGGTGGGAGGAAAGGTTGGGGACTTTGGGGGAAAGGGGAATCAAAAAGGTTTTAGCATTTGAAATATAAATGAAGATTATATTCAATTAAAAAAAAGAAAAAAGGTTTCTTATAGGAAAAAAGAAAGAAAGAAAGAGTAAAGGGAAAGGGGGTGTGTGATTAGATTTATTAATTAAAAAATTTGTTAAAAAATGGTAACTTGTGTTAAATACCTTGGGATCATTGGGTTCTTTTCTCAGCACCCCATGAGCAGTCCTCTAGAAATGGTTGCTGGCTCTATATCTAAAATAAATCCCAAGTCTGAGTGTTTCTCATTTCTCCCATAATGCCTACCTCCTTCAAACCAGGCATATTATAACCACCACCTCCACTGACTGTTTTCAACTCTAAAAGAAAAGTAGTATTTTTTCTTAAACAAACAAACCCATCAAAATATTTTCACTAAACTTTTCTATGGATTCTCATCACACTTGAGATAAAACTCACAGTCTACAGTGTGTATTATAAAGCCCTGTATTGTTGGGTACAAGCACAACACTCACCAGACAGTCTTCCCTCAAAAGCAGTTCACACATAGGAATCTCCTGTCCACATATTCTTTTTTCCAGAGCTCCCCATGACCACCTTTTTTATGTTGTTCAAAATGGGATTCAAGTGCAAGCTTGTAAGGAAAAGTAGATGTCTAATTAAATATGACTTTTAGATTAAGGACATACTTTTTATATAAACATGTCCCATGGACATAAAGAGGCCATTGTGTTTTTAAATTTGCTAATTTGAGCAATCCCTGGTAAATGACACTCATTTAGTGATGTATCTAAACTTTTTCACCCTTTCTGCTTTCCTTTTAGTTTGCTTTTATTAATATTTGACCATTATTAACAGCGTATTCATTGTGTTTATTATGTATCTGCCCAGGAGGATACAAACTCTGTGAGGCAAAGACCTTGCTTGCCATGATTTAACCACAATATAGTACTAAGACTCCTAGAATGACTTCAAATATTAATCAAAGAAATAAACAAATGAATAATTAAGCTCCTTTGACCTCTCTATTGATAACATAGTGGCCTCCATCTTTCCCTTAAAGCCAATGTGTGGTTAACTATCTGGGCTAATGGGAGAGCACTCAGAATTTAATTATTACAGAGTAGAGTATAGTTTAAAAAGGAAGAAAAAAACGAGCAATCAACGCTTTAAAATAGGTTTGCATTACATGGGTTTATGCAGATTAGTTCTGGTCAGACACTGTAGGGGTTTTAGTGAGTGTAAGACCTTCTGCCCTAAGATGACAAGGTGAAAGGCATTTCTTTCACATCTGAGAGACTTGAGGAACAGCTGGCGTGGGACACCCCAGAAAACCATTTGCATTTAATTGTGTGGGCACTTAAAGAAGAGCTGGGGTCACTTTTCTAGTTTTAGATTACTGTTCATTTAAATGCACACATTTAAATCAATTCTTCTTCCTGCTTGGATGACAATTACCATATTTGACATTTCTTAGTCCTCAGCAATGCCTGGGACTTGTGAATAATTTAGGAATGTTAGATTGTCCCCTAATCAAGGCAACTGAACAGCAGCAAGAACTCAATTTGTAGCTTCAGCATCTTTCCACAGAAAAGTGACAGTGTTGAAATAATACCGTTGAGAAGATGCACTGAACTACCTTGTGCAAAGTACTCATTTTTCAGATAAAATCTCCCTCTGGTACCCATATCACAATAACTACAAATACTGACTTCATGCATGTTGACAAAGATAAAAAGGAAATTCACCATTCTAACATTTGAATTTGATGAAGTCTGGTCCATATAGATTGGGTCTTCATCTCGCATATAAAAGTCCCATACCACAGTGTTTAGTTTAAAATTGGGCTTCCCATTTGCTTAATCATCAAAAATGCATAAGATGACTATTATGCGCTATATATTGTTTCAGATATCAGTAACCTTTCCTTCAAAGCAATAATTTGAAAGAACAGACACAACAAATGTATAAAATTAATTCTGATGAAGGCTACATATTAGAATTTTCAAACAAATGAGGTTCAGGACATATTACTCTAAAACGTAATTACTATCGTGTGTGTGTGTGTGTGTGTGTGTGTGTGTGTGTGTGTGTGTATGTGTGTGTGTGTGTGTGCTCCTGAACTTCTTGCCTTTGTCTCCTGAAGTGGGTCAAAAAATCATGTCGTTAGGTATCAAGTTTAATACTAGCAGACTTGGAGATTGTTGGTATGGCCCATGCCCATTCATAGTAATCTGTAAAACCGAATTTGAAACTGCAGGGCTCTAATTTCTGGACAAGAGAATGGGCCCTACTTCATAACTCGGGTTCTACTCTAACTAGATATATCATTAATATATAAGTTTCTAAAACTTAAAAGTTAACTATCAAGCAGACTTTCCAGTAAGAACAAGGACATAACATTGTCCCACATAATAACAATCAATCACACTGGGCTTGACAAGCCCCTGGATAGGGAAATACCACTCAGAAAAAAGTATGTGCTCTAGATCAGTATATTGTCCCTTTGGCCACTGTCCACTCTTGTCTGCTGAGAGTTTTCCACTTTATAATAAAATCTACCTGATTTCTGTACTCAGTTGTGTGTGTCTCGTCTGAATTCTTTAGTGGTGAGCACAAGGACAAAGGAGCAAAGGAGCATTTAAAGCAAAATCTCAGTAACAATGCCTTCTTATAGCCAGAAGGAAAGAAAATCACATCTCTAAAGACAAGGGATGCTGAGAGAAACTTATGTGATCAAGCATTTAGAAGGTTCCTCCAGTTTATGACCCTCATAAACTGATATACCCATATACTTTGTCCTTTGTTTCTCCATAGGTTTCTTTGTATAGTTCATCAAACACAGAATAAAAATAACCAATTATATTGTCTTACTATACAAGCACACACACATACACTTACACACACACACACACACAAATACAACAAATAAAAGTCCAACAAAGATTATAAGAGAAGATAAAGAACTCAGCAGAAACAGTAAGGAACTGAGAAAATAATGGGAGACTGAATTTTTTAGGTCTTTGTTTTGTCATGAAAACTTCCATGTTTTATGAAAACCAATACTAAATAAACTTCCATACATTTCTCCTCTACAAAGCTAACCTACAAGAAAGCTCAGTAACATGCTTTCAGTGCTTAGGAAACCAAAGAAAGTCTAATTTGGCAAGAATTCAGCAATCAAGGACCAGAGGATCAAAGAGCGACATAAGGACATGGGATAAATATAAGCAGGTCAAGGGAGACAAGGACTGGATTCAATGATAAAACATAATTGTTAGTGCAAGGTGAACCACATAACTATTCATAAGCAAGCAGACGAGTGATATGATCAAACTAACACCCGAGAAAATCTGCCCCCAGCATGGAATGAAATCTCCATAATCTTTTAAGAATGGAATAAGAGAATGATGGGATTTTAAATTTAAATTCCCATTTCTGTGTATGTTTCATCACACATATGTGTGGTGTTTTGAATGAGAATGGCCTCTATAGGTTCATATGTTTAAAGAACTTGAGCCCCAGTTGCCAGAACTGTTTGAGAAGGATTAGGGGGTGTGGTTTGTTGGAGAAATTGTTTTACTGGGAGGTAGGCTTTGAGGTTTCAAAAGCCCAGATCATTCAAAATGAGCTCTCTCTCTCTCTCTCTCTCTCTCTCTCTCTCTCTCTCTCTCTCTCTCTCTCTCTCTCTGCTTAATGATTGTAGTTTTAACATGTGAGCTTTCAGCTACATTTTTTAGTACCATGTCTGCTTTCCTACTTTCATGCTTCCCAGTATGATGGTCATGGACTCACCATTTGAAACTGTCAACAAGACCACAATAAACTCTTCTATAAGTTTCCTTGATCATAATGACTTAGCAAAGCAATAGAAAAGTATCTAACACTTTTCTATTAGTAATATGAAATACTAATGTAACACTAAAAGTATATTTTTATAAATAAGTATACAGTGAGGAGGTATTCTAAGTTCCTCTTTGGTCCTGTGATAATAGTTTCTGACCAAAGGGAAATTCATGGAGGGAAGCATTTATTCTCTCTTATATTTCTAGGCCACAATCTAACAGTGAGAGAAGTAAGGACAGAATTTCACCATAGGAATACAAAAACAGAAGTTACTGGCTTGCTCATGGGTTCCTGTTTAGTTAGCTTTCTTATACAGCAAAAGACAACTTGCCTAGAGATGTTAAGGCTCACAGTGGGCAAAGTTCTCCTACACTAATTAGCTAGCAGGACAATGTCCTACAGGGCATTCTGATCTAGGCAATTCCTCAGTTAAGATTCCCTCTGCCCAGGTGATATTAGGGCAGAAAAAGTTAACAACAAAACCTAACCAGCATGACAAGTATGCTTAATGATGAAAAAGTAAGAATATAGAATTAGGATGGGGTGGGGAAAGGGACTAAGGATGGGTGAAGCATGTGACTTGATTGGTATGGTGCTTTCCTAGCATGTACAGAGCTTTGGCTTTGTTATCCAGTACTACATAAAATCAAGCATGGTGGTGCATGCATGGAATTGCAATGCTTGGGAAGAAAAACAGAAGGATCATGAGTCCAAGGTCATTCTCTGATATATAGAAAGCTCAGCCTATTTGTATGAAATCCTTTCTCAGAAGAAAGAGAGAGAGAGAGAGAGAGAGAGAGAGAGAGAGAGAGAGAGAGAGAGAGAGAGGAGGGGGAAGAAAGGAAGGAAATAATTAATGAATTTAATGAATGAAAATCTGGTAACCAGTTACAGACTCACCCTTAAGTCCAAAGCAGGGCCCCCAAATGGCAATGCCAATATATTCTAAATAATAGTCTGGGCTCAGCTCAGGCTGGGTTCTGACTGGTACGCAGAAGGATTACTACCTAAACTCAGAAATCAGCTCTTCATAAAACTGGAAAGGCTTTCCCTGCCTTGTTGCTGTTCTCCTTGTCCCCCATAGAGGCAATGTGATAGCTTGCTTTCCCAGTAAACCTTTCTTTTGACCCACAGAGTAGTCCCATTTCCTGTTTTTACTGTACCCTCACTTACACACACAAGAAAAATAAGAGAGGTCTGAGATGATACTTATAAGGGGAAGGAAGGGGGAAATAATGTTCTAATCTTTCAGATTTTTGGACTAAGGATAATAAATTAATAAAATACAGACTAACAGGAGAAAAGAGGATGTATGTTTAGAGGGTTTTGTAAAAGATAAGAATGGTTAGACTCACTTGGGGCTATTACATCATTTTTAAGGTCAATATATTGGTTGAGGAAGGCATGCAAAAAGAAATGGGTTTTGGTTTCTATTGGTCATTCAGTGGGATAAAGGTAAACATACAGGAGGAAACAATGGAATGTCAGAGTTACGTTGAAAAGATTCAACGTAACTCTGTGCTGTCTTTCTGATTGTGGTGCCAAGGGTAGATGTTCTGGGTCAGAACAGGGAAAAGGACATCTCCAGAAAAGAAAAATTAGACATGCTCCTTGTAAACAGACCGGCAGAAAGAGCTCTCTTTCAGTATTTGGTCTTTTCTGATTATCTTCCACTCAACCCTTTTACCAAAGTAGTGTGTTTTTCTGGATTGATTTTTATGCCAGGTCTCTTCAGCTCTTCCTCATCCTGACTGACACTGCATAAGGTTTCTCATGTGACTAGAAACCCAGACATATACCAGAAGCCATAATCAGTATCCAGCAAAGAATTGGAACCTTAAGGTCTCACCGCAGTCACTGTTCACTGGTGACATCACACTCCATATTTCAACACATCTTAACACATGTCTATAGACAGAATCCAACATAGAATCTAATCTTGTCCTTTCTATTGTCTCCAGGGAGAGATTATTTAATCTCTTTAATGTTATCTAATGGCTCCCTGAAATGAATTCTAAATAGTTCATGTATATATATATATATATATATATATATACTTTATTGATTTTCTTCAAATCTGATAATGAGCAAATAGCAAACTGAATTGTCACTATCCACTCCTATCCCACTCAACATGGGGTGGTGAGCTGACAGTTTATGACATCCTCCAAGGTTGGTTTTTTTTTCTAAGAAAAAAACTGTATTGTGAGTATGAAGCCAAGACCCAAAACTGCACACTCTTCACCACCATTTTTCCCAAAAGGAACGAGCCTCAGTAAATTTCCTAAGCAGGAAATTAATGAAACCAAACATCAGTCAAGCTCAGCTTCCTTCAGTATGTCGTGTAGTTTGGACATTCACTATGCTGTGATAAGCCAGTATTTGACTGAGCAATTTTACTGTCTTTATCATATCTGCATAACAAAGCCCATGTTGGTTGCTTAGCATAATCAGAATAGCATCCATCCTGGGGATATTGACCAAAATGTGTGTAAACTCACTTACAGTGCTAGGTAGGGCCTTGGTGAAGGAGGAATTCACTTTCCTAGCCTTTTCCCGCAGTGTAGAGGGCAAGCAGCCAGAGACACAGGTGTGCAACTCATTAAAAACAGAATTAAGCCCAACAGGCTAGATAGCAGCCACGTGAAGAATGTTCTGCAAAGTGAAGGCACTCTAGGGCTTTGACCTTGGGTAGAGAGTCAGGAGGTAGAGCTGGGTCCCTTGTTTACTGTTCTCCGTTGTTGCTGACTCGGTAAGGAGAGCCACAGACCTGTTGGCTCTAACAGCTGCCACAGCAGACTCAAAAATACAACTGCAGTTATTAATACATTAAAGTCAATATCTGCTAAATATATGTGGAACAGAAAGGTCTGGCCTCCGTGATAAAAGCAGCAATGAAATTAGAGTGAAGGAATCAGAAAAGCTGCTTCAAAGTATTCAACTTCAGCACGAGAGGGGCTCAGTGAACAATTCTTCCAAAGGAGCTCTCTTTGAGTAGAAATGGGATATGCGCATGCCTTTGCAAGGCTTCTTCTCTTTCTCATATCAAGAGGAGAGTAACTCTTCTCTACATAAGCAAATATTAATTTCAAATTTTCTAGCCACTGTCCTACAATTCACTGTCCTTAAGAGATTAAGTCCCCTTTCTCTGTGTCCAGACGTCTGTCCGCAAATGTATTACCTTTTTACAGTGGAAGACAAGCACCTAGGCCTCAACACCTACTTGACTTAGAACACCTTATGTGTGAAGTCAGACATAAAATGTGTGTGCCCCCTCTCTGGTTAAAGTGTCTTTTTTCAGTCTCATACATTGTAACATCAGAATCTAAATATCCCTCCCACAGCAGAACACCATTATTCTGAATAATATAACAAAACTACTATTTTCTCTCAAGCTGGGAAGATGTCTCAGTGACTAAAGAACTTTCTGTCAAAGAATGAGGACCTGATTTTGGACCCCTAACAGCACATAAAATTCAGACATGGTAGCACACAGCTGTAACCTCAGCCCTAGAGGACAAGAGACAGGAGGATCCCTGGGATGGATCCCTGGGATTCACTAACCCAAAAATCTCTGAAAGAGCAAGTTTCAGATTCACTGAGAAGCTTTGTCAAAATATGAGGTGGAGAAGTAATTGAGATACTGTACTTGAACATGTGGCTTCACATGCACCCACCTGGACAAATACCACTGCATATATTCATACACCACACACATACACACACACACACACATACACACACACACACACATACACACACACACATACACACACACACATATACACACAGGTACAGTGAGAGAGAGAGAGAGAGAGAGAGAGAGAGAGAGAGAGAGAGAGAGAAAGAGAGAATATGAGAATGGACTTATATCTCAATTACTTTTATGAAAGTTTTTAGGACGCTTCTCTAAATTTGTCTGCACTCCTTGAAACATATTATCACATTACTGACAAATTTAAATATTTCCAGTGGGATAAAATCATCTCTTTCTAAGATGTGACTTTGCCCCAAATGACAGTTGCAAGGGCACTATAACTGTTACAAAGGACAAAATCATCCTGACTCTATGATCTTCCAGTGCTTCAAGGCTCAGGAGGAAGGGAGTCACTTTTCCTTAACAGAGCTATGTCAGCAGGACTATGAGAAGCAAGGTATAGGAAGTCAAGTGGGAAAGGTGACTAGGTTTAGACCTTAAACCAGACAGTTTACCTATGAGGCCAGCAGACTCTGGAAGAGAATGTCAAAAACAAGGGTTGTGTGGTCTCAGATGAGAGGAAGCAAAATTCAGTGACCTAGGGACAGTAGGTAAATGTAACCAACGTTTTGGTTAATAAGCATTTGGGTTTGATTGAGACGCAACAGAATAGCTCACCAATTATTTATGAGGTACAGAAAGAGAGTTTGGGGGCTGTGCCAGCCATGCCGTGGATAAACAATAAGGCATCCATGAATTTGTTTAATCATAAAAGGAAGGGTGGTTCTCGGTACTAAACTCTTTCCAGGAAAAATGAAGGATAGTTAGATTTTCCTAAAAGCTTTCCTGAGAGCACATGGAAGGTAGTATTTAACAGTCAATCAGCATTGTTCTCGAAATCATAGAGCCATTCGTTTGAAACTAGATCATCTCAGAAAAGCTCAACTTTTAGTGCTGTCTTTCTAGGGGTTGAATGTGGCACTCTGGCTCTCCAGTTATTGGATATTTGTCTTTCTTATTCATAGAACTTTTCTATAGTGCCATTAGAATGTGGTATAACTAGGAAAAGCCTCAATTTACAGACTGTACTGTAAAAAGTCACTGGCATGGTGAAGAAAACTCTCATTTTTTTTTTGCCCCATTAGCAAATATTTTAACCAGTAGACAATGTATAAACTGTTTAGTACTTAGATTTTTTATAAAGACAAACTCTACCACCACTGAGTTTCCATTACCATTTTTTAAGTTTAAAAGGCTCATTTAAGCAGGGTGTGTTCACCATTCCTGTAACTCCAGCACTCTGGAAATGGAGGTAAGAGAATCAGCGGTTTAAATCCAGGTACCCTAGCCACAAAAAAGTTAGAGGTCAACTGGGGCCACATGAGACACCATTCATATAAACAGACAAAAAACACTTTCTACAAATAATACTTAGTATGAAATTACAGTATATACAAGAAAAAAAAGATTTTTGTCAAGAAAAAGCATTCCTTCTTCTGCTGTAGCCATATTTCCATCTGAATTGTTGCACAAGTTATACCAAGAGAGATTTCTTAGCTGCAGGGTGAAAAATACTCAGGTATCTTTAGAAAACTTATATTAGAAAATACCGATGGCAAAGGGGCACAGAGAACAACATAAAAAATTAAAGTGATAAAAAATTAATTACACCTTAATCCTTAAAGTACTTTACAACCTATACACATAATGTACTGGGCCAACATAATAAGCAGTATACATTTAGATAATCCATTTTTAAATATTGCTTCTAAGCCGTAATCTCCCTCAATTATGGAACAAGAATAAAGCATCATTGAACATGCCACAAAGGGAGGGTGACCTGGCTGGGTTGCAGTTTAAGAAAGCTGGCCCCCAAGTCAACACTCTGGAAGTGCCCTCCTGCTTCTCTACCTACCCTATAATTACCTTTCTCATTCTTCCTCCACACACCACCCAGAATTCTTTCAAAGAAACCAAAGCTCTTATTTATCGAGTTACCAGAGTGTTAATCACAGCTAATGGTTTTAACACAATAGCAGCCAACCTTTAAATGTGTTCCTTTCAAATGATTAATGCTTGGCTACCACTTGGGCTTCCTCTCTTTTTCTGCAATTCTCCCATGATTTCTGGAAGCAACCACACACACACACACACACACACACACACACACACACATACCCTTCTTCTGCTCAAATCAGCATCTTTCATTTCAACAAGCTTGCGTTAGAGTGATACTGAGGAAGGAACAGCCACGGTACAAAGGCTGTGGACTCCAAAAGGGCACCTTGTTAATATCTAGATCCCTTAGCTATTACCATCCAACATAGTGCTGGGCCACAGAGGGTACTCAGCCTGACCACAGTGGGTACTTATGCAGTGCAAATGAAGACAACTTATGGAGCACAAGGGTGGAAAAGGGCAGAAATAAAGGAAATCATATTATTCCTCAATAAGGAAGGCTCATTTGCCTTCTTCAAGCATACTGAACATATACCCAGAGTAAAACAAAGACTAGAAACTTCGTCAGAAAAGCTCACTGCATCCCTCTCTTTCTCTTCTGCCCTGTCTGTGGCTGCCTTTAAAAGTCAAGGGTAGATATCTACAGTAGGTGCTATGACACAAGGAAAAAAAACTGCTCTGGAAGTTTCTACTGACAAGCTGCTTTAAGGATTAATTGCTCTCTCAGCCAGGTTCAGGGTCCATTAGTGCAGTGATGCGGGAAAGGCCTCCTTGCCTACGTTTAAGGACTAATGTCCATCATCACAGGCTTGGGAAAGCTAAGGAGCACAGGCAGAAAGGGAACTGGAGAGCAGTGGTTCGTAACTACAAACACTAGAAACCACCCACAAGTCACTGTTTGATTTTATTTCCCATGCAACATAGTTTTCTGAGAGGGTATGGGGTAATCAGTAATTATCTGGAATACAATGGCCAGACTTAATTGTTCTCTTCCGACTGTGTCAAAAACAGCAGCAACAAGGGAATTGAGCCCGTAAATGAGCCATGTGTGTCAGGGGGCATAAAATAACAGTACTTAGGAGTTATTTTTTTGTAGCACTTGACCGTTTATCAATGCATTATTCTAACCAAATGTCCTTGGATGATTGGTCTGGTCATTTTGCCAATTTTTTAAAATCTGTTAGCAGCGAAACAAAGGGTGAGGGCATGCGGTGTCCCAGATTTGTCACTGTGAGTCAGTAAATGAATGAGCTATGCCTGTCAGGCCAACCTAACCTCCACGACCACGGAGAAGCTGCACCAGAGGGAACTGAGGGTGGCAAGACATTCCCCACACTCAGGCCTGCAAAGCGAGGAATAATTATTATCCTTTGTAAGCCCTCTGTGAATTGCTCAAGATAAAACATTCAGTCCTCCCAGGAGCAACACAGTTAAATCATGAGGCTCCTTGTATTTTTCTTGTTGCATAAATTAGGTATTCATAGGAAAAGGGAGAATATAAAATCCTAAGTAGGAGTGAATATATGTCATTACAGATACTGACTTGTCCAAAAATATTAAGTGTGTTTGTATATATACACACACCACCACCACCACCACCACCACCACCACTACCACCACCATCATCTTGTAATCCGCGTCATGTCCATCTAACAACCCAGGCTACAAATTCAAGATGTAGCTATAATCCATGTCTTTCTAATACCCTTTTGAAAAATATCCTTTCCAATCCCGATATTAGGGCATCAGTAAAGCCATTTCACTTTCTAGCACTTTGTGGCTAAGGACTTTAAATAATTAATTTAAGAAATGTGTTCATATAGTAAGCATTAATTTCCTGTTAACATCTTGTACTTTGCTAATTGAAGACACCTTTCTAGTTCTTCAGGCAACATTTTGTCCTTAAATCTCCAAGACTTATCCCACATAGGTTGAAATGGTGAATAATACAGTTGGGATGTATAGCAGAAGGAATAGGTAGGCTGAAAACAAGGAGAAACCTGAGCCTGATCCTCTTAGCAAACGTTCAGCCATCTGTGGCTCAAATGGATCTCTTCCTGTGTGCCATGCTGAATCTGAAAATTTTATTCTAGGAAGGCTGAAGAGGAGAAGGAAGTAAAATTATATATATTTTAAAATTATATATATGCACATGTACTGAGAAAGCAGATTTTACACATCTCCAAGAATAAAAGTAAGCCCAGGATAATGGAAGCATGCCAAAAAAATTAAATCTAACTCTACACCATAAATCGTTCCAATAATAAAGCAAAGATGCATCACAACAAGTGAGGGTTGCTTATTAAAAGCTCACATCCCAGATCTGTGCTACTATTATGGGAGCCATTTTTTACACATCTGTATCTGATATTAAATTAGAAATAATCAAATTTAAGATTATCCCTTGATTGCACTAGTACCACTTCAAATGCTCAGTGGCCAGAGCTGAGGAGTGGCTGTCAAATTGGACAGTGCAGATAAGAAACATTTCCTTCAACAACAACAAAAAAATTCTGGTAACATTATTTTAGTAAGTAGGGATTTTCCTAGTGCTGCTAAGAAATGTGGATACTTTGTGAATTATGCAATAAATAACTTCTCAGTCCATGATGTTAAATCATGTACAAAAATGTACTTATTTTTGAGACATTCAAGGAATAAAAAGCACCACATAGAAATAAAAGTTCAAACAAAAATATTTCTTAAAATCAGAGACTACACAAACTGGTGTATTTCGTTTCTACATCCATAGACTAAATGGTAGGTACTTAAAGAAGAGAATATGAGGCTAGAGAAACTGCTTATCCAATAAAATGATCTCCCAGACCTACACACACCTGTGATTGGGCGCTAGTGAGGCAGATGTGAGGATCCTTAGGACATGCAAGCCAGACAGCCTAACAGAATCAATGACCTGCAGGTTCAGTGGGATATCCTGTCTTAGAACAATGGAAGATACTCAGTATTAACTTCTGGCCTAAAACACACACAGGCACACCAACCACACCATACCACACCACACACACACACACACACACACACACACAGAAGCACATCACAGAGACAGAGACCCAGAGAGACAGAGACATAGACAGGGACAGACATACAGAGAAGACAGACAGACATCAGATGGAAAGACAGAGCTGAAGGAGGGGAGGGAGAAGAGGAGAGGGGAGAAGAGATAAGAGAAGGGGGAAAAGGAGAGGGTTGAAAAGGAGGGGCAAAGTCTGGAGCAGAGGGGAGGGAAAAAGGAGACAAGATAAGGCAACAAAAGAGAACAGAAGAAGGGGAGAGGAGTGGAATGGAGGGGAGGGGAGAGGGGAGGGGAAAGGAGAGGGGAGGGGAGGGGAGGGGGGAGGGAAGGAGGAAGGGGAGGAAAGGGAGGGGAGGGGAAGGGAGGGGAGGGGAGGAGAGGGGGAAGGGAGGAAAGGGAGGGAAGGGGAAGGGAGGGGGAGGGGAGGGGAAGGGAGGGGGAGGGGAGGGGAAGGGAGGGGAGGAGAGGGGGAAGGGAGGAAAGGGAGGGAAGGGGAAGGGAGAGGAGGGGAAGGGAGGGGAGGGGGGGGAGGGAGGAAAGGGAGGGGAGGGGAGGGAGGGGAGGGGAGGGGGGAAGGGAGGAAAGGGAGGGGAGGGGAGGGAGGGGAGGGGAGAGGAGGGAGGGGGAGAGGAGGGGAAGGGAGGGGGAAGGGAGGGTAAGAGAAGGGAGGAGAGAGGGGAGGGGAGAGGGGAGGATGATGGAAGAAACTACCATGGCTCAGTTCAAATAGGTTGGTTCATTTTTATCACCCTACATAAAACTCAACTCCAAACCAAATAAATAAATAAATAAATAAAATAATAAACCTCAATATAAAACCATATACACTAAACCTGATTAAACAGAAAGTAGGTATAACCTTGCCTGATTAGAACAGGAACAGACTTTCTGAGAAGAACACATTAGTACTAGCACTCATATCTACAAATAAGAAATTGGACCTCATGAAACAGAAAAGCCTCTGCTCAGTAAAGGACACCATCATTTGGACAAAGCACCAGGCTACAGAACAGGAAAAGATTTTTACCACCTATACATATGATATTGGGCTAATATCCAAAATATATTTTAAAATTCAAAATAACTAGATATCAAGAAAATAAATAACCCAATTTAAAAATGAAGTATAAATCTAAACAAAGAATTCTCAAAAAAAGAAATTCAAATGGCTGAAAAAATCTGAAAGAAATGGGCAGCATCCGTAGCCATCAGAGAAATGCAAATCAAAACTACTATGAGATTTCGTCTTACATCTCTCAGAATAGCTGAGATCAATAAAGCAAGCGAAAGCTTCTCCAGGAGAGGATGTGGAATACAGGGAACACTTATCCACTGCTGGTGGGAATACAAACTTACAAAGCCACTATGGAAATCAGTGTGGCAATTCCCGAAGAAGATGGGAATCAATCTACCCCAAGATCCAACTATATCATTCTTTTATATATACTCAAAAGACACTTTACCCTACCACTGAGACATTG
The DNA here is from genome assembly GCF_947179515.1 of Apodemus sylvaticus. Classification (NCBI taxonomy): domain Eukaryota; kingdom Metazoa; phylum Chordata; class Mammalia; order Rodentia; family Muridae; genus Apodemus; species Apodemus sylvaticus. Next base: position 30,919,713 of record NC_067477.1, read on the forward strand.
CCTTATCCCTGTTCATTTCTGCTATATTCATAATAGCCAGAAATTGAAGATAACCTAGATGTCCCTTGCCAGAAGAATAGATAAAGAAAATGTGGTACATTTACGCAATGGAGTATTACTTAGACATTAAAAAATGAAATAATGACGTTCTAAGACGAATAGATGGAACTAGGAAAAAACCATTCGCAGTTTGGTAACCCAGACCCAGAAAGACAATTGTGATCATTGCTTTGCTCAGTCATCATCAGAGAAGCTTCCCCCAGTAGATGGGAATAAATGCAGACACCAACTTAGAAGGGGGGACACAATAATCACAGGAGGAAGAGGAAAGGACCGGGTGGAAGGGGGAGAAAAAAGAGAGGGCAGGATCAGGTATGGGAAGAGACAGGAGAGAAGTCCAGAGGGCCAGGAGAAGGAAGAGAAATAAGTAGCAGTGGGGGATGGGGAACTTGGAGATCCGCTACAAAGCCCCAGACGCCAGGGATGCAAAGGGTTCCCAGGACCCAGTGGGGATGGCATGAAAGTAAATAATTTTTTTTAATAAGGAAAAGCATCTATTTTCAAAGATAGAAAAAATATTCATTTAAAAAGAACATTAAAAAGCATATAAAACGAGCGCAACTGGTGAAAGTTATGGGGACCAAATTTCAGCTGTTTTTAAAAGGAGGGAGATTTTCTAATAATTAGCGGCTGTCTTAACACAAAATGAGATTCGTCAACAGAGCAATCCTCACGCCCAATGGGATGTTCAATTGAAACCATGTGTCAGTAGTACTTGAGAAAGGTGACAGGTACAGGCAAGAGATTAGAAGATATGACCTCTAAGAATCTGTCCTTGGCTTCAATTCTCTGACTTTGTTTCCTACCTCCTCTCACCCGCGCTGATCCCACTAGGCAAAGGACTAAGGAGCAAACTGTCTACTCAACAGCACTTTGGAAGTCAGACTTTTCACTGTCCTTGGCCCCTCGCTGTCTCCAGGCAAGATATGGTGGCTTCTCTGGAGAAGCTGGCCATGCAGGGGGAGCTCATGATGTACTAGGCTATTTCTACATGACAGATTTGTTTGGCTTTCAGAAAAACAACTTAATTCATTGCAATTTCCCTTCTTTCATGTAAAAAGCTCATCACACTTGCCAACCTTTTTTTTTTCCTTTAAACATTAAGTATGTAGTTGGAAGCACAGAGAGCTTAGAGTACAATGTATAATATAGCATAGTGTACCATGGTCAATCTGCAATGTTAACTGATCTATTTAAACAAATAATTGTAGAGTAATTGTTTATATACATTTAACTAATTGCTGGATATCTCCATTTTCTTAAAAAATAACGCTGAATTAAGAATGTATTTAAGCAGTCACAGTTCTTACTAAAATGCTTTGCAATGCTATCCCATAAAAAATAATCATTTACACCTACTATTCTATTCATAAGGCTTAATACTATTTATTATGGAAAACTCAGAGGTTAATAAGAAAGAGATCTTCCTATCATGTAGTTTTCTGTCTAATGGTAACAAAATAATAGACAGCACAAAGGTGTTTCGATTGAGTTATAGAGCTGTTCAGAACCAAAGGTCTTATCTTGCCATGGTAAACACAAAGTCATTGCCATCAAAGAAGGGACAAAAGTCATAAGAAAGAAATGATCTGTTCTTTCTCTTAGAAAGTCAGTCAAGGAGATGCTCACTATAAGAATAATGTTTAGGCAACCTTTACCTATCAACAACTTATGCATTATTTAAAGAGTTAAAAAGATAAACTGCTTGGACTTAACTGGAGGGATGGTAAGAGACCTAAAAACTACATAATGATTTAAAGGTATATGTGAATGGTTAAACTGAAGACACTATGTAGTTCACTTGAGCACATTTGGAAATTAACAAGAAGTGGTGAAGTCTATGAATAGAGAGAATGGATTAATGGGTGTCATAGCTTTCATAAACATAAATAACCTGTTGACTGAGGCAAACAAACAGAAGATAAGAGAGGGTAAGAGTATGCATATGGAAAGGGAACTATCAAACTACAGTTTCCAAACTGACATGAAGCATGTTAATTAATATAGTGCATCACCTGGGGCCTTAAGGTATTGAGCATTAATACTGGAGCTCTTACATAAAATTCACAAGTATGAAAACAGAACATTAACATGATGCAGTGTAAGTGACAATTAAATGTGGGCAAAGACAGAAACTTGATCATTAAGAGATTTAGGGAAAAGAACAAAGACTGAATATATTAATTAGGAATTTTTACTTTTTTCCATGAGTATATCAACATTTGGGTTCTACTAATATTTCCGAAGCTGCCCCTCATTTTGGGTAGCCACTTCCTATAGATAATAATTGATTGTTCTAGAACTCAGGAGACAGCAGGTGTTGGCAAGGATGTGGAGTAAGAAGAACACTCCTCCACTGCTGGTGGGATTGCAAGCTGGTATAACCACTCTGGAAATCAGTCTGGCGGTTCCTCAGAAAACTGGGCATGACATTTCTAGAGGACCCTGTTATACCACTCCTGGGCATATACCCAGAGGATTCCCTGTCATGCAATAAGGACACATGCTCCACTATATTCATAGCAGTCTTATTTATAATAGCCAGAAGCTGGAAAGAACCCAGATGTCCCTCAATGGAGGGATGGATTCAGAAAATGTGGTATATTTACACAATGGAATACTACTCAGCTATTAAAAACAATGAATTCATGAAATTCTGAGGCAGATGGTTGGAACTGCCTAAGTGAGGTGGTTCCTAAGTGAGAAAACCCAATCACAAAACAATACACATGGAATGCAGTCACTGATAAGTGGATATTAATTATCCCAGAAGCTCTGAATACTCAAGACACAATTAACTTATCAAATGATTCCCAGGAAGAAGGAAGGAGAGGGCCCTGGACCTGGAAAGGCTTGATCCAGCATTGTAGGGGAGCACTAGGACAGAGAAATGGGAGGGGGGTGATTGAGGAATGGGCAGAGGGAAGAGGACTTATGGGACTTATGGGGGGGGGGGCGGGAGGGGGGACCGGGAAAAGGGAAATCATTTGGAATGTAAACAAAGAATATAGGGGGAAAAAAGAAGTGGGCCTTTCTCATGAAAAGCAATCAACCCAAAGTCTATATTTCCTATATACCTATTTTGATTAATACTTATAGTCCAAGTCATTAATCTAGAGTGGTCTGGTCATCCCAGGTCCAGTAGCAGAGAAGCAGAATTTACTGGTGTACCACAGAACCTGATCCACCAACTTCTGCCTACAGAAACCACAGTGGTGATACTTATAAACACTTTCTTCTCACTCTCAACCTCCAGATTGATCTTCACTACTACCTAGCATCGCAGGACTGCTCCTCGGGAGACTTGATGACTGTCATTTCTGAATCCACTGTCTTGGTCACCCAAAGGTTACATAAACTATTCATGGATAATGTGGCTGTAATTTGGACTTGGGGTGACCATAGTTAGGAATGAAGGAGTTGAAGATATAAAATACATTCAAATAAACAGACATATGTCTGGTATTTCTTAACTATGTGGGACAACTTAACGTGCACATCAAAGTGCACTGAATAATAATTACATCTACACCTTAAAACACAAACACTGAGTACAATGAGAAAACAGGTATGTGAGTGTATGAATATCAACATGAGAATAATATGGAATGAAGACATTAAAGACCCAGGCTGCAACTTCTTGAGAAAGCTGAGAAATCTATGTGAACGAATTGCCACTTGGGAAGTATAAAAAAGATCAAAATATATGTTACAAAAGATATATCACACTTGGGTCTAGTCTCCAAAGTTGGGTGGAATGACACAGGATTGTTAGGAGAAGAAATTAGCAGATACATATCTGATATTTATTTACTGTAAGGATAGGTAATTTGAAGTTTATGTTAAACCAAAGAAGACTCAATCTAATGATGTCTACATATTAAATAAAATGTAACCCAGAAGAAGTTTGTCAAGAAAACAGTGTTATGGGAAGAAAATTCAAACGCAATGATGGCAGACAGTGAGAGAGGATGAAGAAAGAGGAGTTCTACATGATCCGGTGGCAGATAGAGTTAAGGTGGCAGATGCTATTGTTTTAGTAGTATATGATAAACAGATAATTACACAGAAAGATGAAGGTGAAGAGTAGTACCTGTGTTTTAAGTATCCAAAAGAAGTATTACAGAAAGGGGGCTTCATAGTGCTGCCAAGAGAATGTCAAACGAGCAGAGACTCAACTCTAAAAGAATTTATGAGTCTATTAGAGCCTCTACGGCTCCAAACAGACTTCTCCGAATGTCATGCCAAGGACAAAAGGGAATATTTGCTGACATCTTTAATTCAAATAAAGCCCCAAACTGTTCATTTATAATGTGGCTATAATCTGTGTTTAGGGGGTGACCCTAGTTAGCAATGAAGGAGCTGAACTTGTAGAAGACACAGAAGACATTACTAAGTCACTAGATACTTATCTGGTGTTTATTTATCATGCGGGGCCGATGTGATGTGTAAATTAAAGCTCACCAAAAACTTCACCCAGAATATCATGGAGATGTATTTAGTTCAGAGGACTTTTTGTTTCTAATTTGTTGGAAGGGAAAATCAAGTTCCTTATAGAGACTAGTTTTCTCTCCCATTTAGGCAAAGCAAAAAAGGCTAACTACCTCATGAGGTAGGAGGAAGGTTGGAGTGTTAAGTGGAATGCTTGGGGGGTTCTTCATTAAGAAAGTGAGAGTTAAACAAATACTCCAGGCAGGTGAGAGTGTGAGCCTGGGGGGGGGGGGTACTTTGTAGGTGCCAGGCACTTTGCTGAATGTGCTTTAGGCATGATCTCATTTGTTACCATGATTAACCACTCAGCAGATGAGGAGCAAGGGCAAAGAGAGGGCAATTATCTTTGCCAAGCACAGCCAGTAGAGTAATGCTCTGGATGGAAAAGGAAGTCTTACTGTGAAAACTCATATGCAGGAAAACTCTTGAGTTCCCCACAAGCTCCATCCAGCTCTAGAATTTTACCCTCACTCTGTCCTCATACCTGAGAGGGGGAACCCCTGAAAGAGAAAGCCTTGGAAACAGCAGAGAATGTGTGATGTGCAGACAGACTGTTATCACTATATTAATTTGCTGCTTTTATCACAGGCGATGAAAAGTCCTGACTAACAACCATAAGTGAGCCCTATTCTCCAGCTATGACCTTGGTGCACAGTGACAACATCTCTATGAATGCGGCTCATGGTGACCCTGAAGCCTAAGGAGATCAAATTGATGCTGTGTGTGTGTGTGTGTGTCTGTGTGTGTGTGTGTTTGTGTGTGTGTGTGTGATGTGGTATGTGTGGTGTGTGTGTGTATGTGTGTTTGTGTGTGTGTTTGTGTGTGATGTGGTATGTGTGGTGTGTGTGTGTGTGTGTGGTGTGATGTGGTGTGTGTGGTGTGGTGTGTGTGTGTGTATGTGTGTTTGTGTGTGTGTGTGTGTGAGATGTGGTATGTGTGGTGTGTGTGTGAGATGTGGTATGTGTGGTAAATGTGTGTGTATGTGTGTTTGTGTGTGATGTGGTATGTGTGGTGTGTGTGTGTGTGTGTGGTGTGTGATGTGGTGTGTGTGGTGTGGTGTGTGTGTGTATGTGTGTTTGTGTGTGTGTTTGTGTGTGATGTGGTATGTGTGGTGTGTGTGTGCATGTGTGTGTGTGTGTGTATGTGAGATGTGGTATGTGTGGTGTGTGTGTGTGTGTGTATGTGAGATGTGGTATGTATGGTATGTGTGTGTGTATGTGTGTTTGTGTGTGATGTGGTATGTGTGGTGTGTGTGTATGTGTGTGTGTGTGGTGTGTGATGTGGTGTGTGTGGTGTGGTGTGTGTGTGTGTATGTGTGTGTGTGTGTGTGTGTGTGTGATGTGGTATGTGTGGTGTGTGTGTGTGTGCGCGTGTGTGAGATGTGGTATGTGTGGTATGTGTGTTTGTATGTGTGTTTGTGTGTGATGTGGTATGTGTGGTGTGTGTGTGTGTGTGTGTGTGTGTGTGGTGTGATGTGGTGTGTGTGTGTATGTGTGTTTGTGTGTGTGTGATGTGGTATGTGTGGTGTGTGTGTGTGTGTGTGTGTGTGTGAGATGTGGTATGTGTGGTATGTGTGTGTATGTGTGTTTGTATGTGAGGTGGTATGTGTGGTGTGTGTGTGTGTGTGTGTGTGTGTGTGAGATGTGGTATGTGTGGTATGTGTGTGTATGTGTGTTTGTATGTGAGGTGGTATGTGTGGTGTGTGTGTGTGTGTGTGTGTGTGTGTGGTGTGATGTGGTATGTGTGGTGTGGTGTGTGTGATGTGGTGTGTGTGTGGTGTGTGTGTGTGTGTGGTGTGTGATGTGGTGTGTGTATGGTGTGGTGTGTGTGATGTGATGTGTGTGTGTGTGTGTGTGTGAGAGATGTGGTATGTGTGGTATGTGTTTATATGTATGTGTGTTTGTGTGTAATGTGGTATGTGTGGTGTGTGTGTGTGTGTGTGTGTGGTGTGTGATGTGGTATGTGTGGTGTGGTGTGTGTGATGTGGTGTGTGTGGTGTGTGTGTGTGTGTGTGGTGTGTGATGTGGTGTGTGTGTGGTGTGGTGTGTGTGATGTGGTTTGTGTGTGGTGTGTGTGTGATGTGGTATGTGTGTGGTGTGTGTGTGATGTGGTGTGTGATGTGGTGTGGGTGGTGTGGTGTGTGTGATGTGGTGTGTGTGTGGTGTGTGTGTGATATGGTGTGTGTATGTGTGGTGTGTGTGTGATGTGGTGTGTGTTGGTATCTGTGTGTGTATGTGCCTACACGTGTACACACACATCCAGGCACATACACTCATATGCACATGCATGAGTGTAGAGGCCAAAGGTTGATGTTCTGTATCTTCTGAGTCACTCTCCACCATACTTTTAGAGTCAGGGACTCTTCCTGAACCTAGAATTCACCAAGTCATTTAGGCAGGTTAACCAATGAGCTTAAGGAATAGTCCTGTCTCTAACTTCTTTTTCCTGCCCAGCTAACCCTACACCACCTCCTAGCTCCTCCCCTGAGCACTGGGGCTGCAGATGCATGCCACCACTCAGCACTCAGGTCCTCCAGCTCTCAGAGCAGGCATTTTGCTGACTGAACCACTTCTCAACCCCTTCATTATAAACATTTAATGCACTCAACTTATTTTTGGTTCTCAACGACTTCCAAATTTTGATTTTTTAAATACCATCATCCTCCTAGTGAATAAAACTAAAACAAATGATGTGATTAGAAACCCATCATTAAATGGAGAAAATATAAGAAATTATGGAGATTCGTGATGAAAGAATTATAATCCAAGGGAAAGAATTTTATTATAAGATTTCTCAGAAATGAGGCAGACAGCCCTTTCAGATGAGTTTGACTCTGGTCATCTTTCTCTCAACACAACTGATTCAGTTCAAGGTTTTTACAGAAGGTTACACAACTATCTTTCACTCCCACTAAACCTATTTCCCATGCTGAGATGCCAGAAACACCAGATCACGGTCTTCAGTTTCGAAAAAACAATGTCTCCAGAGTGCTTTGATATCTCACACACTTTGACATGAGCATCAGGACAAAGGACATCTACAACCCTTAATTCTCTCTTTGGATTAGTGGAGCATATAGTAGCAATTCTAGTCATAGCTATAATAACCTGGAAAAAAGTATAATTAAATTTGGAATTGGTGGGCAGAAGAGATCATCCTCTCAAGTTCAGGGCAAGATGAGGTAGTAGCTGACCTTGCTTCTGGGTACAACTGCTGAAAACCAGAGATAAAAATGAAGAAATGTACCACAGACGGCCTCTGCAGGCCTTTCAGCTCTGCCTGGGGGCAGGAACACAAAACATGATGTGAAGATTCATCTGTCTATTCAATTGCAGCAGTCTCGCCAACTTTTGCAAAGTCCACCCACGCTTCAAAAACTTATCTGGCAACACCCCAAACCTTCAGGTGAAAGATTCATTGCCATTCAGAGGAAAAGTGAGTGTCAGTAGCCTAGATTTCTCGCCGTAAAGAAACACTGAAATCAGGACATAAACAGAAGAAAAGTGCCATTGATTTTCTTCTGGGTCAGGGTGGCATAGCTACAAAGGTGGCCTTGAACTCCGTGTAACCACAGACGGACTTAAACTCCTGGTTTTTCTACCTCTCCCTCCTAAGTACTAGGATTTCAGGCTTGCACTATCATATCTGGTTTTCTGTGGTGTTGAGGATAAAGCTTCTTTTCATAGACTTAACACAAACATTTTTTATGGAACACAAAATATAAACAACCCCCAAGCCCAAGTATATAAAATTTTAAATCACAGGTTTAACCTGAAGATGAAAATCCACTCACAGAGAGGTTAGAGAAAAGAAAAAATTGTGTCTCTAAAGAATCTACATCACCAGCTTGGCCTCGGGATGAGCTAGTCAATGGTCTTCTTACATAGCTGCTTTCAAAAATGCACAAAAAATAATCTCCAAAAGGTTAACTATACCTGTCAGCACAAAGAAGTCCTTATTTGGCTCAGACTTAGCCTGAGAGCACATTATCAATGCCTGGGCTTCCTTCACGCTTCCTATATTCCTTTAGGTCAAAGGATAAAATAAAAGTGAAATCAAAGGAGATATTAGCCACTGACATACAGCTGTTACTCCAGGGTGAGGTGAATAAAGTTCTTGGGAAACAGATATCAAAATGTTCCGTGCCTACTTCAAGGGTCTACAGTGATTTTATTTTCTTATAATGGCCACAATATCTGGAAACTCTTTCTCAGAACAAGATCATCTCGTTGTTCCTTGATTACAGCCCTCACCCAGGAAACCAGCATGGCTACCCATTATTTGTAGCATTTTGTGTAAGTGTGAAAAACAGCACAGAGAAGAATGAATTCACTGGTGATTTGTCATTAGTGACCATGCCATTTACCTTAGAAAATTAATTTCCAGCACTTTGGGCATACTTTGTATCTTTGGAAAATAATAATATATTGATATTTTAAAATCATTATGCTTTTTTCTATGCATGTGTTGATTGATTTTTTTTCCTTCACATGATAATAGAATGACAACACTCCCATTGCTGTTGTTGTTTTACAAATGAAGAAAATGAAGTCCAGAAGACTAAGTAACCTTATCAAATGTGCAAAAGTTTTGAGGACCAAGGTTCCAATTTTGTCAGTCTGGCATAAAAATTCATATTCATAGCCAGTAAGCCATTCTCCCCCATAAATCAGACTACTTGGCACCAAGATCCCTCCACACATGGATTCTAAACACAGGGTAGGAAAAAAGAAAGTTAGAATATGATAATACGAGTGATCAGGTGGAAAGGCATCTCCATTAAATATTTGAGGTGCCAGAATCTTAATGTGAGATATCCTAAGACTACAAAGAACTATGGATGATTGCCTAACAACATCTGACTTTACCTGATCTGCTTGTCAATGTGCCCATTTGTGTTAAGTAGTTTTTTGTCTTAGTTACTGTTGTTCTTTCCTGGTGAAATGCTATAACCAAGACAACTATTTTATTGAATATATTCTTCATTTACATTTCAAATGTTATATCCCTTCCCAGTTTCCCCCCTCTCTGAAAACCCCCAACCTTTTGTCCCAACCCCTGCCTCCAAGAATATGCTCCTCTACCCAACCCACTCCTACAACCCCCTCCCCTCAATTTCCTCATGCTGGGGCATCTGTTGAGCCTTTACAGGACCAAGGACCTCTCTTCCCACTGACGCCCGACGCCTGACAAAGCATTCCTCTGCTACTCTTTTGGCTGGAACCATGTGTACGCCTTGGTTGGTGGCTTAGTCCCTGGGAGCCCTGGGGCATCTGGTTGGCCGATATTGCCGTCCTTCCCATGGGGCTGCAAACCCACCAAGCTCCTCCAGTATGCCCTCCAACTCCTCCATTGGGAACCCCTCACTCAGTCTAATGGTTGTTGGCTGTTAATATCCACCTCTGTATCTGTAAGACTCTGGCAGGGCCCTTCCAAAAGACAACCATAACAGGCTCCTTTTGGTATGCACTTCTTGTCATCCATAGTAGTTTAGGGTTTTGATGACTGTTTATAGGATGAATCCCCAGGTAGGACAGTAGCTATGTGGCCTTTCCTTCAGTCTCTAGAGTACTATTCAACTATTAAAAACAATGAATTCATGAAATTCTTAGGCAAATGGATGGACCTAGAAAGTGTCATCCTGAGCAAGGTAACCCAATCACAAAAGAATACACATGGTATGCTCTAACTGATAAGTGGATATTAGCCCAAAAGTTCAAACTAAACAAGTTACAATTCACAGACCACAGGAAGCTCAAGACGAAGGAAGACCAAAGTGGGGAAGCTTTGGTTCCTCTGAGAAAGGGAACAAAGTCCTCACAGGAACAACTACGGAGACCAAGGCAACTTTTAAAGAATGAATTCAAATAGGGCTTTGCTTGCAGATTCAGAGGGCTAGGCCCCAGCCATCATGGCAAGAAGTATGGTAGCAGGCAGGGAAACATGATGCTGGAGCAGTAGCTGGGGGCTCAGAACTTACCCATGGATTTCAGAGAGTGAGAAAGAAAGAGGGGAGGGAAGAGAGAGAGAGAGAGAGACAGACAGACAGACAGACAGACAGACAGACAGACAGACAGACTAGGCCTAGCATGGGCTTTTGAAACCTCAAAGCCCACCACCAACTGCACACCTCCGTCAACAAGACAAAAGGCAGCATGATCCAGAGGTCAGATTCACTTTATATAGCAATCCACATCAATAGGAAAAATTACCAAGTCTCCAAAAGAACTATACCAAATCCTCCAGACAGCATTTAATCCCTTTAAATGTCCTAAATACTTGGTCACTAAGTTCTACCAATTAAAGGTTCCACATTCCCTTGCACATGGCAAAAGTGAGGACAACCCTAGTGTATGAGTCTTTGGGTGACTGTAGCACTCACTATTTTAAGTTCTGTCCTTAAATTTTTTCTTTGCTCTTCCTACACATCTTTTCTTCTTCCCTAAAGGAGATTTAGCTCCACTAAAAACTGTCTAACTCACAGTAAACATCCACTCGGGTGCATATTTCTGAGTGGTATAAGGCAGAGTAAAGGCAGTAACCAGGACTACAAAATAGTTTCATTAAACAGAAGTAGGGAGAGGCAGATAGTCAAAGGTCTCCCTGACAGATCATCTTATAATGCTTACTAAACAAGTGCATACGGTAATGGAGTGAAGGAATGGGAATTCAAATTATCACTCAGTGAATTGAAAACACACATGCACACGAGGGTGGGGAGGAGGTGGGAGAGAGAGAGAGAGAGAGAGAGAGAGAGAAAGAGAGAGAGAGAGAGAGAGAGGGAGGGAGGAGAGAGGGATCAAGAAGGGTATATGGCTTTTACTATCTGTTCCTATTTCCCTGTGTTCCAAGTCAGGGTTCCAAGTCCTGCTGCTGAACTCTGACAAAATGGATCTTCTCAGTCTTTTTCCCAGAGTCTATTCTTGCTCCTTCTCTACTCCACCAGATACCACTTCCCAACTCTAGGGACAATTCACAATCCTTCCCACTGTGCCACCAGGACAACAGTGCAGATATCTACCATAAATCATTCATGGACAGGACAAAAGGATGACATCAGGACCCTGACAATTCAGAGAAGAGGATTTCTAACAAGATCCAGAGTATTTGTAGACAGAGAGGAACTGAACTCCATCCAACATGTTGCATGAGAGAAGAAAATAACCAATAGGAAAAGTTGACTGCAGCTTAGGAGATCAGAAATATGGAAGAGTTGCCTCAGGAGAGAAAAAAGTATGAGTATTATAGTCAGCCTTGGTATATATAAATACCCACATGGGACCAAACTGGTTTCAATATTTCAGTATTCATTGACTGCTCACAACCATTCCAACAAAATGGTACCTCACCACCTTAATTACTGAAATAAGGAGATAAATAGGAGAGTTGAGAAAAAACATACTTTCCTGCCTTTGAGATGTAAAACTGCAAAGTATGATGACTTAAATCAGGTTGTTTAAAATCCTTCCATGAAAGTGCTTCATGTACTTGACTTGAAATGCCCAGTTCAGTTGCAGAAAATGAAAACATAAATGTTCCTTTTATGAAGATAAAGACATTGTGGATGCCATTATATATAACCTAAGGGGAGGAAAGATATAATGGAGAAGCGTAGACTCTTAAGCACTGTATTTAGTCACTTGCTAGATGGGTCCAAAAAGAATCAGTGATTTGCCCCTATAGATCTATGAATATTTTTCAAGTGAGTATTTTTAAGTCCAGGAGGCAGGCTGTTTGGAAATTTTAAAGCCTATGTCCTAAGCGCATGATATATCTTAAAGAGTAAAACCGCACAATTTCACAGAAAGGAAAATTCCGACCTTAGCAGTCTGTGACGTCCCAGTGGATACGGGCACAGAGTGTCTGAACAGGCGCTGAAATGCACTGGGAACGTACAACACCAGCAAGGCATGAAATGTGAGAGGAATAACGGAGCGTGGTAGGATTATAAAAGGCAGTCTTAAATGTTTGCTGATGGGACCACAATAGCCGGAGGTTTATCCGTAATACTCTCCATGTACATAAAAGAGAAGGAAAGACGCGGGCATACCGAGGATGAACAGTGCTAAAATATGAGGCAAAGAGGAAAGGGAGACAGAGGAGAAACAGTCCAAAAGAGAAAGGAAAATGAAAAGGCAGTGGTAAGGGCCGCTTGAGAGCACCCAGATGGCAAATCCGAGCATTTGTATGGCTCTAAAGGAACCCAAATGAAACTGTCAATGGGGAATGTTCTCCTCTGCCAACCCAAAGCCCAACAATGGGAAGAGAGGAACAGCTGCCTAAAACAGGTGCCAGAGCGATCCCTTGGCCCATGTCCTGCAGTAGACTCAGTCCTGATATTTACCACAGAGGTCGTCAGTTCTGGAGGCTGACTGATGGACATACCTGACCATTCTTTGAGATGTAAAATCCAGGGACCAGGCAAACAGCATCCCACAGGATACTGAAATCAGTGAACGTTAAATCCTTGCCTCTTCCTCCAAGGGTTCAAGTCCCCGACTCGTCACCTGATTTTTTTCTCCTCGGGTTTTAGTTCCTTCCTTAGGGTTTCAAGAGGCTTGGTAATAACTTCTCACTGTCCAAAATGTCCAGCAAGGTGGTGAAGTGGCAGAATCAGCCATTTTAATCCCTGTGGAACCAGACAACATGGAAGGTTGAGTAACCCTAGGAGTACCACTTGAAAACTGAGGCTCATAAGAGGATTTTAAGATTAAGAAAAAGCAATGGTGTTAGGCCTGGTCTCAGACAAATATGACAGTACAAAAATGGAAGGAGTTCAAAAGCTAGACTTGCTACAAAATCCCCAAGGCCAGTCCAGGCTTCAGGCAAATCCTTAATCTTGTGGGAAATCCACCCCAACAGCAAATAAAACAATTGAGGTTTCTTCCCATTAAAACTATATACGAAGGGATGAGGAATATCATAGGATCTAATAGGAAACTTTCACTCTAAGCAGCACAAACATATGTAGCTAACATGGGTGAACAGGAAGTTTGTCCAGAGATGTTGAAGGAAGACCAAGAATGTATGAACATCAGCAAGGAACAAAGAGCCAATATTCACATCCCTGCACCTGGTCATTTATCCTCCTTGAAGGGAGTGCTTAAGATTCCTAATCTAAAGGGTCTCTCCTCTCTCTCTGTCTCTCTATCTCTCTGTCTCTCTATCTCTCTCTGTCTCTCTATCTCTCTCTGTCTCTCTCTCTCCCTCTGTCTCTCTCTGTCTCTCTCTGTCTCTCTGTCTCTCTCTCTCTCTCTTTGTGTGTGTGTGTGTGTGTGTGTGTGTGTGTGTGTGTGTGTGTGTGATAAAATACCCTGACAAACACAACACAAGGGAAAAAGTGTTTATTTCAATTCACAATTTATGGGCAGAGTCCCTCATGGCAGGAAAGTCAAGGCAGCATGACTTTGCTAGCCAGTCATGTCTCAACCACAATTAGGAAGCAGGGAGCAGTGTAAACCCTGGCTCAGCCAGCTTTCTTTGTACAGTGCAGGACCCAAGCCCAAAGTCTGACTGGTGCTGCCTACTTAAGTGTGAATCTTCTTACCTCAATCAATTTCTTCATTGTCATCAATGAATCCTCAAAGCATGACCGTAGGTTGTGTAATATCTCGTAGATATGCCTGGAGGCTTATCTCCTAACTGGTGTCCGATCCTGTCAACTCAACAATTAACATTAACTAACCATCCCAGGATTGTTGAGGTTAGTTTGGTTCAGATTTATGTTTTCAGGTACGTTGACTTACAGACCCCATTAAAAACAACAAACAAAAGACAAACAAACAAAAAACAGGCAATTCAACAAAGTTAATTTCATGAACAATAATCCCATAATCCAGAACTGGTACAGAAGGACAATGAACAGTGCATATGGTGCAAGAAGCAAAGGTAAACATTTCCCTCAATTTTAATAAAGGAATCTTACTCTAAAGATTTCAGTGCTGTTTTTGCTACTAAAACATCAGGAGAGACTATCACAAACCCACTTTTTAGGTTGTCAATTGGACCACAGATACCTAGATACTTGATTGAATGTTATTATGGATGCATCTACAGAGTGTTTGGAGATGAGATTAACATTTGGATCCATACATTGATGAAGCAGATAGATGTCCTTCATGGGGTTATGCCTCTTCTAGTCAATGTGACTCAGTGAAACAGAAACTCTGACCCTCTTCTCATTAGAAGATAACATGTTAGCAATTGAAAATAAGTCATCCTTATATTTCAGATCCCAGCATTTTAAGGCCCAACTATCTCAATTTAATCTCTGCCTTTCCATTTACATGAATAAGCTTGGAATATTCTTCTATGATGTCAAAAAAACAGACTTGAAGGAATCTAACTTTAGTTTTATAAAGACAACACAGAGAAGGAAGAAGGTTCTCTTCTGACATCAGTGTTAGTCATTTTTTTTGAATAGGCACCAAAATTCAAAGTTAATGAAAATCAAATTTTTCATGGAGTCTTAAATATATGTATTATGCTTAATTCCAAGTCTTGTGTTTTTGGAAAACAAAGACCAAGAAAAAGCACCAAGAATTTCTAATTTCTACAACATCAGTTTTGATCATAATCCTCATTACCTGCCTTACTCTATATTCTTTTAGCAAATGCTATTTAAGCATTATAGCTTAGCAGAGACTGCCCTGAAGGTGAAGGACACAGAAAAGGACAGGGCTCATGGGAAACTCTGATCTTAGAAGGGAAAAGGAAAGAATAATCATGTAAACAAACAATAACCTCAGGTGGTCTTCTGTAAGGGAAAGGTTAGAGATAACATACAGGAGTGACACAGGTACGTCACTAGCAATTCTCTGCAATGAGCCTTCCAAACAAGCAACATTGAACTGAAACTGGCTGCAAAGAGCCAGACTGGTTTAGGTGAATGTGTTCTGGGCAAGGGAACAGCTAGTGCAAAGTCCAGGGCACGGAAGGACAGACAAAGCTAACTTGGTGCTGGCGTGCACAAAGGAGAAAGCTGGTATGAGGATAAGGTGTCTGCAGCTATTGCAGACAATGGTAATTTTGCTTACAAAGCAGAGGATACTCCCAGCCCAATGATCTCAGAGTCCAGTGTTCCTCATTATCACGGAGCTAAACCCTTTTCTGGCAACCGAACACTATACTTCTGGAAAAATAACTGGAAAGCAGATTTGGCTCTTTTGCTGTAGGATTTTATTTATCTGTAACACGAGGCCACTCAGTAAGCCAAATGATTCTATAAAATGGATTCCCAGGGATGGCCCAATCCATTCTGTCTACTTAAGGGGTGCCATTAGTTTCCCCTTGGCTGACGCAGGCTAGTATGTCCAACATGGACATTATGGAGTTGTCTGGGAAGAGAAAGGCGAGCAAGAGAGAAATGACAAATGTCTTGTCTCTGCAAAGTACACTTTCTCAGTGAATCAGCACCACAGTGCTGGGCCTTCCCTCTTCTTCCCTGAATTGGGGGCCAACTCCCCCGGCTCCTTAGGGACAAGAAAAATTTGTGCTCACATCTTTTTCCTGCCTAAGGAGCACAGCAAGACAGATCTGGTTTAAATCAAGCTTCCATCCAAGGCTTACCTCCACTCCCCACTGGACAGGAAATGAGACAAATAAAAACACTTCGACTTACCTTGAATAGATCAGCAACTCGTTCAAGCATTCAGTGAGAGATTGAGGCAAGGGCGATCTCAGGCCTGAGCAGGCTGGAGTGTCATCTCAGGTCATTTTCATTTCTCCACCAGTAATTCTCTGTTATACTAAAGAAGCTCCACCTATCCATCTTAAGTGTCTGTCAGCCACCCATCCAGTTTAATGCCTTCGCAAGATCAATTCATCTCTAGATGAATGTAATGTACAAATACTCACTCTCTGTATCCTTGTGTCTCTGTGTCTCTGTGTCTCTCTGTGTGTCTTTTCTTTGTCTCTCTGTGTCTCTCTGTCTCTGTGTCTCTCTGTCTGTTTCTCTCTCTCTCTCTCTCTCTCTCTCTCTCTCTCTCTCTCTCTCTCTCTCTCTCTCTCTCTCCCTCCCTCCCCCCTCGTCCTCTGCTGATCAGAGAAGTTCAGAAATCAGAAAGTGTATGTCTTGATCTTGGGCTAACTTGATGAAAGAAAACTTTCCTTTTCAGCCAAGTTTATTCTACAAAACTTAATTATCCAATTCCTATTGTCTTAGAAGTAAATTAGAAACTGAGTGAAAATTATGATAGTGCCAAGTTTCTGTGAAGAAGAACAGCAATGATAATGAAGTATTGCTTATGAAGCCCTCACTAAGTACCAGGCAGCACATTATAAGTGCAATGGATAATTTCTGTTCTTTATTTCTCAAATCAGGCTACAGAGTGGCAAAGGAGAATCATGGTCTCTGTAACTGCAAAGATGCATAAATACAACTTGCAGGAGTCTGATATAAAATCATATGTATATGATTTCAAGACTGATCATTATTAGACAACCAATAAGGAAGGGAGAGGCTAATTTTCTGCAAAATCCATCATCCTATCAGAATTAGAAAATTCATTAACTATATATCTTTTATTCAGAAATGGAAATGTGTGTCTATTTTAGGAGACTGTAGATATAATTACAAATACTGATTTTGATTTTTGTCTTATTATGGTTATCATGGTCATTGAACCACAACCCACACTCAAACTCTAACTCTAACATTTTTAAAATTAACTTATCTTAACACTTTTAAAATATCTTAACTCTCTAACATTTTTAAAATTAATTTATCTTCTCATATATTATACCCCAACAATTTTTCTTCCTTCCCTCTACCCCACCTTCTTCCTGCACATTCTACCTTGTCCATAGCCCCACCTTCTCCCTCTGCCCCCTACCTCCGCCCTCCCCATCCACTTCCCCTTTGATTTTTATGCTCTTGGCCATCACCAAAACCAACAGGTTCTACCTAGCAGAATTCCTCATCATATCCCTTGCTGAGACTTGAGTTCTGTTTCTTTATTAAGGTAGTAGACACCTGGCATTTCTGTATGAGGAGAATTTATTTTGGTTATTCATAATTTCAGAGAAATGACTGTCAAATTTGTCCATTAAACAATAAAGTTTGAAACTTGAGGCATAAACAAAAAGGGGAAAAGTACCAGAACTCATTAAGTACTATCCTTAATTTTAGCTGCTGTAGTCCTCTGGGAAGATGATAAAACTTAAGAAACCTCCATTTTCTTCATTCCCTACCAGGAACATTGATGGCCACCCTTAGGACAGCCCATGTTCCTACCTTAGAATAAGTATACCCAGCCACATTGCTGAAGTTGTTTATCAGCTTTAGAAGTTCTCTGGTGGAGTTTTTGGGGTCACTTAAGTATACTATCATATCATCTGCAAATAGTGATAGTTTAACTTCTTCCTTTCCCTTTGACCTCCTTTTGTTGTCTAATTGCTCTAGCTAGAACTTCAAGCATTATATTGAAAAGATAGGTAGAGAGAGGGCAGCCTTGTTTAGTCCCTGATTTTAGTAGGATTGCTTCAAGATTTTCTCCATTTAGTTTGATGTTGGCTACTGGTTTGCTATATATTGCTTTTACTATGTTTAGATATGTGCTTTGCATTATTTATATTTCCAAGACTTTTAACAGGAAGGATGTTTAACTTTGTCAAATGCTTTTTCAGCATCTAATGAAATGATCATGTGGTTTTGTTCTTTGAGTTTGTTCAGGATATGACTGTGTCCTGAGAGGCTCTGCCAGAGCCTGACAAATACAGAGGAAGAAGCTCGCAGCCAGCCATTGGAGTAAGCTGGGATGTCCCTGATGGAGATGGAGAAGGGACTGAAGGAGCTGAGGGGGTTTGTAGCCCCATGGAGGGAGCAATAGGGTCAACAGGTCAGACCCCACCCCCAGAGCTCCCAAGGACTGAATCACCAACCAAAGATTACACATGGAGCGACCTGTGGTGCTGGTCACATATGTGGCAGAATATGGCCTTGTTGGACATCAATGAAAGGAGAGGCCCTTGGGCCTGAGGGAGTTCAATGGCCCAGTGTAGGGGAATGCAAGGACAGGAGGATGGGAGTGGGTGGGTAAGGGAGTACCTTCATAGAGGCAAGGGGAAGAAGGATAGGATGGGGGTTTCTGAAGGAGAGAACTGGAAAGGGGAAAATACTTTGAAATGTAAATAAAGAAAATATCCAAGAAACATACATCTGTATTGAACAGGAGAAGAAGAAGAAGAAGAAGAAGAAGAAGAAGAAGAAGAAGAAGAAGAAGAAGAAGAAGAAGAAGAAGAAGAAGAAGAAGAAGAAGAGGAGGAGGAGGAGGAGGAGGAGGAGGAGGAGGAGGAGGAGGAGGAGGAGGAGGAGGAGGAGGAGGAAGAGGAAGAGGAAGAGAAAGAGGACAAGGAAGAAGAAGAAGAAGAAGAAGAAGAAGAAGAAGAAGAAGAAGAAGAAGAAGAAGAAGAAGAAGAAGAAGAAGAAGAAGAAGAAGAAGAAGAAAATGTATATGCCACAAGAAGGTTGAGGTTCTTTTCATTATGTTGACTTCACGAATCAGTGCTGCAAGCATTGTCACTCTGACCCGCTAACCATCAGAGGTCTCAAAAAGAACAGCATCAACCACAAAACACAAAGAAATGGTCCACTTAAAAAATAGATCTTGTGTCTGATTCTGGCCTGGCATGTTCTTTGTGATCTGAATCTCAAAAGTTGCTGGAATGAAGGAAGTAGGGGCAGCTTTCTTGGGTTAAAAAAAAAAAAAAGTCCATAATTTGTCAAAGGCTTTTTAGTGAAGTTGTGCTCTGTGCACCGTTAATCTTCTTAGACTTCGATGAGGCTTTTAAATAAAATAAATGACCTTCTTGGAGTCCCTCTATTCTACCACAAGCACCCTTCCCCCCACACCCTATAAGATCCTCTGCTCTCTCCTTAGCACTTTCCCATACCCTAGGATTCACAGCCCATTGGAATGCCCGTTAGTAAACGCCCAGAGGCATTCTCTTTAGTTGAACAATTAAGAAAGATTTCTTGGAGACTGAACCATGTGTGACCTAAATTGGCTTTTAAAATGCTTTTCAGAGCCCAGGGAGCAGCATTTGCAGCATAATCGCCTCTACCTTGACATTAATTATGCACCATGGTGTTCAGAGAGCTACTCCGAGCCAGGAATATAAGTGTTTGTAAAGTAAACATGTCAAGCAAGGCAGAACATTGTAAAAATGAAGAAAATATTAAAGCCAGTGCTGTTGTGGTCCATCTCCTCTACTCGTTCTCCTCCATCCTAAGTTTCCTGCATGGCGGATACAAAGGGATGGCTTTTCGCTGTTCAGTGGAAGATTAGGTGGCTCAACAATAGTTATACTTTGGATTTCTTGAAAAGGAAAAAAAAGAGAAAAAGTGGTGCATTTTCCCCATTTTGTGGTTGAAAATAAAGGGGGCTTGCTGATTTAAAGGGCTGCACAGCCTTGGGGGAACCTTACAAAGCATTCTCAATGGAATAATTCTGTTTCTATACAGCCTGTGAACTGTAATTTCATTCCACTTTGTACATTATCAAGGACATTTGCGTGACAGCAGGGACTGAGCAGTTCCTTAGTTCACCTATTCCTAAACCTTACATCTTCATTTAGTGTCATTAGCCCTTGCAGGTGGCATCTTTATTAATTGTTATACATAAAACCCTAGTGTCACAAAGGACCCCCAGGTAAAGCAAGAGGCTTAAAGCATATATTCCACCAGCTGTAAAGAAAAAAAAAAAAATCAAGACAGCAACCAAAAATGTTTAAAGGATCCCAGTGGCTTTCTAAATAAATTTAGCAGCCTTTCTATAAATCTTATGAGGAAACTGAATTTAAAAGGGGGAAGAAAAATAAAACATAAATGTGGAATAGTCTCAATTGAATTGGAGGTTGTCCAGCATCCATACATCCACCATGGTCCAAGAACCGTGGGGCAGCACCAGTCATTCTAAAGAACTCTCCGCACATCTCCCATGTTCGATTTGGAAATCAATAATTTAATCTACCCACAATATATTGATGTCTTCAGGATTAAATATATTTATTCTCTCTGACAGTAGATTCACTAAGTTTCCTTCAAAGCCGTTCTACAGATAACCATCTAATAATATTTTACTCAATGGAAAACAGTTGAAATCCATTTTCCCCCTGAAAACCCTGCCTTAACTTCTGCAGAGTACCTTTCCATAGCACCCCTCTGCCAGGCATCTCGAGTTGATAGACTTTATGGACACATTAGAGAAACGGAACATGGAAGAAAAGAGGATTTGTCAAGGAAGAACTTATTGCTGGGGAGATAAAACCTAAGGAAGCCAGAGCTCTCTGCAGGTCAAAAACATTTGCATTTTCTTTTGGAAAGAAAAATGAGCATGCGCTTGAGGGGCTGGGCATGATAATTGAAAGGCATGGCAGAATTTCAGTGATTAAAAAAGGAAACCTATGAAGTCAGGCGGCAAATGTCTAGACTTTAGAAAGATAATATCCTAACTAAGAGTCAGACCAACTCCTGCAAAAGTCAAAAAGACAGACATAATGTCTAATGAGAACAAGATGATATAGGAAATGAATTATATTCACATATTGAAAACTCTATGAAGAAAAGAAACACACTTTTTCTATGTTCTTCAAATGTGTGTTGCTACTTTTGCACATGTGGTTTTTGATTGGGGAGGGTATTTTGGTTTTGGTTTTTTAAAGGGCCCATCTAACAAAAACAAAAACAAAATCAAAATGAATAGTATTTGCAAAAGCCCAGATTTTAGAGTGACCTACAAAAGTTCCCCAGCACTAGAATTTTGAGTTGCCCAATGAAAAAATAGACTAACATATGAGTCAATAAATATCTACTACTAGAGCTATAAAGCAGAAAGTGAGGGTCTAATGGATAAATATATCCTATCTAATTTCATGATTAAAATGACTCTTATTATAAAGAAGGCTCTAAACCTTGATCAGTGTGAAGGATGTGGCAAAATCTATGTCATGAGTGACATCATCAGTGCTACCTCCCAAAAATATATAAGTGAAATTTTCAATAGTCAAAAGCCATATCTGGTGACAATACACCTTAGAAACAAGGATGGTAACATGAATGTGACTTTTTCTTGCATAAACATTACTGTATGTGAATTTGAAATGTCTTCCATAGGCTCATGTGCTGAATGTTTGTCTGCTGGTGCTATGTTGAAACATGTTTGATTGAGTGTGGGGCATAACTGGAAGAAGTAGGTCACTGGCTTGTGTTTTTTAAAGTGTTCCAAGTCTCTGGTCACCTCTGTTCACTTCTTACTCTTAGTGCCTTTCCTTTATTAGTAAGTTGTCCCTATTTCTATTTCCAACCATGTGTCCTTGATCCAGATTTGTTGTTCTGGGACAAGAGGCCAGAGACTGTACTGGGTGCCCTTCAGATTCAGATCCATTCCTGTGCCACCACCATGTTGCCCTGCTCAGGCATATAGTGCCATCGAGACTGAGAAATTTACAATTGTGAGAAAACAAAGTTCCTTGTTTATAATTCTGTCAGGTACCCTTTCACTACAAGGAGAAATGCTAATGGGTTTGGAGAGATGGCTCTGTGGTTAAGATCACACACACACACACACACACACACACACACACACACACACACACAATTAGAAATAAGTCACTTTCTAAAAAGAAAATCTGGTGAGCACTAACATGCGTGTGAATCTATTTCTCAAATCTGAGGTAAAACCTGAGTATCAGGAGACACCAACATTAAATTATAGGATGTCAGAATTAATTTGCAGAGTCTTTTCCCCACCATCTTTTACTTTGTCTGAACAATTCTGCTCCACATGCTATCTCATTTCACTTAGATTTTCATTTCTTTTCATCCATACACAGCAGCAGCAAATTCATTGACCCTTTCTCAGAAGTCACCTCTTTTATCTATTGAAATTTCTTCAGTCACATGTATGTTCCCAGGGTGGAAACTCTTTCCTTATTATTCAATGTGAAGAAGCACCTCTTCTTTGACTTGTTCTCTGTCTAAATAATTGATTTATTGTCTTCATCTCTGTGTCTGAACTACATTAAAAGTTCCATGCTTGTATTTTTTTTTGAAACTAAAATCTAAGGCTTCTCAAGAAATATTTGGGAAGAAAATGAACAAATGTAAAGACGTGCAGAGACTCTTTCCTAGAGATCAATTAAAGAAAGTCTCTTTCTAACTTTTTCAAACATCATGGCCATTTGTTTTCAAGCATTGTGCTTTCTTCATTTAACTTTATTCATCTTTCTTAATGTAATTGTAAATCAGTAAGTAATTGGATTTTTTTTATTATTCGATATAATTTTTTATTTACATTTCAAATTATTTCCCCTTTTCTAGCCCCCCACTCCCCGGAAGTCCCGTAAGCCCCCTTCTCTTCCCCTGTCCTCCCACCCACCCCTTCCCACTTCCCTGTTCTGGTTTTGCCGAATACTGCTTCACTGGGTCTTTCCAGAACAAGGGGCCACTCCTCCTTTCTTCTTGTACCTCATTTGATGTGTGTATTATGTTTGGGGTATTCCAGTTTTCTAAGTTAATATCCACTTATTAGTAAGTGCATACCATGATTCACCTTTTGAGTCTGGGTTACCTCACTTATTATGATGTTCTCTAATTCCTATGCTGCACTAGGTATTATGTGACACAGCAAGAGTATATAGAGGTTATTCCACCTTGTATTCTAGCTGAGGTCATTTTAGGTTTAGCTAAATTTGATCTCCTTCATACAAAGCTCTGTGTGAAATTAATCCTCACCTCTATTCCAAGAACCAGAGGTCAAAATGCCCCAGCTAACTTATCTTAGCTTCTGTTAAGCCACCTGCTTGCATAAACCTACCCCTGTAGCTGCAGAGCAAGATACCAGGATGCAGATATTTCCCTTTAAAAATCCCTTGCTCTAAACATCCTGTACTACACTTAGTTCCCAAATACCTAAGAATGATCCCAGTGACTGGAATAAAGACTTTGGGTTGTCTATAAATGTTGTCTGAGCGATCATCTCTAGTGATCTCCTCATCACATTATATGGAGTACTCCTAAATGTTCTAGATATTATATAACCCAAAGCATATTCTAATTGGATTTATAATATATTCTCAGACAATTGTGAAATTAAACAGCAAAATCTATCCTAGAAGTAGAAACTAACAGCACTGTGGCACCACAGGACAGGGAAGACAGGGAGACACTCAATATGTTTATAAGTCTTCAATTGTTTCATCCCTATATTCACATACCACATATATGGATAAAATATTCATACATAATATATACATAAAAGATTGATAATGCAGTAAGTATAGTATTTAATAAGAATCCTATAAAAATTATGATATAATTTGATGCTATGTACAACTTTCAATGAATCAGTAGTATTCCACTCATTATTAAATAATTCAACTTATTTAAGCCAAAAATGCTTATAAATATTAAAACATCTAGTTTTGCTCCTTTATCAGCTGTCTTTGTGTATCATCCTCACAATCTCAACTGGTATTTGATGTGGAAGCAATGAAAGAGAAACCATGGAAGAGAAACCTTTATGAAAGCACCTGGCCTAGCACTCAGATGAAACTTCAAGAGTCTAGACTAGGATCAGGGTTGGAATGTGTTATGGGCGCAGGCAGATAGCAGTGGCACTGGTAGGAATAGGGCCTGGCAGCTCAGAAGCAAATGCAGTGTAGGTGGGGGACAGTGTGTTGGTAGTTGGAAAGGAGCAGAGGTGAAAACACGATGAAGCTTGAGAGGTAACTTGGCCATAAAACTCATGCAAGTCAAGTTCAGCATCTGTTCCTAGCAAAATTCTTTTTCTAACAGCAAAGAGTAAATTCTAAGTATTGTGTGAATAGTAATGGACTCTGTTTTGTAAAAGAGGAATTTTTTGTAATTAAAAAGCAATGTGACAAAATGTTATGATTGACCTGGAGCTCCCTCCCCTAGAATAACATGGGCTATTGCTGCTGTTCTTTGTGGCCTACCATAACTGAATAACAAGATCTTCCTGAAGACACACACACTACTTTGATTGCAGGGCATAGACAAGACTAGATGGAGTCATAAGTGAAAACTGCAAAGAGTCTGTATCAAAGGCTGATTGACTGCAGTGATGTGGGGAGATTGGAAGGTTGCAGGCACAAAGGCTAATTATCTTATCTCAGGCTGACTCTAGCTAAAGAGCCATGCCTTGTCCACTTCTGTGTCCGAACTAATAGCCTGTAACTAATAGGGAAAATCCTAGCAGAACACTAACTTCCACTAAGCCCAAAGCTAAGAATGCCATCAAAAACAATCTCAAGCATATAGAAAAGCATCTCCAATCTTAATGTAACCACCTTGCTAATACAGTCACCAATATATTTTAAACTTCCTTGATTAATGCTTTGTGGTGGTGGTGGTGGTTCTGTAAAACTATAAAACTTCATGAAATGACATCTGTGTTGAAACATGAAATTAGAAGTCACCTAATTCTGTCTTCCTGGGCCATGATCAGTCAAAATGGCTACAAAATAATCTTTTAACCCCTTAAGATTAGAGTAGGTTGGTTTTACTGGGTTTTTTGTTTTGTTTTGTTTTGTTTTGTTTGTTTTCTGTCAACAGAAATGGTCTCCCCCACTAGTAGTTAGCTTTCATAGTTGTCAATAGTATTACCCAGAAGATAATGCTAACCTGCCCAAGTATGAAGGTTATAGAGGCAAACATTGTCTGACTATAGCTAAGGCCTGCACTATGAAAGGCAAGTCACTATAAACTTAGTACTATAAACTTGATCAAAATCCCATATCTCCACAGGACCTATAGTCAAATTGGCTTCTAAATGTTTCTGTTTATGCCCAATACAAAAATGTATTGTTCTCAATCACTAATTAACCCAACAAATAAATTAACCCAACAAATTAACAAATTAACCCAACAAATAAATTAGGACCTCGCCGGGCGGTGGTGGCGCACACCTGTAATCCCAGCACTCTGGGAGGCAGAAGCAGGTAGGTTTCTGAGTTCGAGGCCATCCTGGTCTACAGAGTGAGTTCCAGGACAGCCAGGGCTTGAATCCAGAGAAACTTCTTTATTGTGGGTAGTGTTAACACAAAGACTCATAACAGGTCAAAATACTGAGAGTGAGTGATTTTAGAGTATTCAGACCTAAATGGGACTTCTAGGTCACCACCCCAGAGGAATACAAAAGAAGTTTGGTAGAAAGACTATAGAAGCCAGAGTTGCAGAGTCATATGTCTCCTGAACATAAATAACATGAAATAACATGGCTATTGTACTAAAGAACTCACTGCAGCTATGTTTACATCCATGAGACCTGCACAAGATGAAGCCAGCAAGAAGAGGAAGTCAACTTTCCAGCAGGCAACATCATTTGGATTCAGCAAGTTGTCAAAAGCAGGGTTGGGTAAAGGTTGGAAGAGCCCATGTTGACGCAGATCTGCAGAAACTGGAAGCAGACAGTGGGGACTGATATGACCAAGATACATTGTATATCTGTATGGAAATGTCAAAGAGTAAACAGAAGATAATATTTTTAGAAAGCTGTAATTTAATAAAACCAAATCATGTTTTTCAATATTGTCCCTCATGTTTCAATGCTTACATTTACATAACAGAAAATTAATTAAGGCATCAGTGAACACAAAAAGCAAATTAACCCAACAAATAAATTAGGACCTTGCCGGATGGTGGTGGCACACGCCTGTAATCCTAGCACTCTGGGAGGCAGAGGCAGGTAGATTTCTGAGTTCGAAGCCAGCCTGGTCTACTGAGTGAGTTCTAGGACAGCCCGGGCTATACAGAGAAACCCTGTCTTGAAAAAGCCAAATCCAAAAAACAAAAAACAAAAAAAACCATAGGACCTCACCTTTATGCTTTTATGTCTCTGGTATTGTAACTACAAGAACTTTATAAAAGTTCTAAACAATGGCCCCTGCTTTAACTGCTAGAAAGTGGAGCCCTTAAAATTTCAGATGTAACAGTAAAAGCACGGCTGAAATAATGATAGATTTTATTATTTAGAGAAAAATCACAATATTTGTCAAATATATCAATACAAATT
Organism: Apodemus sylvaticus; assembly: GCF_947179515.1. NCBI lineage: Eukaryota > Metazoa > Chordata > Mammalia > Rodentia > Muridae > Apodemus > Apodemus sylvaticus. The sequence continues at coordinate 30,946,298 of NC_067477.1, forward strand.
ATTGATATCTATTACATACATACAAACACATCATACATACGCATACATACATACATGCATATATGCAAACAAACATATCACATACAAGTTATAAGATAATTAGATGTGCCCAAAAATATATCCAGACTTGCATATCTTTGGACATTGGCATCTACTTATTAATACTTCAGAATCATATCAATTCTAGTTTGTTTCTTTATTGATGTGATAAAACATTCACTAATGCAAGCTGGAGGAGGAGAGAATTTATTTGGCTCATACTTCCATATTATAGCCAATTATCAAGGACAAACGCCCAAGGTAGGAACCTGAAAGCAGGAACTGAAGCAGAGACCACAGAGGAATGCTGCTTATTGGCTTGCTCCAGGTTTGCTTTCAGCTAACTTTCTTACACAACTCAAAAACAGCTACTTGGGATGGAACTTCCAAAGTACTTAGGCCCTCCTCCATCAATTAGCATATTTTAAAAATGCTAAAGATACCCATAGGCCTACATGATAGAGGCAATCCCTCAATTTAGGTTCCCCTTTCCCAGGTGTCTTTAGTGAGGGTCAAGGTGACAAAAAAACAAACCAATATGATCTCTATCTACTAAACTGAGGCTAATTAAATGTATCTGAAGGATAATACACCAGTCATTTACTTCAAGTACAGTCCCATAGCATATGTGATAATGAACAGCCAGTGTTCCATTATTCCTTGCCTCTAAACTTCTAAGCATCAGCCAGATGTGCAATGAAGGGAAGCATGTGTCTAATCCTACGGAACTTTTCTGCAAAGCACAAAGCAGTCTCCTAGCTGTAGGGCTTTTTTTCTTCCCCTTTTACTCTCACAAATTAAGATCTACACTCCAGACAGTAACTAGATGTCTCCCTTCAAAAGCAGTGGCATGAACTCAACTCTTAGTTATAAAATTACTCAAATGTTAAGCAGCATTGAAATTGCTTGTGCTGTTCCAAGGTCATCTCTAACAACTATAAGTGAGAGAAAAAAATTAATGAAAGTGGTTAAGAATAAGTCCATCAGACTCTTGTTAGAGCTTTTACTTTCGGAAAAACTAGGATCATATCATATGCCATGGCTTTGGAGCATACTAAAATATTGGAAGTGATTTATCCCTGAAAGTTCTACGGTGAATTTTGAAAATCAAAGTAAGTTTCTTTTTTGATGGAACTGAGAAAAAGAGAATGAAGAGAAAGAGGATGAGGATAAGGAAGAAAGAGAGAGAGGCACGGAGAAATGTGTTTCCTTTGATTACCACACTGCCAAATGTCAAATCCCTAGAATAGCATTCTCTACATAGCTTTTGAGCAAGCTGTCAGTGCTCCTGCCTAGACAATGGACGGCTTGAGCCGATAGTCTGGCAGGATTGGTGTGCACCTTCCCAAATTTAAATTTCTAAAAAATTTGACCAATCTCCAGTGGCTTGAAAACATCATTTGGCAGAAGAGTTAAGCATTGTAGGAAACCAGTACTGAATCAGAAATTGGCAGGAAGCACGTTATAGCCTCTTGCCATGAGCTTCTCTATTTCAAAGGTGTTTCTTTCAAAATGAAATCTACCAAGAACAGATCCCAGGTGTTGACAGCCAGCTAGTTGTATCTCTTTTCATCAACTGAAGAACTTCCAGTGTGGTTATTGGCACAGGATGAAACTAATGCAAACATTTTTCCCAATGTTGCTACCACTAAGAGCAATGAAGTCTTAAAATTAAAGCCTTAATGATTGTCTAAAGTTTAATGAAGTTAAAAGATGACAAGAGATATGAGATTTGTCTAAATAGTTTTGCCAGTGATCCATAGAAACAAATACCATACCAAACTTCCTTAAAGCATATAGAGACATGTAAGATGCCCTGAAATGTACTTTTTTGTTATTCTATAAACTGTCCATCTGCAAGCTTACAATGAGTTTGTTTCTTAGTTTTGCCTTGATAGAGAAACAGCTAGGCTGACCGTACAGTTACATTTTCCAAAATGCTTTGGCAGGTTTACACACATTCGTTTTTATTTTTTCTCTCCTTTTTCTTTTACAAAAGTGATACAGTAGCCACCACTTCAAAAACAAAAACTATTTCAGTGATATATTGAGTGCTCTGGCATCCAGCATTGTGTGAACTTGAGTAGTCTTGCCTAAAATCATAGTCTGGAAGGCATTTTAAAATATGAAGACCCTAATAGCCCTGTGGCCTAAATGTTCTATTGCTATTAAGGAAAATGAAAAGCTATTGTTGGTAACATTTGTCATGGTTTTAATAAGAGCTAGAGAGAAAGGTGTGATGAAAAAGCAAAGATGTATTAAAAACCCCAAGAGGCTTTAGAGGGCCAGAAGAAAAAAAATGAGGCTAGAATACAAAATACCAGTCCTGGGAAGTAATGGAGAGATGAGGAAATTTTCAAAATTTCCTCTGCATATATAAATTTGAAATCATGTCCAGAATGTGTAGCATAACTTATGACTTAGAAACTGTTTAGGCTTATTTTTTCCCTAATTATAAAGCAAATACTTTATCCAGGAGGAAATGGAATACTATTTATAGAATAATCATCACCCATTCTTTCAATCCCTAAAGATACCTCCACGATTAGTGTTTTGTATTCATCCAAGAATTATTAATATTTATGCTTCACACAACTAAAGACAAACTGAATATAATCTTAACATCCTAATGGTGTTTTACTTTTCCCAATGCCATTAAAATCTCTCTTAACATATATATAGATATATGTATATTCATATTACATGTATTATATATTATATTATATTATATTATATTATATTATATTATATTATATTATATTTATTATATTATAAATTTGTTAATGTATCCTCAAGTTTGAGCAGCATTAGATGTCTTCATATCCACAGATTCATGATTATTTTTTTAAATCCCACTGATAATTCACAGTCACTAAAATCTGGAAGTGAAAAACATCATTCAGCAATTGAATGGATAATCTCTAGAATATTCAGACAATATACTGGAGTCAAGAATTAAGTAAAGTGAGGACCAAGTTACTTTGCATTTGAAAATTAAGTTAGAGAAAAAAAATCTAAGAGTAGACACTAAATGGCCAGTGTAATTCTGCATTAGAATTGGAGACATTGTTTGTATGTAGAAGAATGCAAATAGAGCCATATTTATCACCCTGCACAAAACTCAAGTACAAATGGATCAAGGAACTCAACATAAAACTGGATACACTAAGTCTAATAGAAGAGAAAGTGAGAAATAGCTTTGAATGCATTGGTATAGGAGATAATTTCCTGAACAGAACACCAATGGCTCAGGCTCAACAATTAATAAATGGGTCCTCATGAAACTGAAAAGCTTCTGTAAGGCAAAGGACACTGTCATCAGGACAAAACAGAGCCAATAGATTGGGGAAAGATCTTCACCAACCCTACAACTGACAAAGGACTAATATCCAAAATATATAAAGAATTCAAGAAGTTAGACTCCAACAAACCAAATAACCCAATTTAAAAATTGGCCATGAAGCTAAACAGAAAATTCTCAACAGAAAAATCTTGAATTGTTGAGTCACACTTAAAGAAATGTTCAAAGTTCTTAGTCATCAGCGAAATGCAAATCAAAACAAACCTGATATTCCACCTTATACCAATAAGAGTGGCTAAGATCAAAACCTCAAGTGACAACCCATGGAACAACAATGCTGGAAAGGATGTGGAGAAGAGGGGGGGAGCGCACACTCCTTGATGGCTGGTGGGATTGCAAACTGGTATAGCCACTCTGGAATTCAGGGGGTCAGGACCAGGTGTGGGGGACAAACAGAAGAAAAGACCAGAGAGCAAGGAGAATGAATGGAAATCAGCTGCTGCTGGGGGGCTAGGGTGTGGGGAATCTCTAGGAAGAGACCTGGGAAGAGGGAGGTTCCCAGAAATTAATGCCAGTGGCCTTAGCCTAAATGCCTAACAGTGGGGACATGGAACCTGAAGAGGCCACTTCTTGCATCCAGGTAGGGCTCACAAGTGGAGGGGTAAGTACATTAACCCACTCATGAAACTTTGACCCAAAAGTTGTACTGTCTAAAATTCAGGGAAAAAGATGGAGCAGAGACTAAAGGGATGGCTAACCAATAACTGGCCCAACTTGAGACCCATCCCACTGAAAAACACCAATCCCTGATACTATTAATAATACTCTGTTATGCTTGCAGACAGGAGCTGTCTGCAGACATAACTGTCCTCTGAGAGGCTCCACCCAGCAGCTGACTGAAACGGATACAGATAACTGCAGCCAAGCAATGGACAGAGGTCAGAGACTCTTATGGAAGAGCTGGAAGAAAGACTGAAGACACTGCAGAGTAGATAGGAACTCCACAGGAAGACCAACAGAGTCAACTAACCTGGATACCTGGGAACTCGCAGAGACTGAGCCACCAAGCAAAGAGCATATGCAGGCTAGAACAAGGCCCCTGGCACATATGTAGCAGATATACAGCTCAGTCTCCATGTGGGTTCCCTAACAATTGGAGCAAAGGCTAGCCCTAAAGCTATAGCCTGACTATAGAATCTGCTCCTAACAGGGCTCTCTTGGCTTACTAAATGAGAAAAGATGCACTTAAATCCTCCAGAGACTTGATGGTCCAGGGTAGGGAAATACCTAAAAGTGTAATATTCAGGGATATTCCTAAAAATGCAATAATAGCATTCATGTCTTGGCAATAAACAACAACCCTCTAGTTGGGCTTAAGACCCTCTCAGGAGGAGAAAAATTATATTTCGTGCTAGAAAACAACCAACTACCTGGGGCAATTGAGGTTATATACCTTAGAGGAGAACCTACTATCACTATTTTACTAAACCAGAATACTTCCTAACTGCCTTCTAAATGTTTATTCTTACACCCAAGGCAAGTTTAGTTCAAAATAAAACAAGCTTCTCTTTCAACAGGCAGAAGCTATTGTAGAAAACCACGACTGGTCAAAATCCTGAAAATAACTAATCACGAGATGCCTAACCTCAGTGGATACATCTACAACACAATTTCTCTACCTAGGGCTCAAGGAGCATCTCAAATGACGGGCAGAAAGATTGTTAAGAGTCAGAGAACTAGGGAATTTCCCATGAAGTTTCATCTCCTAGAAATGACAAGGAAATGTCACCTATGCTAACTCAACAAAATGGCTACTTAAACAAGACCCGAACAAGGACAATACTAATAGACATGCTAACAGAGAAGTGGGAAAACTCACCCTAGGGCAGTACCTCTAGACAAAGAACTACGGACAACCGAGGATGCTGAGAGTGTGCGGGGGAAGTAGTCTTCCCCAGGGACAAGCCCCCTCATTGGTTATCAAATACCAAATGTGAACACCAAAACCATGTACATGTGACACCAAATGTACTCAGGAGGCTGTGTTTGTGTGTGTGTGTGTGTGTGTGTGTGTGTGTGTGTGTGTGTGTGTAACAGTAACAATTAAAGAAGAAGTAGCCAGAGTTTGGGAGGAGGCATGGGGAGTTAGAGGAAGAAAGGGAAATAAAGAAGAATGATGTAATCATTTTTTTTAATTATTAAGAAGGTTAATTTTCAAAAAGGTGACCTATAGGTAAAATAAGAGTACAGAAATTTGAGAAAAATTATCTCCCACGGGGTCTAGCTTGCATCAACATGACTGGCAGCATGTTGACAAGTGCATCTTTGATACCATGTATGAGATCAATACTTTACCTCTGTGGTTTTTCTTCTCCAGGGCATTCTTGGAGACATGGGACCAGAGGACCTCAAAACTAACATGGTCCCCAAATCAAGGAAAGCCTGAGAAGCTTACAGTACAGACAAACCTAAAACCATGGCAACTAAATATGCTATTCTGAATATGCAATCTTAAGTGCTAAAAACCTATTAGATAAAACGTTATCTAAAATTTCTCTAAATCAAAAGTTAACTTTAAAACTATTAGAAAACAAAAAATTTTTGGTCCAAAACTATTGTCCATATTTCTGATTATTTCCAGGGATCTAGAATTACTAGCTAATAGTACATTGATATCTGAAGCCTATATTGCTCAGTTGTTTGCCATGCATCTGTATTTATTTGTGAGTGAGGATCCCTTGACAATCAATATCACTACAGTGGCTTAGATCTCCAATCTTCCTCATAGAAGCCAACAAGGTAACAAATTCAATTTTAATCAAGCTGGTTTTAAAATAAACAAGATACATAGAGGATGTTACATAGTAATACATAGTAATGTTACATGAATCACGTGAACTACATGGCACTTTGTGGGATTTTTTTCCAGTGATGGAGAGTTGGACCCAGAATCTTGTACTCTCTAACCCACACCCACAGCCTGATTGTGGACTTCTGGCTAGTTACCTAACTACTCTACATGCCAGTATTTTAAGCCATACAATAACAATGATCAGAGAGTATTGTCAATGAATTCAGAGGAAAATGAAATGAAGTAGTGCACACAAACCAGTTAGCACAATAAGTACTTATAGTGTTTGTGATTACTGAGTTTTAACTGTTCACTCATTTGCTCAGTAAATAACTGTATTGAATTTTCTGAAAGGCTTGAAGATAACAGTACACAGTACACACCACAATTTTATAAGGCATATAGTTTACCTGTAGTGTCAGAAACGTGCCCAAGAAATTTCAGTACTGTAGGAAGTGTGCAAATAAGTGAGGAACAAGCAGAAATGGAAGTACAAAGACTTAGTCACAAAGAGAGTCCTGAGGGAATTCGACTGCCTGAGCCTGGCCTGATGAATTTTCAGGACTTAACCCAGGGATGAGATCTCTCATTTCTCTAGGACTCACTTTCTTGCCAACTCCAGTAGACGTTCTGCTAACCAGTAGCTCTGTGTTACCCAAAGTGAATGTATGTCTACTATGTATTATAAATCCGCTAAGCAAAGTTCTTCCCCTGCCTTATTTCTAAAGCCAGTTGAATAGTGTTTGCCAACACAACTCTGCTTTAGCCAATCAAATTGTGAGGGAAGAATAGAAGCAAATGGAAGGCAGAAGTAGACAGAAGGTGATCATCAGACCCTGAGTGGTGCTGGGCAAAGCTAATGCATAACGTATTTGTGAGGACAGAAGGAAATGAAGACCAATCTCTTCATGAGCCAAAGTAAAAGATTTAGAGCTAATCCTCAGGCACAGGGGAGTACTGATGTATATGGAATGAAAGCTAGAATATGGTTTGAAGGTTAGAGGGAGTTCCTCTGGACAGGGCAAACTTGCAATAGAACCACTTACATTTTTATTGGACACACCGATAACGTGGTCCAATAAAAGAAGAGTGACCATTGCCACTTCTCCATGGGATGATGTAATGGAAGTGTCATTATGAGCTAACATTTGAAGATGCCTGTACTGTTCCTTTGTATGTTCTACCTGGATTTTTATTATTGTTGTTGCTGCTTTCATGCAAAGTGGCACAAAGCAGGAGATTGAGGCTTAGTACTTTTGACAGATTTATTATATTTCTAACTGTTCCTAGAAAGTCCACGTCTTCTCAACCCTAGAGCTATAAAAGGAGCAAGAACTGCAACTATGAACTAAATGAAGAGACTGTTGAGAGCAAAGTGAGAGAAATAGGGTCCAAACTTTGGGGATAGAATGGTCATGTGAATGGCTTTGAGATATTTAGGAAAAGTTCGTAGTGACGGTTGAATGAATGAAGAAGAGTGAGAGGCAAGGGGAGAGTAAGAAAGATGCCCAGATAGCAGACAAATCCAAATTGAGTGTTTAAGCTGTGTTTATTCACAGATGCAGTCTGAGAAGAGAGAGGATTAGCACCCTAAGCATCAGTCCTCCATCTCGTTATGTAGCCAGCAGATTATGTAGAGTGGGGAAAACAATAAAAGACAGTCATCCCAAATTTTAGTTTTGTCTCAATGGTCAGACGATCAGTTTTGTAGCAGTAATATATATTACATTAGGGCTATTTTCCTTGTGTTTCTTTTCTGTAGGAAGGCAAGAGTTCACAAACACCAGAGCTACTAAGTCTATATTTCTCTCAGTCTAGCCATTTGAGTGACATAGACATTGTAGGTTAATTCAGCACAAACAAATCTTAGCAGTGCATAATGTAGAGTCTTTCCTGCAATTCCCCTGTCAGTTACTTTCAAAACAGTAGCTCAGATGCTGGGTTGTGCTGCCTGAGCAGAAGCAAGCAATGGAAATGACCAGAGAAAGGAGCATGTGTCACTTACTGAGTTGAAGATATCTTCATACATTCTTTTATCAGGATTGGATTTTTATTTTGAATTATGTATTTGGAGAGGAGCTTGTGAGGGCAGAGCCCACAGAGGCCAGACATATCAAGATCCCCCACAGCTAGACTTACAAGTGGTTCTGAGCAACTAGAAATGAGTTCTGGGAACTGAACTTGAGGCCTTAAAAAGGAATAACATACGTGTGTCTGTGTGTGTATGCATGTGTGTGTGTGTGTATGCATGTGTGTGTGCGTGTGTGTGTGTGTGTGTGTGTGTGTGTGTGTGAGTGTCTGTATGTCTATGTCTGTGTGTAGCTTAAAGAAGTCAAAAAGGAAAATCTTAATTTGGAAAAAAAAAGTCAGAATGAATAAAAAGGTAGAAATGTTTCGTGCAGATGACAGAGACAACGCAGGAATGTTAAGCTATCTAGAGCCAAAGAAAGCAAGGATATCTTCAAAAGAAAGGACAGCAAGCAGCCTCCAAGAAAAACAAGGACTGAGACATGCTTTCTTTCTAAATCTACCATGAGAGTGAAGATCATTCCTGTGAACCAGACTGTTGATGTCCCAGAAAACGTCAGTAGCACGCCAAAGGAGTACAGTTAGTATGAAGGGCCCGGAGGACCTGTGAAGGGAAACATCTGTGCAGAATTCAGCTTCCTTGTTGAGGAAAGAAAGGGTTTCAAATTCACAGTAGTGCAAGAATAGACAGGAATTGGCTCCTGTTAGCACTGTCTGTAGGAACATGATCAAGGGTGTTATGCCGAGTGTCTTATACAGGAGGGGTTCTGTGCAGGCTCACTCTCCTATCTGTGTTGTAATTCTGGTTGAAACGAGGGATTTCCTGCATGAAAAATACATCTGGAAGGTTTGTGTGATGTTACATATCGTCTGTACAGCTTCTCCTGCCTAACAACATGTCTGTCTCTTCACACGATTAAGAATTTCCTGTTGTACTGAAGCTTTTTAATTTCATGAGGTCTCATATGCTGACCATTGGACTGATTTTATGAAAGACAGGTGACTTATTAAGAAAGTGCTCAGCTTTTCTTCTATCTTAAAACATTTACTCTATTTCTTTTATTCTAGCAATTTCAGAGTTTTGGCTCTGTCATTAGTGTCTCTCATTCATTTGAAATTGGAGTTGATTTTTGTACCAGGTTAATGACAAGGATCTAGTTCCAGTCTTTTACAAGTGAATATCCAGTTTCCCCAGTACTGTTAAAGAATCTGTCTTCTTTTGTCATGTGTATCAAAAATCAGGTGACTACGGCTGCGTGGATTTATGCCTGGTCTTCTATGCTGCTCCATTGATGTATACGTCAAGAAACAAGAATTCTTGAAGGAAATTACACTGGACATATATTAAACCCAACTTCTTTGATTATGTAAGTCACAGCCATTAAAAAACAAGGCTATCAGGAAAAAAATGGATGTCATTTGTGTCTTGGAGAAAAGGGAGAATCTGTCAGACTGAAGAACAAAATCTAATATGAAATTTATAAAGAATAAGACTTTTTCCAGCTATAAATTCAAGAGGATGACTAGTTACTGGAGATATTTGTAATATTTTAAAGGAAAGAAGAGAGGGAATTAAGGAGGTCTTAAGGAAGAGAAGGATGGAGAGAAGGAGGGAAGGAGGGAGGGAGGGAAGGAGGGAGGGAGGGAAGGAGGGAGGGAAGGAAAGAGGGACAGAAGGGGTAAGAAAGGAAGAAATCAAGGAGAGAAAACAATAAGGCTGGCTTAAAAGTAACCATTGATTTTTCCAGCGTGGGTCTCTCTAACAGACACTTAATGAGCCATTTCTGTATAGTGGTTGAGGTGAAGTCACAGGGTAAAATCAGCAAAAGTGAATAAATAAATAACAAAGGTAAATTATTTTTGGCCTTAGCTTATGGTTTATGCCTAGTGAGCTAAATCACAAATTTCCTTTATAACAAATGTATGACCTAACTCACAGCTTTTAGCTCCATACAGTAAGAGGTATGAATATCTGTTTGTCTAAGGACAGAGGGTTGTACAACTACAAAACTGTATAACTACAAAATATCTTAATATTCTCAATTTCTCAATAAGAAAATTCTCAATTATCTTAATATTCTCAATATATGTTGGTTAGGATGCACAAAGAGTAGTCTTCTCCCTACCCCAACCCCCCCCCCAAAAAAAATTCTCTAAGAAAAACTCACACTCATGGAAGAAAGCAAGCTGTTTATGCCCTGGCATTAGAACTTGCAAAAGTTACCTACCCTTGAGAAGACAGAGCTGAGTCCAAGTCCTGTAGAAGAAAATGAGCATTCATTAGAATTCCTCCCCAGAGTTTATGCAATGATTTACCATTTAAAACGATATAAAGAATATGAAGGAACCAGGATGAAGGGATAGCTAAATTAGTAAAGTATTTGTCACAGAAGTATAAAGTGCTGATTTCAAATTCCCAGAACTCCTACAAAAATCTGGGAGTAGCAGCCAGTGCTATAATCCCACTGCAGTCCTGGCAGAGACAACTGGATCCCTGGGGCATGCAGATGAGCCAGTTGAGCTGAATCAGCAACCTCGAAATTCAGTGCAAGACCTTGTCTCAAAAATAAGATAGAACAAAAGTAAGAAACATCCCTGATGTTGATCTCTGCTTTCCAAATGCACTCACACAATTCTCTTGTGTATGTACACTCCCACACAAGAACGCATACACATGAAAAAGGAAAGGGCTTAGTACAAGAAGATAAGAATGGATCAATTCACATTCTTCTGCATGCTGACCTCCAGTTGAACCAGCACCATTTGTTGAAAAGGCTATCTTTTTCCCACTTGATGTTTTCCGCTCCTTTGTCGAAGATCAAGTGACCATAGGTGTGTGGGTTCATTTCTGGGTCTTCAATTCTATTCCATTGGTCCACTTGCCTGTCCCTGTGCCAATACCATACAGTTTTTAACACTATTGCTCTGTAGTATTGCTTGAGGTCTGGGATACTAATACACCCAGAAGTTCTTTTACTGTTGAAAATAGTTTTAGCTATCCTGGGTTTTTTGTTATTTCAGATAAATTTGAGAATTGCTTTTTCTTTCTTTCTTTTTTTTAATATTTTTATTTTCCATATTTTTTAATTCTACCATTTTTAATAGTGTTATTTGGTTCCCTGTGGTCTAACTTCTTGAGTTCTTTGAATATATTGGATATTAGCCCTCTATCAGGGGTTGGTGAATATCCTTTCCCAGTTTGTTGGTTGCCCTTTTGTGTCCTTTGCCTAACAGTGTCCTTTGCCTTACAGAAACTTTGTAATTTTATGAGGTCCCATTTGTCAATTCTTGATCTTAGAGCATAAGCTATTGGTGTTCTGTTCAGGAACTTTTCGAAGAAGACCTCAGAAAATGGAAAAATCTGCCATGCTCATGGATTGGCAGGATTAATATAGTTAAAATGGCCATCTTGCCAAAAGCAATCTACAGATTCAATGCAATCCCCATCAAAATCCCAACTCAGTTCTTCATAGAAGAAGTATGGAGAGGGTCCTGATCCTGGAAAGGATTGATCTAGCATTGGAGGGGAGTATCAGGACAGAGAAAAAGAAGAGAGGTGATTGGAGAATGGGTGGAGAGAAGAAGGTTTATGGGACATATGGGGAGGGGGGATCTGGGAAAGGGGAAATCATTTGGAATGTAAACAAAGAATATAGAAAATAAATAAAGAAAAAGAAAGAAAGAAAAAGGAAAAGGAAAGGGGAGGAACCAAGGAAGGCTTTGCGGAGTTGGAGAAAATGCTCCAGATTAAGTGTCAAATCCAAATCCTATACCGTGAGATGGTAGCACATGTTTTGACAAGATTGTAGATTAAAGACTATAAACTCAGCTTCCTCCTGTGTAAAATAAAAAAGTTGATTCACATCTTTATTGTATTTCTCTTCTATTCTGGTTTTCTTCATTCTGCCAATGAAAATGTTAAAATGGGTTGAGATGAAAGGAAAGTAGGGAGGTAAGCATGCTCTCAGATCCATTGCTAAGTTCAACTAGCTTCAAGAGTTTTGAACTATGTTCAAAGACTAGCAATTTTCCTACAAGAACACAGTTCTTGGGCTACAAGATTCAACCATAAATTTTCATGAAAATAGGTCTCTATCCAGAAGTCATTTCCTGAAGAAAATTGGAATCACAAAACAGACAAAGTAGTTTCTATTTTGTTTATATATATATATATATATATATATATATATATATATATATATATATATATATATATATATATATATAATGTATTCTCAAACTTTAAAGACAACATGTTTTTAATCAGATGAATTTTGACAGATAATACTCACTTATTTTTATGGTAAACATAAAATTAAGTGTAATATAAATCTTGTCTTCAAAGATTCCCTTATATAGAAGAAAGAGGTATATAATGTATAGGTCAAGTAAAAATAACATGAATTTCCATGCAAATGGATCCACTGGCTGTAACTAGGGTCTTCTGATAGAAGAAACTACATCCTTTCCTTGGTCCTATAAAATAGTTCCTTTTTTATTAGAAAATAGAAGGTGGTGACTTTTTGTTGGAACAATTCCAATTTTAAAAGCAGATGTCAAAGTACAGAGAATTGACAAGATAGTGCTATAAATATGAAGAGAGAGTATAATTTTACATGTTTGGAAAGAAACATTTATTTTCAACCTAATGAAAATGTGTCCTTGTGTTTATTATATAAAATTGAAATTGCTCAATAAGCCATTTTTGGGTGATTGCATAAAAAGGAGTCCTCTCATAATCCAATCACCTCAGATCAAATGTGAGTTTCTTAATGGATTGAATATGATTTCTGTAATAAGATAGAGAACAAATTTACAAGAATTTATAGAATACTTTTAGAATTTCCCAAAGAATGTCAAATATATTTTATTAAACATATATAACAGTTATTCTCATTGTTTTAATATATGAAATCACCAAGCTCAGAACAACTAAAGCATTTGCTAGCATTCACTCAACCAGTCACTAGAACCTGAAATATCTAGGATTTTAAACACAAATTCTTATCCTAAATTCAGCCACCTGTTTTACAGCCATTACAAAATGATAAATAAATCATTTTATTATCCTGTTCATATTTATATACCAAGAGAAACATATGATTTTATTTAGCCATCATACTAATTTCAAGGAAGAGCAACTTTTGTTTTGTTTGGAAGTTTCATAGATCTTAGGTTCTCAGGCATTTCAGTACTTGCCCAAGATTAGTCTGTACAAATCATGAAGGGAAAGGTCAAACCCAATGCACATGACTCCAGCCCTAAACCTTCTCTTGATTCTTTGATCCAATACAATCTAAGCTCTGAGGTAATCGATGATTTCCCCCTCTTAACCACCTTTACTTAGAGGGAAAAACTCAGAAGTAAATTTCCAAATTTCTTTCACATAAACAGCTATGTATTTATTAAGTGAAAAATTTTGTCACTTTACCATCATGCCTAAAGAAGTAGGAGATGACTGAGCTATGCCTGTCCCTTTTCTATGAACCAGACAAGAAAACAAATCTATATGTATTCATTTGGTGTTGATTTGCCAAGAACCTAATTCTCCTTCTAATATGTGTCCTTTTTCCAAATATTGACCTGGAAAAAAGTGAAAGCCACTTGATCAATTCTTCAGCCTTTCTATAAAACATCACCCATTGGATGCTACACAAAGAAGCTTTTAGTCCCCCATTGTTCTTTATCAGCACCACTGGTTGCTCTCCCAAGTAGTCTTCCCTGATGAATTATAAAAGATTACACAGGAGGATGAGTGTGGAATAAGTGGAAATGCAGGGCTAATGCGTCAATCCAACAAAGATAAATATCCCAACAGCATCACCATACTTCAAGAGAGGACTGTTGGCTATACAGCTCCTGACATGATAAATTTTATGACTAAATGTGAGGGCATTTCATAACCCCAGGTCTACCATGGATGATTGGTCCTTCTCTGATGGGGTCAATTGTGATAAATTACCCTGTTGAACTCTCTCTGAAATATGACATTTCAGCTTAGCTCAATATTCTTTGATGTGCATGCCCCAGTTATCCTGAAGGCATTTTCTACTTAGAAGGATGAAATGGGACCAGGTATGCCCTTCTTGTCTCCCTTATTGCTTCATTAGTGGTGAAAAGGAGAAATGTGGGATCTCTCTTCTAGAAATATTGTGGGCAGATTTTTTTTCTAGACTGACAAGAAGAGTCAGAGAGCATTGTCCTGATAGCAGAAGAAGAAATCAGACAGGCTGTTCAATTTCCTGCATCTTTTGTTAATCCCCCTGGGGTGGAGCCACAGCTCCATTTTTCTTTATGTTATCATTCCTCATCTGTAGAAACTTGAGCAATCAATGAACTGAGGCTATGTATTTCTCCAAGGAAACTGTCACTTATCCAGACCAAGAAAGAATGATGATTCTGTCCTCAGTTACTCAAGTGCCTTGCATTAGGGAAGAAAACTTGAAAGCATGTTTATACCATTCTAGTTTTTTAGCCTTTCAAGACTGATTTATGAATAACATCAATAATAGTAATGTATGCTACCTGCAGGTGAGTGTCACGATAAACTGTCTCCAATTAATTCACCTATGTACACAAAGTACACGGTCATATCTGAAACTGCACAAAATGGTTTTATGATGGACAAGATTTAGACTTCTCTGGAAATTATACTCTTATTCTGTGAAATAAAAATGGTTAATTAAGTTCTCCCAAATGTCCTTCTGGCCACATCAAAGCTTCTAGAAATTAGTGCAACAGTGTACTTGAAGGAACAGGTTCGTGAATCAAAAAGTCTAAGTTAAAAACCTGGATCCTTGGTTCAGAATTGAGACACCATCTTGGTGGATTTTTCTTGGGATGAGTATAAACAGTCCTGAGGTGGGGAGTGGGGGATCCCAATAGTCAATGCAGGTAACCTTAACTGAAATGCCTAACAGTGGGGACATCTAACCTGAAGAGTCAAAACCCTATGACTATGTAGGAACCCCAGTGTAGGGATAAGGACACCAACCCACCTATAAAATTTTGACCCAAAATGTGCCCTATCTAAAAGAAATGCATGAGCAAAGACGGAGCAGAGACAGAAGGAATGGTTAACTAATAGCCAACTCAACTTGAGACCAAACCCATGGACAAACACCAATCACTGACACTATTAATGATACTCTGTCATGCTTGCAGACAGCTTAATTGTCCTCTGAGAGGCTACATCCAGCAGCGGAGTGAAACAGATACAAATACCCACAGACAAACATCAGACAGAGGTTGGAGACTCTTATGGAAAAGTTGGAGGAAAGACTGAAGACACTGCAGGGGATAGGAACTCCACGGGAAGACCAACAGTCAACTAACCCAGACCCCTTGGAACTCTCAGAGACTGAGACACCTAGAAAAGAACATACATGGGCTGGACCAAGGTCCCCAGGACATAGGTAGCAGATGTACAGCTCGGTCTCCATGAATAGGACTGAATTCAGTCCTAAAATAATTGAAGAGGGGGCTGAATCCTAAAGCTGTTGCCTAACAATGAAATTCATTCCCCATCAGAGCTGCCCTTTATGGCCTCAGTGGGAGAGGATGTGCCTAATCCTGCAGAGACTTGATAAGCCAGGGTGGGGGGGGATAACTAGTGGGGTACCCACCCAGTCAGGGAAGAAGGGCAAGGATGGAGGGAGATATTCTGTGAGGGGGAATGGGGCCAGCATTTTGGTATGTTAATTAATTAACTTATTAACTAAAAAACAAGAAGGAGAGTATATATTAAAATTAAAAAATACTGCACTTTTTTAAAATAACTGGACCCTTTACATTACTAGCTTGTCAAACTTAAGCTGTACATTCTATGAAATAGAAGTGATCACAATAGCCTGATCACATGGAGCTGAGGATTAAACATGGAAATATATGTAAAACACATATACAAACAGATGGAATATTATAAGTGTTTTGTAAGGGTTATTTATTAGTGTCTTTGGTTAGTATCTCATTAATATATATATTTTTAAGGAATCATTATCAAGCTGACTAGAGTATGTTTATAACCCCAATAATCAGAAGCTGAGATGAAAGATTTCCACAAGTATAGGGAGCATCCTAGGCATAAGAGAAAGACCTCTCCAATTGGTATCCCCTTGGCCTCCTTATGTTGTCTAATTGCTCTAGCTAGAACTTGAAGTACTATATTGAAAAGATATGGAGAGAAAGGACAGCCTTGTCTAGTCCCTGATTTTAGTGAGATTGCTTCAAGTTTCTCTCCATTTAGTTTGATGTTGGCTACTGGTTTGCTGTATATTGCTTTAACGATGTTTAGGTATGGGCCTTGAATTCCTGTTCTTTCCAAGACTTTTAGGATAAAAGGATGCTGAATTTTGTCAAATGCTTTTTCAGCATCTAATGAAATGATCATATGGTTTTTTTCTTTGAGTTAGTTTATGTAGTGGATTGCATTGATGGATTTCCTTATATTGAACCATCCCTGCATCCCTGGGATGAAACCTACTTGATCATGACGGATGATCATTTTGATGTGTTCTTGGATTCGGTTGGCAAGAATTTTATTAAGTATTTTCGCATCGATATTCATTAGGGAAATTGGCCTGAAGTTTCTTTGTTGGATCTTTATGTGGTTTTGGTATCAGTGTAATTGTGGCTTCATAGAACGAGCTGGGTAGTGTTCCTTCTGTTTTTATTTTGTGGAATAGTTTGAAGAGTATTGGTGTTAGGTCTTCTAATAAGGTCTGATAGAATTCTGCACTGAAGCCATCTGGTCCTGTGCTTTTTTTGGTTGGGAGACTTTCTATGACCCCTTTTATTTCTTTAAGGGTTATGGGACTGTTTAGATGATCTATTTGATCCTGATTTAATTTTGGTGTCTGATATCTGTCTAGCAAAGCAAAGCCTATGAAAAATGCTATACTGTGTATGAAAATAATTGACAGTGCTCAGTAACTCACCTCCACCTACAATTAAGTCCAACATATATATGAATTTCTATCAACCAACACTAGAGAAAGGCTGTCTAGATTTAGTATATACCACTATTTTTCATCCTCTTTATCAATATAATTATCACCATCTTCATAAGGGGCAACATCATACATCTCTCCCTTTTTTTAATGTCATAAGCACCCCCCCACACACACACACACATACCACAGATCTCTTTGGATCCAGCACTTCTGCCCTTTCCCCCTTTTTGCTCTATTGAAGTACAAATGCCCATGAGATGCATTCAGTAACGTTTCACTGATGATGATGATGTTGTGACTAAAGATGAGGATAACAGACTTCTGCTAGTCTGTATTTTCACAGTATGCATGTAAGTTGTACAGTTTCTGTTAATTGATTCATAAAGCCCATCAATTAGCATGCCCAGAACAGGCTGTCCATTGGGACCCAAATAAAGATTCAATGTAGCAAAGACTCATCTAAATTCAAATTCTGCCAAATTTCAATTATAATCCTGTCCTTAAGTTAAACAGTGTTCATTCTGGAAGCAAAGAATTACTTACAAAAAAAAGGATATTGTTCATTGTTTCCCTTTCATAAAATTCTGCTGTGGTCTATAGATACATTTTTCTAGCTATGCTTTTGTCTTATCAGTTCTATTGAAGCTGTTGACTAAATAGTCTCAAAGGTATTATCCTATTCTAATGTTTTGAGGAAGAAAGTAAGAAACAACTCCCCATGATTAGAGCTTAAGGAAATAGGAATAGGCAGGAAACATAATGGACTGTATTAAGTAATGACTCCAAGAATGTGCACAAAATTGATTATATCTGGATAGTCAGCATGTGGGTGAATTTTAGTATTATCTTGAAATAGCATCTGTCTTCTTTACTCTTCTCCTAAGCAACTGTTATATTTACTGCCAAAAAAAGAGTCAAACATGACAAGCTTTCCTAGAAAATTACATACAGAGAAATTATGGTGGCTATTCCTTACTCCCTGTTGATTAATGGTTCAACTATCAAGCAACGACTGACACATAATGATAAAAGTTATGGACTTTGGAGTGAAAAAGTCCAACTTTTCCCTTTGGTAATATATTCAACCACAAATAGCTCATCTATCCTCTCTAAATCTCAGACTCAGCATCTATCAAATGCAGAGCCTCACAATTGGCAGGCACAGTTCTTGGCTGTCTGTCTATCTACGTCTATCAATACAAAAGAGTCATTCCTATTATCTTCCACATGAGCAAATGGAGACTGAGGGTGGGGTGCAAAGAGAACACATGTAAGTGTACATTATTAATCCCCATGTTTCCAAATACATTTTGTGGTAGTTCTTATTGTTAAACCACTCTAATGTTTCACCCAGATGTTAGAGTGTTGCTGCCTAGGTAACTATAGTAACACAGACAAAATATATGAATAAGCATGTTCATCTTAATTTCAAATATAGAGGTAAGTAGCACTTGCTCTTTAGTTCAGACTTCAGCTAATCGGCATAGTCAGTGTGTGTCCTGTTCTCCAGTGGATCTTACAAGCACAGTACCTGGAGGACAGCGGGAGCTCAGCGTGAGGAGTCAAACTCTTCCAATGAACAGCACAAGTCCATCTGTTCCCCCACAAAGATGCTTGGTCCCATAGTTGGATTCTTAAAAGATTCACAAAGCCATGTAGTTTGCCTGTTTGGCACTATAGGTTATAAAATGCAGATCAGTGCAATCCCTAGTTGCAGTTTATTCCACCTTATGGCCATCTGCTCCAACTTAAATATAAAGGCACAAAGAAAATTACAATATAGGAAGAAAATATGTGTCTTCCTTTGTCCCTAAACTGGGTAAAAACTAAACACAATTGTGGAGGCTTAGTGCCTCCCTCTTTCCATTCCATTCATCAAGACAAGCTCTACTTGCTCTCTCTTCAATGGATTTCCTCATCCCCCTCCCACCCATGCCCCATACAATCTCTTTTCCCTTCTTCCTTTAGAAGATAAAAACTTCAACCAGGGGAAGGGAACCAATACCAATGTTCAATTACTAATTACTGTGCCTTGCTGTGTTTTTCTTTTGACAAGCTAAATTAATATATAGCCCAAAGGATGCCCTATACAAAGAAAGTACAATTGTGGAACATTTAGTGTTTAATGGGATTCATGCCATAGACTGAGGCCAAGGATGTTCTCAGTAAGACATGCATTGTTGCTTTTCAAAGTAAGAAAGATAAATGATCAAAAGAAAATCACAAGCAAAAAAGAAAGGCGTAAATGCCTATACTAATGACTGACCCAACTGTGTCTTTAAGGATGCACCACTTTTTAAGAAGGCAGTCTGCAGACAAAATCCTTCAAACATCATGTTTGAAGTCTTTCATTTCTGCTATGAAATCAATTACTTTGCCACAAATGGTACATGAACCCTCCCCCCACTTCTTTTAAATTGTGTCTAATAGTTTATATTTAGTCATTTAATTCAATCAGCTCATACTTCATAATAACCATGAAAATTACACAATGTCTTACACTCTGAACCTGAAGGAAATTTCCATACCTGCTGTATAAAACTGGATTTGGCTACCATCTCAACTTGCCAGATTTATGACCTGTAAGCTTCCATGACAATGAGCAGCTGTCTTGATTTTTCTCTGGGTCCATGGTACTGATGATTAACGAGAAATTCGTAAGGGTTTGGCTTTAAAATACTGTGTTGGTCTTCTGAGACTAAAGTAAGAAAAGAGAATATTTTTTTGGTTTCCTTCAGATCAATTTTTAACAAGACTCCAGACTGACATAAATTCCCAACCAGATGGGACCACTTAAAGACCAGGATATAATTTTTCTTATGATTTGATGTAATATTGCATTTTAAACCAGAATCCATAAAGCACAAGTCAGTACATATTTAATAAGATGTTAAATATAAAGTTTTATGCTAAATTTTGCTTACAATATAAAGAAAAATAATAATTTTATTCCAGTTATGGTATTTAGAAAGAAAGATAGATGATGATGGCAATAATCATGATCATATAGATAGGTCATAGATGGAAGACTAGATAGATGAATAGATGATAAATGGACAGATAAATAGAAATCATTGGGCATCAAAATAGAGACATAGGAAATGGATGAATGTATGGATGGATATATGGATGGATGGATGATGGATAAAGATAATGGTGGGTATAAAGGCTAGATAAAGGCAAATAGATAGGCATCCTATCTGCCTAGAAGTCTGTCTTCTACTAGCAGCCATCAGATGAAGATGTAGAACTCTCAGCTCTACCTGCACCCAGCCTGCCTAGATGCTACCATGCTCCCACCTTGATGATAATGGACTGAACCTCTGAACCTGTAAGTCAGCCCTAATTAAATGCTGTCCTTTGTACAACTTGACTTGGTTATGATGTCTGCTCACAGCAGTAAAACTCTGACTAAGTCAGAAGTTGGGACCAGGGTATTGCTGTGCTAGGCTTGACCATGATTTTGTTTGGAAGGATGGGGATTTTGGAACTTTGGATTTGGAAAGCAGTGGAATGCTTTAAATGGGGTTTAGTGGGCTATCCTAGTGGGAATACCTGGCCCAAGAAGTTTCAGTGGAGAATTTTAATATGAGGCCTAGAGACTGTTTTTGTAGTATTTTGGTGAAGAATGTAGCTGCTTTTTGTCCTTGTCTGAAGGGCCTGCCTAAGGCTAAGGTTTAGAAACTCAGATTGTTTGCATTGACAAAGAAAGTCTCAGAAACACCCTTCATAGACTTTGTTCTCTGGTTAAGCCTCATGAAGAGTATTTTGAATAAGCATAACAAACTGAGAAAGGAAAAATATATAATGTATGGTTTGAGTATTAAAGAGGCACCAGGAAGTGAAATGGAGCTGAACCTGTGTTCAAAGATATTAAATTGAATTAAAGGGATGAGAGTTTGGGACAAGATCCTACCCAGCTAAATTTAGATCCAGACATGGTGGTACACACCTTTAATCCTAGGAGACAGAGCTGTGTGGATCTCTGAGATCAAGGTAAATCTACAAAGCAAGATCCAGGACAGTCAGGTTTGGGCAGTGAAGGAGTTGGAAAACAGAAAGCAGATGATAATGTAGTAGAACAAGGGGTCATGTTCCAGCTCCAGCAAGCAGCTGGAATCGGCAGCTTTGGCCACGTAGCTCTGACATTAGAGTCCCAACTAGATGGGACTATTAGGACAACAGATGCTGATGAGCAGGAACTAAGAAATTGGTGGTGATTAAGAAAAGACCAGCATCACTGAGGTGAAATCTTCTGGGAAGTGGTTTCTGAAAGCAGAAAGAAACAGTGTTACAAAGATAGCCAAGATTGTACCTCATGCTGCAGCTGTACTTGGTAATGTCTAAGAGTCATCCAGGTGGTACTGGTTTTGAAAGCATGAAGGGGTCATGGAGAGCAGCTGAGCCTCAGCACTGTGAGAAGCCATGAAAGGCCATTGGTGAAGGTGCAGCATCAGTTCCAGTTGACAGCCCAGGACTGAAGAGGTCATGAAAAAGATTTGAGGCTTGGCACCATGAAGAGAGCCTATGAGAGGCTGGCTATTGGTAAAGCCTAGTCGCAGAGGAAGACCCCAGTGTATTGGAGTGTATTGGAGATGCCAGTACCATAGGATGAACACCAAGAACAGCAGAGGCAATAGATTGGTTCAACCTGAGCTTAGAGTGCTACATAGGGCAGACTGGAGAAGTGACACCAATCCTTTGGAGGAACCCAGAAGATTATGTGTGGATCCCAGACATTGTAACAAGAAGCTGTAACATTGAAATTGCCTTGGGGATCCCAAGATGTTAAGGCTGCCAGAGCCATAGGATATCTGCTGAGGAATGCTGCTATCAGGGAGTAGAATCAGCCCAGGACTGTTTTGCAGGCAACAAAGATGAAAAAGGAGTAAGATATCTGAAGACCAATTTGACATCAGACACTGAGATGCAGAGTTTTGAGTTCGCCCAGCTTGTTTCCGTTCTTGATTTGGGGATTACAGATAAGTGATTTAATGGATCGCAGAAGAGACTTTGAACTTTTAACATTGTTGAGATTGCTATAGACCATGGGGACTTTGCGTGTTGGACTAAGTGTACTTTTTATTATGCTATGGTTAGGTATGGCCCTCATAAACTCATGTGTTTAAACAGGCCTATAGGGGCCAGAGAGTGAAATGTGATGGTTTATACATGCTTGAGCCAGAGAGTGACACTATTAGGAGGTGTGGCCTTGTAGTAGGTGTGTCACTGTGGGCAGGAGCTTAAGACCCTCATCCTATCTGCCTGTTAGCAAGTATTCTGCTAGCAGCCTTCAGATGAAGATATAGAACTCTTAGCATTGCGTGAACCCTGCCTGCCTAGATGCTACTATGCTCCTACCTTGATGATAATGGCTGAACCTCTGAACCTGTAAGCCAGCACCAATTAAATATTGCACTTTATAAGACTTAACTGGGTCATGGTGTCTGTTCACAGCAGTAAAACCTAACTACGACACGGGTATTTATGGGGATAGATAAATGGGATATCGATAGTTGAGTAAATAGATATAGAAGATAGACAAATATGTCTAGAGTCAATTCTATAATTAAAATGGAAAAAGTTATATATACATGTTTGCATAATATTTGAGAGACGGAGAAGAAAAGTATAACTTACAATATAAGTAGGATATATATTCAAATAAGCAAATACAAAGATGTAGCGTGAGGACCATCAAGGAAGAGGGGAGCTATCAGAGAAAAAATTAAATATATTCTGCGAGCTAGGCTGCCTTGTCCGGCCTCAGTGGGAGAGAATGCACCTAGCCTCGCAGAGACTTGAAGTGCCGGGGTGGTGGGATAGCCAGAGGAGTGAATAAGTAAAAATATTAATAATAAATTAAATTTTAAAAAATATTACCTCAGAGCTCCATACTGTCCCTCACCCTCCCACCCCCCCCACCCCCCCACCCCCCCCCCACCCCCGCCTAAATGATGACCCAGTTCAACCGAGGCCTAGGAAGGGGTTGGCAGAGCAAAGATGGTCAGGACTCAGATAAACCCATCAGCCTGAGAAACATTAAGAAATTGTGTTGAAATGATAAAGATCCAAAACCGTAAAGCTCTCGTAAGTCAAGCAGATCAATAGACTTCATACTGGGCTTTTTAAGTATTTCAATGATTCTGAATTATAATATACACAAAGAAAATGATATCTGGGAGCACGCATCTAGCGTAACAGGAAATAGCTTGGAGGTAAGGACTCTCATGGACTGAAGCTTCACTGGCAGGGGGTATAAGGAACAGCACGCTTCTGATCTGGCCTCAGCACCCACTCACTAACTCTGACAAGTCAAGGAATTTGGCTTCTTTTTGGCCCGTGTCTCAGCTTCCTGTTTCAGCCACTATGCCTGCCACCTGTTACCCTGCTGCTGCCCCCCACCCTCTTAGATCCTAACCCGCTGGAGCCACTCCTTATTCTAGAAGTTGCCTTGGTCAAGGTATCTTAGCAACAGAGAAGTAACTACTGCACTGTGTTCATTTGGAAATGTTATTTAAAAACTCCATCGTTTTCTTGTTTAAACTGAGTTTAAGAAGAACAACCATCAAGGATAGCATAGGAATAAAATGACACTAAACATGTAAAGTTCTGAAAATGTCTATTATAAACTCTTAATGAATGGCATGGTATCACTCTCTTGTCAGTATCATGACCTCATATCTCTTATGTTGTACTAATCAGGTTTATCCAGATTTCATGTTTATTTGACTCTCCATCCCAAAAGACGGGGATGGTAGTAAATTTTAGAAGGCTTACTTCATTACTTTTAATTATGTGAATGTATGTATGTGCATGTGAGTGCCAGGGTCCACAGAAGCCAGAAGTATCAGATCTCCCTGGAGCTGAAGATACACGCAGTTGTAAGCCACCTGACAGGGTGCTAGGAATCAAATCGGGATCCTCTGCAAGAGAAATACACTGGCTTAACTGCCCCAGTGATATTTTTAAAAGTGTTTGTCCATCAGTGTGTGAAATATACTACAACTCTATAAAATGTTTAATGTATGTATTGTATTTGATGGATAGGTTGACCAGCATTTCTCATTTCACAAGACCCCTTTCCTAGAGAGAATAAATGAGGTAAATTTACTTCACACCTAGCGGTAAACCACAGATGAGATTGGTATCACAAGCTGCTACAAATAATAAGGCACCATGGGTTTATTTCCAAGCACAGCCTCAAAGAGTTTTTATTACAAGAGCTCAGGGAGTTTCTCTTGATTTCAGATTAGTCTACACCATGATTGCTGAGGACCAAAACATACATGTGTTTCATTCTGGTAGCGATCTTCGCTTGAAAATGCTGTTTCATTCTCTTCGTCCTTGCAAGCTGACCATCTGACTACATTGCTGACTTTATTTTCCTCTTTTCTCATCCTGACATGCTCTGTGTATTCGCCAAAAGAAGCACCTGCATTCATGAGCAGCAGACTCTTGAGAAATATTATATTTGAAATTTTAGTTCCAAGATAAAAATGCAGATGCAGTGTGTGTGTGTGTGTGTGTGTGTGTGTACATGTGTGTGTGCTTGTGTGTATGCATTCATCCAGCTAAAAAAGAGAACTGGTTCATTTGTATTTACAGGGATTCAGTTCACACATGGACTGTCTTAGTCCAACAGAGAAGAAACTCAGCTCCAGAGTTATGAGCGAAGGTTTTACGCTTATCAATCCAGTTACTACCTGTGTCTCTTTCTTCACAAGTTACTTGTTTGAACATTTGTTTCCTCATTTATTCCTTTATCATTGACTAGACATCAGGATAAAATGATATAATTAGTCAAAGTCCCTCACAACTGACTTAAAATAGAATGTCATTGACACAGCTATTACGCCATGTGCCAGGCCATGAGTACGTTGATGAAGGTGGACATCCACGAGAACATAAGCGAACTTCAGCTGAGACAATGACAATGGGACCAAGGCAAGCTTATTATGATATGGAATCCCAGGTATGCAAGCTGAGGCTTATCAATCTGAAGAAATAACAGGAGGTAACATTGTCTAAAGCGCAGTTCGACTTCCTAAGTGTCTCACTGCTTCTATTTTGAATTTGGCTGGGTTAATGGAAGTTATTTGTATAGCTACAGTCACTGAGGAATATTTTAAGATCTTGAAAGGAAGTTGAGTTTTGGTCTGTTAATAAATCATTGTTTTTCCAAAGCAGAAATGTCACTATCCATGATGGGAATTTCTGAATTTCTACTCATTTTAAAACTCATTTTTATCTTATGAGATGGTATGTAATAAGCGTTCTGCCCGCATGTACAAGTCTTCCTTTGTATTTTCTGATTTATTGTTGAGGAACATCACATGTGCTGTTCATGCAATATACCTTCAGAAAGCATTCTGAACAGCTGTGCTTTCTTGCTAATTGGGCCTGTTAGGCTAAGCATTTTAGTAAATATATATATATATACAAATAAATATACAAGTTGTCTCCTATTAGCAGAACTGTTTTTGTATTTCCAGTGTGGTTAGACATTTGGAAGTTTGTGTTTGTTTTTGTATTTTATCTGTTCATTTAACTGGTGTGTGTATGCGCACCAGTGCACACACATGTGCACATACATGAACACACATGCCACTCTACCCTTGTGAGGGTTGGAGGAAACTTGTATGAGTGGGTTCTCCCCTTCCACAAAGAGTGTCCAAGAACCAGATGTAGGGTGTTAGGCATGGCAGCAAGACCCTTTACATCCTGAGCCACCTTGCTGGCCCCTAGGTTATTTTTTGTTAAGATGCATTTGCATTTGTGCTTAAATTCTTAATTTAATTTAAATACTTAATGTAATTATATCTTACCTTAATTAAAATAACTGAAAATTGGACCTAATTTGAAATAAAGATTTAATTTCCTTTCAAATTGAAACTCAATTTAATTTAAAATTAAAATTTAATTTAATTTAAAATTGTGATTATTTCACTGCATTCTAATGTGATTTAAATTTTAAATTGCTACAGATACAAACCAAGAGCTGATATATCATCGGAGAAGTTGGCAACAGAATATTAAAACTGTTTGAAGTTAAAATAAAAAAATGCAGAGTGACATTCAAAAACTTGCAACTTCATATCCTAAAGAAACAACTGAAACAAGTCTAATATGTTCAGAAAGTCAAAAATTTTGGCTGGGAGATACTCTGATTACACACCATTTTCCAGGCGATGGTGGTGCACGCCTTAAGCCCAGCACATGGGAGGCAGAGACAGGTGGATTTCTGAGTTCGAGGCCAGCCTGGTCTACAGAGTGAGTTCCAGGACAGCCAGCTCTACATAGAGAAACCCCGTCTCAAAAAACCAAAAAAATAAAATAAAATAAAATAAAATAAAAACCTAACCTTTTTCTAAATTCTTTACCCATCTTCTCAACTTCCATGTCAACCTTAGTAGAATTCATGTTTTCATCAAGACTGGCAACTATTTTTACAGTTATCACAGATAGACTTGCCCCTTCCCAGATTACAATATTGGCTAACAAAGCATTAAGGGAATTCATCCACTTCTTAGGCGAATTTCCTCCATATTGCCAGCCAAGAGTTAAGGCAAAAGTCTGCCTGAAACACTGCGGTTTCCCTCCAGCCAATCCTCCTGAGAACACTGGCTGATTCCCGAGCAGAAAGGCCCACACAATGCACTACACCAAGTTTCATTTACATGATTAGATAACCACATGCTGACGTAAATGAGGGCTTTGCTTTGAGTGCGCGGATCAGAAAAATGAAGCAGCTACTCTTCGCTCGCAGAATCCCATGTTCTAGAACAAAGATCCCGTTTACCATCCACCTATCTCTCAGCTAAGTATTGTCTCCCAAGCACACTTCCGGGCAAGACAAGGAGGAAAGCTCCCAGTTTCTGCTTTCTCCGTATCTCCTGTTTTAACCTACTCAGACATCCAAAGTTTGAAATACCCTCTAGTTTCTTTTACTCTTTACAGGGCTAGGTAAAATTGTTGCTTTTTAGAAAAGCAAGATAATATTCTAAAGAGAAGCAACTATACTTTAATAGGTACATGAGAGAAAGGGCAGCAAAACAAACAATAGCTGACTCTTTTCAGCAAAATTTAACAGTTTTGCCTCTTTATTTTGAAGTCATGCTTACTGTTTAAAGAACTACTCTCACCAATGTTTGTGAGAAAATGTTACTAAAATACATATTTGCACCATCTCACTTCAAGAGTTATATAAATCCCTGTTTATTTACTGAAAAGCAATGTCATCCTTTGCAGTGATTGCACTCCAGCTTTATAAGAACAAGAACAGCCTAGAAGATTTGGAAAGAGCAAGGAATGGTACACAGACTGTGTGTAGGTGGTCACTTGGGGGAGGGGGTTATGCTGATAAGGAAGAGAGAAAAATGTAGAGGGAGGCAGAGTTTTAAGTATATTCATTTTCTTAATTTAGGCTGCAAGACAGAATTATTTAGTCACACCTCTGTAGTTAATGCAGAATCGGTGATGAGGCAATGGCCAAGATGTAAATCAGGCCGTCAAGCAGAGGGAAGGTCTGCCTTTTAACCATCTTTCTGAGTAAGTGCAAAGGGAAACGTTATTTCACAACCCACTCTGGGAGTGAGTGTGAGATTCAAGCCATGGGCACTTGTTTTGAGCACCAGGCTCTACGACGGCCATCCAGTTGCTCACCCTCAAGGGACGCTTGCCTGTGAATCCCGTGGCTTTGCCCCTTACTACTTCCTATGACCCTCAGAGAGTTGCTTCTCTCTGAAACAATTTCATCACCTGCAAAGTGAGTTATTTTGATGATTCGATAGCAGTGTATACGTTTAGTAATCAAATCAGTCCCTATCACCTACTATAGAGTAAATAATCAATTGCCTTGTATTATTAATTCTTGCCCAGGATCTATTCATCCTTATTTAGAAGAAGAAGAAGAAGAAGAAGAAGAAGAAGAAGAAGAAGAAGAAGAAGAAGAAGAAGAAGAAGAAGAAGAAGAAGAAGAAGAAGAAGAAGAAGAAGCCTAATTTTTTTCCTTGGGAAATAATGGCTGATCACAGGGGGTTTGGACAACTTAAATGCACCCTAAATCCAGACATATATTTGCTCCAAACCTGTTCAGCATGAACTGTGACACCTGCTCTGGCCTAAATGTGCCCCTGAATTTATGTAAGGGAGCCATGATTCTCAGGCCAACTGTATCAGGAAGTAGGGGCTAATAGAGGTATTAGAATCAAAGGGACATATTCTCATAAATGAATTAATGTCATGATTGAAATTAAGTTTTCGCATGGTTTGGAATTCCTATCATGCACCACCAT
Source organism: Apodemus sylvaticus (assembly GCF_947179515.1). Lineage (NCBI taxonomy): Eukaryota > Metazoa > Chordata > Mammalia > Rodentia > Muridae > Apodemus > Apodemus sylvaticus. Next base: position 30,974,765 of record NC_067477.1, read on the forward strand.
ACCTAGCTTTAAGTGACAAAATGTATCCATGATATTGAAGATGAATGAGGTAATAATAATTTTTTTGCCTGTCACTTTGAGTTGGATCTCAAAAGCTTTATGTTTTTTGGATGTGTGTGAGGTATATGTGGCATGTGATTATATGTGTGTGAGTACATGTGTGAATGTGTATGTGTGTGTGTGTGTGTGTGTGTGTGTATGTGTGTGTGTGTACATGGGGATGGGTGTCATGTATACATGGGCACCTATGAAGGCCAGGGATTGATATCAGGATTCTTCCTCTATTGCTCGCTCTCTCTCTCTCTCTCTCTCTCTCTCTCTCTCTCTCTCTCTCTCTTTGGATTTGAATTTGGTTTTTTTGAGACAGGGTTTCTCTGTGTAGTCCTGGCTGTCCTGGAACTCACTGTAGACCAGGCTGGCCTCAAACTCAGAAATCTTCCTGCCTCTGCCTCCCAAGTGCTGGGTTTAAAGGGGTGCACCACCACTGCCCGACTTCCTCTATTGCTCTCAATATCAATTTCTAAGAGTCTGACACTAAACCTCCAACTCACCAGTCAGCTAGACTGGTTGGCTAGCAAGCCTCTGGAATTACCATTTCTCCCCTTCCCAGTGTGATAATTAGAGGAACTTTCTGCCTCTGCCACATTTGGATCTTTGAAATGGGTACTGAGGAGCTGAATTCACATCCTTATGCTTGCATGCTGTCTTGGTTTTGTTTCTTTTGCTGTCATAAAATATCCTGACCAAAGCAACGTAAGAGAGAAAGGACTTATATTAACTAATAGTTCCAGGTTCTAGTCCACCATGGAGAAGTCCTGGTAGGAAGAGCCCAACAAAACTCTTAGTGCCATGGTCAAAAGTGCATCCATGGTCTAGAAGCAGAAATAAATGGATTGATGTATTCATGCCCGTGCTCAGCTCATCCTGTCCACGCTTACACGACTCAGAATCCCCTTCATAGAAAATGGCGCCACCTACAATGGACAGACCTTCCCGTTTCAGTTATGAAAATCATATTTCCTCAAAGACATCCTCAGATGTCTTTCCTCTAGGTGAGTCTGATTATACCAAGTTGACAGTTTAGAATGCCACACATGGCAAGCACTTTACCATTTATCCATCTTCCCAACTCAGATAGGGATAGCTCAATAATAAGCAAAGAAAAGAGAACATCAGATAGGGAGGGAGACAGAGGACAAACATGGAAAGGGTTGGAGGGAGGGGATTGGATAGGAGGAATTGGATGTGGATAACAATATAATTAAATTGCAACTAAAATTAATATTTAAAATTTAAACATAGATATGTTGTTTGGATTCTGCTACTTACCTTACAAAAATAAATTGGGCCAAAATCATAAGCAATAAGAGTTGTAATTACAGACTATACATTATGTAGTCTCTTTTTATTTTTTCTTTTCCTTTTTTTTTATGTTTTTCTTTGAAGACCAGAAAGGTACAGCTTATCATATAAGTAAATTTTGCACATGTTTTATTTTTAAAAGTTGGGCCAGCCATATTGCTCAGCAAGTAAAGGTACTTGCTACCAAACCTAAAACCTGTGTTTGATCCCCAGGGTCCCAAATGGGCATGGTAGGAGGAGAATTGGCTTCCAGCTTCCCCATACATGCCAGATAAAGTGAAAGAAACATTGTGCACAGTAACACACACACACTAGATAGAGATAATACATAATACATGCATACATGCATACATACATACATACATACATACATACATGATAGAGAGATAAAGACATTTTTCTAATGTAAATTATCCTAATAGAAAAAAGAACCCTCCTCTCTAATTTGAATTTGAAATTTAACATACTCACAATTCTGTAGAAGAAGAATAGGGAGGAGGATGAGGAGGGAAATAAAAGAAAAAAAAAGTAATATTTTGATAGACATTTGTTACCGCCCAAAGTCTGCCTTGGGATAACCAGGATTCCTTGGTCCAAGAAGACACTGGTCTGGTTGAGATGACAGACAGAACAAACCACGCACACACAGAGGCGGTTTGAATCTGAATGTATTTTTCTGTTACGTGGCACGAATCTTTAAGCACAAGGGGCTGACATATACATTGCAAAAGATGTATCCAGAAAAGCAGGCCCAAGGAACAATTAGCATAACCATTAGGTACAAGGAAGCTTAAGATTAACCAGGTAAAACGTTTTTTTTCTTGTAACAAATTCACGAGCATGAACATCGATAACAGCAAATATTTTGATATAAACTTTTGAAGATAATTAAAGGACATTTTTGTTCAACTTCCTGAGTCTAAATAGAGTCTTCATGAGTAATAAGTATGAACTGTATCTTGAATCACACCTGGATAAGCTAAGAAAGGTTGTTTTCCTCAAGATCTCCCTGCATGAGGCCTGTAACACAAAAGGCCAATTCTTCATAAACTTCCCTTGCTATTCAGGTGGGCCTGAGATAGCCTGTCTGTAAGCAAGATCAAGAGTTAAAGGCAGAACTGGATTAACTTGTGGGGGAAGGTAGTAGCTATAGGACTAGGTATCAACTCAAATATAAATTCTTTCTACCTTGCTCAATACTCATCTGTATGGTAGGGACCTCATAAGATTTTTCAGATGTAAATATCCTTAATCATCAAATACCCAGTCATCAAAAATCATCATAAAATTCATATTTCTGTAATTTTTCTGTCTTGCATTCAATAGCTTGCTGCCATGAAGATGGGTCTCCTTCCTACACTGTATCCATATAAATGAGAGCAGATCATAGGACAGAGAGAAATGTATCACCAAGGGGAAAACCCTCATTCATCATTTGGCTTTTACATCTAACCTCTCTGGCTCCACAGAAATGAGGCTTCTGCAAGCATAATTTCAGGTGTCAATTTAAAATTCCAAATGTGAACCCTTGAACTCCTGGCCAAATACAAGACCATGACTTGCCATGAAATATTTGGTCACTTTACTATCCCCATCAATGAAACTCTTTCTTAAATAATCAATGGTTAATGTTCAGATTCAGGCCCTAAGAAAGTTATTCTTTTTATTTCTCCATCTGAAAATATTTTATGTAGTTCATAGTGTAGTCTACATAATGGGCACTGCTATAGACTTCATTCCCCATTGTTTCAAACTGATACCAGTGGTACTGTTTCATTTCTAAGCATCTTCCACTATCACAGCAGCCTATCAACATCGGCCATAAAAATATTAGGAAAGAAAGAGCACAGGAAAGGAGGATGATAAAGTAAGAGAGAGACAAGGGTTATTAATAGTTACAGAACTAAACTTGCTGGAGAAAAAGGATGGATGATGGTCATTGCACAATTGCCTCTGATTGATTGACATGTTAAATGTTAACAATAGCAGATGACACAGGCCAGAACAGAACGACGCATACATCAAAGCACAAACACATTGTTTGTTGTTATTTTAATCTTAGTTTAATCGCTCACTTCATATGTAATTACTCTTCTCTAGAGATTAGGGTTTATCTTGAGCCATGGAAATCATGGATTTTTTTCCTCCCATTTATTTTTACAAGTCTATATTTTATGTTGAACATGCACTCCCTTTTTAGATCCCTTCCCCCACTTGTTAATCATCTCTGTTCTCTGAGACAATTTCATTTCAATTTTCATTTAATGTACATATACATGATTTTATGTGAGCACATAAAATCTAGACATCGTGGATGAGAAAAAAAAAACATATGATAATTGTCTTTCTAGTCTGACTTAAATTCCTTAATAGGGTTATCCCCAGTTGTAACAATTTTATTGCAAATGACATAACTTCATTTTTTATGGCTTAGGCTAGGTGAGGCCTTGTTGGAGGAAGTATGTCACTGTGTAGATGGGCTTTGAGGTCTTCTGGTGCTCAAGTTATGCCCAGTATGCAACAGACTCCTTCTGGCTGCCTTTGCACCAAGATATAGAACTCTTAGCTCCTTCTCCAGTACCATGTCTGCCTGGGTGCTGCCATGCTTCCTGTCATGATAATGGATTAATCCTCTGAAACTGTAAGCCAGCTCCAATTAAATGTTGTCCTTTATTGTATTCGGGGTGTCGAGGAGAACCCAAGTCTGAAAGAGATAATGGGCGGGAGAAAGAAGCGAGGCCAAGCAAACCAAGCAAACGGGGATTCTGTGTCAAGGCCTGTTTAATGAAATGCAAAACACCTGGTTTTAAACACTTCGGTAAGAGGAAGTAGAGAGGGGCTGAGGGGGATCCTAGAAGCGCAGAAGGAGGAAAGGTCATCCTGGACGGATGCGGGCTGTGGCTCGAGGCATCTGCAGCTTTCCTGGAATGCTGGTTCTGCCCAGACCATCCCAGGTGTTCGGCCAGGTAAAGAATTGGTTGATCAGCCTTGTGTCAAGAAGGGGGGAGGGGGGTTTGCTGCAAACCGCAAGGTCAATGAACTTTCAAGGTGAGGGTTGTTGAAACTCCGGGTTTTCTAGGGTTTGGTCTCCGACACTTTATAAAAGTTGCCTTGGTCGTGGTGTCTCTGCACAGCAACAGGAACCATAACTAAGATTATATATCTACAAACACATACACACAAATTATATATATATAATTTGTGGAGCTGGAGAGATGGCTCAGTGCTTAAGAGCACTAACTACTTTTCCAGGGGTCCTGAGTTCAATTCCCGGCAACCTCATGGTGGCTCACAACCATCTGTAATGTGGTCTGATGCCCTCTTCTGGTGTGTCTGAAGACAGCGACACTGTACTCATTTAATTTGTGTGTGTGTATACATACAAATATATCTATGTTGGTTCCATAACTTAGCTTCTGTGAATAGTGTTGCAATAAGTACTAATGTTCAAGTATTTCTATGATATGCTGACTTGAACTGCCCTGGGTAAATATCCAGTAATGGTATAGCTGTGTCTTATAATAGATCTATTTCTATGGCTTTTTCTTTTTACAGTTTTGATTTATTTATATGTGAGTGTGTATGTATGTGAATGTGAGTGTGTATGTGTGTGTGTGTGTGTGTGTGTGTGTGTGTGTTTGCAATGACATGTGTGGAGGCCAGAGGACCACATATGGAAGTTTGTTCTCTCCTTCTCCTATGCGGATGCCAGTAATAAAACTCAGGTTATCAAGCATGGTGTCGGGCATCTTTGCTACTGAGATACCATGATGGTCCCTATTTCTAGATTTTTGAGAAACTTCCATACCAATTTCCACAAAGGCAGAACTAATTTTTATTCCCACTAGCAGTATATAAAACTTCTCTTTTGTGCTATCTGTATGAGCACTTGTTGTGTGGTGGGGAGGAAGTTCTTAATGCCTAACTCTCTGACTGAACCAACATGGCATCTCAAGGCAGTTTCCTATCTCTGATGCCTTAATGAGGTTGGAATTTATTATGTGTATTGTTCATTTATATTTCTTCATTTGTGAACTGTCCACTTTATTACTTCAATTGGTTGATTGAGCTTTGTTTTATTTTTGCTGTATTGTTTTGAATCCTTGGTATATTAGTTCTATGCCAAATATTTAGTTCTGGCAAATATTTCCTCCAATTCTTGGGATATCTTAAAAAGAGCCTTTTGCCCATTACAATACATATTGTCAAATCAAATACAAAGAAGAGAACCCAAAAGATGATAAACTAGAGGAAAGAACCTGTAGCTACTAGTTTTCCATCCCAATATGAAACACTTAAGGCAATTAACTCACGGAGAGAAGAGCTTTATTGCAGCTCAGGGTTCTAGAGGGTACACTCCAGGGTCAAAGGGTTTCTGGTAAAGGTAGCACAGCATGCCGGGAGCTTCACCAGCACAGATACTTTATCTTTTTTTTTTTTTTTAACATTTTTTTTAATTTTTTTTATTCGATATAATTTATTTACATTTCAAATGATTTCCCCTTTTCTAGCCCCCCCACTCCCCGAAAGTCCCGTAAGCCCCCTTCTCTTCCACTGTCCTCCCACCCACCCCTTCCCACTTCCCCGTTCTGGTTTTGCTGAATACTGTTTCACTGAGTCTTTCCAGAACCAAGGGCCACTCCTCCTTTCTTCTTGTACCTCATTTGATGTGTGGATTATGTTTTGGGTATTCCAGTTTTCTAGGTTAATATCCACTTATTAGTGAGTGCATACCATGATTCACCTTTTGAGTCTGGGTTACCTCACTGAGTATGATATTCTCTAGCTCCATCCATTTGCCTAAGAATTTCATGAATTCATTGTTTCTAATGGCTGAATAGTACTCCATTGTGTAGATATACCACATTTTTTGCATCCACTCTTCTGTTGAGGGATACCTGGGTTCTTTCCAACATCTGGCAATTATAAATAGGGCTGCTATGAACATAGTAGAACATGTATCCTTATAACATGGTGGGGAGTCTTCTGGGTATATGCCCAGGAGTGGTATAGCAGGATCTTCTGGAAGTGAGGTGCCCAGTTTTCGGAGGAACCGCCAGACTGATTTCCAGAGTGGTTGTACCAATTTGCAACCCCACCAGCAGTGGAGGAGTGTTCCTCTTTCTCTACACCCTCTCCAACACCTGCTGTCTCCTGAATTTTTAATCTTAGCCATTCTGACTGGTGTAAGATGAAATCTTAGTGTTGTTTTGATTTGCATTTCCCTAATGACTAATGAAGTTGAGCATTTTTTAAGATGCTTCTCCGCCATCCGAAGTTCTTCAGGTGAGAATTCTTTGTTTAACTCTGTACCCCATTTTTTAATAGGGTTGTTTGGTTTTCTGGAGTCTAACTTCTTGAGTTCTTTATATATATTGGATATTAGCCCTCTATCTGATGTAGGATTGGTGAAGATCTTTTCCCAATTTGTTGGTTGCCGATCTGTCCTCTTGATGGTGTCCTTTGCCTTACAGAAACTCTGTAACCTTATGAGGTCCCATTTGTCAATTCTTGCTCTTAGAGCATACGCTATTGGTGTTAAAAAGATAGCCTTTTCAACAAATGGTGCTGGTTCAACTGGAGGTCAGCATGCAGAAGAATGCGAATTGATCCATCCTTGTCTCCTTGTACTAAGCTCAACTCCAAATGGATCAAGGACCTCCACATAAAGCCAGACACTCTGAAGCTAATAGAAAAGAAACTGGGGAAGACCCTTGAGGACATCGGTACAGGGAGAAAGTTTCTGAACAGATACTTTATCTTAAGGGAAGAAAGACCACAGTTCCACATCCTCTACATTAAAGGAATGGCCACCGTGACCTAATGTCCTTATAAAAACCCTGCTGACTGCAGGTTCTCCAACCTTGAGTGTATCCCCTATAGACCAAAGCCTTTAACACATGATCCTGTCCAATAATAGCCATATTCCAACCACAGCAAAACCCAGTTAAGGCAATACCTCAACCCTGAGGCAGATGAAACTTGAAAGCACAAAATCAGGAGCAGAGGGCCCAAGGTGAGGAGAGTCAGGAAGCTCAGATAAAGGTGAGATTGCCAAGAAGCCAAGAGAGGTGAATTCTGAAACTGAAGTTTTAACCTCTATCACTTCAAAGCCCTGAGGCCACCAAAACAGCCAATAGGGCTGAAGACACCAAAGTAGGGAGTACACATTGTAATCAGTGATGTCCCAAAACTTCCACACCAGTGTAGTGCAATTGTAGGTCTTCCGTGGAAGAAAAATTCTAAAATAATCACTGAAACTAATTTCTTAGTGAGTCATTCCTAGAATACAGAATGATTTCAGAGGCTTCTGAACAGGTTAAATTTCTTTGCGTTCTGACTCTCATTAAGTTTCACTTATTTTCTTAGTTCAGAACATTTGCCCAACTACTACAAAAGTGGTAAAAATATTTTCTTTTTAATTGTTTCAACTGAAAAATAAAACTTGGGTTATGTTTTGCTCATCTTGGTCAGTAGCCCACCACCATTTTATAAATAGAGAAGCAAACTCACTTATACTGAAACCTTTCATTGCTAAGTTACTTAAATTTACATATATCAGTAATTCCATCATTACAGTCATTAATAAACCATCAGAAAAGTATATGTTTAGGTGTGGGTATATGTGTGCATTTGAAACTTACAAAGATCCTAGAGAATCTTCAAAGCAAATACTTCAAACTGTATTTGTATGTTTTAAGGTATATATTACATGTATATATTTAGTATATATTTGTAGTACATTGGGCTGTTCTTGCCATGGTAAAAAAAAAAAAAAAATTCGCACTTAGCATATCCTGTTCTCATAGGATACAGCATGTGAATTATACAGAAAATGGCTTTGTTCCTATTGTATCTTCTCATTGTCAATCGTCTTTTCATGGCGGTCCAGTTTCTAGGACACATTTAATTTCAGTGGAATTAAGCACGGAGAGCTCAAAATTATATAATTAAATATATTCAGCTTCAATTAACAATTATAATTGGCTCAAAGCTGTTAACATGACACCTGGTAACAGTAACACAGGAACATTAGCATTTAGCCATTGATGTGTGCCAGATAATTATTGAAAAAAGGAAGAAGAGAAATGGCCAGGCTCAAAAAAAAAAAAAAAAATTCACAGGCTACATGTGAAAAGGGAGACACATAGCAGACAGACTGTATTTACTGCAATAGCAAAAAACAAAAAGCTTAAATAAACATTCATAGTTAGAGAGGGCTAACTAAGTGTGTAAATGAACCAAAATCTCTGTGTTCTCAATATATTTTTTCTCAAAAGAATGCAAATTTTCTTGTCAGTGTGGAATCATTTTTCCATGTGATAATACATGGTCCAGAGAAAAATCAGTATTATATAATAACTCACCAATAGTTTCTGCCATCACAGGATATCTAATATTTTTATTAAATGCTGTTTGGGTAATGTGAAATAAATTCATAGTTTGTCCATTAATTCACCTCGTTTTTAAAGTTTCTTCGACACCGTTCTTCACTGTAGGTACTAAACACATAAAAGTAAGCAAGCAGATTAGAAACAGGTGTGGAACATTTTATTTTTTTAGTTTTTAGTTGCAACTGGAAAGAATTGTGAGTGGAGACAAAAAGAAAGTATAGAAAAATAAAGGAACATCAATGGGTTATACTTGAACATCTAGAAAGAACCAAAAGAAACAAGCTTCTAGGCAAGCTTCCGCCTTTGAGAGATTCTCTAGATTAAGTTAGCTGATGTGGAAAGACTTACCCTAAATGTAAGAGACGCCATTCCATGAGCTGAATTCCTGAACTTTGTAGAAAGCAGAAAGCAAGCTGAGGAGAAATAGTCATTAGCCTCTGCCTCTTCAGGTTCCCTTCACTACGCCGGCCTTGCTGTAACAGACTACTCTGAAGCTGTGAGCCCAAATTAGCCCCGCCTCCGTTAAAAGAGTGTTTATCACCGCAATAGGAAAGTACCAAATGTCATCACCATGAAGACTGAATGTTCAGATGTGCAATGGATGGTGGAAACAGAATGAGATGTTTGATTGGTTACAGAGGTTAAGTGAAAGAAAGAAAAGAAATGAACAGAGGACAGAGAAAAGCAATGGGAAGGACTCACTGAACAGACTCAAAATTTTCTCTGGGCCTAATGATGTGAGCTGCCTCTTAGAACAATCTATAAAACATTTTCTTTTTTTTCCATTGCTTATTTTTTCTCTCATATATTACATCCTGACTGCAATTTCCCCTCCTCTCTTCAAAGTCCCTTTTTCTCCCTCCCCCTGCCTATATACACCTCCAATTTTCTTCAGAAAAGAGCAAGCTTCTCGGGAATACCAACCAAACATGGCATAACAAGTTACAATAAAACTAGGCACATACTATATCTAAATAAGGCAAACCAGAAGGAGGAAAAAATAGTTCCAAAAACAAATAAAAGAGTCAGAAACAGTCCTGCTCCCACAGGAACACCAAGCTAAACAACCATAACATACATTCAGAAGAGATAGCTCAAACCCATACAGGCTCCTTGATTGTTGATTTATTCTATGTGAGCCCCTTATGAGACCTGATTAGTTGATTCTGTGAGCTGTGTGTTCTTAAGGTGTCCTTGATCCCTCTGGCTGCTACAATCCTTCCTCCCCATCTTCTGTGGGATTCCTGACCTCTACCTAGGGTTTGACTGTGGGTCTCTGTATCAGTTTTCATCAGTTGTGAGTGAAGACTCTCTGATGACAATTATGCTCAACTTCAATCTATAAGGACAGAAAAATATCATTAAGACTCAATCTTTTCGGCACCAGGACTCCACCTGCACTCAGGAACTCTGCAGCACCACAGCAATTTGTGCCAGGAGAAAGCAGCACACCCAGGGTTACTGAGATAGGCTTACAGACACACACACAGGAGGGGCAAGCTCCAGCCAGTGACAGCAGGCCCAACTAACACCAGAGATAACCAGATGGCAAAAGGCAAACATGGGAATGTTGCTAATAGAAATCAAGGCAATATAGAACCATCTGAACCCAATTCTGCCACAACAGCAAGTCCTGGATACCCCAACACACCAGGAAAGCAAGATTTGGATTTAAAATCACAAGTCATGATGCTGATGGAGGGCATCATGGAAGGCATCATGGAGGGCTTCAAGAAGGACATAAATAACTCCCTTAGAGAAATACAAGAGAACACAAGTAAACAGTGAGAAGCCCTTGAAGAACTAAGGGAAAACACACCAAAACAGGGGAAGGAATTAAACAAAGTCATCCAGGATCTAAAGGAGGTAGAAACAAAAGTGAAATCACAAAGGGAGACAACTCAGACATAGAAAACCTAGGAAAGAAGTCAGGAGTCATGGATCCAAGCATCAACAACAGAATACAAGAGATGGAAGAGAGAATTTCAGATGCAGAAGATACCATAGAAAGCACTGATACAATAGTCAAAGAAAATGAAAAATGCAAAAAGCTCCTGACCCAAAATATCCAGGAAATCCAGGACAAAATGAGAAGACCAAACCTAAGGATTATAGGCATAGAAGAGAGTGAAGATTTCCAACTTAAAAGGGCCAGTAAATGTCTTCAACAAAATTATAGAAGAAAATTTCCCTAACCTAAAGAAAGAGATGCCCATAAACATACAAGAAGCCTACAGAACTCCAAATAGATTTGACCAGAAAAGAAATTCACCCTGTCACGTAATAATTAAAACACCAAATGTACTAAACGAAGAAAGAATATTAAAAGCAGTAAGGGAAAAAGTCAAGTAACATATAAAGGTAGACCTATCAGAATTACACTGAATTTCTCACCAGAGACTATGAAAGCCAGAAGAGCCGGGGCAGACTTACAGACCCTAAGAGAACACAAGTGCCAACCCAAACTGCTAAATCCAGCAATCTCTCAATTACCATAAATGGAGAAAACAAGGTTTTTCATGACAAAAACAAATTTACATAGTATCTTTCCACAAGTCCAGCCCTTCCAAGGATAATTAATGGAAAACACCAACAAAGGAAGGGAAACTACACACAAGAAAAAGCAAGAAAGTAACCTCCTTTTAACAAACCCAAAAGAAGATAACCACACAAACATAAAAATTACATCAAAAACAGCAGGAAGCAATAATCACTATTCCTTAATATCTCTTAGCATCAATGGACTGAATTCCCCAATAAAAAGACATAGACTAACAGACTGGATTCATAAGCAAAACCCAATATTTTGCTGCATACAGGAAACGCATCTCAGTGTCAAAGGCAAACACTACCTAAGAGTAAAAGGCTGGAAAACAGTTCTCCAAGCAAATGGTCCCAGAAAACAAGCTGGAGTAGCCATTCTAATTTCAGATAAAATAGATTTTCAACCAAAGTCATCAAAAAAGATCCAGAAGGCTACTTTATACTCATCAAAGGAAAAATCTACCAGGAAGAACTCTCAATTTTGAATATCTATGCCCCAAATGCAAGGGCACCTGCATTCATAAAGGAAACCTTACTAAAGCTTAAAGCATACATTGCATCCCACAAAATAATTGTGGGGGACTTAAACACCCCACTCTCTTCAATGGACAGATCAGGGAAACACAAACTAAATGGAGTCACAGTGAAGCTAACAGAAGTTTTGAACCAAATGGACTTAATAGATATCTATAAACATTTTATCCTAAATCAAAAGAATATACCTTCTTCTCAGCACCTCAAGGTACCTTCTCCAAAATTGGTCACAAAACAGATCTCAACAGATATAAGATGATCGAACTAATTCCATGCCTCCTATCAGATCACTATGGAATAAGGGTTGTCTTCAATAGCAACTAAAACAACAACAACAAAAAAAAAACCCATAGACATGGAAGCTGAACAATTCTCTACTCAATGATACCTTGGTCAAGGAAGAAATAAGGAAAGAAATCAAAGACTTTTTAGAATTTAATGAAAATGAAGGCACAACATACCCAAATTTATGGGACACAATGAAAGCAGTGCTACAAGGAAAACTCATAGCTCTGAGTGCCTACAAAAAGAAGCTGAAGGGAGCATACACTAACAGTTTAACAGAACACCTGAAAGCTTTAGAACAAAAAGAAGCAGATATACACCCAAGAGGAGTAGAAGGCAGGAAATCATGAAACTCAGGGCTGAAATCAACCAAGTTGAAACAAAAAGAATTATACAAAGAATCAACAAAAGTAGAAGCTGCTTCTTTGAGAAAATCAACAAGATAGATAAACCTTTAGTGAGACTAACCAGAGGACACAGAAACAGTACTCAAATTAACAAAAATCAGAAATGAAAAGGATGAAATAACAACAGAAACTGGGGAAATCCAAAAAATTATCATATCCTACTCAACAAAACTGGAAAATATAGATGAAATGGACAATTTCCTAGACAGATACCAATTACCAGGAGGTAATTTAATCAGGATCAGATAGACCATCTAAATGGTCCCATAACTCCTAAAGAAATAGAAGTGGTCATTGACAGTCTCCCAACCAGAAAAAGCACAGGACCAGATGGTTTTAGTGCAAAATTCTATCAGACATTCAAAGGAGACCTAATGCCAATACTCTTCAAACTATTCCACAAAATAGAAACAGAAGGAACATTACTCAACTCATTCTATAAAGCCACAGTTTTGCTGATACCAAAACCACACAAAGATCCAACAAAAAAAGAGAGCCTTAGATCAATTTACCTTATGAATATCAATGCAAAAATATTCAATAAAATTCTTGCCAACCGAATCCAAGAACACATCAACATAATCATTCATCATGATCAAGTAGGCTTCATCCCAGGAATGCAGAGATGGTTCAATATACGGAAATCCATCAATGTAATCCACTACATAAACAGACACAAAGAAAAAAAACCACATGGTCATATCATTAGATGCTGAAAAAGCATTTGACAAAGTTCAGCATCCTTTCAAGGTCTTGGAAAGAACAGGAATTCAAGGCCCATACCTAAACATAATAAAAGCAATATACAGGAAACTAGTAGCCAACATCAAACTAAATAGAGAGAAACTTGAAGCAGCCCCACTAAAATCAGAGACTAGACAAGGCTGCCCTCTCTCTCCATATTTATTCGATATAGTACTTGAAGTTCTAGCCAGAGCAATTAGACAACACAAGGAGGTCAAAGAGATACATATTGGAAAGGAAGAAGTCAAACTATCACTATTTGCAGATGATATAATAGTATACATAAGCAACCCAAAAAACTCCACCAGAGAACTCCTACAGCTGATAAACAACTTCAGCAAAGTGGCTGGTTATAAAATTAACTCAAGCAAATCAGTAGCTTTCCTGTACTCAAAGGATAAGCAGGCTGAGAAAGAAATTAGCGAAATGAGATCCCAGAAAAACAAATAACCCTATTAAAAAATGGGTGCAGAGCTAAACAAAGAATTTTCACTCGAAGAACTTCGGATGACTGAGAAGCATCTTTAAAAATGCTCAACATCATTAGTCATTAGGGAAATGCAAATCAAAACAACCCTGAGATTTCACCTTACACCAGCCAGAATGGCTAAGATTAAAAACTCAGGAGACACCAGGTATTGGCGAGGATGTGAAGAAAGAGGAACTCTCCTCCACTGCTGGTGGGGCTGCAAATTGGTACAACTACTCTGGAAATCAGTCTGGCGGTTCCTCAAAAAACTGGGCCCATCACTTCTGGAGGATCCTGCTATACCACTCCTGGACATATACCCAGAGGATTCCCCAGCATAAGGATATGTGTTCCACTATGTTCATAGCAGTCCTATTTATAATAGCCAGAAGCTGGAAAGAACCCAGGTATTCCTCAAGGGAGGAATGGATACAAAAAACGTGGTATATGTACACAATGGAGTACTATTAGAAACAATGAATTCATGAAATTCTTAGACAAATGGATGGAGCTGGAGAACATCATACTCAGTGAGGTAACCCAGTCTCAAAAGATGAATCATGGTATGTACTCACTAATAAGTGGATATTAGCCTAGAAAATTGGAATACCCAAAACATAATCCACACATCAAATGATGTCCAAGAAGAACAGAGGGGTGGCCCCTGGTTATGGAAAGACTCAGTGTAGTAGTATAGGGCAATACCAGAACAGGGAAGTGGGAAGGGGTGGATGGGGGAACAGGGGAAGGGAAGAGGGCTTATGGGACTTTAGGAGAGTAGGGAGCCAGAAAAGGGAAAATCATTTGAAATGAAAATAAAAAATATATCAAATAAAAAAAAGAAATTAGGGAAATGACACCCTTCACAATAGCCACAAACAATATAAAGTATCTTGGTGTGACTCTAACCAAACAAGTGAAAGATCTGTATGACGGGAACTTCAAGTCTTTGAAGAAAGAAATCCAAGAAGACCTCAGAAGATGGAAGAATATTCCATGCTCTTGGATTGGCAGGGTTAATATAGTAAAAATGGGCATCTTGCCAAAAGCAATATACAGATTCAATGCAATCCCCATCAAAATCCCAACTCAATTCTTCATAGACTTAGAAAGAGCAATTCTCAAATTCATCTGAAAAAACAAAACAAAACAAAACAAAAAAACAAAACAAACAAACAAAAAAAAAAAAAAACCCAGGATAGCTAAAACTATTCTCAACAGTAAAAGAACTTCTGGGGGAATCAGAAACCCCGACCTCAAGCAATACTACAGAGCAATTGTGTTAAAACTGCATGGTATAGAATTGAAGACCCAGAAATGAACCCACAGAATTATAGTCACTTGATCTTTGATAAAGGAGTGAAAACCATCCAGTGGAAAAAAAGATAGTCTTTTCAACAAATGGTGCTGGTTCAACTGGAGGTCAGCATGCAAAAGAATGCAAATTGATCCATTCTTATCTCCTTGTACTAAGCTCAAGTCCAAGTAGATCAAGAACCTCCACATAAAACCAGACACACTGAAACTAATAGAAAAGAAACTGAGGAAGACCCTTGAGGACATGGGCAAAGGGGAAATTTTCCTCAACAAACACCAATAGATTATGCTCTAAGATCAAGAATTAACAAATGGTACCTCATAAAACTACAAAGTTTCTGTAAGGCAAAGGACATTGTTAAAAGGACAAAATGGCAACCAATAAATTGGGAAAAGATCTTTAGCAACACTACATCCAACAGAGGGCTTATATCCAAGATATACAAAGAACTCAAGAAGGTGGACTCCAGAGAGCCAAATATTCCCCTTAAAAAATGGGGTACAGAGCTAAACAAAGAATTTTCACCAGAGGAATATCAAATGGCTGAGAAGCACCTAAAGAAATGTTCAACATCCTTAGTCATCAGGGAAATGCAAATCAAAACAACCCTGAGATTTCACCTCACACCAGTCAGAATGGCTAAGATAAAAAACTCAGGAGAAAACAGGTGCTGATGTGGATGTGGATGTGGAGAAAGAGGAACACTCCTCCACTACCAGTGGGGTTTCAAGTTGGTACTAACACTCTGGAAGTCAGTCTGGCAATTCCTCAGAAAACTGGGAATGATACTTCCAGAGGACCCTGCTATACCACTCCTGGGCATATACTCAGAGGATTCCCTAGCATGTAATAAGGATACATGCTCCACTATGT
Organism: Apodemus sylvaticus; assembly: GCF_947179515.1. Taxonomy (NCBI): domain Eukaryota; kingdom Metazoa; phylum Chordata; class Mammalia; order Rodentia; family Muridae; genus Apodemus; species Apodemus sylvaticus. The sequence continues at coordinate 30,990,695 of NC_067477.1, forward strand.
TCATTGCAACCCTGTTTATAATAGCCAGAAGCTGGAAAGAGCCCGGATGTCCCTCAATGGAGGAATGGATACAGAAAATGTAGTATATATACACAATGGAGTACTATTCAGCCATTAGAAACAATAAATTCATGAAATTCTTAGACAAATAGATGGAACTGGAGAACATCATCCTAAGTGATGTAGCCCAGTCTCAAAAGAACACTCATGGTATGCACTCACTGATAAACGGATATTAGCCTAGAAGCTTGGAATACCCAAGACACAATGCACATATCAAATGATGCCCAAGAAGAAAGAAGAAGTGGTCCCCTGGTCCTGGAAAGGCTCAGTGCAGCAGTGTAGGGGAATACCGGGACAGGGAAGTGGGAAGGGGTGGATTAGGGAATAGGGGTAGGGAAGATGGCTGATGGGACTTTCAGGGAGGGGAGATCTAGGAAAAAGAAAAACACTTGAAATGTAAATAAAGAATATATCGAATAAAAGATAATATTAAAAAAAGAATCAAACATTTCATTGATTAATTTTTTGCCATTCATGTATGGTTCTATTCTAGGTCTCTGATCTATCCAGCCCCTGGTTTCTAGCCCCCCAGACAATGCTGGGCATGGGCTCCTTCTGTAGCACTGGTATCATGGTGGAAAAGTTATTGGTTGCCCACTTTTACAAGTTCTGTATGACCTTTTCCCCAGCACATCTTGCAGGCAGGACTAATTATAGGTCAAAGGTATTGTGATTGGGTTGCTGTCCCAGTCCCTACCAGACTAATGCCAATATTCCTCAATTTATTCCACAAAATAGAAACAGTAGAAACATTGCCAAAACCATTCTATGAGGTCACAGTCACCCTGACACCCAAACAATACAAAGATTCAATGATTCAACAAAGAAAAAGAACTACAAACTACAAACCAATTTCCCTCATGAACATTGGTGCAAAATACCCAATAAAATATTCATAAACCAAATCTAAGAACACATCAGAAGTATCATCTACCATGATCAAGTAAGATCCAACTTGCAAGATGATGCAAGGATGGGTCAACATACAAAACTCTGTCAATATAATCCACCATATAAACAAACTGAAAGAAAAAAATAGACGATTATCTCATTAGATGCTAAAATAGCCTTTGATACTTTTTTTTTTCAATACAGATCCAATTATAATACAAGATGTGATGTAGTAAGACTGAGGTAAGCCTAAGAGTGAGCATTTCTGATGATGGTCTAGAGTAGTAGTTCTCAACTTGTGGGTCCCAAACCCTTTGGGGGTTGAATAATACTTTTACAGGGATCACCTGAGACTATTGGAAAACACAGATATTTTCATTACAATTCATAACAGTACCAAATTATAGTGAGGAAGTAGCAATGAAATACTTTTATGGTGAGGGTGGAAGGGGTTCACCACAACACGAGGAACTGTATTAAAGGGACGAAGCATTAAGAGGACTGAGAAGCATGGGTCTAGAGTCTTAGCAGTGATACTAGTACTCAGCCTGTGCTTTGAGTGCAAGGTCTTAGCTAACCAGGGGAGTACAACTCGAAGAGCAGTGTGGATCTGTGTGGAAATCTATGGAATTGAGTTATGACATTTGGCAGTATCAGATATAATCCTTGAGGGAAGCCTGCAAGGAAAACAGAATTAGTAAAACAGGATTCAGTACAGAATCTATGAAAAGATAATATCTCAATGACATAATACATGCAGATGACAGAGATTAGAAATATGAGTAACTGCAAAATTGAGTGATACAAACTAGAGTTTGGGTTGAACATAGAATATAGAGGAACCAAAGTTTTTCTAGGAAGGTAAGACCCACCCCCTACACACACATACATACACACACACACACTCAGCTCCCAGTGAGACTGTTTTGTCCAATACTACACTGATCCATATTGTAGAATCATTTGAAAATTTAAAGCTTTTTTTGTTTGTTTGAGATGCAGATGGGTTCTCCCTACATAGCCCTGGCTGACCTAAAATTCTCTATGTAGACTGGGATGCCTTGAACTCCTAAAGACCTGCCTTACTCTTCTTACTAAGTGCTAGGTTAAAAGATGTGTGCTGCCACACCAGTCTGGAATTCTTCCTGAATGTTTGTAAAAGTCAGGGTCAAGGCAAAACCAGTGAGCCATTGCAGTCTTCACGAGTGAAATTTCAACAAGTAGATTAAAATTAATCAGACTAATTGGGCCTTTTCTGGGAGCAATGGAGAAAAATGAACACACGTAGAGACCAAAAAAGTTTGAACTATTGCTGAATTTTGTCTAACCTATGAGTTTTAAAGGCAAAAGGAAGGCGATCCCCCTGAAGGGCTATTCAAAGCATTTAAATGTGAGCTCGCCAAAGCATGGACTAATGTTTTAACAGCTGGAGTGGTTAAGCATCCTTCTGTTTTAACAGTTTTAATAGCCTATGACAAGAGGGCAAGGTTAGACACCCAAAGAGCTCAGCATCCTCAAGGGCAACACCTGAAGTGAGTGAGAATCTGTTCTGATGGAATGCAGCAGCAGTTTCTGTAGAACAAGGGTGTTTAATAGACCACTCTCTGCATTTAAATTATAGTGGGTTTGCCCTTCACTTAAACTTGACCAGCAGTCCCTGACACAGCTCTAAGGGATGATGCTGCAGTGTTGGGATACAGGAAGGAAAGCAGACCATTGTCAGCATGCACACAGCTCCCTCTTAGTGTATGGAAGCACAGGGTTGCTGCGCTCAGACAAGCACCACAGAAAGCACACTCGACTTTTGGCCATAAAGTGTGATACAGCTTAGGGATCATTGTGTCCATTCAGTTAAAATAGAAAGAGACCTGGGAAACAGAAGAATAGGATTCAAATCCTGTTTCCTGAATGTCTTTCCTATGTAAACTCTGAGGCCTACAATGCTCACTTATCTACAGACTTCCAGGTCTAGGTGTGTGTGTGTGTGTGTGTGTGTGTGTGTGTTTCTTTTGTACAGATCTTAAAAGCAAACATGCCATGAAGACCCGCCTTGATAGCCTATCTACTGAGACATGGGAAATACATTCCCCATGTAAGTTTGAGATGGAATACAGAGTCTCTCAGAGATCCATGCAGAAACTTTAGTGATCCCTCCTCCCATACACACACAATCACCTGCAGTGACTGTTAGGCCACAGATTTCTGAGCCTACCTGCAGGCTCTGATCTAGAAGGTCCAGAGGACCCAAGAGGTCTCATCCCTAACAAGTAGTAGGTGTCGCCTCCTCATGATGCTCATGACTTTAGAGCAACTGTTGTAGCAACCGTGTTCTCAGCCACAATTCTCCAGGTCACCTCTATTGAAAGTTATCCACAAGCTGGTTCTCGACAGACCAAAGGTGGGTATCATTAGCTGAGACAACTCAGGACTTAAATCAGGAGATAAAGGACAATAGTTGGTGGTAGTCTCCAGTAAGAGCAGTTAAACCCTGTTTACCTGAGACCATTGTGTTTCCCACTAGTAAAATTTTCAACTTTAGAGGTCCTTAAACCCCAAAATACATGTTTGCTTCTTCTATATCTACTTAAAACAGATTGAATTCTTGGCACAATGGGCTCCTAAAAAATCACACCCCTTTCCTGGAAGTGTCCACCATGGGAGAATCTCAAGGGAAGAAGTAACAGAGAGCTGACGAATATAAGCCCCATGTGTGTCAGGATCAGACAACCGAGGCTTGATTGAACTCACTCTTAATCTAAAGAATATGTTCCTGCTTTTTTTTGCCTGCTTGGTTTCAATCTGTGTCCCATTTGAATTCTTCCCCTTCAGAAACACAAGAACGAAAACTGCTGCTGTTGTCAAGACTGGAGGAAACTCAAGATCGAGACCTCCCTATAATATCTCCATGCAACAAAACATTGCCAGCTTCTTGAGCCAACAGCATTGAAGACATATATGAAGGCTCTTCTTGTTTAGGTCTAATGTTGCTATGAGATCCCAATATCACAAAAGGGTATAGTCCTATCTTCGTCTTTTCTAATGACATAATATACTTATATCATTATTGACATAAAAATACTTATATCAATAAAAAAGACATAGTTATTTTATAAAATGAAGTAATTAAGAGCCAGACAGTGGTTAGCACATCCCTTTAATCCCAACACTTGGGAGGCAGAGGCAGGTAGATCTCTGAGTTCCAGGACAGCCAGGGCTATACAGAAAAACCCTATCTCAAAAGACCAAACAATAGATAAATAGATAGATAGATAGATAGATAGATAGATAGATAGATAGATAGATAGATAGATAGATGATTGATAGATAGATAGATAGATAGATAGATAGATGATAGATAGATAGATAGATAAATGATAAATAGACTGAAAGTTTATCATTAATTACAACGGAATAGACAAGAATGATGGTAAATATAACTAATTTTCTGAAACAGTAACAACAAAAGTAAACTTAAAAATGAATTATTCAAATACTACTCAGGGTACTTTATTTTTAATTTATACTTTTTCTATGATAATGAGAACGAAATCCAGGGCTTTACAAGCCATATAGCACTAAACTATATCCATAGTCATTTATTTGTTTACCAATACATGCTAATCAAACTAAAAGAATGATACATCACTGACATCATATTGAACATGTAAATGGACTTATTCACAAATTACGTTTAACATGAAGGGTCTGCACTGATTTTAGAGCAGTACAACCTCACTCTCTCCCACTATTCTGAGACTGGCCGTACATCAATTGCAGTTCAAATTAATTTCCCTTTCAACCTCTCTTCTGCTTCCCTTCCAAGTCCAGTAAACACCAAACTCCTCAGTCACAAAATACTGCAGCAAGAGAATGTGGCCCCATCAAACCCTGATAACCTTTCTCACTGCAAGAATAATAGAACATGACTTTCTCAGGGCACTTCCATCAATTTCTATTAAATTTATCCCCCAAAAGCTGTCAAGCCACTCATTTTTCCTTCCTCCTATAGAGAGTGTGCGTGGATTGGGGGTGTGGGGTAAGCATAGACTATAAGAATGGGAGCTTTGGACTGAGAGCGGTTGGGAGGGGGATGGGCAGGGAAAGCAAGGGCAACAAATCCTCTATGACCTTTGTGGAACGACCACAATCACAGACACTTCACTTAATCTCACCAAGGCTATTAGGAGCTACATTTCCAGGTTGCATCTAGCTGCTCGGAAAGATAACTGCCTTGCAGACTGCAATATACCTCGAGAGAATTAGATTTCTCTAAGCCAAAGATTGAATCCCTCCAGCTCCCCGCCACCGCCCCTTCTTCACTGTAACCAGGGCCTCATGCATGCAATTTCATTTTCCTTGTGTACAGGCAGATGACGTCCTGCTAAGTCAGCCAGAAGTAGCTGAATACAGAAACCCTAGGATTTGTGATGTTATATGCCAGTCTGCTTGCATTGTTTTTCCTCTTTCTCCTACATGACCTGTTGGGGGGCTTGGGTGCGGGGGAGGCCTTCATCAGAAAAACAGCAAAAAACAACAAAAATACTCTCTTCAGCTCCAGGAGGCCATTCAGGAAAGGGAAGTGCTTTCTTTTGTTTTTGTTTTTGTTTTTTTACTTTTATCCTTCAACAATTTGCCATGAGACACTGAGACTTTTCAGCTGATTGGAATGGTTTTCTGGGTAGAGAGCATAGAATAGGGGAAAGATTTGCTGCCTGTAAACAACCAAATGTCATCTCAAGGTTAAAAACACAGCATGCAAATCAAGTTTTGCCGCTCCCTAGGCAGATAGTATGTCCCCTAAGGAACCTCCCCTCACTTTCTAGGCTGAGTCCTGTCTGGCCAGCTCTGTGCTCCTATAACATCCTGCCACCTGCACTACATCATTTCTGACGTCCTATTGCAGCGACTCGTTTGCATATCTGTTTCTTCTCCCCTATTCTAGGACCTCGTCTGGAGCACAGGCCGTATTTTTCACTTTTATCGACAACCCCTATACAGTATCTACATGTGGCCGATGCTCCACCTGGCTGGGTTGAACAAATGAGAAGACCTAAATCAATTTCTCATATATTCCTTCCAGGAATCCCATCAATTTGTTAACAAAGATACCCTCCCTGAAACTAAATCAAATGTGTGCGTGCAGAGAGACAGGGGCAATGAATGTGACAAGGAAAAACTCCAGAGGTATTAATCTTTTACAAAATAAAACTGTAAAGTAGGGTGTGACATTTGACAGTCAGATCAGAATTGTCAAACACCAAAGGTTGGGATGTACGCCTTAGTAAATCCCACCAGACTGCTTGAAGTTGTGAGTGCCTGTCCTCTCATGCAAACAGGACCAAGATATGGTAGAAGCACACAGGATAAAGTCTGCCTTTGAAGGTCTGAAGATGGGCTTGCTAGATATAGTTCATGATGTAGTGCAGATTTTTTTCCCACCAATCAAATCTAGCTATGCCCCACTCACCCAGCTCTCTGCAGGAATCCCTTTTACCTCTTTTCCCTCTATTCAGTTCCCCTTTCTTAAGCCTCCCAAACAGAAGGAACCTAAAAGTCACGAACTCATCACTTCACATATCAGGAAATAAGAATGGAATAAGGCTGAAAAGAATGCAGCCTCTGACTTACATGAAAGGTATCAACTAGAGAGTAAAACCCACCCTGCACTGGCTCCTTCCACTTATTACCCTGTCAAAGCCAACATTCCTAACAAGACCTTTTGAAGTGGAAATTTCTGGTTCTTTAGGGACTCAGTTGTGTCATGTGATGTTTTTCTAGAAATTGTCTTACGAGAGGATGGTTTGCTGAAACAGACACATGGAAGGATGTTTTGCTAAAAACAGACATGTGCTCTTTTCTGAAGATAGCTTACAAAAACCACATGCGATTTTTTTTTTGCTAGAGTAGATATTTGAGAAAACACAGGATGTTTAGAAAGGATATAAATATAGCCCAACAGACAGTAGACTGCACTGAGTGGTATTGGCATGGCTTACCATTCTTTGTTAGTCATCATTTGTCATGACTTCATGGAGAGAAATGCACCAAAAAACTTCTGATGGTATTCTGGTGGCTTCTTGTCACTTCTTCAAATTAGGGCTCATTGAGAGAGCCTTGTGGCTTCTTCTGGATCAACCTGCCGTTACTGACTCATGAATGCTGTTGTGAGACCTGCCATTGCTGATTCATAAATAGTGTTTGCCAGTCCTGAGCTTGCTGATTCATGAATGGTATTTGTGAGTGGATCGAGATGTCGCTACTGATTCATGTGAACTGAACTGCTAATATCCTGACAATGCAGATTAGATTTGCTCAAAAAAAAAAAAATGTTTCTAAACCAGCTCACATCCGGACCTCCATTGCTCTATTAACCTTTCCTTACCACCACTCTAGTGTGTGGTGGGCTAAAAAGGATATTAAAACATGTTAAACCCCTTATTAAAAGTAGGTTTTTAAAACATATAAGCCTACAACCTTCCAAGTGGCCAGAGTCTGCATTTTCTTTCACCTGACCCCTCTTAATAAATAAAATCCCCAGGCATTCAGGATTTTATACTCTTCTTTGCTCCCCAAACTTTGGTTCATGATCTGTCATTGACTTTAATATGCAAGGTTCTAAAACCTAATACCATATCCCAAATCCCAATGCTCTATCTCCAAACTCCCAGAAAAACAAGAGTTAATGGGGTTTTCTCTGATTCACAAAATCTCTAAAATTTGATCATGGTCCTCTAGGCATATTACCAGTAAAAATAATGAGGCAAAAGCAAAACCTGGAAAGCTAGTGTAATGTAGAGCAACTCTAGTAATATATAGGTCATAGGTCAAAGAAAGCCAAAGGGAAATAGGGGCTTAACATTGTAGAGTCTTAATGCTATCACCTTCTACAGATATTGTAAAATGGGTGTAAGGCATCTGGTCAGAGAGTTTTAGGCACTGTCATTCATTCCTACATTTATTCACTAAATATTTCTCAAGTGACCTTGTACAGTGCTAAACTTTAGTTTTTAAATATTTCTTTAAGAAATTTAGTATTTCAAAACATATAAGTGTTTTGGAGAAAGTAAATTTGAATGGTGAATTGCACAAGCACATGTATGCTATGGTTAGTCTTCACATTATAGAATGAGCTAAGCCTGGGTTCACATTCAGGTTCTGACAGATTATAACTGTCCCTTGAGCTCTCTCAGGCTTCAATTCCCTCTTCTGGAAATGGAAACTTTGGAACTAAACCCTATAACATTGTGCAGCTTAAATGAAATAACAAATGTAAAGAACTTGTACTAATTACTTTTCCTGTTTCTGTGACAAAAATTCCCTGGCAAATGCAGGAAGGGAAAGGCAGGGTTTATTCTACTCACGGTTCAAGGAAATGGGGCCAGTCCTGCTGCTCACATTGCAACAGCTCTCAGGGAAGAGAGAACAGGGATTGCTGGTGATCAGTGAATTTTATTCTTTCTATGAAACCCAGAGTCCAAATTATCCATCTTTAGGGTAGGTCTTCTCACCTCACATAACAGAATCAAACATCACCCCAGATAGGTAGGATCAGAAGCTGTGTCCCAGATGAGTTTAGAACTTGTCAACTTACAACTCAATATTAAGCTTCACCACCCTGTCCTTCATCAACCTGACAACCCACTAAGCCATAACCCGCCACTCTTGTCTCCATAGATTACTGGATGTCTCATAATACAAAATGCACTAGATCTCACTTTAAATGCCCCATATAGTTGTTGTTTTCCGTTTTTAAAATGTATTTGGAACATTAAGCATGATAGAAGTAGAAAAAAAATCTTATATGAAGTCCTCTATGAAAGGAAATTGTGACAAGTTCTTGATTAGACAAAAACTGTTCCATCTCCAAAGGAGAATATGCAGCTTAAGTGTGGCTTCATAGAAAGAATTGGGTGGTGTTCCTTCTGCTTCTGTTTTTTGAAATAGTTTAAAGAGCAATGGTATTAGGTCTCCTTTGAAGGTCTGACAGAATTCTGTACTAAATCCATCTGGTCCTGAAAGGTTTGTTGTTGTTGTTGTTGTTGTTGTTTTGTTGTTGTTGTTTGGTTTGGTTTGTAGACTTTTAAATGACTGCTTCTGTTTCTTTAGGGGTTATGGTACTATTTAGATGGTTTGTCTATCGCTGATTTAACTTTGGTACCTGATATCTGTCTAGAAAATTGTCCATTACATCTAGATTTTCCAGTTGTGTTGAGTATAGGCTTTTGTAGTAGGATCTGATGATTTTTTGAATTTCCTCAGTTTCTGTTGTTATGTCTTCCTTTTCATTTCTGATTTTGTTAATTTGGATACTGTCTCTGTGCCCTCTGGTTAGTCTGGCTAAGGGTTTATCTATCTTGTTGATTTTCTCAAAGAACAAGTTCCTGGTTTTGTTGATTCTTTGTATAGTTCTTTTTGTTTCTACTTGGTTGATTTCAGACATAAGTTTGATTCCTTCCATCTACTCTTCTTGTGCATATATGCTTCTTTTTGTTTTAAAGCTTTCAGGTGTACTATTAAGCTGCTAGTGTATGCTTTCTCCAGTTTTTTGTTTGTTTGTTTGTTTTTGTTTTTGTTTTGTTTTCTTATGTTTTGTTTGGAGGCATTCAGAGCTATGTTTCCTTTGATGAGTATGAAGTGTTCTTCCTTATCCTTTTTGATAACTTTTGGTTGAAAGTCAATTTTATTTGATATTAGAATGGATACCCCAACTTGTTTCTTGGGACCATTTGACTGGAAAATTGTTTTCCAGTCCTTTACTCTGAGATAGTGTCTAACTTTGACACTGAGATGTGTTTCCTATATGCAGCAAAATGCTGGATCCTGTTTTCATATACAGTCTGTTAGTCTATGTCCTTTTATTGGGGAATTGAGTCCATTGAGGTTAAGAAATATTAAGGAAAAGAGATTGTTGTGGCATTTTTTTAATGTTATTTTTATGTTTGTGTGGCTATCTTCTTTTGTTGAAACAAGATGACATTCTTGCTTTTTCTAGGGTGCAGTTTCCCCCCTTGTGTTGGAGTTTTCCATCTATTATCCTTTGTATGGCTGGATTTGTGGAAAGATACTGTGTAAATTTGTTTTGTCATGGAATATCTTTGTTTCTACCTCTATGGTAATTGAGAGATTTGCTAGGTATAGTAGCCTGGGCTGGCATTTGTGTTCTCTTAGGGTCTGCAGGACATCTGCCCAGGATTTTCTAGCTTTCATAATTTCTGGTGAGAAGTCTAGTCTAATTCTGATAGGTCTGCCTTTATGTGTTCCTTGACATTTTTTCCTTATTGCTTTTAATATTCTTTGTTTTATGCATTTGTTGTTTTGACTATTATATAATAGGAGGAATTTCTTTTCTGATTCAGTTTATTTGGAGTTCTGTAGGGTTCTTATAGGTTTGTGGGCATCTCTTTCTTTAGAATAGGGAAGTTTTCTTCTATAATTTTGTTGAATATATTTACTTTTTGCATTTTGCATTTTGCATTTTATTTGACTGCTGTGTCAATGTTTATTATGGTATCTTCTGCACCTGAGATTCTCTCTTCTATCTCTTGCATTCTGTTGGTAATGCTTCCATCTATGACTCCTGATCTCTTTCCTAGGTTTTCTAACTCCAGGGCTGTCTCCCTTTGTGATTTCTTTATTGTCTCTATTTTTAGATCCTGAATGGTTTGGTTCAATTCCTTCACCTATTTGGTTGTGTTTTTCTATAATTCTTTAAGGGATTTTTGTGTTTCTTCTTTAAGGGCTTCTACCTGTTTATCCATGTTCTCCTGTATTTCTTTAAGGGAGTTATTTATGTCCTTCTTAAAGTCCTCTGTCATCATCCTGAGATGTGATTTTTAAGTGCCAGTTTTGCTTTTCTGGTGTGTTGGTGTATCCAGGGCTTGCTGTTGTGAGAGAACTGGTTTCTGATGATACCAAGTAGCCTTGGTTTCTGTTGCTTATTTTCTTGCCCTTGCCTCTCAACATCTGGTTATCTCTGGTGTTACCTGGTCTTGGTGTCTCTGACTGTGGCTTGTCCCTCCTGCAAGCTTGTGTTTCAGTACTCCTGGAAGACCAGTTCTCTCCTGGAGGAATTCAGGTACAGAGAGCTGTGGCACAGGGTCAGCTCTGGGATGAGATGGAAACCGGAAGGTTCCTGTCCCCAGCTGTTCCTTGGTTCCTGTGTCCTGATGGCTCTGGGTGGGTCCCTCTTGGGCCAGGAATTTGAGCAGAAGTGGTGATCTTACCTGTGCTCACAGATGTGTTGACACTCCTGGGAGAGACCGTCTCTCTCCCAGTGGAGCACTCTGGCACAAGATCAGCTCCTGGCACAGACAGAAACTGCCCCTAAAGTTTGTAACAATGTTCACATTCTTTAAAAATCCAAAGATCAAAACTTATGCAAGGCTTAAGGCAATACCTTAATTTTGAGCTGCTATACATCAAAACACATGTCACATATGCCTAATCTATAATGGTATTTACTAAACACTCCCCTTCCAAAAGAGAGGACTTAGAGAAAAGCAAAAAGTGATGGTCAAAGTAAGACCAAACCCAGAAAGAACAAGTAATTCTGAAGCTCCATGACTAGAGGTTAGTGATAGAACCATCTAGATTCCAAAGGGCTTATGTAGCCCCAATCTGCTAGTTCTATCAGGTCTACTACCTCTCTTTCTCTCTTTTCTTTCTTTCTTCCTTCCTTCCTTCCTTCCTTTTTTTCTTCCTTCCTTCTTTCTTCCTTTCTTTCTTCTTCTTTTCCCCCTTTTCCCCCCTTCTTCCTTTCCCCCTTTCCCTCCCTTTCTCCTTTCCTTCCTTTTCTTTCTCTCTCCCTCCTCCTCTGTCTGGCACAACTGCCTTCTTCAGCAGTATGGTCCTTGCATCTCTAATATGCTGAGGTCTCCATTGAAATAGACTTTGTCTTCACAGCTTCACCCAACCGTCTGTCTCCCAAGATTTCTGGGAAGCAAGAATCCTGACTCTGTCATGCATTGTATTCAACCTTACTCACATTCTCAGGATACAGTCAGGATGCAGCCAGATTCATTGCCAAACATCACATCAATGGCCCCTATCCCAATTCCTGAGAGAGTGCTTACTATCTTCTGAAACTTTAAGTTCTGAACTTCCACTGTTCATAGTCCTCTCAACCTTTTGTCATCCAAGGTCCTACCACAATGACTCATTTCACTCTGATCACAGTATTCAAGGCCTTTTCTTCCCCAGTGTTCCAAATACCTGCACATTCTACCCCCAGACCAGTTTAAGAGACTGAAGACCTATGGCCAGGTGTATTTAGGCAGTGGCCCCACTTTTTCTATCAATTTTCTAAATGAGCTTTTTTTTTTTTAATTTATTTTTTTTTACTATTACTGTGATAAAATATCCTTTCTAAAGTAAAGGAGAAAGGGTTTATTTAGAATAATAGTTAAAGCATACAGTCTATCATGGCAAGAAGAAACAGGAACTTGAAGCAAGGAATCACCTCTCCAGTCAGAAAGCAGAGCAAGTTGCATTTGTGAATTCATCTTCCTTTCTCATTTTTAATGCTACCCAGGATCTGTGCCTTTGGAACAGGACCATACACTTTTAGTATGAGTCTTCCTATCTACCCCAAATTATGTAATTAACTAATATCTTATAGGCATGGTCAGAAGCTAACCTAATCAAATAATCTTTTGCAAACATAACCAGATTATCTCTTGGACAATTCTAGATCTTGGCAAGATAATTACTGATATTAACTATCCCAGTATTTTTGGGAGCAATATAAACATGTTCTATATATTTATAATTGTTATATTTATGAGGATATTTAAACTAAAGTAACCCTTACTACTAAAAGACAGGAATGGGATAGAAATGATACATGGTAATATTTATTTATTTCATTTCATAGCAATAAAAGTGTAAAGTTTTGTGAAGGAGAGAAAAGAAAATTGGGAAATTAACATACATGATGAGTGTTTTGGGGTTATCTTTGGTCTCTAAGTAACTACACTTAATTAATACAAAAAAGATAAGTGATTAGAATAAAGATTCACAAATGTAGTAATATAAATTGTCTAAGAAAACCATTTGGATGAAGGTTAATTCAGTGGGGTTGCATGGGGCCTGAGAGTCCAAATCTCTTATAGTTTCCTATTGATGGTTGTGTTACTGATCCCTAAATCACTTTTAGAGTAGAAAGAGGATAGGTATAATTATAACTACATATGTATGTACATGCATATATTTAACATGCTGCTAGTATGTATAAATATATGCACAATATGCTAGAGTCAGATGAATACATATTATATGTTTATATGTAAATATTCCCTTATGTTGGCAATAAAATAAACTGATGACTATTGCTATTGTTATTCATCAAAACAATGAATAGTTTTATAGATTGCTATGCTCTGTGCAAAATAGTTAGCACCTTCATGAGAGCTGCTGTAATTACTCTCAAAATACCTTCACAATTGGGCCTGTTGACTGTTGATATTTTTGTCTGGTAGAGTATGGGGTTGATCACTGGATGCTCATCTGATCTCAATCATTCCCTTTTCCACCTCCCAGTTAGCTGGCTATGATTCTCCCCTGATTGTATGTGGTCTTTTGGTCTTAGAAGGTATTTGGGATCATAGAGCAGAAGTGATTAACTGAACAGGAGACTCCAACTTTGCAGCTATGAGGATGTCATCATCTATGCTAGGGTAAGACTTTCTGACAGTGCATGTTCCTATAAATAAGCCCTCACCCATATGAGTAAGTAATTCCAATAACCTCACTGGTCCTTCAGTCTGGATGTTAGACCCCTATGAAAAAGGAGATGTTTGTTTACACTGCCCCAGGAAAAGTCTCCACAACAATGGAATGAGTGTGTTCCTTCTTTTGCCTTAGTTTCTTTACTTTAGAAAACGAAAATATTAAGCAAGATTTCTATGCTTGCTTCCAGCATTTACTTCTAATATGATTTGTTCTTTCTCTCTGAGGAGAGAAATAAATACAGTTGCCATTGCATGGAATTTAAAGGATACAAAGAAAGCTATTTTTGATCCTCAGGTACTTTGTTTACCTTGCCCTCTGGAAAATCCTCAGGGAGTCTGATGCTCTGGAGTCATGTGAGATAGAGGAAATGTAACATGTTTTTTTTAATCACCAAAATACAAATGTCAATGAAGAGATTATACACTGACACTATTCAGAAAAGCAGCATTAGAGACCTTCATGTGGAAGAATTCCATTCAGGTCAATGTCATAAACAAGGGTTGAAACACCCAGTTTCAGAGCTTTAGTAAGTCCAAGGAAAGGTCAGGTTCTGCGGAGAAGCAGGGCTACACAGAGAACTTTTAAAGGCATTGAGAAGAGAAAAGTCACCTTGGCAAATATTCAATCTCCAAGCAGCTTTCCAAACAGAAAAAAAAAAAAAAAAAAAAAAAAAAAAAAAAAAACCTCTTGGATGATTCTGCAACACGAGCTGTGTATGCAAATTGTTACTGTTTCCTTCTGACAGGTTGGTGTTATTTATGAGTTTACCAACCGCAGCTAACCTTTTACCCTGTCATATTTCTGTGCACTTGCAGAATGAATCCAGCTTGCTTAGCATCTTTCCTGCAAAGGGTTGCATGGAACTGGAGCTCTGAAAGCATCATCCCTGATAGAAATGCATTCACTGAGCCAAGAGGTTGCCCTGATGATGAAAGAATCAACTTCACAAACACATGAACTGGTCAACTTCACAAACACATGAACTGTTCTGATTTTGCTGGTCCCAAACAAACTTTTATGTTCTTTTTTAGACACTGTTTAAAGCAATTAAGTGTATCTATAAAAATAACAATGGCTTGGATATTCAGATTAGTATTTTTAAGTAGGGAGGGGAGGGAAAGAAGATAAAAAACACATGAGATCCACTCCAGAGTGTCTGTACAATCCTTTCCTTTAGTTCTGCTAATAATGTTTGCACTGACCTAGGTGCTTTGGTCAGTCCAATGTATAGTGCAGGACACTGCTGCAGAAAGACAATTTACACATCTATTTCAGAGCTTATGTTAAGATCAACAGTCCTGCTCTTGCACTGAGAAGTCATTATGAAAGCAAAGAATTGGGTTTTTTCCTCTATCATACAACTAATGGTAGATATTTATTCCAAGATTTAGATGAGTGCTTCTCTAAACACCTTGAATTATACCCATACTTGAGAATTGAGTCATTTGAAAAGCCTAATGATAAATGGTACTAAATGAGGCATGTGGCTAAATTAAGCATATCTATACATGTGCACATAATTACACTGAATGTGCATGTATAATTTGCTTGCAACAGTATCTCCATCTATACCTGAAACCCCAGGTGTCTTCAAAGGACAGCTTTGTGATGTCATCCCATTAATAGAGATTTGTTGCCATGGGGATATCTAATTCTTTCTCTGAATCACATTTAGTTCTGACAATTAAAGCTACAAAACTTCAATTAGGCTGTGGACTCACTTCCTTCCAGTACTTACAAATGTGAAAGTTATCAAGTTCCAAGAATTTGATACCATTTTGCCTGAAAAGGCATTTAATTTCAGATATATTGCCCTGAGGTATATATACTTAGGTCAATATATTTTCATTTCTTTTATTTCCCATATCCTACATCACAAAATTATATAATGTTGAATACTGACAACTCAAGAGCAACTATGAAAATTCTATCATTTTATGTTTTTCATCATTGCATGTTTCAAATAGAAGGGTCTATCATGATGAGAAATAGGAACTAGAGGGTTGAGTAGATATCCTTCAAAGGCAATAATGTCTTGGGAAAGATTTCAAAAGCAGTAGAATGATCCACCACCCACCATGAAAACTAAAATTCCCTTCTCTCTGGCCCCACTAAGACAAAGCACACATGATATTCTCTGGCTAAGAGTATACTAAACAATCTACAGGTTGTTTGGGCTGGAGTTGAAGCATGTAGAGACTAAAAGCTAGAGCCAGTAGAAGAGCCAACATGAAAAGGCAGAGCAGATAACCTAGCTAAATAATGAAAGAAAACATTTCTGGGTTTTGCTCAACGTATAATGCTTTCTCCCAAACCAAGATGTTCACAAAACAAACATCTTTCTTTTTAATGTCTCTAAACATTCTATAGGTCTTGTTGCCTAAACACAGGAGGAGAATGGATCATGTCAGGATCCTCAACAAGGCTATAATGTTAACCATGCAGCATTTTCTAAAATAGAAATTTCCCTGAATGCTTTGTGGTCAGAGCACACCTATGATTTGGATCATTCCAACAACTGTCAAGACAAGAGAAAGCAAGGTAAGATTGTGTTCATGAACAAAACAAATTTTAAATACCCCTTCTCTGCTGAATGACCAAAGCTGTTATTATTTTAGCAAGGCAAAAGAGGTTCAAAGTAAGTCACACCAGAGTTCTGGCCCCATCATGTTAATAAACAAATTTCATGATATATATCATCTATCATTAGCCTACTTTTTAAAAGTTTCAACTATATTTCTGCCTAGAAACCAATGCAGTATTAATGATGAGGTCTTAGTTTCTGCTGATGACAAATTTCCCTCTAATAATGAATTTTTCAAGCTATGTATTTGTCAGCTAGGTGACCTTGATCTCTAATCTCCCATGTACCCAATTTCTTCAACAGAAAATTGTGCTAATAGGAAGGCTTATTCAATAAGTGCTTTCTCTGTGCCAGCCAATGTGATGCTTTTAAGTATTAACTCACTGAGTAATATTCACACACAATGAGGAAAAAACTATTACAGATCCCACTTTGCTGATGGGACAATATAATACACCGCAGGGACAGAGAACTTGTCTAGCATCACATAAACAATAAGTGGTTGGGCTGGTAATTTGAGGTCAGGCTGTTAGAATTAAAAGTTTTCTGTTCCCCAACTCACCTACAAAACTTTGGACCCAAAATGTATACTGCCTACAAGAAATGCAGGGATGGAGGATGGAGCAGAGACTGAGTGAGTGACCAACCAATAATTGGCACAACTTGAAATCCACCCCATGTTCAAGCACCAACCTCTGACACTATCAATGATACTCTGTTATACTTGCAAACAGGAGCCTAGCATGATTGTCCTCTGAGAGTTTTCACCCATCAGCTGACTCAGACAAAGGTATACACCCACAGCCAAACAGTAGATGGAGCTTGAGAAATCTTATGTAAGAATCAGAGGAAGGATTGCTCTCCTTCAAGGTGCTCCACAGGAAGACCAACAGAATCAACTTACCTGGACTTTTGGAGTTCTCAGAAACTGAACCACCAACCAAAGAACATACACATGCTGGACCTAGGCCTCCCCAACAACATGTAGCAGATGTGCAGCTTGGTCTTCGTGTGGGTACCAAACAACTGGAGCAGAGGATATTCTAAAAGATGTTGCTTGCAGGTGGGATATGATTTTCTAGATGGGCAGCCTTGTCTGTTCTCAGTAGGAGAGGAAGTGCCTAGCCTCACAGAGACTTGAGGTACCTTGGGGGGATACCTAGGGGGTTCCCACCTGCTCAGAGGAGAGAGGCAGAGGCAGGGGGTATAGGGGAAGGATTGTAGGGGGAGACAAGGAGGGGAGAGTGAGCAGGATATAAAATGAATAAAAAATATTTTTTTTTTAAAAAAGAAAATTCTCTGTCCCTTTGTGCATTTTATTGTCCCATCTGCAAAGTGGGGGCTATGAGAGTTTCTTCCTTATTGAGTATGAAGATTACTCGAAGAGTAAATACTTAAAAGCATCACTATGGCCGTCACAGAGGAAGCACTTCTTGAATAAACCTTTTTATTAGCACAGTTTTCAGATGTAGAAACTGAGTGGATGGGAGATTAGAGATCAAGGCCACCAGTAGGCACTAAACAGAATTTCTCTAATCCTAACACTTTCCAAGCAAGAAGCTAATTTGACTTGTGTGTTACTCAACTATTGGTTTACTACAAGGTGGCCACAAAGAGCACATGTCTCAGTAAATGGATAAATGAAACTGAATCAAATCAAGGTTTTGCTCACCAACCTATACTCTGTGGCTTTAGACCATGCCTCCTAGAGAAAAGCATTTTTCTAATTTGCACAGATACCGTGGGGGCTAAAGAGACCCTGCTCCATCTCTACATGCCTGTAAAATGAGATTTTGTTCACCTTCCTTTTCAGTTTGTTACAACAACCATCTAATTATACAACCATTTAATGAGTGTCATTATGCACTGTAGTCAATGTCCCCTATTCTTCCTGATATATGGGCAGTCATTAGTGCTATTGAAAAACTCTGATTCTGGGGCACCATTCCAAACCAAATACAGAATAATGATCTCTGGGCCTGTGGCTTAAAGGAGCTAGAACAGTTCACAGCATTCAATTCTGTAGAGTCATCAAAAGCACATTATTAAACCTGTGAGCTAAGGAGCATTTAGAGAGCTGAACTTTGACACACTGTGACATTCTATGCCTTCATCCTACATAGTTAGCTCCCGCAGTTATATTTCTTTGCTAAGTACTACATCTTAAAGCAGCCACTGGGTGAAGTTGAGATACCTGAGTTCAAACACTGGCTTCACAACTTGACTCTCTGTTTTTGACCTTGAAGGCTAGTCAGTTGAGTTCTCAGGGCTTTTGCTTTTCGTCTGAGCAGTATGGACAGTGTGTGTGGGGTGGGGGGAGGCTAGCCTCTGGCTCCATGGGGATGTTGTGAAAATAAATGAGCTATAGGGCTATAGCATCACTTTAAGCTCTTAGGAATGAAAGTGCTTAAAGAGACATAAGGTTTCAATAGCTACTCTTTAAATTCTTTTCAGCCTTGCAAGTGAGAGATAAAGGCTCCCAGAATATGGTCCCACTGCCTCATTTTGCTCATCTGACTGATACTCTGCCTCTTCTAAACATTCAGAAAGTGTATTGTAATTCCCACTGTTGACTTGAGAAAATTAATAAGGATCTGCCATATCCTCAGGCAACAATGAAAAACAGCCGTGCCCTGTGTGGGGCGAATTACCTGCCACCAGTTGGACATCACACAATGCATGCCCCTACAGGGGCTATGAAAAATAACTCTCATGAAACAAAGAAAGTGTCACATTCCATAAAAGAAGAAGTTGCTAGGATAAAGTCCTCAGCTAGAATATTGATCTAACAGAGTTGAAAAGTCCAGAGATAGAAAAACCCCAGTATTTTCTTTTAAGAGAACTAAAGCTGCATTTTGCCAGCATCAGAGATATTCTCTCTGAAAGTCAAGGCAGTTCTGAAAAAGAATTACAAATAACCAGCCAGATACTCTCCCCTACTTCTAAATGAAGAGTCCCTGACAAGTGATACTGATAAGTTCTATGTATCCTGTCACTTTGTCTTGCTTAAGGAGGCACCATAATCCATGGAGCTCACAGAAAGCCTTCTGTGGCTTCGATCCCACTCTAACATTCAGGAGAAAAGGTGACAGCCATAGATTACAGGAAAACACTACATTGAAGAGATATTTACAATAGGTAGCTCTAACTAAAGATGTATTTTGGCAAGAATTAACTAGAAAGACACATTGGCATACTGACATGTATTTCTAAGCTAGGGGATAAAGCTAACATCTTTGTCTTGGTCTCGTTGAATTCCACGTTTACTTATAGGCTTTGGTGTACTTCATTTACTCATTCAATAAATATTCATTGAGCCATGTAATAGAAATCCCAGGTGGTGCCCTAGCTGTTCTACACTCCTTCCCTGCTTTGGGTAGCAAGCAGCTAACCAAATATAGCCAAGATTTCCCTTCTAATAGTACAAGAAGTTGTGGTGACCTAAGTCCTCAGGAATGGAAATGGATAGAAGTGATAGAGGACAAATTCAGCATTACTTGTTTCAAATGAAACCCTTAACCTTGAATCTGATGTCTTCAAACGGTACATTGAAAATAGCAAAGTTGAAATGAATTACCTGTCAGGGATTTTCATGTGAACCAGAAATAAGCATCTATGTTTTGGATTATCTTTGTTACTTCATCTTAGCCTGTTCCTTCATGAATTGGTGTGCCTCTAGATAACATACCTGAAAAATGTAATGCTGATTATACTTAGCAAAATACACTAGGTGTATGACCCCCCCCATGCCACGTGGAACATATATCCTGATGTCTTTTATCTGGGAACCACAACTGTCATGATACATGCCTACTGTAGTTAATTAAAATGAAGCAGAACAGTAAACAGCACAGAGTAGTAAACTAAGATCTGGGCTATTGCCATGTAGATATAATACCCCATTCTTGTTCACCCCATCAAAACCACATCCTTGCATAAGCTATATGACTTATGTAAAATGAAATTTCATCTTCATGAATCAGAAATGTCATAAATAATATTCTTCATTGATTAAAATTTAATTTAAAAAAGTGTGCTGTGTTAGAATGGTGACTCTTTCATACAGATCACACCAGGCTAGCACAGTTCCATGGGAGAGGCTTATTGTGGAGGAGGACAAAAAGGGGCGACAATGAAGAAGGAAAAAGAGAGAGAGAGAAGGTCAGAGGGCTCTGCCTTTTATTTGGACTGTGATGCAACTGCACGCAAAGTGCACAGGTAAAGGCGGGCTGGTGGACCAGGTAGACACTGGGAATGTATGGCCATTTCCATGGCAAAAGATGCATGGGTCCTTTCATAGTCACCTAGGGGTGATGTCACCATCATTGCTGGATTCGGAGGTGACCTGTGACCATGAAGGTGTGTGTCTCTTGACTATAAAGCCAGTTCCTGATGCCAACATAGTGGGCATGTATGTGTTAGAAATTTGGGGCTTGCAAACTTAATCAATGTTCAGTCATTCTACTATCAATCTTCTGTCTAAATTACATGGAGATAAACAGGAAGAAAATATGCAAACATCAACTTATCCACACCATGTCCCATTTATTTTAAATGTTTAGTACCTTGAGAATTTTGTATAGTGTGTTAGGTAACAAAATCAAATCTCAGAAATAAGATACAAACCTTAGTAAGAAGCTGAACTAGAAGTTGTTTCAAGATATCTGATTCCAAAGCTCATCCTTCTGTATCAGACACATCATAATCACTGCATTCTTCAGCCACTAGTCCAATATGAACAGTTCGCCAAGGTCTTCCTCCCGACTACTATACAGATAAACTCTTGGGAGAGAATTACTCAGCTCTAGATTCTAGCAAATAAGCTGTTATCCTTTCCCAAGTTCTCATGGGCATTTTCACATTGATGCTGAGACTCAGTAAACACTGCATTATAATTTTTTCAGCTTGAATAGTATTCAAAATTACAATTTGAACACTTAACAAAGAATATATTTCTGTTCAGGATGTAATAAGCTTCCTCTTGGTTCCCAGTTACTCTATCAACAATTATCCTGAATAATTTTGGTATGAATAAATGAATGTGTATTGAAGCCGAAGTATAGAAATACCTATCAAGGTGGCTATTTGTTAGATTAAGGCATTCTGT
Organism: Apodemus sylvaticus; assembly: GCF_947179515.1. Classification (NCBI taxonomy): domain Eukaryota; kingdom Metazoa; phylum Chordata; class Mammalia; order Rodentia; family Muridae; genus Apodemus; species Apodemus sylvaticus. Next base: position 31,012,069 of record NC_067477.1, read on the forward strand.
TTCAAAAATAAATGAAAAGCAATGAAATACTTAGTAAAAATCCATCAAGCATAAGAACATAATATACAATAGGCTCATATGGGAAATAAGCATTTTCCAAAAGTTATACGTCAATTGCTTTGACCTCAAAGATATAATGAAATGTTATACATCATTTGTAAAGGTCCAGTTCCCAGAAGCTATTTTCAGCCTCAGTTGAAACTGAAATATTGGAAATGTTAGAACAATCATACGCATGCAAGCAAACACACACACACACACACACACTCACACAACATCAAAAAGAAAACACCAAGATTTTGTTGTTTGGTTAAAGTAGGTTTAATTAACAGAAGACATAAGTACTGATTTCTAAAGACCCTAAACATATTGACTGTGCATTTTCAGTGAGTTTAGAAGTTCAAGGCATCTATTCTTTATTCGTTCTAATTCCACATCAAAGCTCCCAGCTTCACTTCTCTCTGATGGAGCTACTGCCAGCAATGCCTGGCCCAGAATAGTCTGGATTAGTGCAATAAAGAAAGGGTGGAAAATCTTTCTAAGATAAATGAGAACAAACTGGAAACAAAACAAACAAAAATGCTGTGAGTTGCATACAGAAGGTTAAAGGGAAAGAAAAGTAATGTCTTGTGGGAAATTTACTGGCCTATATTTGAGAAAATAAAATTATGGGGCCAAAAACTTCATAAAGCTTTGTATTTAAAAAAAAAAAAAAGGAACAGGAAATTAGTGACTCAATAGTCTCCCACATCAAACAAGAAAAAAAATATATCAGCCAAAGGAAATTCTATCATTATGAAAAACAAAAAACAAATACAGACAACAAAGGATGGATCTTGGAGAACATTCAATTTACATAAATAGGCTAATTGCAGCCTGCTTTACATTAAAATTCAGAGACACTAAACTGATGTGCACCATATCTATGAAAAGCAGAACACAAAGGGATAGGGAAAGGTGGCTTATTGGCGGAGGGGTGTTGTTGTTGTTGTTGTTGGGTTTTGTTTTTTGTTTTGTTTTGTTTTGTTTGTTTTAATTTCCAGGAATTATAGAATGTAAAATTCCCTGAGATGATGCCCATCCAACAGCTATCATGGCAAACTAAGTACTTGACAAGGAAAAATGTAAAATTAGCAGGGAAACTCAGTGACTATTAAATAGGTGTTTACTAGTAAGATGAGTGAGAGCAATTTTTTCCTAAATTGTAGACATAGTTTACTCAAACTTCCCCTTTCATCAGTTTACCTCTCTTGCCTTCCTCCTCCTCTTTTGAGCCTCTCCCATACTCCATCCTCACCTGATCAGTCAGCAAAATGACCATCAGAACCAAGGACAGCAGCCCTTGGTCTCTCGGGGATTTCTGCTACTGCTTATGTCTATTGGTTCAGGGGCTTGTTTGATCTCAGACCTCAATCCTCCAGAGCATTCCCCACAGCTATAAGCCCTGCTTTTCCTATTCAAAGTATGATCAATTCCATAGACAGAAAACATGCTATCCTCTGAGTAAACAACCAACAAAACCTATGGGTTGGAAAATCTGAGGGCTGAAAATGAAAAGAACTGTAAAACACTGCTTCTGTCTTCATTCCAAACTCCTCTTTTAAAGATTAAAAAACACAGGCCACACAGACTTCCTCTAAACAGATAAAATTATGGGCCTAGTGGAGTTTGAGTCTAGATATTATGGAAATGATACCTATTTTGTGTCCTTAAAAATGTTAGACTTTTTCCCCTTGGTTGTATTAAACAATCCTTGGAGTTTATCTATGAGTGTGCCAGTTTTAACATATAACATTTAAAGAAAGACAAAGCCAAGATAAGAATTGAACTCAGGCTGTAAGGCTGGTCTAGAAGAGTTTTAGCTGATGCGCCATCTTGCCTGCCCTAAAAATATTTTTTAAAGTGTCCACTCTTTAGTTCTATAAACAATTTGAGGGAGGGTGAAAGATTTCAGCATATCTTTCTAAATATGCTGAAAGGTACTATACTCTAAAGACGTAGCTGTAGTTAAAATAAATGTCAGTGAAGTATTCAGCCATATATGAGACACTTATATCATTACCAACCAAGGATCTGTGTTCACGACAGAAAGGGTAAGTGAGAAATTATAAAAACCCAGAGGTCAAAGAGAACCAGACTGAAACAGTGTCTTCTAGTCATCACAAACTCAGATAAGCCTGTTGTCTGTACAAGATCAAGCCAATCAGCCCTCTACCATGGACATGGTGAGGACACCCTCACAAACTCCCACCACTAAATGAGGAGCTATAGTCACTTGATGTCTTCTGCTGTTAGGAATGACTGTTTTATTTATGGATATAGCTCCTGTAAGTTGACCATGCTCCAACAGATGGCCCTACAGTCCATGAGGATATCAGTAGTACGTTGGACTTATGGTGTTCTGAAATGAACATGAAAGATGAAGATGAGAAGAACAACAAGACGAACAATAGTGTGGTTTGTATATATGCTTGACCCAGGGAGTGATACTAATAGGAGGTGTGGCCTTGTTGAAATAGGTGTGTCACTGTGGGTGTGGGCTTAAGACCCTCACCCAAGCTGCCTGGAAGTGAGTCTTCCACTAGCAGCCTTCAGAAGAAGATGTAGAACTCTCAGCTCCTCCTGCACATGCCTGCCTATGCTGCCCTGCTCCCACCTTGATGATAACAGACTAAACCTCTGAACTTGTAAGCCAGCCCAATTAAACATTGTTCTTTATAAGACAGTCATAATGTCTGTTCACAGCGGTAAAACCCTGACTAATACAAAGAGTAACAAGAAGAATAACAACAGGAAGAAGGAGAAAGAAGAAGCTTGAAGTTGGGATGCAATGGAGCTACATGGATGCCCCTGGAAGAAGTTAAGAGGAAAAGCGGTGACCACAATCACACTACAACCTAGGAAATTCTCAAAGTATTGTTAAAAATATTATTGCTTGCTGACAGTTGAATCCAACCATTGAACTGAAGTTGGAGACCCCTATGGTTGAATTTGGGGAAGAAGAAGTAAAGAAACTTCTTTTTAAAGAAGACCAGCAGTCTCAACTAACCCAGACCCCAGGGAGCTCCCAGAGACTGAGCCACCAACCAGGAGCATACACGTGCTGGTCTGAGGCCCCAGGCATATAAATAGTAGAGTCTGCCTGGTCTGGCCTCAGTGGGAGAAGATACACTTACTCCTCAAGAGACTTGAGGCTTCAGGGAAGGAGAAGGCCTAATGGTAGAGAGCACCCTTTAAGAAGCAAGGGAGAGGAGAAATGGAGTGACAAGCTATGGGAAGATCGAAGCAGGGAAGGGGCAATGACCGGAATTTAAGTAAATAAATAATTAAATTGAAAAAGTATTATTACCTGTCTTTAAAAATGTTTGAAGTCGAATTAAACAAAAGGATATTATAAGAGAGCAAACAAATTGTAAGCCTTAGTTTTAAATCTCAGTTCTGCTCTTCATAAAAGACCCAGGGGAAATTAACTAAATGCATCTGAAAATGGATGTCATGGCGACAATAACATATTCTTCCGAGAACTGCTTTAATAGAAGTTGGAAATATAATTCAGTCTGTAAAATCGTTATCACTAAAGCATGGAGACCAAAGTTTGGATCTCTAGCACCCATGTCAAAAGCCAGGCTGGGGGCATATGCAGATAATCATATACTGGAGAGGCAGAGACAGCATGATCCCTGGAGCTAACTGTTGAGCTCCAATTACAGCAAACATTCCAGAAAACTAAGATAGAGACCCAGTTGAGGAAGACATCCTGGCAGTGAGCTAGCCCTAAACACTAAGAGCAGCTGACAGTCACTAATGATCAGAATGCACAGAAGTAGCTCTGTAGAGCTGGCATCTTCAAAAAATGTCTCAAAGTGCAATGGAAGGGAAAACTGGGAGAATGTGAAATGGTAGAGCTGTAAGATCAGAAGCAAGCCACTTTGTCTGAACCACTGAGGCAGTCATCTGAGAAACAGCTCATAGCTGCTTAAATATGCTGTACCCAGAATGTTTAGCACAGTGTCTGACATCTAATTGGTGCCTAATAAATGTGTCTAATTGATACGTTGATAGAAAAAAGGATTAGCACACCATAGTGGGAAAGATTCATAATTTCTATCATGTCCATGACTCCTCCATATCTCTACCTCATTCGGCATTGTATGTGGTCCTATTTAATTAAAAGGAGAGCCAATTTGGAAAGGGATGTTCAGAGATAAAATGAGAAAAATGCAGTCACAAAGTGTAATCACTTTATATTACTTCTATTTGACAGGATTAACACAGTCTTGTATGTTAATTGTGGTGTCTTCTGTTTCATATGTGCATATAATTTATGTTTCTAGGGACATGATTTGACTAACAATCTGTTCAAATCCATGAAATAAAACAGTATGTATGAATCTTTCTTTTACACTAAACCAACCATACAAGCACAATACACACTCACATATTTCTAGCTTAATCTTTGTGTATCAAACCTCATTTTAAAAAGAAATAACTATAATACATTATGAAAAATGCATTGACTGCTAAGATGCTCTACTCTTTTTACAATATCTCCCACTTATGGCTTAAAAAAAAGTTTTGTTTTTTTTTTTTCCATTTCACAGTTTAGATTGGTGCTTAACTCAATGCTGCTGTCCACAGCCAAGTACATACAGACAGTTCATCTCTTCCTTGTCTAATCTATTATAATTTCAATTGACCTTCAAAGGGCTTTGTGTCTTCCCAGGGACTCAGTGCATCCAGTTTGCTCCTGACCCCTCATTTCTTGGCATCCATGTTACAACAGGTGTGAACAGATTCAGACAGGTCCACAGAGCCCATGGTTCATTGCTGGCACAAGATAAGGATTATCTTCCTGCAGCAGATAACTCCAATAACATTTTCCAGGATGCCAACTTCCAATTAGTGTCATCTTTTACTCCATGTCCTAGGGCAAAAGTTCAGCTTGCAGTGAGTAGACATCTGAGAGAGGCACACGAATGCCAGAAACAGAGGCATGTCAGCTTTCTTCCCATCATCAAGGAAGGCTAGTCTGTCCACCGAAGACACAGTCACTGCTGTTCAGCGCAAGGTCAACCCCTTGTTCGTAAACAGGGATGCTAATTTACTTTCCAACAATGAAACCAAATGTGCCTCCAGATGTTGAGCTTGGAAGCAATTGTGATTGCCCACAGTTAAGATTCAGAAATTGTCCTTGGGCAAAGAATGTCCATACAAACCGACAAATCCTTTTGGGCTCAAAGTGGACTTTGAATAATGAAGACTTTGTAGCAAATAAATTGGTATAGTACATTCCCTGCAAATACTGGGCTGTATTTCCTACGTATAATATGAAAGGGAAAGGTGAGAGCCAAAGAGGAGACAGTCTACGTAAGTCTATGCTAACACAATGCCATTAACATATGTCTATGCTAACATAATGCCATTGGTTGGTTCAATACAATCAAAAGTATCTTAAAGACTGTTGCATCAAGTTAATTATTGTTATTTTGTTGTTACTGATTGTTATGGGCTTCTAGATTGCTTGGTACTTTCCCTGAACAAACGTTATAAACAAGGTTATCTACCTGTGTGCACGGAGAGCCTGCATAAAGGTCTCTCTAAAACACCAGTCTTAGGGGCATGGAGACTATGAGTTTGATGGCTAAATTTTTTTATGTTTTTTTTAATTGGATATTTTCTTTATTTACATTTCAAATGTTATCCCCTTTCCCAGTTTCCCCGGAAACCCCCTACCCCATCCTCTCTCTCCCTGCTTCTATGAGGGTGTTCCTCCCCCCATCCCACTCCCACCTCCCCACTCCTAATTCCCCTACTCTAGGGCATCTATCAAGCCTTCATAGGACCAAGGACCTCTCCTCCCATTGATGCCTGACAAGGCAATCCTCTGCGACATATGCGGCTGGAGCCATGTAAACCAGGAGCAGCAAAGCCCACAAGTTTAATCACTAAGCTTAAGCCAGGAACACAGCATCCCACCATATGTAACAGCACCATGAGAGTTTTTATGGTTGTGGTAGCTAGTGGTGGTTTGTTCTTATTGTAGAAGTTGTTTCTTCTTCTTCTTCCTCCTATTATTATTATTCTCCTCCTCCTCCTCCTCCTCCTCCTCCTCCTCCTCTTCCTCCTCCTCCTCTTCCTCCTCCTCCTTCTTCTTCTTCCTCTTCTGCTGCTGCTGCTGCTGTTGTTTTTCAGTGAGATTTCTGGCCAGCTTTGGTCCACTCTCTCTAAAGTAACATTCTCTGATAATTTGCTATTAACCCTTTCAATCTTTCTCCTTTTATCACATTCAAAGACAATATTTAATTTTAGTCATAACAGATGTTGTTATTGCTATTGAATACAAAATGTAAATAATTAAAAAGTTAAGGATATCGATGGAATGGATAGTTTTAAAAATAAACATGGGTTGAAAAATTTTAAATATATAGTTCCTTTGTAAACAGATCTATATCTTTTTGCATCGCTGATATACATACATATATATGCTTATATATATATGTTTATATATATATGCTTAAATAAACTCTGAGGTAATCTAATTAAATCTTTTATTCTATACCAGGTATTTGGACTCTGACCTATTTGGTAGCATACCCTGAGCTATTGATTGAAGGATTAGGTCTATATCTACCAATTCTTTTACAGAAATAGCTTCTTATGAGTCTTTGCCCATTCTATCATTCATATATAATTTTTAACTGTATAATCCCACAGGCCATACCTATGAATCAGAAATACACTTCCCCATTCTCCTTAATCTTTTCATGTTATAAAAAGCTATGCCTTCATCTTGATTTACTTTCTTCAGTTCAAGGGGTTGGGGAATGGATACTAAAAACCTACTCTCATACAAAGACTAATTCTCAATACAGATTCATGCCAACTGTTACATTTTGGTGGTCCCCTCCTCCTTAAGTCCATCTAACATCTCTGAATTTTATCAATAAGAGATGAGGCAAAACAAGAGTCTTGTTTGTGTGGGTCCAAAAGGAACCTGGGCTTTGGAACTAGGGACATCTGATTGCATCTACCTCCCTACTGAGCATGCTGCTACAATGAGAACTTATATCAGTTATTTAAATACCTCCTGCCTCTGAAGATTAGATAATATAATGCAAATTAGGACATTAAGGAAAATATTTGGGAGATAGATAGATGGATGGATAGATAGATAGACAGATAGATAGATGATAGATAGATAGATAGATAGATACATAGATACATACATAGATACATAGATACATAGATACATACATAGATACATAGATACATAGATACATACATAGATACATAGATACATAGGCAGACAAACCTCCACTGTTTCAAGTTACAAGATTTATGGGTAATTATATTTAATTGATAATTATAAATTATCAGTGAATTAAGTGTACTGTTAGATTTAAAGAAATCAAATTATGTTATGTGAGAAATTTGAAATATAAAGTTGAAATGTATCTTTAAAAACCTCCCATTTTTGTCTTTTGTAAAGTCTTTCTTGAAGTCATCCAGGGGTATGGCTTGAAGGCAGCTCTGCTCAATGCTGACCTTTTTACAGTCTGACTGCGAACACCAGTCAAGTCTCCTGGGTTCAGAGTGCCAAGACCCTTTTCTGCTTATGTATTTATTCTTGCCTCCTTATAGAGAGCTTGGTCTGAACCTGTCCCATTTAGTGTACAAGGTTAAAAGACCAAATGAGAACCAATGGGCTCAACTGAGCTAACAAGGATTTTTTGAAATGTGTAAACTGTGAAATCCACAGATCTGACTCCAAGCAAGAAAGAGGGCAGATATCTTGAGCATGAAGCTGCTGGGTTTTTTTTTCCCCAGTCACTTTTCTAAGTAGAAGTGCCTAGACATTCCATAACATAGATCAATGAATTTAGCCGAAGTCTGTGCTGGGCAGACAAAGTTCCACATAATCATTTTATCTTGTTAGGAGCTAATCTACTATGATAGACTTTTTACAGATAGCCCATCAATTAGAAATGTCATATCACATAACTAATTCCAAATTATTAGTTATTGATGGGGCAATAAGAGTGTTGACATGGCTATCTGTCTTTTTTCATTGCTGCTAGCTATGCACAATGTTTAAACTGAACCAAAAAAAAGTCCACTTTTTGATGTTACAGCACTTTCCTAGCTTCTTTGTAGATTATCATCAAATCAGAACTAAATGTTGATCATTAAAACTGCCCAAGCATTCCCACAAATACATAAAATGTAGCACATGTACAAGAACAGAAATTATGGAAAACAATAAAAGGGGAAATTGTAATAAGGGAAAAAAGATAAACTGTAAGAGAAACAGAAGAAATATTTAAGAAGTAGCTGCCCATACATCATGATGGTGGCTGAATGTCTTTGTTCGATCATAAAAAGGTATTTCTCAAGTCAAGAGTAGGTTATAGGTTCTGTTAACATGTTAACTGTTTTCCTGGAGTTTTAACTAATGCCTCATAGCAGCTGGAAGATCTCTCTGTTCCCCTTATATGCTTGATACAAGAGTCTAAATCGGAAGGCTGTGAAATACCAGCTCGGTTTATAATTGTCTCATCAGTAAGTTCTCTTGGATCAAGCCCAGGTTCAGTGTCTTCATTTGATTGACAGTCTTCTGGAGAAGTGTCCAACTGGGTAGCCCCTGTGGTCACAATGTTGAAAATACTTACTTTCTGGCTCTTAAATTTTTCGCAGACCCCTGATTTAAATACTGACACGTTCTGCCAAATTTCTGATACCTTCTCTCACTGCAGAAATATTTATTGGATGTTTGCTTTTCAAAGTTTGTTTTGTTTTGTTTTCTTTTCCTGCTTGATGGCAAGGAGTAGAGGAAGCTAGTTTTAAAGACACAATTGAGCAACTCACTGGCTTTGATCTTTCAAGGAAGCTGAGAATTTGTTTTGAAGAAACTTTTCTCAAAGACACACTGTAGAATCTGGTTGTCTTTGGGGAAACAGTTAATTTTCCATATTTTACTCTTGCTTAAAAAATGTGCTGTATTTGAAATAGATTAGGGTGGATAAAAAAGTTGATAAATTCTGTGAACTTGACCATCTATAGGAAATGGTTTCTCCTACTTAAGAAAATACTTAAGAAAAGACAGCTCTTGTTCTAATTTCTCCACAAATGATTGATTCTCTTGTTCTTGGAAGAAAAAAATCAAGACAAACTTGAAATGTCCCTTGTGCGTTTTTTGTTCTAGATCTTTCTAGATACAGAAATACTGAGGATGAAGTTAGAAAGAGAGAAAGTGGGGTGGGAGTGAACAAAACAGTAGTGATGTAAGTTACTGAAGAGAAAAGCAACCCAGCACATTTACTGTCCCTCCCTGAAATTAAACGGTTGTCTAAGGAAAGAGAATTATTCTATAGTTTAACGGCGTGAAATGCTGGTCTTGGCTAATGCGTGGTGGAGCACCTGAAATTGCTCTTGGAGTGATAAAGTTCATCTGGGGAAAAGCCAATGGGGAGTAGCAGCAATGTCAGTATTTGATACCCACACAAGAAAGGAAACTTTAGAAGAAGAGTAAAGCCAGAAATAGAATGGTCAAAGCTGAAACACGACGGACAAGCATGAGGAATATGACTTTTTTCTTTATGTTTTGTTTTATTTGGATTTATAGTGTGGATTTAGATGCTTCTTGGAAATAAAAGCAGATTGGAGGGGCATTTGAAAACATCTTCATACATACCTCAGTGTACTGACAACTCTCCATCAACGGGAGCCGGGAGCTAATGGTTTGTTAGAACATGCAAGATCATGTATGTTCTCATAACTCACAGCACTTTGTTCTTGCCTGTGGATGAGAACTTCTACTGCATTTAATCACCAGCTCTGTCAACCCCATGTGATTACATTCCCAGATGGTGGCTAACTTGCAAGGACAAATAGGCTTGCAGACCTGTTAGAATTTTGCACATCCCTGTCAGTTCTGAGAGACTATGCATAGACTTTGCCCAGATTCTCATTGGCAATGATATAACTCTTCTCAACAGTATCACCAGTTGGTTTTATTGTTTTAAATTTTTAAATTATATGCAGAGGATGGTCTATGTAGGTGTGTGCATATGTGGGTGAAGAGCTGAGCTGATTGTTCCCCTGGAGCTGGAGTTACAGGGACTTGTGAACTGTGAGTGTGGGGAATCAAATGAGTACCTTCTAAAAGAGCAGTATGGACTCTTAAACTCTGGGCCCTGTACTATTGGTTTTAGAAAATAGAAAAGAAATGGTTGCAGCTCAGAAAATTAGCCACTATTTTGTTATTTTGAACAAAATGACTTGGTCACATTATAAGCTAAACAATAGTCAGGCTTCAGGCTTGAGTTCAAATGAGTTAAGATTGGAAAGAGCACATTAAATACAGACAGAGAAGGTGAGAAGGCTGTATTTATATACTTTTTTTTTAATTCGATATAATTTATTTACATTTCAAATGATTTCCCTTTTCTAGCCCCCCCCACTCCCCGAAAGTCCCGTAAGCCCCCTTCTCTTCCCCTGTCCTCCCACCCACCCCTTCCCACTTCCCCGTTCTGGTTTTGCCAAATACTGTTTCACTGAGTCTTTCCAGAACCAAGGGCCACTCCTCCTTTCTTCTTGTACCTCATTTGATGTGTGGATTATGTTTTGGGTATTCCAGTTTTCTAGGTTAATATCCACTTATTAGTGAGTGCATACCATGATTCACCTTTTGAGTCTGGGTTACCTCACTTAGTATGATATTCTCTAACTCCATCCATTTGCCTAAGAATTTCATGAATTCATTGTTTCTAATGGCTGAATAGTACTCCATTGTGTAGATATACCACATTTTTTGCATCCACTCTTCTGTGGAGGGATACCTGGGTTCTTTCCAGCATCTGGCAATTATAAATAGGGCTGCTATGAACATAGTCAAACATGTATCCTTATTACATGGTGGGGAGTCTTCTGGGTATATGCCCAGGAGTGGTATAGCAGGATCTTCTGGAAGTGAGGTGCCCAGTTTTCGGAGGAACCGCCAGACTGCTTTCCAGAGTGGTTGTACCCATTTGCAACCCCACCAGCAGTGGAGGAGTGTTCCTCTTTCTCCGCACCCTCTCCAACACCTGCTGTCTCCTGAATTTTTAATCTTAGCCATTCTGACTGGTGTAAGATGAAATCTTAGGGTTGTTTTGATTTGCATTTCCCTAATGACTAATGAAGTTGAGCATTTTTTAAGATGCTTCTCCGCCATCCAAGGTTCTTCAGGTGAGAATTCTTTGTTTAACTCTGTACCCCATTTTTAATAGGGTTGTTTGGTTTTCTGGAGTCTAACTTCTTGAGTTCTTTATATATATTGGATATTAGCCCTCTATCTGATGTAGGATTGGTGTAGATCTTTTCCCAATTTGTTGGTTGCCGATTTGTCCTCTTGATGGTGTCCTTTGCCTTACAGAAACTTTGTAATTTTATGAGGTCCCATTTGTCAATTCTTGCTCTTAGAGCATACGCCATTGGTGTTCTGTTCAGAAACTTTCTCTCTGTACCGATGTCCTCAAGGGTCTTCCCCAGTTTCTTTTCTATTAGCTTCAGAGTGTCTGGCTTTATGTGGAGGTCCTTGATCCATTTGTATTTGAGCTTAGTACAAAGAGACAAGGATGGATCAATTCGCATTCTTCTGCATTCTGATCTCCACTTGAACCAGCACCATTTGTTGAAAAGGCTATCTTTTTTCCATTGGATGTTTTCAGCCTCTTTGTCGAGGATCAAGTGGCCATAGGTGTGTGGGTTCATTTCTGGATCTTCAATCCTGTTCCATTGATCCTCCTGCCTGTCACTGTACCAATACCATGCAGTTTTTAACACTATTGCTCTGTAGTATTGCTTGAGGTCAGGGATACTGATTCCCCCAGATTTTCTTTTGTTGCTGAGAATAGTTTTAGCTATCCTGGGTTTTTTGTTGTTCCAGATGAATTTGATAATTGCTCTTTCTAACTCTGTGAAGAATTGAGTTGGGATTTTGATGGGTATTGCATTGAATCTGTATAGTGCTTTAGGCAAAATGGCCATTTTAACTATATTGATTCTACCGATCCATGAGCATGGGAGGTTTTCCCATTTTTTGAGGTCTTCTTCCATTTCCTTCTTCAGAGTCTTGAAGTTCTTGTCATACAGATCTTTCACATGTTTGGTAAGAGTCACCCCAAGATACTTTATACTGTTTGTGGCTATTGTGAAGGGGGTCATTTCCCTAATTTCTTTCTCAGCCTGCTTATCCTTTGAGTATAGGAAGGCCACTGATTTGCTTGAGTTGATTTTATAACCTGCCACTTTGCTGAAGTTGTTTATCAGCTGTAGGAGCTCTCTAGTGGAGTTCTTTGGGTCACTTAGGTAGACGATCATGTCGTCTGCAAATAATGATAGTTTGACTTCTTCCTTTCCAATTTGTATCCCTTTGACCTCCTTCTGTTGTCGAATTGCCCGAGCTAGTACCTCAAGTACAATATTGAAAAGATAAGGAGAAAGGGGGCAGCCTTGTCTGGTCCCTGATTTCAGTGGGATTGCTTCAAGTTTCTCTCCATTTAGTTTGATGCTGGCTACCGGTTTGCTGTATATTGCTTTTACTATGTTTAGGTATGGGCCTTGAATTCCTGTTCTCTCCAAGACTTTAAGCATGAAAGGATGCTGAATTTTGTCAAATGCTTTTTCAGCATCCAATGAAATGACCATGTGGTTTTGTTCTTTGAGTTTGTTTATGTAGTGGATTGTATTGATGGATTTCCGTATATTGAACCAACCCTGCATTCCCGGGATAAAGCCTACTTGATCATGGTGGATGATCGTTTTGATGTGTTCTTGGATTCGGTTGGCAAGAATTTTATTGAGTATTTTTGCATCGATGTTCATAAGGGAAATTGGTCTGAAGTTCTCTTTCCTTGTTGGATCTTTTTGTGGCTTTGGTATCAGCGTAATTGTGGCTTCGTAGAAGGAATTGGGTAGTGTTCCTTCTGTTTCTATTTTGTGGAATAGTTTGAAGAGTATTGGTGTTAACTCTTCTTTGAAGGTCTGGTAGAATTCTGCACTGAAGCCATCTGGTCCTGTGCTTTTTTTTGGTTGGAAGACTTTCTATGACTCCTTCTATTTCTTTAGGCATTATGGGACTGTTTAGATGGTCTAGTTGGTCCTGATTTAATTTTGGTATTTGGTATCTGTCAAGGAAATTGTCCATTTCCTCCAGATTCTCCAGTTGTGTTGAGTACAGGCTCTTGTAGTAGGATCTGATGATTTTTTTGGATTTCCTCAGTTTCCGTTGTTATATCTCCCTTTTCATTTCTAAGTTTGTTAATTTGGATACTTTCTCTGTGCCCTTTGGTCAGTCTGGCTAAGGGTTTATCTATCTTGTTGATTTTCTCAAAGAACCAGCTCCTGGTTTTGCTGATTTTTTGTATGGTTCTCTTTGATTGATTTCGGCCCTGAGCTTGATGATTTCCTGCCTTCTACTCCTCCTGGGCGAAATAGCTTCTTTTTGTTCTAGGGCTTTCAGGTGTGTCATTAAGCTGGTAATGTATGCTCTCTCCATTTTCTTTTTGGAGGCACTCAGGGCTATGAGTTTTCCTCTTAGCACTGCTTTCATTGTGTCCCATAGATTTGGGTATGTTGTGTTTTCATTTTCATTGTGTTCTAAAAAGTCTTTAATTTCTTTCTTTATTTCTTCCTTGACCAAGGTATCATTGAGTAGAGTATTGTTCAGTTTCCACATGTATGTGGGTTTTCTGTTGTTTCTGTTGCTATTGAAGACCACTTTTACTCCATAGTGATCAGATAGGAGGCATGGGATTAGTTCTATCTTCTTATACTTGTTGAGGTCTGTCTTGTGACCAATTATATGGCCGATTTTGGAGAAGATACCATGAGGTGCTGAGAAAAAGATATATTCTTTTGTTTTAGGATAGAATGTTCTATATATATCTATTAAATCTAATTGGTCCAAAGCTTCAATTAGTTTCATTGTATCCCTGTTTAGTTTCTGTTTTCCTGATCGGTCCATTGAGGAAAGTGCAGTGTTGAAGTCACCCACAATTATTGTGTTAGGTGCAATGTGTGCTTTTAGTTTTAATAAAGTTTCTTTTACGAAAGAGGGTGCCCTTGCATTTGGGGCATAGATGTTCAGGATTGACAGTTCTTCTTTTTGTATTTTTCCTTTGACCAGCAAGAAGTGTCCCTCAGGGTCTCTTTTGATGACTTTGGGTTGAAAGTCAATTTTATCTGATATTAAAATGGCTACTCCAGCTTGTTTCCTGAGACCATTTGCTTGTAAAATTGTCTTCCAGCCTTTTACTCTAAGGTAGTGTTTGTCTTTGACCTTGAGGTGTGTTTCCTGTAAGCAGCAAAATGTAGGGTCCTGTTTACGTATCCATTCAGTTAGTCTGTGTCTTTTTATTGGGGCATTAAGTCTATTGATGTTAAGAGATATTAAGGAATAGTGATTGTTACTTCCTATCATTTTTGACGTTATTTTTTAAATTTGAATGCTTAACTTCTTTTGGGTTTGATGAAAGGTTACTATCTTGCTTTTTCCAGGGTGAAGTTTCCCTCCTTGTATTGGTGTTGTCCTCCTATTATCCTTTTTAGGGCTGGGTTTGTGGATAGATATTGGGTAAACTTGGTTTTGTCATGAAATATCTTAGTTTCTCCATTTATGGTGATTGAGAGTTTTGCTGGATATAGTAGTTTTGGTTGGCATTTGTGTTCTCTTAGAGTCTGCATGAGATCAGCCCAGGACCTTCTAGCCTTCATAGTCTCAGGTGAAAAGTCTGCTGTGATTCTGATAGGTATTCCTTTATATGTTACTTGGCCTTTTTCTCTTACTGCCTTTAGTATTCTTTCTTTGTTTAGAACATATGGTGTTTTGATTATTATGTGACGGGAAGTATTTCTGTTCTGGTCCAGTCTGTTTGGAGTTCTGTAGGCTTCTTGTATATTCATGGGCATCTCTCTCTTTAGGTTAGGGAAGTTTTCTTCCATAATTTTATTGAAGATGTTTGCTGGCCCTTTAAGTTGTAAATCTTCACTCTCATCTATGCCTATAATCCTTAGGTTTGGTCTTCTCATTGTGTCCTGGATTTCCTGGATATTTTGGGTTATAAGCTTTTTGCATTTTGCATTTTCTTTAACTGTTGAGTCCATGGTTTCTATGGAATCTTCAGCATCTGAGATTCTTTCTTGTATTTATATACTTAGGAGTGTTTGTGTGTGTGTGTGTGTGTGTGTGTGTGTGTGTGTGTGTGCACGTGTGCGTGTGAGTGTGTGTGTGTGTGTGTGTGTATGTGTGTGTGTGTGTGTAAAACAGTAATTAGTGAAAAAATAGTCCATGAAATTGAAAGAACTTGAGGAGGAGTATGTAGGAGGGTGTGGTGAGAGGAAGAGAAGGGGGAATAATGCCATTAGATCATAATCTCAGTAAATAAAAAGATAAACCAGCAAACTAAATAAATTAAGCTTCTCAAACCTGTGAGACCACATTCTTACAGTCCCAGCTGCTTGAGAGACTAAGGCAGGAGGATCATTTGAAGTCCTCGGTTCAATACTAGCTCAGGTTACATAGCAAGACTCTATCTCATAAATCAGCAACTCTAAGCAACTTGGGCATAGGTATTTTACAGTATTGTGACCATATTTCATTCACTACTCATTTCTAAACTTCTGTCTGCCTTTGGATATCTTGATTCCATGTAAAAGTCCCACATCCCTTAATCAAAGAGGCAAATAAATACACAAAACAGACAAGAAATTTGGGCAGGCTTCAGCTAGGTGTCCAAGCTTCTGAGGACTTATTAAGATTCAGTTAGAACTCTGGGCTTTTGAAAATCCTCCATTTATTTTTTATCAATGTGGTAACATAATCACCGAGGCAGCATAAATCATGTCTGAGTATAGAACAGACCCTGGGAGTATCCTGAGGTACAGCAAGTGTTATCTTTTCTAATCTGGGAAGGCGTTTGTCTTTTACTCCCCTAATGTGGAGTTTTTACATCAAGCAAGGATAAAAATGAAGAGCAAGTATATTTGGTGATTGCTGCTACAGATCATTGACAGAGACACAAAACTATACAACATGCAGGTTTCTACTTTAACCAGTGAGCTACTCTCCTCTGACTGATTATCTTGATGGCCATGTGCACTTTTGGCCAATTATTATAAATATCTGATAAATATCTTAATGGCTATGTGCACTTTTGGTCAGCTTTCATCCCTTCCTTAGCATTATAGATATCTGAATTGATTGATTTTTGTTTTTTCTTTTTATTTTCATCCAGACATCAGGCATTCGACAGACAGGAATTTGCTATAAATTAATATAAAAGTCACAAAGTTAGAGTTTTCAAGCCCTGTTGATTTTGACTCAAAGCATTTTCTCCCTCAGCCATTTCCAGATACAAAATTCCAGGAGTCTTTGGAATATCATAATGGCCATGGGAACCTGCCAATGCCGAATACACATGCCGTAGCCTAACGCAATAAAGGATAGAAAAGTGAAGTTTTAGATGACACTGCCCAAAGCATACGTGTGTGTATGTGTGTGTGTGTGTGTGTACACAATATATATACATATTATATACATATTATATATATATATATATATATATATATATATATATATATATATATATATATAATGGGATACAGCTCAGATATAAAGCACTTTTTTACCATACCTGAGATCCTGGGTTCAATCCTCAATACTAAACAAAAATAAAATCTATTTAAAAAAAAACCTCAAGTTCCCATATTCTCCACTAGAACTTCTACCTACTGAACAATGGGACTCCCCTAAAGTCATGTGACTAGCTTTCTTGTCAAACAACTTGATTCAATTCTGAGGAAGGCAGGAAGGTATAAGAGCTGGGGTTGAAAGTATAGAATATTATAGAATTGTGGGTTTAGACTTTTTTTTCTAGTTTATGACTTCTATGTAAGTACCTCAGAACTCCTTCACCCCTGTGGAAGAATATGTGCTAAGCTGAGGCTAACACACAGGCTCTGTATATTTGGCCTACATCTTTATGTTTTACTCTTTTGCATATGAAAATTTCCATATAAGAGCCACCACATTAAAGCCAGGCACAGTAGTTCATGCCTGGAATCCAGTCCTTGCAAAGCTGAGGCAGGAGGATTGCCAGGGCTGAAGCCAACCTAAGCTAGACAGAAAATTCCAAGCCCACCTAGGCTAGCATGAGACCCTATCTCAAAAAGAAGACAGAAGACTAAGAAATGGGAGGAAGAATTACCCAAAATCCCTCTGAGTATCATCCCAAGGCCAACAGCACAGAATGACTTGGGGGGCAAAAAAAGTCTTCAAGACCTTATTTGTCATCATGCTTACACAAGTGTAATGCTACCATGTTTTGTTGTTATGGTTTCATTGTGTGTTCATTCTCCTCAGTTATATAAACCCATCAAACATAATCATATAATCATATAAAGCTAGGGAGGTTCTCTTAACTTTAACTTTAGCATTTAATTTTAGCATTCAGTATTGTTATTGAAAAAAATAGGTGCTCAATAAACATTTGTTAAATGAATATTTGAATATTTTATTCATCATATTTTATAATCTTCAAATAAATTAAGTTCTTACACAAGCGCATTCATTTAAGTACCCTGTGGCTAGAATTAAACCAAGAAACGAAGATAAATGTGACGAACTTGTCAATCATCCCAGGAGCCATGTGCTTTAACTGAAGTTGAAGTACCTACTGCTCACCACAGAAGCAGTTGCTGATGCAGAGAAATTCTTTATTCTTTGACTATAAACTACTCTTCCAGCATCTGAGACATATCTCACATACAAATAGCCATTTCATGGATAGTAGAATCATCAGAAAGTAAGGGGTTGGAGTTCACCCTTTTACAAAAAAAAAAAAATTAATAAATGGAAGCTGATATTATTGTCTTTTGTGTGTTTTTTATATTCTCTAACTGTAATTCAAAAGAAAATGACCATTTTTTCTCTTGCCCAATGTCCAATAGATATATATGACATGTTTCTAAAGTCAGTCATCCTTACACCATCCTTTTTTTTGCCTTCTCTTTGCTTTTATGGTATTTTATTTCACTAGGATTAAAGTATTTAAGATACACCATTCAAATTCCATGGGCCACCACCAAGTTGCAAACCATACTTGGTTTTGAAATATTTTCATTTCAGTCATTGTATATATGTGTGTGTCCCTGTATACATTGAATATAATGTCTGTAGGCTTGTGTGTGTGTGTGTGTGTGTGTGTGTGTGTGTGTGTGAGTATGTGCTTGCCTCTGAAGGTGCAGGTGGAGGTCAGAGACTGACACTGTGATATCTATTCTTCACCCCCACCCCATGTTACCTTTTTAGCCAATCTTTCTCTGTACCTTCAGATCACTGTTTCTGCAAGGGCAGCTGGCCCAAGAGGCCCCAGGGTCCACCCATCTTGACTCCTTTACATGGGGTTTACTCTATCACATCCGACTTTGCATGAGGGTGCTGGGGATTCAAACTCAGGTCCTACCACTTGTGCAGCACACATTTTTGCCCACTGAGCCATCTCTCCAGCTCTACAGACTATACTTTAAAAAGCATTTTAATAATGAATATATCGGAAAGATCATAATGTAATTAAATGAGATTCGATTTTGTTTCCATTTCTTTTGAATTCAGTGTTGGTTTTCAAATTTCCTTTTCTCCCTTTAACTTAACTCCCCTCCCTTTAATTCTTCAGAAATAGAGAATAATACTACAGTTGTCTACTGATAAACTCTACAGTTAAATTTTCCAGAAAAAAAAATCAGTTCTACAGCTTAACTGTTCTGTGACTTTGGACAAGTGAGTTGCTTTTTCCTGTCCCTGATGTTGCTTTGCTCAGCTGTAAACCAAGACTATTGGCTGACCTCTTGCAAGATTAGAATGAAGGACTGGCCTTTAATGTGGCCACAGGCCTTTAATCCCTAAGTAGAAGACAGCTGCAGAGTTAGGTAGTTTAAAGCCAGCCAGGTCTACATGGTGAGACATTGTCTACAAAAATAAATAA
The DNA here is from genome assembly GCF_947179515.1 of Apodemus sylvaticus. Lineage (NCBI taxonomy): Eukaryota > Metazoa > Chordata > Mammalia > Rodentia > Muridae > Apodemus > Apodemus sylvaticus. The sequence goes on from NC_067477.1 coordinate 31,031,091, forward strand.
ATAAATAAACAAATAAATGAATGAATGAATGAATGAATAAATAAATAAATAAATAAATAAATAAATAAAATATTCAAATGAATTTTTTTTAAATGCATGTGAAGCAGCTGGCCATTTATGACTAACTAAACGTTCTATGGTATTTACCATCATCCTGGGCACTGGGAAACACCATCCTTTAATAACTTTAAGACATTCTCAGATTTCTGTCTGTGCTGTACTTCACAATATATGACAACAAAATTCCTGCCTAAATAGGGATTACAGCCCTTAAGAAGAATCCCTGTTAACTCCAAACTGAGCCTCACCTGCCGGCTCTGGCAAGGCCTCTCTGGAGATGAGAGGTGTCTGGAGCTCTTTTCTCCCACAGCAACAATAGATTCTCCCTCACCCTCCTCCTGGGAGATTATTCGTATTTTAAATAGCCATGTGCTACTTAATCCCTACAACCAGCAGTGAAAATTCCATGTCTTTATTTGGCTGACCAAACCTAAAGCCTGGCGATTACTGTTATATTTCATTTGCAGAAAGATAGTTGGGGGGGGGGGGGAGGGCGGGGAATTAACAAAAAAAATTTAACGTGATATCTGTTTATGTTATTGTCAGATGTTAAAGATGCAATAACTAAGCAGAATTCAAAATGCCTCTTGGTAAAGCCGGATAAAATACACAGGAAACAAATTATTATACGCAGATCCTAGCCTTAAAAACTCAGCACCCACTGCCGCTTCGGCCCAGGTGCTGAATACCCAGCCCAGCCCCCCTCAGCTTCCTCAGATCATTGGAGTTGTTTTGAAAGAGATACGATGTTTATTCAAAACTGGAGAAGTGGTGAAAGAGAATAACAAAAGCAATTCAAAAGCAACCGTGGCTGGGCCTACAGCCTTAACTCAGAGCTTAACTGATAATCCAGTAAATACACTCCCCAACTATGTTTCCCAACATTCCAAGTCATAACCTCTTCTTGAAACTTGGTCCTTCAGAGACTTCATTAGTTTAGTAAGCATCTTTTATAGAAAGACAGAGGATTGATGAGCACATTAGGCAGAATTAATTAAATAAGACCCTCATCACCATAATATCAGGGTAAGATCTGAAGACACATTTGGAAATGTATTTAATACAGTGAGTGATCCTCAAAAGCTTCTACATTAACGTCCCCACAAAACTGGAAGTCATAAGTGGTCCTTTCTTTCCTATGTTCCCAACGTTGTGTGTGCAGTATCAGGACGATGGGGTGGTAGCAGGCTCACAAAGTTGGCTCTCTGGAAGAATAATGATGAGGGAATTCTCCAATGGGGGCTCATTGCATTTAAAGCATGCAATAAAGAACTCTCGAAACCAAATTGGGACAAAAACTAAGTTGTATTAACACTTGGGATTTAAAGACCCTCTGCTTGTCTGTCAAGATCCCTCCCAAAGTTTCCTACTAAAAATTTTACCCACATTCTATTCCATTGGTGTAATAAAGTACTACAAATTTAACAGCTTAAAACAGCAAAGGTGGGGCTGAAGAAATGACTCTATGGATAATAGTGCTTGCTATGCAAAGAACGTGAGGACATGAATTTAAAGCCCAGGTAGAAAAGTAGGCATGGTTATCCCAGTGCCTATAACCCCAGAGCTGAAAAAGAAAAGAAAAGGGAGAGAAAGAGATGTGGAGATGGCTTAAATTTAACACTTAAATTTGATACTTAAAGAATAACTAACTACAAAGCCAAGTATACTAATCAGTCGCACATAATCCGCCAAACAAAATGCAAATTATCTTTTACTAATGGGATCACGTCTCAATAAGCCCAGAGTGGGTAGAAAATATGTGCCACTCAGTTTTGTATGACTGTGACAAAATATCTGAGATAATACAAAAAAGAGAAAAGACTTATTTCATTTCTTGTTTTGGGGATGTTTACTCTTTGGTTGCTTAATCCCATCCCTGGGATGAGGATCATGTCAGGGTATGGGAAGCCGTCCTGAGTTATTCAGATTTAATGCTTACTCATGGCCCTAAGGTGGTGGCTGCTAAAATATGAGAACAATTAACTAGAGCCTTCCACATGAGCTGTCAGTGCGAGAAGAGTGCGAGTTCCTGCCCTAACCACGGAATGTTCCTGCCGGCCATTAACTCTGGGTGTCCTCACTGGATGACCTCCTTGCTTCCTGCTTCGATCTCTAGGGGTGTCTCCGCTCTTCCCTCCTTTGTTCTTGTGTGAAGGTCAATTCCTTCTCTGTAAGCCTTAAAATTCGTTTACCTCCCCGACATTAAATGAGGACTTGACACAACCCAGACTGACTCTGACTTTCTTAACGTGCTTGGCCTCCTTTCTCTCTCCCCCTCATTTTTGACCCTCAGGTAGTGCGTCTTTGAGACCCTGGAATAACTGGACCTGCTGGACAAGTCATCAGGGAGCATGTGGTGAAGATCACTTCTCTACCAAGAAGTCATCACTTCACGGTACCTGGAAAGCAGAGGAAGAGTTCACCTTTGTAACAAAAGCCAAACCTATTATGCTCTGACTCAATAATGCATTCGTCATTTGTGAGGTTAGGAAGCTCACATAATCCAATTACCTCTCAAAAGTCCCACCTCTGTAGATATGCTTAATTGGGGACCAAACTTTAACTACACAGGCTTCCAGGAGAATATTTCAGAACCCTAGAATCTACATTCTATAACAATTTTACACACCTAGTCTATGGAACACCATGACTTGAAATATATTTGCACACTAAAGAATACAGTTGCATACTGCAGAATATGATCATTCCCTCCACGGACATGTGGTTGACAGCCAAAATTAGCTAGAGAGTATCATAATGAATGTTGCTATGCCAGCAAAAGGTCACTATTCAGAGTAGAGTTTTTACTAGATGTATATTGTTTTTACACCAAAGTTGAAAAATCATAAATCAAACCAGTATAAGTCATGAACAGTCTATAAATTTGTCTGTTCGCTGGGATGGAAAATATTTGCTGCTTTCCCCTCAAAACCCTCAAACTATCTTCAAAATCTCACTGTGATCCACTCTCCAACACAGTCTGCAAAGGCCTGAGTTATGACACTTGTGGTGGGTAGAGCTCAGCCAAATAAGATTTGTGTTGTCCTTTTATTCAAGCTTTGAAACAGATGGCTTTCTACATCCGGCATCCAAAGGGAATTGATCTGGTGACTAGTCGGTCACCTAAGGCAAATTCCCTTTCCCTTCAAAAGACTTCCATACTATTGTTGCCTCAAGGAAAGCCAGCTTACTGGAAGTCCTAGAACATGTTGTATGCCTCCCGGTAGCTCCTTAACTCTAACAAGACACAAAATAATATCCCTTTATCATCTGGCAGACATTCTGGTGGGGACTTCTGCTTGTGAGGTACTGTGCTAAGTCTCTTGGGACAAGTGTCTCAGAAAAGCCACAATTCGACTCGCAGGAGCTAGACGCTAAACAAGAACCAAGTTTTTGCTTCTTTATACCCCCACCATATTACATGGGGAATGTGAGGAGTAAATTCATGTTGATTGATTGGCTTAATAAACAGATGGTAAGAATCCTAATTGTAGACAGATCTGCATCACAGTCCAGGTAGAGCCTGGCAGATTACACACCGTCTAGCTGAAATCCTAACTTTTATTGATAATGACAATGAGGTACAAATAAATTGATAAGGTAAATTAAATGATTACAGATAGAATTCAGTTTACATCTCCCTCTCCTGCCTCCTAATACAGTGTGCCTTTTAATTGGACCCAGATATGACAACAAACTAAATCCTAGAGACAGTGCCATTTGACAAAGTCTAAACCTGAGCAAATATCCCAGCCAGCTCAGCTGTGCAAAGTCCGACTCCTCCCCCGCCCTCACCTGTGCCTCTTCTTCGGGCTGTCATTCTCTCTTTCCAGCGTGACGCTGCAGCTAGTACTCATGACCTTCAGGGTTCCTGGGAAGCAATTCATTTCATTTTTTTTAAATAAAGGAAATGTTCATATCATGGATCTATAATTAAAATGCCCCTGAGTAAGTTTCTTCTCTGAATTTGTTCTCTTTTTTTCGTTTTCAAATTTCTTTTTGTTTTCCCTGAGTTTTCACAGTGACTATGATTTCAGAAGCACGTGGCTTCTCCTTGTCTGACTCTCACCTTCCACCCTCAGATAATTCCACAGAAGTCCATCAATCCTTTCCAGTCTAAGGTCAATTCCTGTGCTCTGTCCACAGTGCCAGGTAGGGTTCCTAGCACAGAAGACAGATGTGAAATGATAGAAGAGTGACAGTGTACCTGCATGCCAATGGGTCCACAAAATCCAGGTCACTCTTCATTCAATGAGCACCTCACAGCTTCTATTAGCACAGTCCCTGGAAACTCTTATATCAAACTGAAAACAATAAATAAATAGAACTCAGTGTGATATTCAAAGCGGGCACAGTGGCCCTGAACTATAGCTCAGTCGCTTCCAATTAATAAGAAAGGCACTTAAATATGGGAGATATTCCAATCAAAGCAAAAGAAATTCCTCTTTTCACCTTCTGTTTTCATAAACATTGTAGTTGATTCTGGGCAATAAAAATACGAAGTTAAAACAATGGCAAACATTTGGCAGGCAACTAGATATGATTTACTCGTGAGAAATAAAAGAGCATCATGTGTTTAACAAAACCGGCCGTTTTGTGGTTTTTATTTCTTTGCACCTTAATGTTTATCTCTCTCCCTCCCTGTTCACAAGGCAAGGGAGGACAGGAGAATAAAAGAGACTGATGCAAATTTGGACTAACACAAACCGGCATGATTGCCTCTTGAATAATAAACCTCCACTTGTAAATTACCTACCTTTCCAGAAAATTCAACTCACTTAAAATGCCTAATGGATGTGAAGAGCTCTGAGCCTAACACTGTGAAAGCAACTAAGTCAAAACATCTTTGAAAACAAACAGGAGAGAGAAAGACAGTCATCCCACCCTCACCCTCTCTGTCTGCCGAAAAGCAGCAATCCCAGCCGCCGCCCCCCCCCCACCGGGTGGGATCCATAATTTTGATTTGAAAACCTCTCAGGGCGGTCCTTTGTATTTTTCCCTTTCTTTCTTCGAAGATCACAGAAGCAATTTTCTTTTATCGTCAGCTATTTATAGTTTTCTTTTCTCAAAAATTCTTGGCCAGAAAGAAGCTGTGCGGAAAGTGTTCCGACAGCCACATTATTTTGTAGCACTCTTCAAAACTATTAAATACAATCAAGTAGGGGGGACCAAAACAGTTCCCCTCCCTACTTCTTCATTATCTTTTCCACTTGGTTTGCTCTCCTTGAAGCAGTGGAAGCCAAATAAATAGTCTCCTCCTGGTCCTGGGGTGGTAAGATGTGGGGAAAAGAGTCACTTGAATGATATCCTTTCTATACAGAGATGAAAATATACCAGAGGAAGAAGAAGCTTAATATATAATAGCTTAACGATTAGCACCCATCTCTGTTCTCTTTCTACTGTTTGAGATCTAGAAGCTACCACATATGCTAGAGAGATTGGAGGGACTTTGACTTGACTCCAAGCCAAGACTTTGAGACTTGTCAGCAGCCAACAGCCCCTAACAGTCCTTTCTTTTGTGTTCCCTGTAGAGTTGTTAAAAGCATGATTTGTAAGCAAGCATACATTTGTTCAAGTTCTGCCTCTACTTTTTGCTAATCTCTTGACCTTGGGAAAAAGGCTTCTCTCAACCCCATCTTCCCATTCATCAAATAGGGGTGATTGAGCACTTCGCAGAAAGAGAAAATATGGTGACACGAGAAGGTCCACGCCATAGGCTGTTGTGAACTCTGGCCGTGTTTATATGCTCCGAAATACTTCAAGCTACAGAGAAAGGAAGCCGCCATTGAAGATGGTTTCCATATCTCTAACTCTGAGATTCCTTACATCTCTAGGAACTTGAGACTGGCTACTCTGTATGAGGGGAAGGGGATAACATCACAGAGACAAGAGGGAAGGAAATGCAAGACACAGCCCAGAAGTAAAGAGGCACACAGCACGCTCCAATGCCAATGCCTGAGGACAGGGTAAGTGTTGTCCATGGATGGGTCTTTGGGGAAATCTCAGTCCAAAGCTTTTACTTTGAATAACTGAGTGACCCGGACAAGTCACTTGCTCTCCCTGTAACTAAAAAGTGCAATCTGGGAAGGTAAATATCCTAACTTCCTCATCTATTTATATTCCCAGTGCCCACAACATTTCGAGGAACATGACCTCTGAAAATCTTTAAAATCTCTGAAAATTTTAAAGACAGTAATGAGCATATCCTGAATGCCCTCCGTTGGATCACGCCATTTGGAATTGAGTTTCTTTCAGTGACCGCTATAAAGGTATATGGACTCAAGTTAAATCCTAGATTTGAACTCTGATTTGCCATTTATTAACTATGGGCTCTTAATGATTTGCTTAAAGTAATTCTGCTTGGGTACTTTGCTCAAAGTTGCCCATAAGTAGTAATTGTCCCCAACGCCATTTCCCTAAAACTCAATCTAAGTCTCATCCCGTGCCTATTTCTGTCTCAAGTTTCCTGCAGGAAGCTGTCCTAGCCCTTCCCAGAGTTTCAAGTAGGCATCTGGATCTGTGTGTAGCACAGTTGCTGAAAAAGTTAAGTGTTAAATTAGGATGCCTTGACTCAGGGTGACCCACCCAGCCATCAGAATCCCCATTCCCTGAAGTCCTGGCTATATTCTTGGTACCAGAGCTGCTGGCTATCTGTAGCTCTTTTTCTTAAAGCAAGGTGAGAAAAGGTCTCAGCAGACTGTGTTCTCCTCGCTTTATGTCCTTGAGTTATTCTCCACATTTTCAACTCTCTACAGCTACTCAAATCAAGCTGCCTGCTCAGTATTTTCTGCTACCAGGCCATTGCTTATAGCTGAAGCATTTTTTGTAGCATGATTCTCTATGAAGAGCACTATGCACACTGATGTTCCATTCCTCCTCGACTCTAACTCGCTAACCTCAGGACATTCTTCTCAAAGTTGAGAAATACTAAAGTTAAAGGAGATCACAGCACGTATCACCGGTCTCCATTGCCAAGGCTGTGATAAAAAGCCCTGTCAGCATGGAGCTTCTGATTCAAATGAGTATCTGCTCCGTACCAGTGACGCCTCCAGAGGACAGTGAAGCTTAGGAGATGGTTATCGCACCGAAGATGGCAAGACATCAATACTATCAACCCTACCAGCTGCAAGTACATAGCCCAGGGACTGTGGGCTCAAATGTGTATCTTTTGTAAACCACCCAAACAGAAGTATACCCATGTCAAGATTTATCTGGTAGGGGAAAAAAAAACACATAAAAAAAAAACAAGCAGTGGGTTATTTTATTATCCTCATTTTTTTCCCCAAACACATATATGGAAGGAACATTTATAGGAGTAGTTCTCAATGTGTGGGTCACAACCCCTTTTGGGGTCAAATGACTCTTTCACAGGGGTCACATATCGGATATGCTACATATCAGATATTTACATTACAATTCCTAACAGTACCAACAAAATTACAGTTATGAAGTAGCAAGAAAATAATTTTGTGGTTGGGGATGGGCACCACATGAAGGGACTGTATTCAAGGGTCGCAGTGCTAGGAAGGTTGAGAACTGCTGATCTGAAGGATGACAAGCGTGAGATTTTTCTAATATAAAAGCAAAGTGACCAGGAAATCAAGAGTAGCAAGAGGACATTGCCCGCTGATGCTCATGCAGGAAGGAACTTGAGGTCATTTCCATCCATTTCAAAAAGTGTCAAAAGCTGGGAGAACAGGTCCAGAGCTGTGGCGAGGAAACCGCCCTACAACCAAAGAGTACCCATGGCGGGAGCCATGGCTCCAGATACACATGCAGCAGAGGATGGCCTCATCTGACATCCATGGGAGGGGAGAGAAGCTGGATGCCCCAGTGTAAGGGAATGCTAGAGGGGTGAGGTGGGAGTGGGTAAATGGGTGGAGGAGCACCCCCATAGAAGCAAAGGGGAGGGGGGAGGGAGGATGGGACAGGGGTGTTGGTGAAATGAAAACAAATAAAATGATTAATAAAAAAATCAAAAAAAGAAGAGGAGGAAGAGGAGAAGGAGGAAGAGGAGGAAGAAGGAGGAGGAGATGAAGACAAAGAAGAAGGAGGAGAAGGAGAAGAAGGAGGAGGAGGAAGAGGAGGAAGGAGGAGGAAGAAGAAAACAAGCTGGGGAACAAAATGTTAAATGTTCAAGACAGGGGAGAACCGTACACCAATAACTTTCCTTTAAACTGCTTGAAAGTTGGGATTTTTCTTCAGTAACTAAGAATATTTCTGCATCATTAACCAAGTTTCTGTTTCTTCCTCTATAAAGCCTAATAGTAATAGTACCATCTTCCCTATACCTTGTGAGGAGTAAACAAAACCTCCCTCCTCCAAAACACTTACTTGTAAGCTGCCTTTACACATTTACATGCACTACCTCCACTCCATCTTCCACTTAGCCAATAGCTCTCTCTAAATAACCCACTGTTGACTCTGCTCCAGGTACAGAGCACCATCTCAAGGCACGACTCCCCGCTTGTGAAGGACATTGGCAGCATCAGCCCTTATCTACCCAGATGCTTCAACAGGTTACATATCATTCTGAAATGATACTCTTATCTCTGTTTGCCACCAAAATGTCTGTGTCCTTTTCATGACTTCAAATCTCAGAAATATATCCATGAAAAATGATAATTACTGGGACCTGGGGAAGTAGATCAGTTGATAAAGTGTCTCCTATTCAAGCATGATCCTGAATAGTGATCCCAACACCCACATAAAAAACCAGACATGGTGGGACAGACAGTCAGACAGACAGACATGCATACATGCCTGCATACATGTGTTTATATATGTGTGTGTATGTATATATGTGTGTGCATGTGTGTATGTATACATATATACCACTGCCAGTGTTAGAGTCACAGATATACAGATGTGTATGTATGTGTGTGTGTGTATGTGTGTGTCAGTATGTACATATCTATATATTTATGACACTAACACTGGAAGTGCTAGAGACAAGAAAATCCACAGCTAGTCTAACAAACTGGCCATCTTTCAGGTTCAGTGAGAAACCCTATCCCAAAATAAGATAGAAGGTAATCAAGGGAAATGGTCTCCACACTCACATGCCTATACACATAAGGAAAATTAGTCTTGACTTTCTCTTAAGCGGGGAGCTATTAGCCCTTTTACTGATGCCTCAAAAGCAAAATCATATCTGTTGTGGAACTCCATCTTCAAGGTACTGCACGGCCTTTGGCAGCTTGAAATCATCGTCCCCAAGAGTGAGCATCCCGAGATAGAGACCATTACATATCCTAGTGGAAAGAGGAGTTTCAGGAGACATATCATGAGGCGCACTCCTCCCCAGGGATACGCAAGTAGCTAACCATTTCTAGAGATGAAAGATTTGTCTTCAGTGGTGTAGCTGTCCATAAGTCTCCCATAGACCTATCAATAATCCCAGTTGAACTCATCAGCTCACAAAGCTAGACTTTGAGGGATCATTTCTTCATCCCTATCACACACACAAGTGAACATGTTTATTCACTTCACCCCAGGGAGAGTCATGGAAAGGAATGTCATTCTGCATGTGCCCCAGGCCCCCATTCTTTTTGTTTGTTTGTTTTTTTTAAGAGGAAAATTCTTTTTTTATTTTTTTATTGATATATTTTTTTATTTACATTTCAAATGATTTCCCCTTTTCTGGGTCCCCACTCCCTGCAAGTCCCATAAGCCCTCTTCCCTCCCCCTGTTCCTCTATCTACCCCTTCCCGCTTCTCTGTTCTGGAATTCCCCTATACTGTTGCATTGAGTCTTTCCAGAACCAGGGTCAGGCCCCCATTCTTGATCTTCAGGCTGTCCTATTCTTCATCCAGTTTCCAGTCACCTGCTTGTGCCACTAATAGTTTTCATCACATATACATTCATATATGTCAGCTTACTTGGCGTCCATTTCTGCCACCATATCCACAACACAGGGACTGTGAGTTTTATAGGAGAGGTTTTGTTGGTACCAGTAACAGAGTTTCACGCCCGTAGTGGGTTCTCAGTCAGTATGCACTGAATAATATAAGCAGTGGGAAAGTAGATACAAAATGCCCAATACCTGTATGCCACTGCCAAGGAGTTCTCTGTCTCCCCAGGTCTGCTAAGAGGAAGCAGAAGGCATACATAATTAGCACAGTCCTGTACTCTTAGTTCTTGAGTTCAAGGCCAGCTAAGAGCTAAACAGCAGGAAAGAAAATTGCAAAAAGAGGAACTAGAGAGACAGCTTGGCAGCCAAAAACTAGTCTTGCAGAACATCCTGGTTTCGTTCCCAGAACCCACATGATACCTCATAGCTATCTATAACTCCAGACCCAGGGACTCCGCCATTTTTTTTCTGGCTCTGAACGCACTACTGCACTACTTACCACACATGGTAGATACACATACATGTATGTAAACACTCATATATACACAATTATTTGCTTAATTTTTAATACAAAATGTCAAGTCTAATGATCTACGTATATGAAAAAATCATATGAAACTCCTTATTTTGTCTGCTACTTTCTTTTAGAAATTGAATATCAATAAGAGAAGTAGTGTCGAGGCAGGAGACTTAAAATGTACATGATAATACTGTTTAGTTATACGACATTTTTCATAGAATTTGATTTCTTTTCCAAGGCAGCAGTGAAGCCACACCCATTCCTCTGCACCTAGCCCCCATGTCTCCTATCTCTCTTTCCCCACATGATCTGAGAGAATTCTTTGTTTTCAAATCTCAGACGATGTCTCGATGTCTCTGCTGTGGTTCTGACGCAAATCTTCCCCTGCTGTCTGGGCCTTCATTGTTCTCTTATCTCCAGAGTTCCCTGTGCTGGGAGCATTCAGAGTTCATAACCCTTTGCCAAGAATACAGTGACTGTATGCAATTGCTCAAGAGCCAGACTTGATATGTCATTATTTTTACCCAACAATGGATAAAAATATGTTCTGTTTTTTTAAATCTATTACCCTACCCCAACCACCACCACCACTGGAGAGAGAAACTGTATCCCTTCTGACCTGTGCCCCTGCTACCTAACCATTTGGTAGGCATGTCCTAACTCACTGGGGACACCTCAGTCTCTACGGGGTTAACTGCTTCAGTCCCATTTGCCCAGGTGACATCTCTCAAGGACTTTAATGAAGGGTTCTGCTTCTAGCTGCACTGCAGTTACCTTGACAAGCTTGTGGCCTGAGTCATAACTGTGCACTTATTCCAAAAATAGACAGGGGAGTAGAATTCTCCGTGTGACTCATTTCGCTTTCAAAAAGCAATATGGAGAATAAAAACAAAAGTAAAGATAACTTTTTTTCTAATCCCAGTGCCCTTAAGCACAGGTACCTGATAGCTCAGTGTGATCCATGGCTCCAGCCAACCACCAACCTCCCATCCTCTGGGCCCTGCTTAGCCTCTGGTGGTTCCTCACTGCAGAGCACAGTTGAGAGAAATGCTCCTTTTCATAGGGGGTCCCCTTCCCTCCTTACACACAGCCTTTCTCCTCCATTGTGGGAAGCTATGGACACGCCTAAGTCCAGCCACTGCACTAGGCCAGTCCGTGTTGTTTCAGGTGGTCGGAGGGTCCCTCCTTTAGGAGTAGCTACTTGTCCAAAGTAACATGCAAAGGAACAGACTCTGAAATGACAAAAGCCCAGTGTTCACCACACTAGCTGTTTTGGACGCCAAAGAAGCTCACGGGTGTCAACCTAAAACAATATTTTTCTCCAGCTTTTTCAGGAATAATTGCTTTCTATTTTAACCCTATACATGCACGGCTCGGCCTTTTTCCTTTATCTGGTGGGCCAGCTATCATTCCGTTGGTAAGTTTAAGTTCTAAGTTACATGCAAGTAAGTTAGGAACGCCGTGGAAAGACGTGCAAATGAACAGAAGGCTGGAGCTGGCTGGATCTCAGGACCAAAATTTCAGGACTGATTCTCGCAATAATTTTCTGAGTTAATTGGTTGAGTCTCTCACAGCTTTGATTCTGATTATTCCTACCCAAAATACAGATAGAAAATAAATAGATAGATAGATAGATAGATAGATAGATAGATAGATAGATAGAGTAAATGACCAAACATTTTTCATCTCCCATCTCAGGGATATTGTGAGAGAGAGAGAGAGAGAGAGAGCATCAAGAAACTTATATTAGAATACAACCAGTGCCGTCTAAAAATGAGTAGTTCATTGTCATAGTCACTGTGGTCATCATCATCGCCACCATCATCACCATCCTCCTGACTCCATTTAGCACCTTAACTTTTTAGGTGTTGTACTATTGCCACCTACCGGCAGAATGAGTGAATAGGACGCAGTCTTAAACATTAGGGTTTACATTTGCTTCCATGGTTAGGTATTCACTTGGACTAAAGTCAGAAAAAATGTGCACGCTAAAAAAAAAAAAAATCAAACAGAAATGATCACACTTGTTATACTTGGCAAGGAGGATTCAGCGCCAACCTTGAATAAATGGTGCAGAAATGAGCCCAAGGTCTAGATTAAGAGAAATTCAACCAGGTGGTCTCATCCATTTTTTATTAGTCCAAATGTGTTTTGCATGTAACAAGCCATGCTCCTATTAACTTCCAGGCATAAAATGGAAACATTTAGGGCAAGCTGTGGACTGACTGTCAGAACTGGAGAAAGTGCGACATTTTGAAATACCCGAGACAGAAAGCTGGTTCTTCCGGCACCGGAAGCTGTCAGCAGCAACTGGTCAGTGGCATCGGACAGAGTCCTGGCTGGCCATCCTTCTGAGTCCCCAACTCTGCCTTCACTCCCAGAGGACTTACAGTTTTTCCTCACCGACCTGACAGGAGACAAATGCTCTTTCTCTTCTTTCAGGTCATTGTCAGAAACTGCTAGTTAGGGGCAATAGAAACGAGCCATTTGTACGTTTCCTTTCCATGCCGAATTTCTTCTGGAAGGGTGCCAAAGTCCTTATAGAACTCAGGAAGACTGATTGACCTACATCCAGGAAATGAAGTGATGTTTCCTTTAGGGCCCATAAGCGAAACCTGCCCATTTCAATATGAATGTCTGTCTACAGAACATCAATGGAGCACCAACTACAGGAACAATGGGGCAGAACTGTTTTGTCAAGACCTCTGAACTCAGGTTTCCCTTCAAAAGCAAGGAAATCTCAAGCCGGCCCACTGAAGTACTCCTTTGTCACACTGTAACTTGGGACTTGATAATGATGGTGGGCAGGCATGGAGAGTGTCTGGATTTATGAGCCTTTGGAGTAAGAACTTGATAAATTTTAATATACATTAAGCTACAAATAAATTTTCAATATAATGGAAGGTCTTAGAAAAATGAGAACTTATACCTAAGAAAAACTAGAAGGTGGAAATATGAACTGGAAACATCTATTTGGAATGCTGTTTCACTCACCACTATACCACCAAAACACCACGAAGAAAAATCTATTGGAATTCATAATTTTCAATAGTATTCCCAAGCTCTATCATTGACCCAAAAGGGACAGTTTCAAATTTTCCCCAAATTCAGGTGTTAGTTCTGTGCAACCATTCAGTCAGTAGCAATTATGGCTAGAATCCATACTGCCCTCCCATTGACTTGTGTATTGAATGCCTGGTCCACAGCTGGTGGAGTCTTTCTGAAATCTGCTATCCTGTAGCAGATGGAGCCTGGATAGTAGGAGAAAGTCAGCAAGAGTGAGTCTATGAAGATGATAGCTGCTTCCCACCTACTTTGTCCATTTCCCAGTCTGCTGTAAGGCAAAGCCAATGTCACATACTCCAGCCAGCATGGATCAAGATGTCGTCAACTGCCGTGACTGCACAATCATGATGGACTGGGAACCGAAATCATGAACCAAAATAAATAAACCCTTTCTTCTTTCCCCCATTAATTTATTCATTTCTTCACTTTACATCCCAGTCGCGCCTCTCCTCCCAGCCCCACCCTCACAAATCCCTCCTCCCATTACTCCTGCTTCTTCTCAGAGAATGGATGCCCCCCTGCCCTGGAACATCAAGTTTCAGTAGGACTACGTGCACCCTCTCCTACTGATACCTGACCAGCCAATCCTGTTGGAAAAGGGATCCAATGGCAGGCAACAGAATCAGAGACACTCCAACTATTAGAGAACCCACATGTAAACCTACCTGAACATGTGCTACAAATGTGTAGGTCCACCTTTTGCATACCTTTTGCTTGGTGGTTCAGTCCCTGTGAGCCCCTACAGGACAAGGTCAGTTGACTCTGTAGGTCTTCTTGTGCTGTCTTTGACCTCTCCTGCTCACTCAGTCCTATCCCCTACTCTTCCATGACTCCCCAAGCTCTACCTGATGTTTGACCTGATGTTCCATCCAATGTTGAATAAAGCCTCTTGAGAGACAAGCCCTTTCTTCTTAAGTTATTCTGTCTGGTATTCCATCACAGCCATGCCCAGTCCTTCCAGATTGGTGAGTCTAGAAGGACACTGATTTCCAGCTGAGTCTGGTTAAGTTATCACAAGTTTAGGATGGAAACAAAGTAGTACATATGGTGTGACTTAACTATACCTCAAAAAATTCTGGAAAGGATTTATTTTTAATGTAAGAATAAGAATAGAAACAGGAATTATAATAGTGTCAAAGTTATCAATAAGAATAAACATGAGGTTGAGTCTTCAAAAAGGCATGAAAAGAACATATTTTAATTCACGCTATTTGTATTATGGTAATAAGTTTTATTCCAACTATAAAACCTTGTTTGTCATTGAGCTATTTTGTGTTTCTTCTGCCTATCCTTCTATACCCTATCCTATTTAAAGCATTGCTGAAAACGTCTAGAGATTTTCGTTCATAATGAAATCACAAAGGAGTTTCAAGGGTCTTGTCGGAGTCTGCAATGTCCAGGTACTAGGAGAAATTCATTTTATTAAATGCATATGCTTTTTTTCATGATCTACTAATAAGCAAATACTTAGAATGATGGTCTTAGAATACTTAGAATCTTTGTGTCTCGAAGTCACTGATAGGTTCATAACATCAATAATTTAGATATTAAGCAAACATCAGGTAGTTAATTTAAAAAGCTTTTCTGCATAGATAGCCCTAAGGCGCTAGAAACTCTTTTGTAGTTATGCAGCAGTCCTACTATAAGAAGGTTTTATAAGCACTTGCAGCCCCTCTCAGTAGGAATGGTGGACCATGCCTGGCCCGGGTAGGTGAGGATGCTGTCCTCCTGTCTACTCTCCAATTACAGGAAGGCTCTTCTCTCTGTTTCTGTCTGGGTCTTATTGTTTCTACAATACTTCTGAAGTTAGTCCTGTGTTTCTAACCGTATCTGCTTCCCTATTCTTAATAAACTATAGACAACTCCTATTATGCTGTCTTCCTTGTAAAGATCTGACAATCCTTATTTTCACTGACGCTGTGGTATGAATTGGGGTTTGCAGTGCCAGTGTGGTCTTTGATTGCTTACTCATATTCAAACCACTTTAATGGAAACAAACATAAAATTCTGGGCTCATGTGCCCAACACACGTATGCCTATGCTGACCAATCCATTCAATCAAGTATTACTAGATCACATATGCCTGCTTCTCTTTGAATATAAGCTTTTATTTCTTATTACCTTAAACACACTTCCTCTATATCATAGCAAATGTGACTGCCTGGATCATTTGGACTCACATTCTAACAGCTTCCTGACTTAAAGGCAACAGCATTTCTCCTAGCTTAGGCTTGAAAATTCCCATGAAAGATCTATGCCTTGCCAGAGTGGGTTCATGTTCAGTCTATGGCCAGAGATGGTAGAGAATGCCCCTTGGCTTGCTTCGGTTCACATCAGATTCTATTGCTACACAGTTGGAGTCTGTTTCCAAAAGCAATAGTAGGTTATGTGTGATCGATAAGGGAAATTGGTACAGTTTAGAATTTTTCCATAAATGACCCAACTTACATTCAAATTTTTTATTATAAAATGAGGAATTACCTGTAAGACAATGCCAAAGATCCCAAGACTAATATTATCTGCAACCTGTTCTAGTTTCATTGTTACTGTTCTGTGTAAACAGCCCTGACTAAAAGCTACTTAGAGAAGAAACGATTTCTTTGGCTTACAACTTCAGATAGCAGTCTATCATATCAAGGAGGTAATGGTTGCAGAACCTTCACACAGCTACTGTCATCCACAGGCAAGAACAGAGATTGCATGCATTCTCACTTGGTTGCTTACTTGTATTCAACTCCAATTTCACCATTCTTACACAGTTCAAGACACTCTGCCTAGGAAATGGTTGTACCCCCACTGGGCTGGATCTTTCCATGTCAATTAAAAAAATAAACATTTCCAGACATGCCAACATGCCAAAGCAATGTAGACAATCCCTACATTGGGACTCTTCCCAAGTGATTCCAGATTGTCAAGTTAAAAATTAAAGAAAATGTCACAATGTACAACTTACTGATGTAAATCCCAGCTATGTAAGTGTTCCACACCTACATTCCATCTAAAAACAGCCTTGTGGAAAGCTAAAAACAATACAGTAGTACAATCCATTATACAGCAATACAGTTTTTGTATTGTTGTATTGGGGGGATTATAATATTTATATAATAATAAATAACATTATTTCTCCTTCTATTTCCTCCCTTCTTACCTACCCATGTACCTTGACTTGTTCTCTTTCAAATTAGTGTCCTGTTTTTGTTAACTATTATTATATACTGTGTGGTTTGAATAAGAATGGCCACTATAGGCTCATATATAGGAATGCTTACTCACTAGTGAGTGGAACTGTTTGAGGAAGCTTAGAAGAATGAGGTCTTGTGGAAGGGAATGTGCTAATGGGGATGGGCTGTGAGGTTTCAAAAGCACACGGTATCTTCCACTCTGCCCACTGCCTCTGGGCAGAATGTAAAGCTCTCAGCTACTTTACTGCCATGCTTGTCTGTGTCCTGCCTTAATAGTGGTGAACTTACCCTCTAACACCGGAAGCAAGCCCAAAAACGTGCTTGCTCTATAAGAGCTGCCTTGGTTACAGTGTTTCTTCACAGCAGTAGAACAGTACCTAAGACACATCCATATGTATATGATGTATATGCGTATGTGTATACGTAAACATAGACATAGATGGATATAGACATACATTCCTAAATAGAAAAATACACCCTGCTCTGTCTGTATAATGTTACTCATATGTGTGTTTTTCAGAGCTGACTATTGGTATTGGATAACTAATTGGTGAGCTCGACACTGGGGAAGACTATTTTGTGAGCTCTCAGCATTTCTTGGTTGCCTGTAGTTCTGTATGTAGTTCTGTATGCCCTGTGGGTCTTCTCACAACCATGTTAGCATGTCTCTGATTGTTGTTGTTCAACTCATGTTCAGAGGGACTTTACAGCTTTAGTTTCTGACATTCCTAGGAGACAATCCCACAGCAAACCCCCCTGCTGCTCTGGCTCTTGTGATCCTCAGCCCTCCTTTCCACAACAATCCCCAAGCCTTAGGTGAGGGAACTGTATTGCAGACATATCAGTTTAGGCTGGGATCCATGCGGTATGGTTGTGGTTTGTTTCTGTAATGGTCTCCATCTTTGCCAAAGAGATGATTCTTCAATACAGGCTGAGGCAATATTGTTTTGAAAAGTGTATGGTCTGCCCAGGGAGCTGCAAAAGGGAAGAAGCCCCGCGACCATATTTGCTGCCTGCCTGGACAGAAAAGGATCACTAGGTACTGTATCACGCTGAGCTTTAGATTTCTGGTGGTGCAAACAGCCAGGGGTCTGCCTGCACTCAGGAACTGAGCAAGTAGGCGGGTCTTGTCTGCTCTCCCGCCGGGCTTGGGGCCAATGTCCTGCCCAGGGAGCTGTGGAAGGAGAGAAGCCCCATGGCCATATTTGCTGCCAGCCGGGGACAGAAAAGGATCACTAGGTACTGTATCACCCTGAGCTTTAGATTTCTGGTGGTGCAAACCGCCAGGGGTCTGCCTGCACTCAGGAACTAAGCACATAAACAGTTCATCTGCAAGCCAGTCCATCGCAGGACCTGTGTCCTATGTGAGAATCAACAGAGGGAGTGACCCCCACCACAACATCTTCGCTCCATAAAAGAGCAGACAGAGAACACCTGGTTAACCTTGACAACCTAAGTATAACATTTCTTGAGGCAAGACAGAGAAGGGTTCCAAAGGCACAAAACAGGAAGGGAGCATATCAGTAATCTGTGCCAGAAGAAACCCAGTCATCCAGTGTTGCAGAGATAACCTTAAAGATCAACAGTAGGTTGAAGCACCAGCCAGTGACAATAAGACCATCTAACACCTGGGAGAACCAGATGGCTAAAGGCAAATGTAGGAACGTTACTAACAGAAACCAAGGCATTATGGCAGCATCTGAACCCAATTCTCCAACATTAGCAAGTCCTGGATACCCCAACACACCAGAAAAACAAGATTTGGGTGTAAAATCACTGGTCATGATGCTGGTACAGGAACATACTTAAAGGACATACTTGAAGGACATACTTAAAGAAATTCAGGAGAAAATGGATCAAAAATTAGAAGCCCTTAAAGGGAAACACAAAAATCATTGAAAGAAATTCAGGAGAATACAAAAGCCAATAAGGAGGAAACGCAAAAATCACTTAAAGAAATACAGGAGAACCTTGATCAACAGGCAGAAGTCATGAAAGAGGAAACACAAAAATCTCTTAAAGAATTAGAGGAAAACACAAACAAGCAAATGACAGAACTAAGCAAAAACTTCCAGGATCTAAAAACAGAAGTAGAAACAACTAAGAAAGCACAAAGGGAGACAACTTTGGAGATAGAAAACCTTGGGAAGAAATCAGGGACCATAGACACAAATATCAACAACAGAATACAAGAGATAGAAGAAAGAATCTCAGATGCTGAAGATACCATAGAAACCATGGACTCAACAGTTAAAGAAAATGCAAAATGCAAAAAGCTTGTAACCCAAAATATCCAGGAAATCCAGGACACAATGAGAAAGCCAAATCTAAGGATTATAGGCATTGATGAGAGTGAAGATTTACAACTTAAAGGGCCAGCAAATGTCTTCAACAAAATTATGGAAGAAAACTTCCCTAACCTAAAGAGAGAGATGCCCATGAATATACAAGAAGCCCACAGAACTCCAAACAGACTGAACCAGAACAGAAATACCTGCTGTCACATAATAATCAAAACCCCAAATGTACTAAACAAAGAAAGAATACTTAGGGCAGTAAGAGAAAAATGGCAAGTAACATATAAAGGAAGACCTATCAGAATTACACCAGATTTCTCACCAGAGACCATGAAAGCTAGAAGATCCTGGACAGAGCTCATGCAGACTCTAAGAGAACACAAATGCCAGCTGAGACTACTATACCCAGCGAAACTCTCAATTACTATAGATGGAGAAACCAAGATATTCCATGACAAAACCAAATTTACACAATATCTTTCTACAAACCCAGCCCTACAAAGGATAATAGGGGGAAAACACCATTACAACGAGGGAAACTATACCCTGGAAAGAGCAGGATATTAAGCTTCTTTCATCAAACCCAAAGAAGATAACCACACACGTATAAAATTAAAATAAAAAATGATAGGAAGCAATAACCACTACTCCTTGATACCTCTTAACATCAATGGACTCAATTCCCCAATAAAAAGACATAGACTAACAGACTGGTTATATAAACAGGACCCTACATTTTGCTGCATACAGGAAACACACCTCAGTGTCAAAGACAAAAACTACCTTAGAGTAAAAGGCTGGAAGACAATTCTACAAGCAAATGGTCCCAGGAAACAAGCCGGAATTGCCATTCTAATTTCAGATAAAATTGACTTTCAACCTAATGTCATCAAAAGAGACATGGAAGGTCACTACTTGCTGGTCAAAGGAAAAATCCAACAAGAAGAACTCTCAATCCTGAACATCTATGCCCCCAAATCAAGGGCACCCTCATTCATAAAAGAAACTTTACAAAAACTCAAAGTACACATTGCACCTAACACAATAATTGTGGGTGACTTCAACACTCCACTCTCACCAATGGACCGATCAGGAAAACAGAAACTAAACAGGAAGACAATGAAACTAATCGAAGCTTTGAACCAATTGGAATTAACAGATATATATAGAACTTTTCATCCCAAAGCAAAAGAATATACCTTTTTCTCAGCACCTCATGGTACCTTCTCCAAAACAGATCATAAAGTTGGTCACAAGACAGACCTCAACAAATATAAGAAAATTGAAATAATCCCATGCCTCCTATCAGATCATTATGGAGTAAAAGTGGTCTTTAGTAACAGTAAAAACAACAGAAAGCCCACATACACATGGAAACTGAACAATACTCTACTCAATGATACCTTGGTCAAGGAAGAAATAAAGAAAGAAATCAAAGATTTCTTAGAATTTAATGAAAATGAAGGCACAACATACACAAATCTATGGGACACAATGAAAGCAGAGCTAAGAGGAAAACTCATAGCTTTGAGTGCCTCCAAAAAGAAATTCGAGAGAGCATACACTAGAAGATTAACGGAACAACTGAAAGCCCTGGAACAAGAAGAAGCTAATTTACCCAGGAGGAGAAGAAGACAGGAAATCATCAAACTCAGGGCTGAAATCAATCAAGTAGAAACCAAGAGAACCATACAAAGAATCAACAAGACCAAAAGCTGGTTCTTTGAAAAAATCAACAAGATAGATAAATCCTTAGCCAGACTAACCAAAGGGCACAGAGAAAGTATTCAAATTAACAAAATTAGAAATGAAAAAGGAGATATTACAACAGAAACCGAGGAAATTCAAAAAATCATCAGATCCTACTACAAAAACCTGTACTCAACACAACTGGAGAATCTGGAGGAAATGGACATTTTCTTAGACAGATACCAATTAATTACCAAAATTAAACCAGGATCAAATACACCATCTAAACACACCCATAACCCCTAAAGAAATAGAAGGAGTCATAGATACCCTTCCGACCAAAAAAAAGAACAGGACCAGATGGCTTCAGTGCAGAATTCTATCAGACCTTCAAAGAAGAGTTAACACCAATACTCTTCAAACTATTCCACCAAATAGAAACAGAAGGAGCACTACCCAACTCCTTCTTCGAAGCCACTATTACACTGATACCAAAACCACACAAAGATTCAACTAAGAAAGAGAATTTCAGGCCAATTTCCCTTATGAATATCGATGCAAAAATACTAAATAAAATTCTTGCCCACTGAATCCAAGAACACATCAAAACGATCATCCACCATGATCAAGTAGGCTTCATCCCAGGGATGCAGGGATGGTTCAATATAAGGAAATCCATAAATGCTATCCACTACATAAACAAACTCAAAGAAAAAAAACCACATGATCATTTCATTATATGCTGAAAAGGCATTTGACAAAATTCAGCATCCTTTCATGCTAAAAGTCTTGGAAAGGACAGGAATCCAAGGCCCATATCTAAGCATAGTAAAAGCAATATACAGCAAACTGGTAGCCAACATCAAACTAAATGGAGAGAAACTTGAAGCAATCCCACTAAAATCAGGGACTAGACAAGGCTGCCCTCTCTCTCCATATCTTTTGAATATAGTTCTTGAAGTCCTAGCTAGAGCAATTAGAAAACATAAGGAAGTCAAAGGGATACAAATTGGAAAGGAAGAAGTCAAAATATCACTATTTGCAGATGATATGATCGTATACTTAAGTGACCCCAAAAACTCTACTAGAGAATTCCTACAGCTGATAAACAACTTCAGCAAAGTGGCTGGCTACAAAATCAATGCAAGCAAATCAGTAGCCTTTATATATTCAAAGGATAAGCAGACTGTGAAAGAAATTAGGGAAATGACCCCCTTCACAATAGCTACAAACAGCATAAAGTATCTTGGGGTGACTCTAACCAAAACAAGTGAAAGACCTATATGACAAGAACTTCAGATCTCTGAAGAAGGAAATTGAAGATCTCAGACAATGGAAAAATCTTCCATGCTCGTGGATTGGCAGGATTAATATAGTTAAAATGGCCATCTTGCCAAAGGCAATCTACAGATTCAATGCTATCCCCATAAAAATCCCAACCCAGTTCTTCATAGAGCTAGAAAGAGCTATTCTCAAATTCATCTGGAATAACAAAAAACCCAGGATAGCTAAAACTATTCTCAACAGTAAAAGAACTTCAGGGGGATTCAGTATCCCAGACTTTAAACTCTACTACAGAGCAATAGTGATAAAAAATTGCATGGTATTGGTACAATAGCAGGCAAGCGGATCAACGGAATAGGATTGAAGACCCAGAAATGAACCAACACACCTATGGTAACTTGGTCTTCAACAAAGGAGCTGAAAGCATCCAGTGGAAAAAAGATAGTCTTTTCAACAAATTGTGCTGGTTCAATTGGAGGTCAGCATTCAGAAGAATGTGCATCGATCCATTCTTATCTCTTGTACCAAGATCAACTCCAAATGGATCAAGGACCTCCACATAAAACCTGACACACTGAAACTAATCGAAAAGAAACTGGGGAAGACCCTGGAGGACATGGGCACAGGGGAAAAGTTCCTGAATAGAACACCAATAGCTTATGCTCTAAGATCAAGAATTGACAAATGGGACCTCATAAAACTACAAAGTTTCTGTAAGGCAAAGGACACCGTCAAAAGGACAAAACGTCAACCAACAAACTGGGAAAAGATCTTCACCAACCCTAAATCCGACAGAGGGCTAATATCTAATATATACAAAGAACTCAAGAAAGTAGAACCCAGAGAAACAAATAACGGAGCTAAACAAAGAATTTTCACCTGAAGAACTTCGGAGAGCTGAGAAACACCTTAAGAAATGTTCAACATCATTAATCATTAGGGAAATGCAAATCAAAACAACCCTGAGATTTCACCTCACACCAGTCAGAATGGCTAAGGTCAAAAACTCAGGAGACAGCAGGTGTTGGCGAGGATGTGGAGAAAGAGGAACACTCCTCCACTGCTGGTGGGATTGCAAGATGGTGCAACCACTTTGGAAATCAGTCTGGCAGTTCCTCAGAAAACTGGGCATGTCACTTCCTGAGGACCCTGTTATACCACTCCTGGGCATATATCAGAGGATTCTTCAGCATGCAATAAGGACACATGCTCCACTATGTTCATAGCAGCCCTATTTGTAGTAGCCAGAAGCTGGAAAGAACCTAGGTGTCCTTCAACGGAGGAATGGATACAAAAAATGTGGTATATTTACACATTGGAGTACTATTCAGCCATTAGAAACAATGAATTCGTGAAATTCTTAGACAAATGGAAGGAGCTGGAAAACATCATACTAAGTGAGGTAATCCAGTCTCAAAAGATCAATCATGGTATGCACTCACTGATAAGTGGATATTAGCCTAGAAACTTTGAATACCCAGGACATAATCCACAAATTAAATGATGTCCAAAAAGAATGGAGGAGTGGCCCCTGGTTCTGGAAAGACTAAGTGCATGAGTATAGGGGAATTCCAGAACAGGGAAATGGGAAGGGGTGGATGGAAGAACAGGGGGACGGAAGAGGGCTTATGGGACTTATGGGGAGTGGGGACCCAGAACAGGGGAAATCATTTGAAATGTAAATAAAAATATATCAATAAAAAAAAGAAAAGTGTATGGTTCGTATAAATGCTTTCTGTGTATAAATGACAAGTCTCTATTTCTGTGCTACAATTTGAATAGTTAAAGTCATGGGTGTCTGAAAAACTAAGAGGGTTGAGCTTCTGGCACTGCCAAGGCCTACAGTTGAATGTCAATGAATCAGATAATGCTCTGAAGCCTCATCTTTTTCTCCCTGACCATGAGAAAACCTAGATTTACATTTAAGTGTGATCATGCAAATATAAAACTTTAGTGATATTAAGTCTTAAGTCTTCAGACTCTTTTATGAACAGAAACTGAGAGCCAATTAAAAAAACTGATTACATATTAAAACTTTTAAGCATGTAATGACAAGCCACAGAAACACAAAGTAAATGACTGTACGGCATGGTTAGCCATCTAATAGAAGCTAATTGGATATTTCATAGATATTTGTACCTAAGTGATAGAAGTCTTGATAAAACTAAAATGAAAACTTCCTTCTCTTTATAGAACAATGGTATGCCTGATCCCATCAGTAATAGGAAGTTTTGCTGTGTGCCTCTTATTGAGTGATTTAAAAAAAATGGTAGAAGTAAATTCTCTCTGAGCCAAAATTTTTCCCAACATGTGATTTCTTCAATTGCCACACATTTTATTCCTTTCTATTCTTGTTTCTCATAAGGATTACTTTGGTTTTCTGTATTAAAAAATACTTTATTTTATATAATAATACAATTTCCATATTAAATGTATGCAATTAATATTTTAAGCATTTTAAGTACATTTTTTCAGTGTATGAGTGTTTTGCCTGCATGTATGTCTGTGCACTACATGTGTGCCTGATGCCAACAGATGTCAGAAGAGGGGGTTAAATCAGCTGAATCAAGACTTACAGACAATTGTGAGCCACCATATGGATCTTGTGAATCAAATTCGGGTCCTCGAGAAGAGTTAGGCAATGCTCTGAAGAGCTGACCCACCTCTCTAATTCCAAAATTTACACACTAAATAGCAGAATTATTTGATAATGTTTTAAACGAAAGAAAAATCCCTTCCCATTGGAGCAAAGTTTAAGATAACTTTTTCTGGGGGCTGGAGAGATGGCTCAGTGGTTAAGAGTACTGACTGCTCTTCCAAAGGTCCTGAGTTCAAATCTCAGCAACCATCCATAACGAGATCTGATTCCCTCTTCTGGAGTGTCTGAGGACAGCTATAGTGTACTTACATATAATAAATAAATCTTTTTTAAAAAAAAAAGATAACTTTTTTCCTTTCTTTTCTCTCTCTTTTATTGAAAATAGATTTGTAGGGTCAATACTTTTAGCTCCATAGAGACAGCCTACCAGAAGTGAGAACAGAATAAGGGACCCTGCACCCCTCAGAGGAAAAGCAACTGAACCCAGGCAAAGGAAATCCTCAGAGGCCGAGAGGCAAAATGTCTTCATATGCATTTTTTATGCAAACCTGCTGGGAAGAATACAAGAAACACACAGATGCTTCTGTCAGCTCCTCACAGTTCAGTAAGAAGTGCTCAGACGCAGAAAACCAAGTCTGCTAAAGAAAAGGGGAAATGTGAAGGCATGGCATAGGGTGACATGAAAACCTGCATCTCCCCCACCCAAAGGGGAGACCCAAAAGAAGTCCCAGGACCCCAATGTTCACAAGCAGCCTCTTTCTTGTTCTGTTGTAAATATTACCAAAAAATCAGAGGAGAACATCCTGACTGGACCACTGGCGATGTTATAAAGAAACTAGGGGAGTTGTGGAACAGCATAGCTGCAGCAGGCAAGCAGCCTTGTGACAAGATGGACAGCAAGCAGCCTTGTGACAAGATAGACGCCAAGCTAAAGGAAAAACACCAGAAGGATGTTGCAGCCAAGAGAGCTAAAGGAAAACGGTATGCAGTGGGGAAAGGGGGCCAATCAAGGCTGAAAAGAGCAAGAAAAGAAGAAGGGAGGGGAATAGGAGAGAATGAGGAGAAGGAAGAGAACACAGGGAAAATTGATGATGAGGCTGAAATTGGTTTGGGTGCATTTTTTCTTGTCTATAAAGTATATAACCCCTCCCCGTTCACAACTCACTCCTTTAAAGGAAAAGAAATTGAAATGTAAGGCTATGTTCAGATGTGTTTCTAAACTGTGCAGTTTTGTATTGTGAACATTTTACCCAAAGACTTTAGGTATCCCTGCCCTGGTGATATTTTCAATAGCCACTAACTTTGCCCAGTACAATCCGAGGTCTATAAATTGGCATGGAAATTTAAAGCAGGTTCTTATTGGTGCACAGCACATTTAGTCATATGTGGGGGTTAGTGTTTTGGGGGGAGGAGGAGGTTGCTCAGTTTTGTTTTGTTTTTCTCTTCAGTTGTCTCTGATGAGGCTTATACAAATTGTTGTTCTGCTAACTGAATACCACTCTATAATTACCCAAAAAACCCTGCTGCTTTATTGACATTCCAAATGATTGTAAGTAAATACAATTTTTTATTTTAAAAAGATTTTTTTTAATTCTTACATAATATATCCTGATTGTGGCTTCTTCTCCCTCTGCCCCTCCCAGTTTCTCCCGACTTCCCCTCCCATCCAAACCTACTCCCTTTCTCTCTCTCATTAGAAAGGAACAGGTTTTTTTTTTAAGGGGTAGTAAAAAATATATATATATTTTATAACTATATATATGTATATAGTATAAGATATAACAAAAAGTATCCATCAGAGTTGGACAAGACAAAGGAAACAGAAAGCAAAGAACCCAAAAGGAGGCTCAAGAATTCCATCCAAACGTTCACACACTCCATAATATACACCCAGAGAACCTGGTACCAACATGGACAGGTCATGTGTGTAGCCCCTAATCTCTCTGAGTGCATATGAGCTTAAGATGATTTTTTCCAAGAGGATAGATAGCATAAATGTGATAATTTATTCTGAATCTACTTCAAGCATAGAAGGGGGATATTGGTTATGAAGTCTCATACCTCCTAGAAAATTTCAGAAGTCCCTGAAGCTAAAACTCTAAGAGCACATCCTTAAAGCTCTAAGCAGCTCATCTAATTCCAACAAACATTCTCATTTTGCATCCTAGTAAGGTTTAAGAGAAGATTCAATTAAAAAAAAAAAAAAACATGGGTTTCCAGGGCTGGAGTGATATCTCAGTGGGTAAAGTACTTTCTGTTCAAGTATCAGGACAAGAATTCAGATTCCCCAACACCAACATGAAAGCCAGGCATGATGGGAAACGCCAGCCCAAGTACTTGGAGGAAGCAAAGGATTCTGGGACCACTCTAACTGATAAGGTAGAGATATATGGGCTGCTCTAGTCTAGAGACACTGTCTGAAGAGAAGAGAAGAGAAGAGGAGAGGAGAGGAGAGGAGAGGAGAGGAGAAGAGAAGATAAAGAGAAATAGAGGAATGTACTCAAAAGCAACTTCTGACCTCCATATGCACACATAGGTATACAAACAAACACATAGGTTTCCATGACAAATTAATATAGGCAATGATGTGTGCCCAGATCGGCCTCCAGCAAATAATTTATTTGAAGCCCATGAACAAGGATGCATTCACACAAAAATCACTTTGTAGATGCTCAAAAAAAGATATTTCCCAAATTGCAGGTACAAGTCAGATGCCACCCTGTGGCTCTCCCATCCACTTGCTCTCTTGTCTCGGACAACGGCCACAATGACAGCCATATGGAGCACTGGGTAGTTTTCTATAGCAGCAGCCACCAAAGAGCTGCTACCCAAGAATTCTCTGAGTTTACTCTCCGGCTTACATCTCCAACCACTGTTCAGTCCCCCAAATATTTGTTAGACATACTTTACATCACTGGGGAAGCAGGCCTATACAAAAACAAGACTGAGTTCCTTCTCTATGGTATTTACACACTTGCATAGAGAGTCAAAACATTAATATAAACCAACGAATTGATAGCTAATTGTAAATCATTTCTACAATGCAAAGAATGTTAAATGGTTCAAAATAACAAGATAAAATTGATGAGGCTACTTCAGATGAGGAAGTAATGGGAAGGGAAAGCCCTCGAGAGGGCTACATTTAAATTGAGGGTTAAATGCTGAGGAAAAAAAAATCCCAGAGGTAAGAACCGGAAAGCTTGCAGGCTGAGTAAACAAAGCAAATGAAAATAGGTTGAGTTCTTTCCAGCTTCTGGCTATTATAAATAAGGCTGCTATGAACATAGTAGAGCATGTGTCCTTATTGCATGCCAGGGAATAGTCCTCTGGGTATATGCCCAGGAGTGGTATAGCAGGGTCCTCTAGAAGTGTCATGCCCAGTTTTCTGAGGAACCGCCAGACTGATTTCCAGAGTAGTTGTACCATCTTACAATCCACCAGCAGTGGAGGAGTGTTCCTCTTTCTCCACATCCTCGCCAACACCTGCTGTCTCCTGAATTTTTAACCTTAGCCATTCTGACTGGTGTAAGGTGAAATCTCAGGATTGTTTTGATTTGCATTTCCCTAATGACTAATGATGTTGAACATTTCTTAAGGTGCTTCTCAGCCATCCGAAGTTCTTCAGCAATGGAGGAATGGATAGAGGAAATGTGGTATATTTACACAATGGAATACTACTCAGCAATTAAAAACAATGAATTCATAAAATTCTTAGGCAAATGGTTGGAACTGGAAAATATCATACTAAGTGAGGTAACTCATTCACAAAAGAACACACATGGAATCCAGTCACTGATAAGTGGATATTAACCAAGAAGCTCTGAATACCCAAGATACAATTCACATATCAAATCATTCCCAAGAATATGGAAGGAAAGGGCCCTGGTCCTGGAAAGGCTTAATGCAGCATTGTAGGGGAGTACCAGGACAGAGAAGTGGGAGAGGGTTGATTGGGTATTGGGCAGAGGGAAGAGGGCTTATGGGACTTATGGGGAAGGGGGAACTGGGAAAGGGAAAAATCATTTGAAATGTAAACAAAGAATATAGAAAAGAAAGAAAAGAAAAGAAAATAGGCTGAGATGCGAGGACTGACTCAGAAAGCACACACCATGAAAACACAAGGCCCTGAATTTGAGTCCCCCAAAGCGCACATTAGAAAAAGGAATGGGTTAGAAGAAGGTGTGAAGGCGGAAGCAAGCCGAGAAGCGTGACAGTGCCAGGGAAGCAAAAATGGGCAGCCTGGGAACTCAGTGACACCGGCAGAGTCTACTCTGTGGGCTCCAGACCAATGAGAGAGCGTGTCTCAGAAAACAAAGTGGCGGAAGCTGAGAAACAACATCCAAGATGTTCTCTGTTCTACACAGACACACAGACACATAGACAGACAGACACGCACACGCGCGCGGACACAGATACACGGAGAGAGAGGGAGAGAGAGAGAGAGAGAGAGAGAGAGAGAGAGAGAGAGAGAGAGAGAGAGGACATATAGGAAGGGGTAGGTAGGCTGAAACTCGTTGAGGAGAGGGGAGCAGAATGTAGCAGGAAATAGTAAAGTTTGAAGGAAGGAGTGCACACAGCCCCAGGGAGTATAACCCATTACCACCTACATCCTTCCATTATTACACATATAACAATATGTTATAAAAGTTAATTTACTCTTCTGTCTCTTTGAGTAGACGGTTAGTTCCTTAAGTACACTATATCTTATTCATGATAATAATTATAGCTTCCATTTATTGAACTATACCAGGCACTAAGCTAGCTACTTTGCATACATTATCTCCAATATTCACAACAACCCTGCCAGGTAAGTATTATTAACATAATTTTACTGATTGAAAAATAAAATCACCTAAGTGATTTATCCAAGGCCAGAAGCCAGCATGCGGCAAAGCTGGCACTCAATCTGTCTCATCTAATTCTGAAATCTGACCTTTTTCTCTATGCCACATGGTCTTAACCTTGTCTCAATTACTCACTGTGGAAGCCCTGGTCAAGGGTGCTCAATAAACGTCCCTAGGGCTGAATTGGACTGAATCAAATGAATGGATGCAAGCCCACACAGGAGGAAGCAGAACACCAAAGACCACGACATTGGGGGAACTTTGAAGCCCCACTCAAGAGGACAGTGAACTCACAAGACTATAGCGCTAGGAAGACTCTGTGACGATAGAGGGCCAGGAAAGCTACCTTCTTGCAGGAAGAAAAGTAAAAGTATTGTGGAAACTGTCAGGGAAGGGGCTGCACTTAATAAAACTAAATGGAAGCTATGGGGTTCCCTGGAAGCTAATGTATGACACAGTGACACAGCTGCATGACGTGTTCCGAAAACAAATTAATGGGATTTTAAAGAGAGAGACTGCTCAGTGTGCTTGCAAAATGGAGATACAGAAGAATGCACCCCAGCAAAGAGGAGAGCAGAGAGCAGGAGGAGGATGGCACTGTTGTAATTGCCTGTAATTTTTCCCCCTCCTCCTCCTCCTGACTTTAATTAGGACACTTGCGAGACACACACATTTGTAAGAGTGACAGAGCTAATTGAAGAAAACCACATGTCTCATCAACAACCAAATCAGGAATAATAATCAAAGCAGCAGAAGCAAAATTGGAAGCCACGGAGCTGTCAAATGCAGAAGGAACTCAAATACAATGAGGCATATAATTTAGAAAAAAAGTGAGAGGGCTATGTGGAAGCATTAAAAATGAGACGTGAAATAAAACAGTTAACTCGGTGCAAACTGAAACGTTCACTCCCACAATCTGGGCACAATTAAATTTGGTCAGAAATTCATCTAGCCCTTTCAGCTGGGGTCTGGGGGTGCTGAGGGAGTACTGCATTATTCTACCTTGCTGCCTAGAATGTCCCCATTAAGTGAAGACAATTTCCTCCCTCCCTAAGCCATTGTCTTAGTTAGGATTATTGTTGCTATGATGAAACATCACAACCAAAAGCAACTTGGCAAGCAAAGAATTTATTTAGCTTATACTACCATATAAAGGAACTCAAACAGAGCAAGAGCTGATGCAGAGGCCACACAGGAGAGCTGCTTACTGCCTTGCTCCTTACAACTTACTCAACCTTTGCTTCATCCTTACCATACTCATGGTATGTACTCACTGATAAATGGATATTAGCCTAGAAGCTTGGAATACCCAAGACACAATTCACATATCAAATGATGCCCACGAAGGTGTAAGGAGTGGCCCCTGGTCCAGGAACTTCAAGTATTTGAAGAAAGAAATAGAAGAAGTCCTCAAAAGATGGAAAAATCTCCTATGCTCTTGGATTGGCAGGATTAATAGAGTAAAAATGGCCATTTTGCCAAAAGCAATCTACAGATTCAATGCAATCTCCATCAAAATCCCAACTCAATTCTTCATAGACTTAGAAAGAGCTCCACTATGTTCATAGCAGCCCTATTTATAATAGCCAGAAGCTGGAAAGAACCCAGATGTCCTTCAACAGAGGAATGGATACAGAAAATGTCGTATATATACACAATGGAGTACTATTCAGCCATTAGAAACAATAAATTCATGAAATTCTTAGACAAATGGATGAAGCTGGAAAACATCCAGTGAGGTAACCCAGTCTCAAA
The DNA here is from genome assembly GCF_947179515.1 of Apodemus sylvaticus. Lineage (NCBI taxonomy): Eukaryota > Metazoa > Chordata > Mammalia > Rodentia > Muridae > Apodemus > Apodemus sylvaticus. The sequence goes on from NC_067477.1 coordinate 31,062,240, forward strand.
AGAACACTCATGGTATGTACTCACTGATAAATGGATATTAGCCTAGAAGCTTGGAATACCCAAGACACAATTCACATATCAAATGATGCCCACGAAGGTGTAAGGAGTGGCCCCTGGTCCTGGAAAGGCTCAGTGCAGCAGTGTAGGGGAATACCAGGACAGGGAAGTGGGAAGGGGTGGATTGAAGAACAAGGGGAGGGAAGAGGACTTATGGGACTTTCAGGGAGGGGGATCCAGGAAAGGGGAAATCATTTGAAATGTAAATAAAAATATATCAAATAAAAAAAGAAATGTAAATAAAGAATATATCAAATAAAAATAAAATTAGATATATCAAAAAAGTCATTGCTGAATTTTGCTTCATCCTCGGTGTCTACACCTATAACACTAAGTAGCAAGTCAATTTAGAAAAGAATTCTCGTTACTTTTCTAGCTCTTGAAGTCAAAGTACATCTCTCAATAGCTTCCTTTCTATATTAACCAACAGGGTCAAGGTAGGACTCCATTCTCAGGCAGAAGCAAGTATATGTAACATTTGTTACAGAGACATTCATGTGACTAGAACTAGCCAGCCAGAACCTCAGCACAGTCAGATAGCTGAAAGGAAGAAGATGCGTGCTATTTCTCATAACTTGACCACTCTGGAAATCAGTCTGGTGGTTCCTTGGGAAATTGGACATAGTACTACCTGAGGACCCAGCTATATCACTCCTGGGCATATACCCAGAAGATGCTCCAACATGTAATAAGGACACATGCTCCACTATATTCATAGCAGCCTTATTTATAATAGCCAGAAGCTGGAAAGAACCCAGATGTCCCTCAACAGAGGAATGTGTACAGAAAATGTGGTACATTTACACAGTGGAGTACTACTCAGCTATTAAAAAAAGACTTCATGAATTTCACAGGCAAATGGATGATGGATCTAGAAAATATCATCCTGAGTGAGATAACCAAGGCACAAAAGACCACACATGGTATGTACTCACTGATTAGTGGATATTAGGCAAAGAACGTAGAATACCCATGATACAACTCATGGACCACATGAAGCTCAAGAGGAAGGAAGATTGAAGAGTTGATGCTTCAGTCCTACTCAGAAGGGGGAAAATATAATCAAGGGAAGTAGAGGGTGGGAGAGACTTGGGAGGAAGAGAGGAGGGGAAGGGGGAAAAGAGGGGCAGAATCAGGTGTGGGAAGAGATGTACAGTGGGCCAGGAAATTGAACAGAGATGTGTAGTAATGGGAGATGGGGAACTGGGGGTAGCAACCAGAAAGTCCCAGATGCCAGGAAAGCAAAAGCCTCCTGGGACCCTACAGGGAAGGCATTGGGAGAGCCTATCAAGACCATATCCAGAGGTTAGGCATGCCCCACCCCAGTTGAGGAATGGGACCACTCACCCATCTCCAAATTTTTTAACCAAGAATTGCTCCTGTCTAAAGGAAATACAGAGACAAAGAGTAGAACAGAGACTGAAGGAAAGGCCATCCAAAGACTGCCCCAGCTGGGGATCAATCCGATGTGCAGACACCAAACCCAGACACTATTGCCAAGAAGTGCTTACTGACAGGAACCTGACACAGCTGTCTCCTGAGAGGCTCTGCCAGATCCTAACCAATACAGATGCAGATGCTTACAGTCAACCATCAGACTGAGCACAGAGACCCCAATGGAGGAGTTAGGGGAAGGACTGAAGGAGCTGAAGGGGCCTTACCTGACATCAGTGGGAGGGGAGGCCCTTGGTCCTGTGAAGACTTGATGCCCCAGTGTTGGGAAATGCTAGGGTGGTGAGGTTGGAACGGGTGGGTGGGTGGGAGAGTACTCTAATAGAAACAGGTTAAGTGGGGATGGGATAGGAGGTTTGCAGAGAAAAGGGATAACATTTGAAATGTAAACAAATAAAATATTCAATTTTTTTTTAAAAAAAGATTTTTTTGAAGGTGATTGGGTATAGGGACTCTGATTTCATCAATGGATCAATCTATTAATGGGATCATAATCTGTTGGCATTATGGAGGCTGGTAGAGATTTAGAAGCAGGTGGCACCGACCTATGGTCCTTACTGCCTGCTCTTCATGAATGAAAGTGAGCCTTGAACTCGCTGATAAGTGGATAGCCTAGAAACTTGGAATACCCAAGACATAATCCACATATCAAATGATATCCAAGAAGAACGGAGAAGTAGCCCCTGGTTCTGGAAAGGCTCAGTGTAGCAATATAGGGCAATACCAGAACAGGGAAGTGGGAAGGGGTGGATGAGGAAACAGGGGGAGGGAAGAGGGCTTATGGGACTTTCAGGGAGTAGGGAACCAGAAAAGGGGAAATCATGTGAAATGTAAATAAAAAATATATCGAATAAAAAAAAAAAAAAGAAAGTGAGCCTTGAGAGAGTGTAATGTCCCTAAAACTGGTCTATCTTTCTCTCTACTTCTTGGCAGATTTAAGGTCAACAACCCTTTTTTTCAACATGATCCAGCTATGTAGGCACTGGGTTTTCAAACTCAGGTTTTAATACTTGTACAGTAAGCATTTATTCACTGAGTTATCTATCTCTCTAGTCCTTAGAGACAGTTCTTTCTATAAAAATATTAATCATTAATCAAGAAGTCCCACGGACATGCCTATAGTCCAATCTAATAGAGGAAATTCTTTTTTTTTCTTTTTTTTATTCAATATATTTTTTATTTACATTTCAAATGATCCCCTTTCTGGTTCCCCACTCCCTGAAAGTCACATAAGCTCCCTTCCCTCCCTCTGTTCTCCCACCCATCCCTTCTCACTTCCCTGTCCTGGTTTTGTCTTATACTGCTACACTGGATCTTTCCAGAACTAGGGGCCACTTCTCCATTCTTCTTGTACCTCATTTGAAGTGTGGATTATGTTTTGCATATTCCAGTTTTCCAAGCTAATATCCAGTTATTAGTGAGTGCATACCATGATTGATCTTTTGAGACTGGGTTACCTCACTTAGTATGATGTTCTCCAGCTCCATCCATTTGCCTAAGAATTTCATGAATTCATTGTTTCTAATGGCTGAATAGTACTCCATTGTGTAGATACATCACATTTTTTGCATCCATTCTTCTGTTGAGGAATACCTGTGTGTTCTTTCCAGCTTCTGGCTATTATAAATAGGGCTGCTATGAACATAGTGGAACATGTATCCTTATTACATGCTGGGGAATCCTCTGGGTATATGCCCAGGAGTGGTATAGCAGGATCTTTCGGAAGTGACATGCCCAGTTTTCTGAGGAACCGCCAGACTGATTTCCAAAGTGGTTGTACCAATTTGCAACCCCACCAGCAGTGGAGGAGTGTTGCTCTTTCTCAACATCCTTGCCAAAATCTGCTGTCTCCTGAGTTTTTAATCTTAGCCATTCTGACTGGTGTAAGGTGAAATCTCAGGATTGTTTTGATTTGCATTTCCCTGATGACTAGTGAAGTTGAGCATTTTTTAAGATGTTTCTCCACCATCCGAAGTTCTTCAGGTGAGAATTCTTTGTTTAACTCTGTACCCCATTTTAATAGGGTTATTTGGTTTTCTGGGGTCTAACTTCTTGGTTCTTCGTATATATTGGATATTAACCCTCTATCTGATGTAGGGTTGGTGAAGATCTTTTCCCAATTTGTTGGTTGCCGATTTGTCCTTTGGATGGTGTCCTTTGCTTTACAGAAACTTTGTAATTTTATGAGGTCCCATTTGTCAATTCTTGATCTTAGAGCATAAGTTATTGGTGTTCTGTTCAGGAACTTTCCCCCTGTACTGATGTCCTCAAGGGTCTTCCCCAGTTTCTTTTCTATTAGCTTCAGAGTGTCTGGCTTTATATGGAGGTCCTTGATCCATTTGGAGCTGAGCTTAGTACAAGGAGACAAGAATGGATCAATTCTCATTCTTCTGCATGCTGACCTCCAGTTGAACCAGCACCATTTATTGAAAAGGCTATCTTTTTTCATTGGATGTTTTCAGCCCCTTTGTCCAGGATCAAATGGCCATAGGTGTGTGGGTTCATTTCTGGATCTTCAATCCTGTTCCATTGATCCTCCTGCCTGTCACTGTACCAATACCATGCAGTTTTTAACACTATTGCTCAGTAATATTGCTTGAAGTCAGGGATACTGATTCCCCCAGACTTTCTTTTGTTGTTGAGAATAGTTTTAGCTATCCTGGGTTTTTTTGTTATTCCAGATGAATTTGATAATTGCTCTTTCTAACTCTATGAAGAATTGAGTTGGGATTTTGATTGGTATTGTGTTGAATCTGTATATTGCTTTTGGCAAAATGGCCATTTTAACTATATTAATCCTGCTGATCCATGAGCATGGGAGAGGAAATTCTTTAACTAAGGTCCCCTTTTTCCAGGTGACTCTAGCTTATAGTTGGAAAAAAGACAGCACAATTGTCCTATGTCAACTTAACACACAAATAATTGCACTAGGTCATAAATTTCCTTTGTTGTTCATCCCAAAATTATGTTAGTATTTAAATAAAAATATTAGTACATCTTTAAAAATCCCAGTCTCTGAATTTTCAATACTTCAAAAGTCTGATGTCTCTTTTAAATCCAAAACCTCTTAACTGCAAGTTTTTGTAAAATCCAAAACAAGCCATATACTTCCTTGCTTCCAGAGGCTATAATCAGAGAACAGTTATGATCAGAGCAAAGCAAAACCAAACTTCAGCAGTACGAACTATCTCAGTGACCATTATTTGGGACTCATCACAATTTCCTGTGCTCAAAAGAACACGGGCAGCTGCACTGCTCCAGCTCTTCCATTTGCAAACACACAGCCCATTTCCCAGACTCTGGCCCACTCCACTCCATCCCTGCCTCTATCCTATCAGTCATTCCATGACCTAACGTCTCCAATAGAGTGAGATTCCACTGCAACTGGCGTTCACCTCCAATGCCTTCATAGCCTCTCCTTAGAGACTTTAACCCTGCAATAAAGTGTCAAGCTTCAGCTCCTGTCCACGACTTCCTTCAGTCCTGTGGTGTTCGTGCACCAGTGCCACATTACACATTGCTAAGTGTTGCTGACATCTTGAATTGCAACCTTGCCTTACTCCTACAGCAACCCATCCTCACCCAGATCATAGTTTCTATTGTTGACTCTGAGGAAATACCTCCCAAACATTTGACATCATTGATGTTGGACTCATATTAATCACAGTTGATTTTGGAAACCTCAACTAACCAGTAGTGATTGTCCCAGTAAAGTAAAAACTACACTTCAGTGTTTTTGGCCTCTTGTTAATAACAGCTGAGTCTTCATCCCCAGATGACTAGAAACCACAGATTCTTACCTCAAAAACTAAGTCTTTCATGGGCTCTCAAACTCCCATCTGAAACCTCACAAGCCAGGCTTCTGCCATCCTCATTCTTCTCAATATCATGGTCAAAGTGTCCATCACAGCTCATTAAGATGTGATCAGTCAAGGGACTTTACGGCTCAAATTTCCAATACTCCCACAATATTCCCCCAAAACAACATGGTCAAGTCTATCAGAGCAAGCTCCTACTCTCTGGTACCAGTCTCTGTCCTTTGTTTCTGTTTCTTTGATGAAACCAAAAGGAACGTGAAATGAGAGTAGTACATCATCTTACAGGTCTCTATATGCTATTGTGATCTATTTAACAAAAGTTCATCTAGGACAACTTTATTCTTGTTTATTATAACCCTCTTGCTACCATATGAGCTTCCCAGTCTGCAAAATCAGAACATGCAATGTTATATTTCATTCTTACCTGGGTTAAGCATGAAAAAAGGAGATAATTGTGCTCTGCTGATGCCTATAGTCTTCCTGAGACAACTGTGTTTTGTTTTAGCATCTTCTTAACATCAGGGAAGAATTGAGAAGGGAGAGGCTTCTGGGAATCAAGAAGAAACCTAACAGCCTTATAATCAATGAGATCATCATAAAGTCATTTCTTAGTATTAACAGGAAAATATAAATATCTATTTATAATATATATTTTTATTTTTCAATTAAAAAGTTTACACTTTTTCTAGTTGGCTTCTGCTTTTTAAAAACCATAAACTGCACATTCTCATTTTTGTCTGAATACCAGATTAAGAACAAAAGCTGAACAATTTCTTAATAATATAATTAGTGCACCCACAATACAATGTCTCTCTTTGGCTGATCAAATAGATGAAGAGTCAAGAAAGATGTTCATGATTGATATTTAAATTGTGTTACTAGTACATCCTGGAAATCAAAAGAACTGTACTTTAATGCTGTAGCATATTGTTCACCATTCACCACCTGTGGACCACAGTCACGGACGTGTGACAGGTCACCTAGCTTCCTATTCACATTCACATTAAAGGCTTTTATAAGTATAAATATAGTTAACAGTTTGTCACAGGAACAATCTATTTTCTGCACCACTGCCTCTAACTGATGAGATGAAACTTTTAATGAAATTTTTTCTTTGAAAACATGGGACTATATATAAACGAGAACATCTATTTGGGAAAATTGAAATATGTGTATGTTTCATATATATTCATTTATATACATATGGACTCATATATATACACATCTATATATTATATGTATATATACATATATATTATTAATATGCCTCTAACTTAATATGCTAGACTAAGATTCAGAATACAATTTGATCTTTAAAATAATTGCAAGGCCAAGGCTATGCATATTTCAACTCCATACACCTCTTCTGCTATGCAGATTCAAAGTGTAGCCATGACAGGGGGAGACAGTGAAGCTTAATTCACGATGTGATGGGATCAGAGGGGTTCAAGCATAGAACTGAGCCCACAGAGATGTCTCGATGGTTAATGTCACTATTTCTCTTGCAGATGACCTGAGCTCTGTTCCTAGCACCCACATTGGACGTCTCACAACCTCCAGTAATGCCAGCTCTAGTCAGATGCAAAGCCTTTGGCCTCTATCAATACTGCACTCACATGTACAAACCCACTCTCAAATACACATGCAAAGCTGTTGAAAAATGCATAAAGCTGTTTTTTTCTATTTATTCACCCTATACCCCAATATCAACCACCCTCTCCCAATACCCTCTGACACATCATCGGCTCCCCATCCCCAGCTCCCCTGTTCTGAGAAGAGAGATTTTCTCTCATCCCAATACCACCCCCCAGCAAATCAAGTCACTGCAAACCTAGGCACATCATCTCCCACTGACGCCTGACAAGGCATCCCAGTTAAGGAAACGGGATCCACAGGTAGGCAAGTGATTCAACAACAGCCCATGCTACAGTTGTTGAGGGCCCCCATGAAGACCAAGCTGTACATCTGCTAAATATTTTGGGGTTGGGGTGGCTTGCGCCAGCCCATGTATGCTCTTTTGTTGGTAGTTCAGTCTATAGAATTGCTTTAAAACAAAGTTTCCTTTTTAATGTTCATTGGGAAGTAATCAATGACAAATAAAAAGGAACTACAGGGGGAAAAGCAAAGAATCAAATAAAATATGATCAACCCAATCACTGTAGATGCACTGTTCATAGATTACTTATAGTTTTACACAGAATACCACAGTCATCACTGCCCAAAAAAAACACAAACTCATCCTTGCCTGACCAAAGGCTCTCTGCAAATACTTTTTACTTGATAGAATAATCCTACCAGAGGCCAATGATATGAAGTTAGAAACTCAAAAAGGAACAGCCCCGGGTCAGCCACCTACCAGCTCAATTCATTTCCTCCATGATTAAGTGCAGCAGCTCTAGGCAAGAAATAATGATGCCCCATCCAATCAAAACTCCAGGGAAAATCAGAACAAACAAATGTGATTATTGGATTGGAGCTGTTCTTCAGCAATATCTTTCAAATTTAATGTTTTTATCCACATGGAAACATAGAGAAGCCTCGTGAGACATTACTGTTTTCTTCCTTCATCCCAAATGGAAATACAAGAATGATAGAATTGGCGATAGGTTTAACTTCAGCATAAATTTTAGGAAACACTCGCTGAGGTTTTTACCAACCTACTTCAATGTGTATGGCCTAGATTATTTAATAGTATTTTTCTTTTCTCTTTATTTTTTAATCCAAATTTGAATGTTGAATATACCCCAACCACAGTTACCCCTCCCTCCACTTTTCCCAGCTCCACCCCCACCTCCTTTCTCCCTCAGATCAACCCCCCTCCACCCCATGACCTTTCAGAAAAGAACTGGTATCCAAGAGAAAACAATAACCAAGCACAGTATAACAAGATACAATAAGACAAGACAACATCAAGGCAGGACAAGACAACACAATAAGAAGAAAAGAGTTCCAACAGAGGTTCTAAGAGTCAGAAACTCACCCATTTCCACTGGTAGAAGGCCTATACATCAAGCTAACAGCCATAAGAAATATGCAGAGGATCCAGATACAGACCCATGAAGACCCTGTGCTTGCCATTTCAGTCCCTGTGAACCCATATGCACCCTGCTTAGTTAATTTAGTAGGAAATGTTCTCTTGGTATCCTCCATCCTCTCTGACTCCTATAATCATTCCTCGCCCTCTTTTGAGAGATTCCCGAAGCTCTGAGAGGACCAACTCAATGGAGATCTCCAAGGTAGACTCCCTCAGCATAATGTCTAGCTGTGGGTCTCTGCATTAGCTCCAATCTACTGCCAGAGGAAGCTTTCTAATGATGACTGGACAAGGCACTGTTCTATGACTGTAGCAGAATATCATTAGGAATCATTTCTTTGGGTTTTTGGTTTTGTTTTGTTTCTTGCCAGAATTTGGTTCTACCTCAGGTCTCTGGGCTATTCAGTCTCTGGGTCCTGGTCATCCAGGCAGTGGAGGGCATGGACTCACTCTCATGGCATGGACCTCAAATTAAACCACACATTGGTTGGCCACCCACAAGTTCTGTGCCACCATTGCCCCAGCACGTCTTTCAGACAGGACAGATGGTAGATCAAAGGTTCGGTGGCTGGGTTGGTGTCCGATTTGTCTTTCTGTAGCTTGCAATCTACCTTCCAATGCCAAAGAGACTAGAACATAGGGGGCAAAGGCTCCATGAAGACACCAGCTTGACCTCTTCCCATTCAACGAGCTGTGTGGATATTGTTCTCCACAAGGGGGCCCCACTGTTAGTTTTTAGACAGAGCAACCCTCTGTCTTAGCATAAGCTTGAGTTGTTTAGAGAACTGCACAGCATCTAATGAAATGATCATGTGGTTTTTAAGATAGCCTTTTCAACAAATGGTGATGGTTCAATTGGAGGTCAGCATGCAGAAGAATGCGAATTGATCCATTCTTATCTCCTTGTACTAAGCTCAACTCCAAGTGGATCAAGGACCTCCACACTGAAACTGAAACTAATAGAAAAGAAACTGGGGAAGACCCTTGAGGACATGGGCACAGGGGGAAAGTTCCTGAACAAAAGAACACCAATAGCTTAAGTTCTAAGATCAAGAATTGACAAATGGGACCTCATAAAATTACAAAGTTTCTGTAAGGCAAAGGACACTGTCAAAAGGATAAAATGTCAACCAACAGATTGGGAAAGAATCTTCACCAACCCTAAATCCGACAGAGGGCTAATATCTAATATATACAAAGAACTCAAGAAGGTAGACCTCAGAGAACCAAATAACCCTATTAAAAAGTGGGGTACGGAGCTAAACAAAGAGTTTTCACCTGAAGAACTTCGAATGGCTAAGAAGCACCTTAAGAAATGTTCAACATCATTAATCATTAGAGAAATGCAAATGAAAACAACCCTGAGATTTCACCTCCCACCAGTCAGAATGACTAAGGTTAAAAACTCAGGAGACATCAGGTGTTGGCAAGGATGTGGAGAAAGAGGAACACTCCTCCACTGCTGGTGGGATTGCAAGATGGTACAACCACTTTGGAAATCAGTCTGGTGGTTCCTCAGAAATCTGGGTATGACACTTCTGGAGGACCCTGCTATACCACTCCTGGGCATATGCCCAGAGGATTCCCTGGCATGCAATAAGGACACATGCTCCACTATGTTCATAGCAGCCCTATTTGTTATAGCCAGAAGCTGGAAAGAACCCAGGTGTCCCTCAATGGAGGAATTGATAGAAAAAAATGTGGTATATTTACACAATGGAGTACTATTCAGCCATCAGAAACAATGAATTCATAAAATTCTTAGACAAATGGATGGATCTGGAGAACATCATACTAAGTGAGGCAACCCAGTCTCAAAAGATCAGTCATGGTATGCACTCACTGATAAGTGGATATTAGCCTAGAAATGTGGAATACCCAAGACATAATCCACATATTAAATGATGTCCAAGAGCAGTGGCCCCTGGTTCTGGAAAGACTCAGTGCAGCAGTATAGGAAAATCAGGGAAGTGGGAAGGGTTGGATGGGGGAATAGGGGAATGGAAGAGGGCTTATGGGACTTTTTGGAAGTGGGGAGCCAGAAAAGGGGAAATCATTTGAAATGTATATATATATATATATATATATATATATATATATATATATATATATATATATATATCTCGAATAAAAAAATAATTTAAAAAAAGAGAGAGAGATCTCCACTGGACTCCCTCAGCCAGAAATCAACAAAATGCAACCCCATCCCACCACTGAAAGTCTTGCCTTGTTACAAAAGATGGCCAGTTCAGACTCCATGTTCGCCATTCCTAGGAACCCTTACAGTGGGCATATGCAGGCACTCACACATGTGTATACATAACTTTAATGTCACAAATTAGGAACCTAGAAAGGGAACAACATCTAGTTCCAGACAAGATGTCCACAAGAAAAGTCTCCACCCAATAATTCATCAGTTTTCAACCCTTTGCACTATCAGAATAAAATAAATAGAAACAAAAACAATACAAATGAAGTTATATACTACCATCATCATTTTTAAAACACACACTCATTCATTCTAAAAGGTTCTCTTTTGCTTTTTTACAACTCAACGGTGCATCCCTGACATTCTGCATTAAAATATAAAAATTGTATTGTATTACTAAAATAGAGACTCCCCCAAGAAGGCAGGGGCATCCCTGTATTTCCTTCTAAATAGGTACCAGGTAAATAGTTATTAACTGCATGAACAACCAAGAGAAATGTTGAAGGCAAAATATATAAGAGCTAAAACTCTTTATATCATCTTTTGGACCTCTATTTACTGAATAACCCCCTCCAGTATATCAAGAGAAAGTCTGTGGTATTGTTTATCCTTAAGTATATAAGCAAAGAGTCCTGAATATTATTAAGACCCTGTTACAGTATAAAGATGTAAAATGTCTCTGTAGGCTCCTTGTTTGAGCATGTAGCCCTCAGCTGGTGGCTCTATTTTGAGAAGCTATGGAAGCCTTAAGTGAAGGATAAACATGGAGGAAGTAAGTTAATGGAGATGGGTCCATTGGTATGTATTATCCCTGGATGCTTCTTGGCATTCACTTTTTGCTTCTTGGCCATCTAAGATATGAGGAGTCTTCCCCTGTGCATGTTCATGCCACCACGAACTCCGCCATGTCTTCCCTGTCGTCCCACTCTTTCAAACTATGACCACAAATAAGTCTGTCTTCTCTTAAACTACTTCTTTATAGATATTTGGCCTCAGTGACTGACTGTATAATATAAACTACTGAGCCAATGATATACAGAAAGCTCTACTGGGCCTGATTAAAGCTACCCTGAATACGCAAAGACGAGCATCAATAGGAAGCAAGATCACTAGTCTCCACTGCTTCTTTGAACACTGGTAATTAATGATTTCAGATGCAAACAGGAAAATACCAAACTAAGAATGGCTTAAACAATAGAAACATTGAGTTTTCTCAAACAACAAGAAGTGCCCATGTAGGCCATCCAGATCTGAGGCAACGATTGGAGAACTTTATCCATCTGTGAGGCTGTGCTTAGCTCAAAGGTCTCTAGGCTTTCACCTCATGCTTTCAAGGTGACCGCCATAGCTCCAATCGTCAGAACCTTGAATATTACTCCACAGTAACAAAAATGAAATTGGTCTCGTCACCAACTATGAGCTCATTAGAAAAAAAAAACTTCGTTGTCATCAAATTTGTCTTGTATGGTTTGCGCTTTGGCTTATTCTCAAAGCTATGACCCAAGGAGTCATAACTGGACTGTGCTGCCTACCTTCAACAAAATAGGATTTGTCCTCTAAGATTGAGAAGTAGTCTGTCCATTTTTCCTGATGGGATCAGAGAGGGATAATGAGTTTCTAAAACTGAAGAAGGAGAGAGTCAGAATCAAAGATAGACAGCAAGTAAGAAGAGCACGTAAGCTCGCTCAACTTCTTTAGAGAGTCAGTATGGCTTCAGTACATATCTTGGTTCCTTTTGAGCTTCTGTGACAAAATTCTTGACAGAACAATGTGAGGAAAGACAGACTGGATTTGGCTCACGGTTTCAGAAGCATCTGTCCACTACAGCAGAGAAAGTGGAGCAGACACTTCCACAGGGGGTAGGAACCATAACCAGGAGCCAGGGAAAAGCTTCAAAAGCCTACTCCAATGGCCTGTTTTCACCAGTTAGGCCCTGCCTCCAGGCAGTGCCACCAGCTAGGGACAAGAGCTCAAAACATGAAGTCTTGGAGAACAATTCAGATTGAAATCTTAATACTTAGACTTATAACTAGTCTTACCATGGCTGAGTAAGCACTATCCTAACCATATATCATAGTCTACACCCTAGAAATTAGGAATAGATTTTAATGTATTTACATCTGTATTTATAAATGTATATATGTATGCACATATTCATATGCATGTAGGTATATACAGATATGGGAGGTTATTTTATACATGTACATCAGAATACACATGTTCATGTATAAGAACACACACAGGCTTATATCATCTACTTTTCATGCCTTTAACAGTCATGAAATTTCCAGGCGTTGGTGGCGCATGCCTTTAATCCCAGCACTTGGGAGGTAGAGGCAGGTGAATTTCTGAGTTCGAGTCCAGCCTGGTCTACAGAGTGAGTTCCAGGACAGCCAGGGCTACACAGAGAAACCCTGCCTCAAAAAAAAAAAAAAAAAAAAAAAACAGTCAAAAAAAAAAAAAACAGTCATGAAATTGTCCCATGGAATTGTCTTAGAGAAAAGGCCTCTCTTGCTTCCAGTGCACTTAGTTATGCAACAGACCATGTGATGGTTTCAGTCTATTTACTCAGAGCCTTCCCATCAATCAGCAACACTGAAAATAATTACAGCTTCATTTAAATAAGTGCTAAGTATCCCAAAGCTAACAAAGGATGGAATTAGATCCACTCCTGGCATCCTTTCCTTGAGTTTGCAAAGAGCCGTTTCCGTTTCAACCGGTGTCCAGCACCCTGGAAGCCCTCGTTTGGTCTGAAAACCATTAGACCACAGTTATCAACTAATGAGGCAGTCAGTGTTTGGAAGCAGTTTAAACTACCTCAGCAGATCCAAGTTAAAATAAGGCAAATTAGTAGTAAAATCAAATTGGTTTAAACTGTGAAGTGACTGTGAAACTATTCCCCCTGAAACAAAGTATTGTGTCAAATTACTGCACTGGGACACAAATGATGAGTTCAACCTACAGGAGAAAAATACTCCTTTTAATGAATTTCATTCTTTACAAGGTAGCGTATCCTATCCTGACTGTCTAAAAAGCTTCTTTATTCATGGGAAACGGGGTGGGAGAAGATACCCAGACAGGTAAATAGATTTGATTCCCCCATCAAAGAGATGTGTATTTTGTAAACTAGACCATTAGGGGGAATAAATGTGGGTGTATAGTGATTACTTATTACACCGGAATGGCAGATGTAAGCTGAAAACATCTAAATTTTCTGACAACGTTAGGAAGATTTCCAAAGAGCTAATATGGAAGAGAAATCTTCTCCACCTGTAATGCTTCTGAAAATCTAGACATCTGCTTTGAGGTTTGAATAGAAGAAAAATAATAACTATTACTTAAATGTAGTGCCAAGGTCAAAAATGTAAATTTCTTCTACTTTCTCCTCTCTCATCTGCACATTAAATGCCCAAGTCTCCTGTTCAGCAAAACAGCATCAACTGAGATTGAAATTTTTCATTTAAAAATTCAGCATTGCATGCAGTGATTTGAAAACTCAAACTCATGGTCATTTGCTGTATCTAGGCCACACATGTCCTCTGTTTCATTCAGATGTCCCCTTACATTTGAATTTCTCATCAGCATACAAAGATCACAGTGGTTCACTTCCACAGTTACATCTTTTCAAAATCAGGATATGATAGGCAAGATCTCTGTGCAAGGCAGCAATTAGTAAAACCGAATGGTTTTTAACCTCTTGTTTAGGTTGTTTTTAGGAATTGAGATGGAGAGTAGAGGGCCAAAGGTTGACTGGAATCTGCTCAGACGCAATTCAGTATTGAAAGGGGAAGAGAAAGAAAATATGCCCTGAATGTACTTTTCTCTGAGCCTCCCAATCTTTTGAGGACTTCTGCAGTATCTTCAGAGTGTCCCACATGGAGACAGAGACACTTAATATCTGCGGCCTCTCATATATCTGTCTCAACAATCAGCCATTGTAGGGATGAGGCAAAGCCTTGAGGTTTCTTGTGTTTGGGGATAGTACTTATCGGGGGATGCTTCACTGAGACCTTGAAAGCCAGGTGTGGGGGAATGTGGTCCTGAATGAGGGAGATTTGCAGAGGGTATAATAACACACACTAGTCTCTCTTTTTTTTAATTCGATATATTTTTTATTTACATTTCAAATGATTTCCCCTTTTCTAGACCCCCACTTCCTGAAAGTCCAATCAGCCCCCTTCCCTCCCCCTGTTTTCCCAACCAACCCTTCCCACTTCCCTGTTCTGGTTTTGCACTATACTGCTTCACTGAGTCTTTCCAGAACAAGTGGCCACTCCTCCATTCTTCTTGTACCTCATTTGATGTGTGGATTATGTTTTGGGCATTCCAGTTTTCTAGGTTAATATCCACTTATTAGTGAGTGCATACCATGATTCATCTTTTGATTCTGGGTTACCTCACTTAGTATGATGTTCTCCAGCTCCATCCATTTGCCTAAGAATTTCATGAATTCATTGTTTCTAATGGCTGAATAGTACTCCATTGTGTATATATACCACATTTTTTGCATCCACTCTTCTGTTGAGGGATACCTGGGTTCTTTCCAGCATCTGGCAATTATAAATAGGGCTATGATAGTGGAACATGTATCCTTATTACATGCTGGGGAATCTTCTGGGTATATGCCCAGGAGTGGTATAGCAGGATCTTCTGGAAATGAGGTGCCCAGTTTTCGGAGGAAACGCCAGA
The DNA here is from genome assembly GCF_947179515.1 of Apodemus sylvaticus. Lineage (NCBI taxonomy): Eukaryota > Metazoa > Chordata > Mammalia > Rodentia > Muridae > Apodemus > Apodemus sylvaticus. The sequence continues at coordinate 31,077,499 of NC_067477.1, forward strand.
CTGATTTCCAGAGTGGTTGTACCAATTTGCAACCCCACCAGCAGTCAAGGAGTGTTCCTCTTTCTCCACATCCTTGCCAACATCTGCTGTCTCCTGAATTTTTAATCTTAGCCATTCTGACTGGTCTAAGGTGAAATCTCAGGGTTGTTTTGATTTGCATTTCCCTAATGACTAATGAAGTTGAGCATTTTTGAAGATGCTTCTCCGCCATCCGACGTTCTTCAAGTGAAAATTCCTTGTTTAACTCTGTACTCCATTTTTTAATAGGGTTACTTGGTTTTCTGGAGTCTAACTTCTTGAGTTCTTTATATATATTGGATATTAGCCCTCTATCTGATGTAGGGTTGGTGAAGATCTTTTCCTGATTTGTTGGTTGCCGATTTGTCCTTTTGATTGTGTCCTTTGCCTTCCAGAAACTTTGTAATTTTATGAGGTCCCATTTGTCAATTCTTGATCTTAGAGCATCGGCAGGATTAATATAGTTAAAATGGCCATTTTGCCAAAAGCAATATACAGATTCAATGCAATACCCATCAAAATCCCAACTCAATTCTTCACAGAGTTAGAAAGAGCAATCCTCAAATTCATCTGGAATAACAAAGCACCCAGGATAGCTAAAACTATTCTCAACAATAAAAGAAATTCTGGGGGTATCAGTATCCCTGACCTCAAGCAATACTACAGAGCAATAGTGTTAAAAACTGCATGGTATTGGTACAGGGACAGGCAGGCGGATCAATGGAACGGGATTGAAGATCCAGAAATGAACCCACACACCTATGGCCACTTGATCCTAGGCAAAGGGGCTGAAAACATCCAATGGAAAAAAGATAGCCTTTTCAACAAATGGTGCTGGTTCAACTGGAGGTCAGCATGCAGAAGAATGGGAATTGATCCATCCTTGTCTCCTTGTACTAAGCTCAACTCCAAATGGATCAAAGACCTCCACATAAAGCCAGATACTCTGAAGCTAATAGAAAAGAAACTGGGGAAGACCCTTGAGGACATTGGTACAGGGGGAAAGTTCCTGAACAGAACACCAATAGCTTATGCTCTAAGATCAAGAATTGACAAATGGGACCTCATAAAATTACACTAGTCTTCTCTTAAACAAGGCTTGTTCTCTGCAGGTCACCAAGCCTGAGACACACTTCATGACTTGTATACTGGGGCTATGGGCAGTGCTGGGCATGGGCGCCCTCTTGTGGTATGAATCTCAAGCTGGAGCAATAACTGTTAGCTATTCCTACAATTTCTCTGCCCCCTTTACCCCAGCACATCTTGCAGGCAGGACAAACTGTAAGCTGAAGGTCCTGTGGCTGTGGTGGTGTCTCATTCCCACAACTGCAGGCCTTGCCTGGTTATAGAAGGTGACTGGTTTTATGCTCTGTAGCTTCCACTACTAGGAGTCCTTGCTAGGGGTCAACATCACAAATCCTAGGAGTTTCTATGCACTAGGTTTCCACATCACCCGCAAATGAACACCAATTACAGTCCTGTCTTCCTGCAATCTTTCCAAATTGTAAGATTCAGAGGGGTGGAAGATACCAGGAGAACATGTCCCACAGAATTAACTAAGCAGGGTTCATAGGGGTCCACAGAGACTGAAGCAGCAATCAGGGAGCCTACATGGGTCTACACTAGGTCCTCTGCAAATATGTCATGCTTGTTATCTTGGTGTTTTCCTGAGACTCCTCACAGTGCCAGCAAAGTTGTCTCTGACTCTTTTGCCTTCCCTTGAGATCCTTTTCCTCCTACTGAGTTGCCTTATGCAGCCCTGATGTGAGGGTTTGAGCCCAGTCCTATTTCAACTTGCCATTCTGTCACTGGTTGAGATCGCTGGAAGTCTCACTCTTTTCTGAAAAGAAATGGAGGAGGAATGATGGGGGTCAGGGACTGGGAGGAGTGGAAGGAGAGCAAACTGGTCTAGAAGTATTGTATGAGAGAAGAATTTCTTAATTTTTTTAAGGAAATACATAATAGCATGCTACATACAATGATAACATGGTTCTTAGTATACATAAAATAATATGGTTTTGCCCTGAGGAAGAAAAGAAGGAAGGAAAAAAGGAAAAGAATGTCACTTCCCTCTTTCCTAGTTCCTTGTTCCTTGTTCTTTGGCCTCCTCATGTTAACACTAGACCTCAACTTCTGGAGCCCAGAGATGGTCTTCACTTGGTATTGCATTCCTAAGCTACTTCTTTTATTCATTTGACCCTCTGGATTCAGACTTCATAAGCACAAAACTTTGAGACCAAATACCAAGTTCCACCTTTTACCCTCCCCCTCCCATAAAAGAGAAGAAATAGCTGTTTCCCTGGTGACGAGAAGCACTGTCTCTAATATTCCCAGTGCTTGTTTGCTCTAAGTGTGTTAGTTTATAGGTGTTAAGACATGCATTATATGAATCAGATATTACTAAAAGTAAAAACCACTTCAAATTTCAAAAGCATAAACAACAGACACAGTTACTGTATATCAGGAATTAAGCTTGAATTTGCTGGATGCTTCTGCCTCAAAGGCTCTGGTAACACTGAAGTCAAGTTGTCATCTGTGGCCACTTTCTCTCTTGCAAACTCTGCTGCTAGGGAAGCCATTTGTAAACTCACTCAGATGACTACTGGTAAGACTAAGTTCCTCAAAGCTGTTACTGACATCCATTTCTAATACTGACTGTAGCTTTCATCTACCTCTTACCATAGTTCTGGAAACATAGACAGTAGCACCCATCAATGCTGATCATAGAAGCAGGAGCCAGAGAGCTCTAGCTGGACAGAGACACAATCCTTTGGTTACCAAATGTTGGAAATGATATCCCGCAACTTTTCCTTTCTTCTGTTCATCAAATACAAGTGAGCAGGTCTACCCATATGCAAATAGGAGGAAGAGATGATGACACAGGGCCACAGATCGCAGAGTAAAGGGTGGCCAACGAGCTTCTTAGACTCTCTATCACATGGACCCTAACATAAGTTTTCAGTATAGGTGGGATCGCTTCTCGGCCTTTTGGCTAAGATCAAGTGTAGGTGGGAGACAAAAACATCCATAGGCATGTTGAATGGTGAACAGTCATGTTTATGTTGATATGGGGGAGATATGGTAATTTTTGCGTATGAGAGAAAATATATATGAATGCCAAGTGGCAGATATGGATATCAGTGCACTGGAATAGATGAGATCACTCAGGAAAGCCTGCCTGGAGGTGAGATGCCTAGAGAAGAGCCATTAGTAGATTATGGCAGTGATTCCAATGAACAGAGGCACATTGCTTTCCAATCCTCCATTTGTACGAATTAGTAATGGGACAAATACAAATGTCACACAGGCATGCAGACATTCTTAAATATCAGAAGTTGGCTTCACTGCATCTGTGGGGTTTTTTTGCACTACATTTTTAATTATAATCACTCATTTCTTGGTATAAAATCTCTTAAGCAAAAGATTAAGGAATAATGAAAATAAAGGTTAGGCTCAAGAAAGACTAGAAAAGATAAAACACGTTTCTCTTGACTCACTACCACATTAGCGTATGGATTCTATACCTTCATCTCCAAAATGACCTGACCTGACATCACTACAAACAACAATAAATTCGTACTGAGAGGTTTGCTCTGTGCCAGATACTGTAGATAAGTTCCTGGTGTCTCACTTTGAAAAACAAAACTGAATAAGGTTGGCTTGCCTGGTCCTCCATTTTCTCTTCTGCTCTTTCTCCCTGTTGGTCTCTCTCTTGCCATCTGAGACAGAGCCTCTTTCTTTCCTCAGTCCTTCAGCTTCCTCTCCAGAGAGCCCCAGCCAATCACTCGCACCTCCGTGTGTTCTTAAGTCACACCTAAGGTGCTTTCACCATGAACCTATTACTGACTGCTCCGTGAAAGACATTTGTTGCTATAAAACACATTTCAGGCATCGGTGGGCACACACAGGAGCCATGTTTGGCATTTAGAGGATCAAGGGGGTGGTATTTCAGTCCTGAAATGAAACCATATGGGGAGTTACCTGCCCATCCGGCTGGCCTTGGACATGACCCATGTAATGGGTATTTAGTTAATAAAGAAGGCCTTTCAGTCGCATTGACCTTTTGATCTAGCCCAAAGCGGACACTGTTTTCCATGCACTAATGAGCTAGACTGGCTTCTTCCTGCTCCAGTTAAAAATGTGTTATATTTTGTTTCTCTTTAAATCCCTAAAACTGGCAAGAACAAAGTTTTCACAAACTCCTGCTGGTAAGTAGTGAAGACAACTTGAGCTAGTGAAGAAGAATAAATTGTTTTTCCTCATTGCAGGGAAGCTGGTAAGGATCATGTGGCAGGCCAAAGGGAGGCCTCGCTGTGGTAACAGTTGCTGCCTATGGTCTTTGTGGTGAATATGGGCTCACAGAGACATCCAAGACCCTGATTTTTTTTCATTAAGCAGAAGACTCTGTTTTCTTCTGTATGCCTCCCAGATTCAACTTTTTTATTCTTCTACCTGAAATAGGTTTTGTTTTTCTAGAAAAGATTAAAACAAAGAAAAATGAATGCTTCTGCCTATCTTTAGGGCTCTTTCCATCTACATATAATGATCTTCAACAACCTAGTAGCAGAAACAAAGGATTTACTTCCACTGTGCAAATTTGCTGCCAAGGACTTTTTACTTTACTATATCTCTGTGTAGGACTGGGTATATGTGGTCTGGGAGACATCTCAGTCTAGTCAATGAAAAGATTGCTGAACGAGCTTGAGTCCCTGAATTTAAATAGCTAACGCCATGTGAATGGCAGTATACACTGTAACCCCAACACTGGGTGGTTAGAGACAGAGAGATCACAGGAGCTCACTGGACAGCCAGCAATGCTCAAAAATCAGTGAGTTAAGTGAGAGACCATATCTTAAAAACATGGTGAAGAGCATCTGAGAAAAAAAACAGCATAGACCTTTGACCTCCACACACATGTACAGACACACAACACACACATGAACAACACATGTAACATATACACACAAATAACGGGGTATGTAACTTTCAGAAATATGTGAACATTTGTAAATTAAGAAATCTGTCAATCTTGAAGCCCCTTTCTGGGCATGTACAACAACACCACACTTTGGAAGATAGTGATTTTTCTATTCATCCTGAGTTATTTGAATTGTGATAGGCTCAAGCAGTATATCTTTGCTGCTGATTTGTCTGAAGAAATCACCATGAGCTCCATAGCTCCAAGTAAAGCCTGTTATTTTAACCTGATTTTGTATCTTTTAAGAGAGGAAATTTGAAGGTGGCTACTTATAGCTTACCCAGAATGCAAAGCGGGAAAAGTTACCCTTTGGGTCTGCTTCTTGGGTTGAACCATTTTGCAGCCTATCACTTTGGATTAATTCCTGCCTGTTAGCCTTTAGCTCTCCTTGCCAAGATGGTTCCCCAAACCTGGACACACACATTCACACCTGGAAACATGTACATATGTTCACAGCATCGTTTTTAAAGAATAGTCTTCACCTTGGTTTATATAATGCCCAAGCTTCCTCCCAAGTTGGTGTGGGAGGTGGGGGCTAGGTCAATCTCACTCCACTTTCAACAGTAGGGCTTCTTCACATCTCTGCTGAAGTTACTCATTTTATGGCTTATAGGAGAATCCCTTTACAAATATACTTGGGTTGTCCTAATCAAGGAAAAGAAAAGAAAGGTTGAGAGAAACTTGGGGAGAGGAAAAATTCCTTCTGGTAGCCAGGCAAAGTGAGAGAAAAGAACTACTACCATTTTTAAGTGCCTACAATCCTACTATGTGCAAGATTCTTTTTTTTTTCTCATTTCAGGAAAAGTTCTCTGTGAAGTATGTTAATTTGTTTAGTTTTCTGTTAGAGTGTGATAGTCTTCTGTGGACCCTATATTGTTCTCTTGTTAGGGTCACAAGTGTATTGGCCTTGTCCATCTTACGTGAAAGAAGAAATGTGTACAGAATGCTATTAATACTAGGAAAGGGGAAGGATATTGTATAATTTCCATAGATAAAAGATTTGTAGCCATGCCTTTAACTATACAAAGACAGTTGCTTTCATGTTAATCATAAGATAACGCTGTCTTCTTCCCATAAAAAAATTACATTTCCATGTATAACTTAGAATAACCCAGACTTCTGCCAAAGGAATCCAGGACACAGCTAACAAAGATAAATCAGTGAGAAAACATAGTATGTGTTAGAGTTACCATCAAATAGTCTAAGACTGGCTAAAGAAAGCACAGCTCAAGGCAATTCTTTATAACCTAAGAGCCAATGAAATGTAGCATAAGATTCTTTTTCTATGTGTAATAGCATCAGATACTGTTGTAAGCAGTAAGCATACTGAAATGTCATATTTAATAATAAAATAATAGTATTTTGTCCCCTGTCTTGTTGATGAGGAAACTGAGAACATAGAGATTAAATTAACAGTGTCAGGTGCTACATGCTTGTCCTAGAATTAGGATGAGTCATTAAGACTAAAATATCTACATACTAAGCAACTGACTTCAAAGCACACATAAGCCAGCACTCGAAACTCTCTGTATACATGCCTGTGCATCTGAAAATGACAGAAACAGGGACCTGAAAATCAAATCAAATATCCAGGTGCCTGAGAAATAAGTCTGTCTGATGTTCTTAAAAATAAAAGTTAAATTTGCCTGCCAGAAAATTGAGAAATCTTCACAACAACCACAGAGAAAATCTTTATTTTTACCTCCATGATTAGTTACAAAACAAAAATAGGGACTTAAATGAACCTTAAGACAAACCAAAAGAATTAAAGATTTTTATAGCAGAGGAGAAGCAATGACGATGGGCCCCCTTAGGTCTAAGAAGAAAAGTGCATCAAACTTAGAACTATTTGACAAACAGAACAGAGAATGTAAGGGAAACTCTCCTTCCCTAGGAATTCTAACCTGTTCAATGTGTAACTCAGGAGACAGCAATTTGAAAACCCAAAGATTTTAAAATCAAATATAATTAGAAGAAATAAAATGCAGATAACACATGAATGGCAAATTATTAGAAAAAGCTGGTGTTTGTAACTTTCTTGTCATTCTAGAGAAGTAACTAGGATTAAAAGGGTCCATGCACTGCCTTCTTGGGAATCTCTTGCTCCATCTGATCCCACACCTGATTAAAAGCATTAAAGAGCACAGGCTGCCTAAGTGATATCCTTGTATTCGCCTTAACGTGCTTATTCAAACTGAATTCTAAATACTTGTCCTTATATCCACAGGTAAGTGAAACTCTCACCTATCATCAAAGAAGCTTCCTCTTTGGCAGATGGAGAACCTCACAGAAAGGCACAAATGATGCCCAACACCAATGGATACATTTATATTGCAACCCCTCACCTAAGGCCCAGAAATAAAAATATAAGGGAAGGCAGAACAGCTGCAAGAGTCAGAGAACCAGTACATCTGCTGCAACATATTATCTTCTATAGATGACAGAGTGCTGCACCCATTAAATCTTGACAATATGCTGCCCCAAACTAGATCTACAAGAATTAGCTGCCCGATAGGCATCCAAACCCAAGTGATCATCCTTAGACACAGAGACATACAGTCAACACGAACTGGGCTTGTGTGTGTACAGTCACCCAGGTGTATCACAATATACACTATACAATACACAGTACATAATACATAACTGAAGAAACAGAGGTCAACAATTTGAAAGGGGCATGAGAGGACTTAGAATGGGGAAGACACATTACAGTAGAAATGATGTAAACACCATGTTCATGTATGAAATTCTCAAAAAATTTAAGTAAAGAACCTTACTCATGCATGCATATACTGTGTGCAGGCTTATTTGTAAAAAGCATGGAATGGAAATCCTACCACTGCTGGGCATAGTAATATTCACCTTTAATCCCAGCATTTGGAAGGAAGAGGCAGGCCAGGTTGGTCTACAGAGTGAATTCCAGGACAGCCAAGGAGAAACAGAGAAATCATGTCCTGAACAAACTCACACACCCCACACATATACACAGTCACTCTCATACACATGCATGTGCGTGCGCACACACACACATATACACACACACACACACACACACACAGAGAGAGAGAGAGAGAGAGAGAGAGAGAGAGAGAGAGAGAATCCCTCCACCAATCCAAAGTCAGAAAATAGGGTTCTACACCCAATAATATTAATATCACTTTGATTCACTTATATATTTATATATCCATAAGGCAATCATATGACATCCTATGAAATCCAAATTATCCAACTTTCTATGAAATTTACTCAATGAATCTATGCATACATGTGCTACATCCTTGGTGGATCATCTACAAGGCATGACTATGAAAGGGCAGAAATTGTCATCGTACTATAGAAATATGAAGGAGGATTTGGATTCAGATGTCCAAACTGTAAAGTCCTGCTTTAAATCTTCACCATGCTTCCTGTCATACAGATCTCATGATTCAGCGCTTACATCAATGGGCCTGACTCTACTTTCACTCCTCCTATCTTCACATCAATAAAATTCCTCATAGTCTAATGAAGGAAGATTAAATGGGAGAAAAGAAACGTGACAATTATCTTATATCTCTCACGCAGAAGTCACAGTGTCTGTGGCATATGTGGGGGATAGTTCTTGTCAAGAAGATCCACTTACAAAGTGACCATCAACTGACATCTGAGATTTGAATCTCAGGATCACAAATGGGCAAGAATAACTCACTGTGCCTGAAGTATTTTTTGCACACAGCACGGCTTATGCTAGATACCTGTGCTATATACAGTGTAAAGCTCTGGTACTCACTAGGCAGAGAGGATTCACATGAGCAGCCTCATGCTTCCTTGGTAGAAGTATCACTAGGACTGCCATGACTCTTCACAATGAAATCTAAATCAAACTATGTAACCATGCTGAGAGGTATGTGCCTGGCCTCCCCAGACTTTACCCCACATGCTGCTTCCTTTGCTGATTTAGATTTGCATGCTTTCCATATTAAAAAAAAATTAGCAGAGGTGCCACTGTATGCTGAGTCCTGCGAGTCCTTCCAGCAAGTTATCTAAACTATGGGTTGTCTTAAGGACCTTAACAGGCCCCTTCATCACACCTCTGCTAAAGAAGCTGTTGCTAAAAGAGAGGAGAAAGACCTGAATTCAGAAATCTAGGGATTTGTGAGTCTCTTTTCTAAGAGCTATTCTGGGTTTCTTCCTTGCACTGTTCTGTCTAGTGTGTTTAAAAGAAAAGGTCCAATTATCCTCAAAACTCATGACTCCTTTTTTTAAAGCTGTAAAATAAGATTTTGCTGACCCTATATAGTGACCAGAAAGTATAAAGAGCCATCACTAGGACTCTGCTTGGACAGTTGGGCAACAAGAGTGCTCTAAAAATGGTTTCAGAACGTGTAAGAACCACATCTTTTTGGGATGAGAAGGCTCTAGATACGCAAAAGCTGCCTTGCCTGCATTTCTCCAGTTGAACATGTTTTTTTTGACAAAAATATATCTTTTCCTGATGGCAGAAATAATTCCAGGAGTTTCCTTTTCCTCCACCCCGCTATGATTAAAATAACCATGTGTCTAGATTTGTATTTCTAAAAACAGATGTGTGGGGCCATCCTCAGTGTGTCCTGGGGAGCAAGATGAAGCAATGAACACCAGTTCCTGCACCCTGCAGAGGAAAACCATCTCTGCAGGAAACAGGAACCTCTAGAAACCTCTCCCACACAGATATTAAATCAGAAGGAGCTAACCGCTACGCATCTATATTCAGAATTTGAATTCTTAATGAGGGCTGTTACATTAAGATTTGATATTGTTGCTGTTTGGGGAAGACTTTTCTTTTCAAATAAGTTTTCTGTAATATAATAATGTTTGCATGGAATTTATCCAAACGATGCTGGACCTAGTGCCTTGCACATCGATCACCAGGTAAGATGCCTGTCTAATAACGGAGTTTGTCTATCTTGACTGTGACTCCAGAGAATTTCTTCCTGTCAGTTTCTCTGGAGTGGAGAGAAGTGGGTGAGTGAGGGAAGAAAATTGGGGAGTTGGGTTTATTACTCCCAATATGCTCTGTGCTGCTGTGCCTGGCTACACATATGCCTGGGACTCACAGCATATGGCCTGGGGGCCATCGGTGGCCCACTTAGCAGCTGTCTCTACCATATTTTGACATAAAAGCCATTATATTTCTGGCTGGCTAATTGCTTTTTTACTAAACAATTGTTGGAAGTTGGCTGATAACTTTTATGAATTTCAAATGAAAGCCTCACAGAGAACTTCTGAAAGCAAACAGTGTTTGGTCCACCTGGGAACATTTGAAAGGGCTGGCATTCCGTCTGCCAAATAGAACTCCTATCGCACACATGCACTGAGAAGTAGAGTGTAACCGCTTCATTTCTCAAAGTACCGTGTTTCCATACAAGGTTCTCAGAAAAAAAATAAACAAAATATACTCCTTAAGATCTACGTGGGAGATATAATAAATATCCTTTCTCTGTTCAGAAATTATTTCTACAAATATAGATGAGTTAGAAAAACAGTTTGGTGACTGAATAAATAAGCCAGCATATCACAGATAATACACTGAGAACCTTAAAGACAAAGAGAAATCCAATACAATGCATCCTATAGATGTTTTCAGATAAATAATAGAACTGGTCCTCAAGCAGGAAGGCTAAAGAGTTCATGCATCACGCATGAATTATCCTAAGGAGCACCATAGGTCATCCATTGTCTTAGTCAGGGTTTCTATTCCTGCACAAAACACCATGACCAAGAAACAAGTTGGGGAGGAAAGGGTTTATTCAGCTTACACTTCACTTCCACTCTGCTGTTCATCACTAAAGAAAGCAGGACTGGAACTCAAGCAGGTCAGGAAGCAGGAGCTGATGCAGAGGCCATGGAGGGATGTTTCTTACTGACTTGCTGTCCCTGGTTTGCTCAGCCTGCTCTCTTATAGGACCCAGGACTACCAGCCCAGGGATGGCACCACCTACAAGGGGCTCTATCCCCTTGATCACTAATTGAGAAAATGCCCCACAGCTGGATCTCATGGAGACACTTCCCCAACTGAAGCTCCTTTCTCGGTGACAACTACAGCCTATGTCAAGTTAACACACAAAACCAGCCAATACACCCAAGAATTACTCTAAGAGTACCAGGTAACTGAGGAGAAGTCTCTCTGTAAGTTGGGGTAGGAGGTGTTGAAGGCAAGAAGGAGAATCTCTTTGAGCAAGCACTAAAATGGGCTCCTAATATCCTAAAGAAAAAGGAAAATAGCAATGCTGACTCCCCTGATGTCATATATCAAAGAGATGGCTCCCAGGCCCTTTGGTCAACAAGCTGACAAAAGGCTTAGTTTCTAAAAGAGCTACTTCAAAAAACAGAGAAAGTAACTACATTCACAAGCTTTCAAAAGCAAATGTTCTGATTCTTTCCTTTTTTAAGGGAAAATGATTTCTTATTTTCAGCAGAGAAAAATTCAGTTTCTTGTCTCTTAATTTGTATTTTCCTTGACAAATCTAATTTTCAAATGATTTGTATTCATGTTTCCCTGGGGACCTAGACTCCAGCTCAGATCTTCCAATGACTGAAGATAAAAGTAAGTGCAATGAACTGTTTTGTCTGTTGTTAGATTTAATTGTCATTCTAAGCTCCTGAGAGAAAGGGTACAGAAGGAGAGAACAAGAAACAAGGGAGAGAGAAGGAAGACAACCCAGAGAGAGAAGGGTGGATTCCAGGACAACAAGGAAGATAGAAATAAAAGCAGGAAATATAAGAGTTGACAGAGGCCTTTTTTTAAGTTAACAGCAATAAAAGGGAAAAGAGAGTTACCTTTAAGAGAAAACTGAAGTTGTGGTAGAGGCTCTGTATCCATTAATCTCATCTTATTCCAAGGCTGGTCACAAGGTCTTCCCCTAACTCCAGGTGGGGTCTTCCAATGTCTACCTCAAGGAAAATCATCTTAAAGAATGTGAAAGTCCTTGGAACAACTCCTCTCCAACTCAAAAGAAATTCTTCAAATGGCAGTGGGTCCTTCGGGATGATTACACCCAGCATACAGACTTCCATAGCCACCCTTCATCTTAAGCTCTCTCGACTGGTCTCTCCCACCTGAAAAACCCATGCCCACTCCCATCTACAACACTAGTTATCTCCTTTACCTCCTTTGGGGATTCATTTTCAAGCATTTCCTCTGAAACAAACTTCCAAAGTGTCCTGTGCATCCCGCATCCTGGCTGTCGCTGGGCACCTGCATTTACAAACAAAACACATTCTAAGTGAACACAGTCATGGGATGGGGGGTGCAGTGGGAGTCAGTTAAACGTCATCATGTATTAATAAACATGTCTGCTGACCTAATTCCACAAAGAGGTTGCAAACCACTGACAAAGAACTTGTCCAACAGACTGTGGACAAGAAGAAGCCAATTGCTGGTCAACCAGCAGGAGTTAAGAAATACTTTCCTGGAGAAACCTGCCAGATGAATGGCAGAGCTTGTGCAGAAGGAAGGTCTGTTGTCCTGCATTATCTCCTCATCCCTCAGAAACTGTGCACAGATAAGGGAGAACACTGCCATCCTACTGGTCTACCTTCTTAGAGAGAGCCTCACAGGGAGAACAGGGGATGGAACACAGGTGCCAGGCCATCAGTTGGAAACGAATACCAGCTCTGTGGAGTTGTCTGAGAGTGCCAGCTGTACCATCTGGCAACACTAGAAGAAAGAAGCATTAGCTACCCCAGTCCACTAAATAGATTATCTGTGTACCGCGCCTTCCTCTGGGAAGGACAAGGCCTTTTGCCAGGCACCACGAGATTCTGAGATCTTTCATCTGTCTTCTTTATCTCTTCCACTTTGGAATAGCAGCATATACCAGAATTGTGTAGCCCACCCCATCCCATGATGTAGTATCACTTGTCTTCATGGGGTTGCATTCTTGAAGATGCAATACCTAGCATGTAGTAGACACTTAAAAATATATCATTATGTAAGTGAAGAATCATCTTTACAATTTACAGAAGTATCCTAGTTGCAAGAGATTGCAATCTAGATGCTTGGCTGCCTTCCGAAAGCCTTTCCTGTGAAGAACATTAGCAAGGGAAGCAGGAGAAAAAGCACATACTGTCAACTCGGTGTTGTGACTCCCTCCCACTCTTCTAGTAGGGACTCCTTTATTCTCCAGGGCTTTGCTCTACTTCATTAATGTTAATATTGGATCTAACCTTTTCTCAGCTCTCTGCAGGGATGGGATTTCAATTCTACTGCCTAATCTCTCCTGGTGTTCATCTTTCAAAATGTCCACCCTAAACTTTTCCCCTCTTTAGCTTCAGGCCATTTCATGCCTCTTCTGAGACTTAATCATCTTTCCCTTTGCCTGGTTTTGCTGAGAGAAGTGGACTGAAAATGCAGAAGGGCTTTAGAAAATAAGAGGAAAAAATCCTGCATCAGGAATATTCGTATAAACGGTAAAAGGGTCATTCATCACATGTTCCGTTTTACACTGGGAGTTGGTATCCTTCCGGTGGGCAATTTGATGTCAAGGCACAGGCTGGGTAGTGAATAGATCTGTGTACCAACCTGACCCTAGAATAAAATTAGATCAGAGTTCTGGCAATTTCTTCTAACAGCCTACATGTCTTACAAAAGACAGTAGCTTTCTATCAAGTTCACCCTCCCTTCAAGGCAATAAGCAGAGGAACTATCAAATCTCTAAGCCCCTTCTTGGTGGAGTTAAGACAGTGAAACACAAGGAGGATAGAGAATTAAAAGCTAAGACTCACAGGCATATCCAACTCAAATGTTTCCAGACATAATGCAAAAGCATCTTGCTTGGTCCAACGGCACCTTATTTAGGCTACACGAGTCTGGGAAGATTATTAAGCAACTCATCACAAAAGGATATGAGTTACTGCAACCCATGTGTCACCATTACTAAATGGACAGAGACAGAGGCTTTTGAGAATGGGATGGGGGGAAGGAGAGCAATCAGATTACTTACACTCTGATTAACTGCTCAAAGAAAAAAGTTCTAACTTCATATTCCATGCCTCACTGTAAAGTATGATTGTCCCTTAAAGTGCCCCTACCATATATGTGGGGAGAAAATTAATAAGCTCCAAGAATGACTGACATGGCTCCGGGAAAACAAGAAGAGTTTCTCAAATATAACTATTAAGGTCAGGACAAGAGTCAGTCAGCCAGGATCAGCATTCCTAATCATACTCAAGAAGGGCATCCTAAAATAAACCGTGAAAGCCTGTTAAGCAGCAAGTGTGGGGGAGGACCTGAAAGAACCAATTTAATTCAAATAATCAATTGCTCTCATTTCCTTCTAAAAGGTCCATGTCAATGGACTTGATGAACAATGAGTGAGAAGAAGCCGTGGGCACGTACAGGGAGGACTGTATTTGCCACTGAATTTCTCTTCCCCAAAAGACTGCTAAAGGCTGCACTCCAAGCTCACCTTCAAGGAGTGCAACACACAGAGTCAATTTCAGAACAGCAGGGCATGGCTTCTGACATCTGACAGGCAGCCTAAGTGAGTTTTATCTTATCAGACCCGCTTACTCCCGCTCTCTTCATTTTTCATTATTCCCCGATGCAGCCATCTTTTGCTCTTCCTCAACTCCCAGATTCCCACTTCGCTCATGGAAAATTTTAAGAGACAAGCATGTTTTTTATTAAAGTCATATACAAGGCATCACTGTGTCTCTCGCCCTCTGGCAAGGATACATATTGGTTTGCCTTGTTTTGGTGGGGGCGGGGAAGATCAGTGGCATGATTTTTTTTTTTTTTTTTGGTTGTTGCTTGTTTTATCCATATCTGGATGCCAAGATAATTAAACTTGGCATATCCTCCTATTAGCTAATGGTGTTTACAAAAATAAATTTTTTTCCTTTGCAAATTTGCATTTACAAATGCAAATCAGGGTCGCAGGTTTTTCTTTCCAGTGCATTTTGAATAAAAATACTTCAAACTTTTTCAGAATATGACATATTTCTACAGAAAAAAATAGTCTTATGCTTAATCTTAAACTACTATTTTTTAAATTGTGTGTGTGTGTGTGTGCACATGCTCACACATGTCTATATATGTGTAGTGCCTGTAAAGATATCAGTTCCCACTACAGCTAGAGCTAAAGGCTCCCAACTTGAATGCTGGGAATTGAACTTGGGTCTTCAGGAATAGGAGTCCAAATGTCTAGCTAATTGGCCATCTCTCTCTAGCCCCCAGAAAAAAAAAAAGAAATTAGGTATGAACGAAATTTGATTACATTGAGACAAATAAAAACTGATGACCGAGGCACTCTAAAGGGAAAGCGAAATAGGGAAATAATTACAGTGCCCAAATAACTCAGAACAAATAGAACGTTGGGGTAAGGTGAGACAGGATAAGGCAGCCTAAGAAGAAGGGTGGTGAGGGATAAAGGGGTACATAGAGGAAGATGGAGGAAGAAGGAGAAGGAGGTGGGAAGAAATAAGAGTTCAAAGAGAGAGAGAGAGAAAGATGGAAGGGGAAGGGAGAGGCAGAAGGATGACAAAAAAAGAAGAGGAACAAGTGAATAGACCACAGGAAGGGAAGAGGACACGAGAGCCACTGCTACCAAATTACTGAGCGACGCCTCAGGATACCCTTCCTACTGCCTTCCAACCAAGGGTCAATTTGATCACTGCCATCAAGACTGAATGGCAACAAAGCAAAGCACTGTTTTATGAAATGGGACATAAAATAGATACCGTGCCATTGTCCACTACTTCATTCCCAGAAATAACTGGGAAGAGAAAAGACAGGCACGGGTAATGTTAAGATCACAGGTGAAGTCAGACCGCTAAGGCTGGAACCGCAGAGCTACCATTTCCAGGCCTTAGTTCCCCAAGTGCAAGACTTGATAATAATAGCTCCTTCCTCATAAAGCATGGTGGGAATTAAATAATAAATTAATCTCTGACAGCTCTTTGCAAAGCTCCTGGGATATGCATGTGCGTATTCAGACATGTCACTGTTTGGTGCAAGCCTGCTCCTGTCATTTCCATCGATAGCACTTCCGAATTTACAATTCTTGACAAGAAGAGCATGCCCAGGGAAATCTGAATAACCAAATCATCGGAATCATGGAAGAAACGTCCACCTATCCAGAGCCTTCACATACTCTAAACTGGAAGAGCATTTCTCACATGTAAGCCATGAGTGTGTGCAAGCATTTTGTTCTCTGTAAATTGACTGAATGAAGAATTCTTCTAGCAGGATGACTCCTGTGTATGGAAACAGATCACTTTTAGCAACATCATCAGAGAACGAGCCTTTTGTTGCATGGAAGAGTTTGCTAACTTGGAAAAGATGAGGTAGGGAAGAGACAGAGAGAGAAGAACACTTGAATGAAAAGCATTCTTAATGTAGTAAGGACTCGCCTGGGTTTTTTTTTTTTTTTTTTAAATAGTAACCATTTCTGAATAGCATGTCACTGATACCAGTGTGAGCTAATGCTCTATGCTGGCTCCTATTTAATCGAAATAGAAATTCCCCCATGGTGCAGTAGACTGTAGAAAAGACACTGCCTATGCCCAGAGCATCCTTCTGTTCATATGGCCCTCTGTCATCCCAGCCTTTTGTCCTCATTTGTTTGTTTATTGAACACATTGTGCATGATGCTATGAGGAAGACACGAAGATAATAGGACATTGCTAACTCTCCTAAAGGAGAGCATACAGTTATTATATCCCATTCTACACAGTGTGTGTTTATTCCTCATCTCTTAACCATTCAAACCTACCTTCCTCCCTCCCTCCCTCTCTCTCTCTCTCTCTCTCTCTCTCTCTCTCTCTCTCTCACACACACACACACACACACACACACACACACACCTGCTAAAGGAAAAACAGAAATCCAATTAGCCAAGCTGGTTAAAATTATTTTAATGGACTCAAGCAAGCTCTAAATCAGAAGTTCTCCTTTTAGCAAAAAATATATGAAATTTATTTTAATGATCTTGATGCAGGTACTTGGGCTGTGTAGAAGTGATTGATTTCCCATTATTATTTCCTCTGGCATTCCAAATAGATGAGGCTGCCAGAGTAATTACATCTGGATAAATGAGAAATTGGTGTGCTATAGTAAATAAAAGCCAGCGTAGTTAGCCGACACCTCGATGTGACTGTATCATAAAGCTGAATGCTAAGCGATGTTTGTGGTTTGCTTGTAATAGCTTTGAAAACCAAGACTGTCCCTCAGATTCCTATTTTACAAATTGGTTTTTAACTTCATTCATCATTTGCCTCAGATTGCACAGCCACATGTTTAAGAATTAAGATATAGGGAGACACAATAAGAGGAAGTGTTAATTCAAATAACAAATATGACATGAAACTCATCACCTCTAAGAGGCTACATAAGCTGCATGTATGAATAAGTTCAAATGCTCTGAGGAAAGAAAGCAGGATGGCATAGGCTAAACTTTGAAATATCTCCAAAGCAAGCACAGAAAAACCAATAGCAAACCTAACCAAGAATATGAATGCAAAGAGACTCTTTTTTATGTTTTTTTTGTGTGTGTGTGTGTGTTTTATTTTTTATTACTTTTATTTTTTTACAATCCAGTCATTTCATTGCCTCCCTCATGGTCCACCCTCCCACAGTTCCTCATCCCATTCCTCCTCCCCTCTGTCTCCAAGAGGATGTATATACACACACACACACACACATGCCAATTCTCCCCACTCCCTGGGGCCTCAAGTCTCTGGAGGGTTAGGCCCATCTTCTCTTACTGAGGCCATAACAGTCAGTCCTCTGCTGTATCTGTGTCGGGGGCCTCAGACCAGCTTCTATATGCTCCCTGGATGGTGGCTCAGGGTCTGAGAGATCTCAGACTATATTAGATACATGCGTGGAATGTCATATTGAATTGTGTTAACTTATACAATTAACAAATGCCAACACAAATAGAAAACTTAAGACAAAAATATATACCTCATATGCCAGTGATGGAGATCATTTAGAACCACAGAAAATATGCAGTTAATTCACGAAAGACTAGGGCAAGAGGCCCAAAGAAAACAACAAGACAAATAAAAAACTAAGAAGGGAAATGGAAGTGCTTCTCCAAAGGAACAGTATAGTACATATTAGATAGGAACTATACTGTTCCTACTATTCTGCTATCTCATTGTAGTGTTAAGATGCTTACAGGACGGGCGGCGGCAGCGGCAGGGGCAGCAGTGGCTGCTCCAGCTGAAGGGCCATCAGCAGTGGAACCAAGGCGTCACAGGGACCAGTTAGGCCCTGCGCCCACGACCACTGACCTTCGCTGACCAGCCGGGCAACAAGCAGCTGCAGTTGTGCGGTGCCTTTCCTGCACGGAGGCCACTTCAGAACTCGGCCTCCCACCAGTCAGGAGAGGCGCATCCATCTTGGTTCCATACTCCACGGATCGGACTGAGGTACACAAACAGAATCCGAGGCCAACACCGCGGTGGTCTGAGCCCGACGGGCGTTGGCCTGCACCCAGGCCCTGGGCGGGTCGGGGGGCCATCGGGGTGCCAACCCAGGCAGGAGGTTTTTTTGCACAGGCCTGCGAGCGCGCCGCCGCCATTTTGCCTGCAGGACAACAGAGAGCTCAGGCGGGCAGACCTGTAACAGGCATAGCCTAAGGCTAACAAAGCGGGGGTCCAGGCCCCAAAAGGCACAGGACTGACCCCAAGAACTGGGCGGCTTGGTGGGCCATCTGTGAGTCAACCCGCCCAGGTGATTGTTAGCAAAGCAGACTCTCCCAGCGCTTTCAGGGAGCGCGGGCGCGCACGCCCCCCATCCTAGTCACCTGGCAGACCCAATTAACAGTCATAGCCCTAGGGGAACTTTGCTCGGACCTTGGCCTCCCAGGCTTTTGCCTGGACTCAGGGACTGGGCGGCCAGGCTAACCTTGTGTGCGACAGCCCGGTTGGCGGATCGGCTGCCCAGCAGAGTGAGCGGAACACAGGGGAGGTCACAGTAGCATACACCTTCTGCACTCCCTGGGAGTGCACACGGGCTCCATCTGCTCCACAGACACAATCTGGGGCAAGGCCTCAGGCAGAAGCCCTTAGCTCTACTCTCTCCGCTTCCGGATCCAGATCAGTCTGGGCGGCAGCATTACATCTCCAAGTCCTGCAAGTGGCTAGCTGGGCTTCCGGGCGGCCAGCTGGGAGAAGTCAGTGTGCTCCAGTGAATCCAGCGGGCCCCAGCGGGAGCCTTCGGGTGCCTGCTTTGGGATCAGAACAGCCTGGGCAGCAGCACACTGTCTACAAGCAGTGCAGGAGGTAAGCTGTGCACCAGAGGCCAACTGGGAAGGGGCAGCTTGCACTGGTGAGTCCAGCACTGAGAAGATAAACTAACACCAGTGAGAACTAGATGGCAAAAGGCAAACGCAGGAACGTCACTAACAGAAATCAAGGCAATATGGCAACATCTGAACCCAATTCTCCTCTACCAACATGTCCTGGATACCCCAGCACACCAGTAAAACAAGATTTGGATTTAAAATCACTGGTCATGATGCTGGAACAGGAACACATGAAGGTCATACATAAAGAAATTCAGGAGAAAATGGATCAAAAGTTAGAAGCCCTTGCAAGGGAAACACAAAAATCATTGAAAGAAATCCAGGAGAATACAAAAGCCAACAAGGAGGAAATGCAAAAAACACTTAAAGAAATACAGGAGAACTTTGCTCAACAGGCTGAGGTCATGAAAGACGAAACACAAAAATCTCTTAAAGAAATACAGGAGAACTTTGGTCAACAGGCTGAGCTCATGAAAGAGGAAACACAAAAATCTCTTAAAGAATTACAGGAAAACACAAACATGCAAGTGAAGGAGCTAAGCAAAACCATCCAGGATCTAAAATCAGAAGTAGAAACAACTAAGAAAACTCAAAGGGAGACAACTTTGGAGATAGAAAGCCTTGGGAAGAAATCAGGGGACAGAGATGCAAATATCAACAACAGAATACAAGAGACAGAAGAAAGAATCTCAGATGCTGAAGATTCCATAGAAACCATGGACTCAACAGTTAAAGAAAATGCAAAATGCAAAAAGCTTGTAACCCAAAATATCCAGGAAATCCAGGACACAATGAGAAGACCAAACCTAAGGATTATAGGCATAGATGAGAGTGAAGATTTACAACTTAAAGGGCCAGCAAACATCTTCAATAAAATTATGGAAGAAAACTTCCCTAACCTAAAGAGAGAGATGCCCATGAATATACAAGAAGCCTACAGAACTCCAAACAGACTGGACCAGAGCAGAAATACTTCCCGTCACATAATAATCAAAACACCAAATGTTCTAAACAAAGAAAGAATACTAAAGGCAGTAAGAGAAAAAGGCCAAGTAACATATAAAGGAAGACCTATCAGAATCACAGCAGACTTTTCACCTGAGACTATGAAGGCTAGAAGGTCCTGGGCAGATCTCATGCAGACTCTAAGAGAACACAAATGCCAACCAAAACTACTATATCCAGCAAAACTCTCAATCACCATAGATGGAGAAACTAAGATATTTCATGACAAAACCAAGTTCACCCAATATCTATCCACAAACCCGGCCCTAAAAAGGATAATAGGAGGACAACACCAATACAAGGAGGGAAACTTCACCCTGGAAAAAGCAAGATAGTAACCTTTCATCAAACCCAAAAGAAGTTAAGCATTAAAATTTAAAAAATAACGTCAAAAATTATAGGAAGTAACAATCACTATTCCTTAATATCTCTTAACATCAATGGACTTAATGCCCCAATAAAAAGACACAGACTAACTGAATGGATACGTAAACAGGACCCTACATTTTGCTGCTTACAGGAAACACACCTCAGGGTCAAAGACAAACACTACCTTAGAGTAAAAGGCTGGAAGACAATTTTACAAGCAAATGGTCTCAGGAAACAAGCTGGAGTAGCCATTTTAATATCAGATAAAATTGACTTTCAACCCAAAGTCATCAAAAGAGACCCTGAGGGACACTTCTTGATGGTCAAAGGAAAAATACAAAAAGAAGAACTGACAATCCTGAACATCTATGCACCAAATGCAAGGGCACCCTCTTTCGTAAAAGAAACTTTATTAAAACTAAAAGCACACATTGCACCTAACACAATAATTGTGGGTGACTTCAACACTGCACTTTCCTCAATGGACTGATCAGGAAAACAGAAACTAAACAGGGACACAATGAAACTAATTGAAGCTTTGGA
Source organism: Apodemus sylvaticus (assembly GCF_947179515.1). Taxonomy (NCBI): domain Eukaryota; kingdom Metazoa; phylum Chordata; class Mammalia; order Rodentia; family Muridae; genus Apodemus; species Apodemus sylvaticus. The sequence continues at coordinate 31,098,688 of NC_067477.1, forward strand.
CCAATTAGATTTAACAGATATATAGAGAACATTCTATCCTAAAACAAAAGAATATACCTTTTTCTCAGCACCTCATGGTACCTTCTCCAAAATCGACCATATAATTGGTCACAAGACAGACCTCAACAAATATAAGAAGATCGAACTAATCCCATGCCTCCTATCTGATCACTATGGAGTAAAAGTGGTCTTCAATAGCAACAGAAACAACAGAAAGCCCACATACACGTGGAAACTGAACAATACTCTACTCAATGATACCTTGGGCAAGGAAGAAATAAAGAAAGAAATTAAAGACTTTTTAGAACACAATGAAAATGAAAACACAACATACCCAAACCTATGGGACACAATGAAAGCAGTGCTAAGAGGAAAACTCATAGCCCTGAGTGCCTCCAAAAAGAAAATGGAGAGAGCATACATTACCAGCTTAATGACACACCTGAAAGCCCTAGAACAAAAAGAAGGTATTTCGCCCAGGAGGAGTAGAAGGCAGGAAATCATCAAACTCAGGGCCGAAATCAATCAAGTAGAAACAAAGAGAACCATACAAAAAATCAACAATACCAGGAGCTGGTTCTTTGAGAAAATCAACAAGATAGATAAACCCTTAGCCAGAATGACCAAAGGGCACAGAGAAAGTATCCAAATTAACAAGCTTAGAAATGAAAAGGGAGATATAACAACGGAAACTGAGGAAATCCAAAAAATCATCAGATCCTACTACAAGAGCCTATACTCAACACAACTGGAGAATATGGAGGAAATGGACAATTTCCTTGACAGATACCAAATACCAAAATTAAATCAGGACCAACTAGACCATCTAAACAGTCCCATAATGCCTAAAGAAATAGAAGGAGTCATAGAAAGTCTTCCAACCAAAAAAAGCACAGGACCAGATGGCTTCAGTGCAGAATTCTACCAGACCTTCAAAGAAGAGTTAACACCAATACTCTTCAAACTATTCCACAAAATAGAAAGAGAAGGAACACTACCCAATTCCTTCTACGAAGCCACAATTACGCTGATACCAAAGCCACACAAAGATCCAACAAAGAAAGAGAACTTCAGACCAATTTCCCTTATGAACATCGATGCAAAAATACTCAATAAAATTCTTGCCAACCGAATCCAAGAACACATCAAAACGATCATCCACCATGATCAAGTAGGCTTTATCCCGGGAATGCAGGGTTGGTTCAATATACGGAAATCCATCAATACAATCCACTACATAAACAAACTCAAAGAACAAAACCACATGGTCATTTCATTGGATGCTGAAAAAGCATTTGACAAAATTCAGCATCCCTTCATGCTTAAAGTCTTGGAGAGAACAGGAATTCAAGGCCCATACCTAAACATAGTAAAAGCAATATACAGCAAACCGGTAGCCAGCATCAAACTAAATGGAGAGAAACTTGAAGCAATCCCACTGAAATCAGGGACCAGACAAGGCTGCCCCCTTTCTCCTTATCTTTTCAATATTGTACTTGAGGTACTAGCTCGGGCAATTCGACAACATAAGGAGATCAAAGGGATACAAATTGGAAAGGAAGAAGTCAAACTATCATTATTTGCAGATGACATGATCGTCTACCTAAGTGACCCAAAGAACTCCACTAGAGAGCTCCTACAGCTGATAAACAACTTCAGCAAAGTGGCAGGTTATAAAATCAACTCAAGCAAATCAGTGGCCTTCCTATACTCAAAGGATAAGCAGGCTGAGAAAGAAATTAGGGAAATGACCCCCTTCACAATAGCCACAAACAGTATAAAGTATCTTGGGGTGACTCTTACCAAACATGTGAAAGATCTGTATGACAAGAACTTCAAGACTCTGAAGAAGGAAATGGAAGAAGACCTCAAAAAATGGGAAAACCTCCCATGCTCCTGGATCGGTAGAATCAATATAGTTAAAATGGCCATTTTGCCTAAAGCACTATACAGATTCAATGCAATACCCATCAAAATCCCAACTCAATTCTTCACAGAGTTAGAAAGAGCAATTATCAAATTCATCTGGAACAACAAAAAACCCAGGATAGCTAAAACTATTCTCAGCAACAAAAGAAAATCTGGGGGAATCAGTATCCCTGACCTCAAGCAATACTACAGAGCAATAGTGTTAAAAACTGCATGGTATTGGTACAGTGACAGGCAGGAGGATCAATGGAACAGGATTGAAGATCCAGAAATGAACCCACACACCTATGGCCACTTGATCCTCGACAAAGAGGCTGAAAACATCCAATGGAAAAAAGATAGCCTTTTCAACAAATGGTGCTGGTTCAACTGGAGGTCAGCATGCAGAAGAATGCGAATTGATCCATCCTTGTCTCCTTGTACTAAGCTCAACTCCAAATGGATCAAAGACCTCCACATAAAGCCAGACACTCTGAAGCTAATAGAAAAGAAATTGGGGAAGACCCTTGAGGACATCGGTACAGGGAGAAAGTTTCTGAACAGAACACCAATAGCGTATGCTCTAAGAGCAAGAATTGACAAATGGGACCTCATAAAATTACAAAGTTTCTGTAAGGCAAAGGACACCATCAAGAGGACAAATCGGCAACCAACAAATTGGGAAAAGATCTTCACCAATCCTACATCAGATAGAGGGCTAATATCCAATATATATAAAGAACTCAAGAAGTTAGACTCCAGAAAACCAAACAACCCTATTAAAAAATGGGGTACAGAGTTAAACAAAGAATTCTCACCTGAAGAACTTCGGATGGCGGAGAAGCATCTTAAAAAATGCTCAACTTCATTAGTCATTAGGGAAATGCAAATCAAAACAACCCTAAGATTTCATCTTACACCAGTCAGAATGGCTAAGATTAAAAATTCAGGAGACAGCAGGTGTTGGAGAGGGTGTGGAGAAAGAGGAACACTCCTCCACTGCTGGTGGGGTTGCAAATTGGTACAACCACTCTGGAAATCAGTCTGGTGGTTCCTCCGAAAACTGGGTACCTTACTTCCAGAAGATCCTGCTATACCACTCCTGGGCATATACCCAGAAGACTCCCCACCATGTAATAAGGATACATGTTCTACTATGTTCATAGCAGCCCTATTTATAATTGCCAGATGCTGGAAAGAACCCAGGTATCCCTCAACAGAAGAGTGGATGCAAAAAATGTGGTATATCTACACAATGGAGTACTATTCAGCCATTAGAAACAATGAATTTATGAAATTCTTAGGCAAATGGATGGAGCTAGAGAATATCATACTAAGTGAGATAACCCAGACTCAAAAGGTGAATCATGGTATGCACTCACTAATAAGTGGATATTAACCTAGAAAACTGGAATACCCAAAACATAATCCACACATCAAATGAGGTACAAGAAGAAAGGAGGAGTGGCCCCTGGTTCTGGAAAGACTCAGTGAAAGAGTATTCAGCAAAACCAGAACGGGGAAGTGGGAAGGGGTGGGTGGGAGGACAGGGGAAGAGAAGGGGGTTTGCGGGACTTTCGGGGAGTGGGGGGGCTAGAAAAGGGGAAATCATTTGAAATGTAAATAAATTATATCGAATAAAAAAAAAAAACAATCTGATATAAAAGTAGTCAAAACACTACTGTTAAAAATAAAGTCCCCACCAGGCTTGTGCTATAAAAAAAAAAAAAAAAAAAAAAAAAAAAAAAGATGCTTACAGGACCCATATAACAGCACCGAGTTTTCTTTACAAGGCAAGTTGAGTTTTAGTTAAGAAATAATGCTTCCATTTAATATCCCTGAGCCATATAGTTCCTATTACACTCTTTAGAGAATCACAATTTTTAAACCCATGAACCTTACATTTATTTATCATACCTAAATCTAACCCTAGTATATCCAAGTATATTTCAGTGTTTTATTGATAAGGACTCACTAGCTAACAAGTACCATTAGCCTATTTTCTCAATAGCTAATCTAACATACTTACAAAGAAACTGAGTCATGTGCATCATATTTTCTCTGGGTATATCCCTTTGCAACTAATCTGAAAGAAATAGATCACAAGTCCTCCATACATATGAAATAATTCTGACCTAAACATAGAAAAATCATTAATCTCAGTTCTCTCTGAGAGAGAAGTCTGGGGAAAATGAAAGATAAGAGAAGTTTTTATGACTATATGACCCTTTGACACTTTCTCAATATAATGAACTTATTTAAAAATTTACTGTTGGCCAGGCAGTGGTGGTGCACGCCTTTAATCCCAGCACTTGGGAGGCAGAGGCAGGAGGATTTCTGAGTTCGAGGCCCGCCTGGTCTACAGAGTGAGTTCCAGGACAGCCAGGAGTACACAGAGAAACCCTGTCTCAAAAAAACCAAAAAGAAAAAAGAAAAAAATTACTGTTTTTTAAAATGTAGGGTTTTTATTTTTCAGCTTGTTTCTCTGTTGCTGTGATCAAACACTTAAAAGGGCAACATAAATCCCATTTGTCTGCATTTAAGGACCAGGCCTGATTTTGAAATAAAACCACAAGACACCAACTCCAAGGACAGACCATAACATCCAAAACAAGATCATAAAACCCCATACCAAAGAACAGCCTGGGGATAATCACAAAATTGGGGAAATAGCTCAGGAAATATCTGTGCTGGGCAGCACTCTCATCCTGTGGTTAAATGATCATGACATAGGAATGCAGACCACTGACCACCTGTGACACTCACTAGCACCTACCAATGAAATGTTAGATTATGTAATCCTTCTAGAGAGTCTCCCCCCCCCCATTCCCTATAAGAAGGCCTTAGCACCTTTGTCTGGGGTCACCATTTTAAAAGATGGTTGACCCCTGCATGCTGGTTGTTTCTGCAGAATAAATGTTCTTTGTCTTTGCATACTAACTGAATCTGGGGTCTTCCTTCAGCAATTTTCACACCCTTATACACTGACCCAAACCTATATGGGAAAAGGAGTTTCTTTAGATTGCAGATTACAGCCTGTCACTGACCAGAAGCCAAGCTGGTAATTGGAGACAGTAACTAGAGACATGGAAGAAAGAATACAGCTTCCTGTTCTCCCCTACCTCACCCCCACCCCAGGCTCGCTCAGCTTCATAGACTATTGCTGCTCTGAGCCTTCACCAAAGAAGACTCTTTTTATATACAGGGTGTTAGTTAATGTGGAGATTCATAAGTTCAAAATGCTAAGAATAAGTGGCTATTAAGTGATCAACCACAAACAGGACATGTAGACTTAGGGAATGTCACAGGAGAGGGGACATGAACGCTGGAGGATGAAAAGCGGTGCTGCCATCTTCTGATTTTGTACCATCTTCTGAACATGACGTGAAAATAGCACTCATAAACTCACTGCAGCTGTGCTCACCTGCAGAAGACATGCACAAGATGAGGCCCAACAACACTTCACCATGGACTCGGGAAGGGCTCATGGGCCCATGCTCATTATTGGAAGTTAATGGTTGCTAAAGGAACGCAAAATGTTTTCTTTAGTAGTGCTGCCTATGTTTCCATAAAAAAATTTTCCACCACATTTATGAAAGCAGCTCTCATTAAACACACACACATACACAAAGATGTGAAAGTAAGAGAATAACTTATTGGAAGGATAACTTATGAAAAGAACGGTAGCATCAGAAGAGGAAGAGTAGATAAAAAAGGGGAGAGGGTACTACAGAGGACTGGAATTCAAAAAGAAAGCAGAACAACACAGTACCCACTCCACGAAGAACAACCAGCATTTGAATTAAAGATCACATAAAAATAAATTGGCATACTGTTTTCAAATGTGTTCAGTCTCAAAAGAATAATTTAGATAAGTTAATGAGTTATTAAGTCTATGGTGAATTAGGATGAGAAAATGGAATGCATCTGAAGAAAATCCCTAATATTTCTAAGAAAGCTAACATCTTTGTTATGGTGCTTTGGATAAAAATGTCCCCCATAGGCCCATAGGGAGTAGCACTAGTAGGAGGTCTAGCCTTATTACAGGAGGTGTGTCACTAGGGGGTGGTCTTTGAGGTATCAGAGACTTAAGTGTGTCACTGTCACTCCCGCTGCCTGGGGATCCAGATGTAGAACTGTCAGCTCCATCTCCAGGACCACATCTGCCTGCATGCCACCTTACTTCCTGCCATGATGATAGTGGACTGAACCTCTGAACTGTAAGCCAGCCCCAGTTAAATGTTTTCCTTTATAAGAGTTGTTGTGGTTGTACAATAAAATCTTAACTGAGACATCATGCAACCTTAGTAGAATCATAAGAAATGAGTTTCCTTTCAAACACTATGGCCCCAAGGTTAAACCACTACAAAAATTCAGGCTCCTTATCCTCTTTTTGTCCAACATTTTTTCAGTTCTGGGCATTGGATCTATGACCTTATGCATGCTAGGCAAACACATTTCTGTTGAAATACATCCCCAGCCTTCTTTATTGTTCAAGATGGAGACTCTGTAGCATACGCTAGTCTTGAACTTGCCATCTTCTGCAGTAGTTATGATTCTAGCCAGGTCAGCATCACCAGACCTGGATATAATGGATTCTTCTTTGACAGTGACACTGAGCATGCTTCCTGTTCCTTTATTTCAGGCCAGGTAATCCTGGATTCCTTGATTTTGCAATCTATGAGCTTCTGCCTCCAAAGCTGCCATTATCTGCAACTATGCTAAGTATATTTTTTCCAAAGAAATTGTTTTCTTCCCTCTTTGCAGGGTTAAATGTTTAGCTATGTCTGTCAAAGCCTCACACGTATTCACATTCCTTCTAAAGGGCAGAAAATACCATTGTTATAGATACAACCATCACTGTACCAAATTGTAAGTTTGAGAACTTCTGACTCTGAGTTATTTGAGCATGACTTTTAAGAAAATATTGTAACAATATGTGAACTGAGTTTGCATATATAGTATACTTTTGAAAATCCTTCAAGTGTTCTTTCAAGATAGCACACTTTCAATGCAAAATAGCTACTGAAATTGGCACGTGTGATTCCATGAGGGGCTGTTACCTTACTAGACAAGAGACCTGAATTTCAAATTATGTTTTCATGGAATGCTCCTATAGGATACAGTTCCTTGTAAGTACTAGGAAGCTTAGTGTATTTTATTCTTTAAATAAGAATTTTAGCAATGCAAATTACAGTGTGAAGAATGTTAGAGGTATATTTAAATATCATAATTTTGGAGACACTGGGAATATCTGGGAATACTGATTTAGTGTCCCTAAATCTCAGAGAGTAACATGCCAGGAACTGAAAACACTGAGAAACATGATTCTTTATTTGTGTGTGTTTTCACTGTATGTGATAATTCTAAATTGTATCATTGTTTACAGATAAGCATACTCTGTGTTTTTCTAAAAGAAGACATAAATACTCCATTTCCTTACACACAAATAACAGACTTCATAGAATTATTATGAGTACTCATAGTATTTGTAAATTTGTAAATTTACTAATATTTGTAAAAAAATATACATAGTGATTTCTATCTCCAGTATTTTCTAGAAATAAATGAATATTAGCATGGCAGGCATGATCACATTGTTATCTTAATCAATACTACTTCCACAAAGACTAGAGAACATGGAAGCTAGCCCTGTGCCTTCTAACCCCTAGAGCACAGTAGGAAAGTTCCAGACATCCTGAAATAAAATTAAACTTAACAGTGGCATCTTAATTTGCTTTCTTCTTTATCAACCACTGCCAGTAGCCATCATGACCTGTGTTCTCATTAGAAAAGAAAGGATTCTAAGAGATAACAGCAAAACATAACAAAATAAAATATCATAAGATAAAAGAAAAAAATCACATCGAAGTTGGACAAGGCAACCCAACAGAAGGAAGAGAGTCCCAAAAAAGGCACAAGAATTGGAGACCCACTCATTCACACACTCAAAAGTCTCAAAACTAAACTGAAAGCTATGATAGATAGATAGATAGATAGATAGATAGATAGATAGATAGATAGATAGATAGATAGATAGATAGATGATAGATAGATAGATAGATAGATAGATAGATAGATAGATAGATAGATAGATAGATAGAGATAGAGAGATAGAGAGATATAGAAGACCTGGTGCAGTCTCATGCAAGACCTATTTGCTGCTTTGTTCCCGGTGAGTTGATTTGAGCTTTGGTCAGTTGACTTAGAGGAAATTGCTCTCCTGGTATCTGCCATCCCCTCTGGCTCTTACACTTTTTCTGCCTCCTCTTTCATTGGGGGGAAGAGGCAATTCCTGACCTTTGAGTAGAGGGATTTGGTGGCTATTCCATTGTTTAGCCTACATTCATTATATTCTTTAGACAACAATTTTTATCTCCTGGAAGTACGCAGAAGCTTAAGCTGCCATTGGAGCTATTGATCTGAGACCCCTTGACACCTAAAGCCTTTTCTATTAGAAAAAGGGGGACATGGTGTATTTTGAAGCAAACTTTAGTAAGCACCTAGAAATGAAAATGAAAATGACTTGTCTAGGAGATTTATTTTAGGGAGAAAGCATTCTTTTCTGAAAGGCAGACTCACCAACAGTAATAGTATATAAGATAGATGGAATGGATTTGTGTCCTCTCTTAATCTAATAAGCCTTCAATTAACCACAGTATCTTTTGTTGTGATTTGTAAACATAGACACCCATGTATCCTTCCACCTTTACTGTCAAAGCTAAATCAGGTTGAAGGGATGACTCAGTCATTAAAAACACTTGCCTTGAAAGTATAAGGACACGAGTTGTATCCCCAGACTCAACATAAAATGCCAAGCATGGTGTCCCACACTTGTAATTCCAGGACTAGAAAAGCAGAAAAAGAAAAATTGCTTGAGCTATCTTTCCAACAAGTCTAGAATAGATTGCTGAGCTTTAAGTCAATGAGACCCTGTCATAAAGTATGTGGCTAGTGTTCCTGAGGGTGGCACCTGAGGTTTTCCTCTGGCCTCCTTGGTCACACCACACATGCACACCCATACATAAAACATATACACACACATACACGTACATCACACACACACATATCCACACACATGTACACACACATAGTTTTAAAAGGCAAATACAATATAGTAGCATGCTTTCTATGAGGGAACTTGATGGCGAACATAGAAGCCAAGGAAGGAGCACAAGTTTGAGTGGCAGTGGGCTTGATAAAATATAGAAAACAGCCTTTCCATTCAGAAAATCCTGTGTTCAAATCCTTGTTCTTCTACACATTAAATTATTAAAGCTCTCCAAGCTCCTTTATCTCATTTATAAAATAGGGAAAGAATAACTACCAGTTATTTGGGCATAGTGATTAAAGTCATGCAAAGACTTTAGAAATAGGTTCATTCAGAGGCAGATAATATTAGCATTATTGCCACATGTTTAATTAAATGTTATTTTAAAGTTAAGAACAGAGGTTCCTATACATATTAAGCACATACCTGAACATCTTAGGGATAATGAGCAGGAAGAAGAAAACAATAAAGTGTTGGGATGGGGGAGGGTAAGTGGGATTGACACAAGGAGCCAACCCCTATGGAAGTTTGATATTTGGGTACCTTATCCTCTAAATCCTGGAGTTATGGGGGATACCCAAAGTAGGTATGTGTTATTCCAGCAACATCCATTACCTTCTGACCTGTCTGTGGCTGCTAATGCTACCTGGCTTTTGCCAACCAATTTCACTGCTTTCTTTTAAATACATTACTAATTGAGGAGAGGGACAAATTTTCTTCCCAAATAAAATTCCCATGGCTCTTCACTCCACCTCCATCACCCTTAACTACAACTGTTATTCCCAGACTGATTCCTCAATAAGAAATGGTGTGAAAGAGGAAAAAAATGACCAAAATGGTTTTCCATGCCCTTTTCTCCCATAAGATATGATAGAAGAAAAGGAAGGTTATTGAGAAATAAAAAGGATTATACGGAATGAGCACATCAAACAAGTCAGAAGCATCTGTAAGGGGCTCTCTGATGCTTCCAGTTCCAGAGACAGGCACATCTTTCCATGCAGGGCCAGCCTCATCCTTTAGATACAGTGGTGAAGATCAGTGAATGAATTTAGTCATATTAGGTAGCAGGTTACCAGGGCTGCATTCTTAGCTGACAAAGAGAATATTGCCATGAACAATGCTTTCAATGTCCCCATCTAACATGGCCTACATGTCCCAGTATGTCTCCACCTATGACTCCACCCATCGCAAGTTCAACAGCACAGTCGAGGCTGAGAATGGGAAGCTTGTCATCAATGGGAAGCCCATCACCATCTTCCGGAAGCAAGATCCCTCTACCATCAAATGGGCGGTGCTGATGCTAAGCATGTTGTGAAGTCTACTGGTGTCTTCACCACCATGGAGAAGAACAGAGTCCAAAAGGACCTGTTCATCCCTACCCATTCTTCTGATGCCCCAGGTTTGTGATGACACAAACCTGAGAAGTACAACAACTCATTCAAGAAAGCAATGCTTTCTGCATCATCAACTGCTTAACCTCCTGGCCAACATCATCCATGATAACTTCAGCATTGTGAAAGGACTCATGGTCACAGTCCATGCCATCATTGCTACCAAGAAGACTGTAGATGCCTCCTCTGGAACGTTGTGGCAGTATGACCATGGGGCTGCCTAGAACATCATCCCTGCATCCACTGGTGCTCCCAAGACGTTGGATGTAATCATCCCAGAGCTGAAAAGGAAGTTCACTGATATGGCCTTCCTTGTCCCTACCCAAAATCATGGATCTGACATGGCACCTGAAGAAATCTTCCAAGTATGATGATATCAAGAAGGTGGTAAAGCAGGCATCTGAGGGCCCACTAAAGGGAATCCTGGGCTACACTGAGGACCAGGTTTTCTCCTGTGACTTATACAGTGATGCCCACTCTTCCACCTTTATTGTTGGAGCTGGCATTGCTCTCAGTGACAACTTTGTAAAGCTCACTTCCTGGCATGACAATGAAGATGGCTACAGCAACAGAGTGGTGGACCTCATGGTTTATGAGTTCCAAAGAGCAAGAAGCCCAGGACTAACTCACCTCATCAAGGACAAGTGAGCAAAAAGAGGCTTTCAACTGCTAAGAAGCCTTTGTCCCAACTCAGCTCTGACACTGAGTATCTCCCTTACAGTTTCCATCCCAAACCCCCAGAATAACATGTTGGGCCTAGGAAGCCCTACTCTCTTGAAGATCATCAATCATGTTCACTACACACACATACATACACATACACAGTATCTGCAAATTATCCTCACCTATTTGGAGAGTGGAATTATGCATTGTGTTATTGCTACAGGAATAAAACCAGGAACCAGGGTAGTTTTGCAATAAATTTTCACCTGCAAAATCGTACTTATATACCCAGAAGGAAGAAAATACATTTCTAAGTGTAAAGACAAAGAACCCTGGTAAATCCCTCCTTCATTTGTTAGTGACATTGTTTTTCCTTGTTCTGGAGCCTTCCCGGATGACACTGGAAGAAATCACCAGGTTAACTTTAACTATCACTCTCTGCTTCTCTGCCAAACTCCTTTCTTTCAATTTGCATGCCTTGGAATAAACTTTCTTGTTAGGTATATTTCCACCAAAACTGAAAAGTCTGAAAGTTGTTTTATTCTTGACCAGTTTTATTCTCTCCCAGTTGCTTCCTTATTATTCCTACCGAGAATTTTAGTGTTCTCTCTATTAAAACTCAATCTGCTGTTTTAGAGGTTAATGATTAACTTTAATATGTCTGTGCCTTTAATTGTCATCGAGATTCTGGAATTAAATCAAATGTAATGGAAAAAATAGAATTAGGACAACTGGGCTCTAATCCCAGTGCAACCAATAAAGTGTCCGACCTTGAGATAGCTTTCAACTTCTCTGGGACTCCATCTATAAAACAAGAAGCTTGGGAGATACAGTCTTCTAGTGTATGTGATTCTAAAACCCTGGGCTCCTAGAAACAAGGAGCCCTCAAGTTTTAAAGTTAACTAATTGCTGGTAGTAATTTTCTTGTTATTTAATTTGGTGTTAACAGAAAAGATCTCAGTGCCCTGTTTTTCTTTAACACACAACTGGCTTTTTGGAAAGTCAAGAAAAGGAAAGGGGTCCTTCTCTAGCAGTGAGCAGCATGGCTGAGATGACGGCCATGCAGGAGAGTGGACCAAGAACGACATAATGACAAAATGAACGAACTATCACTCCGCCATTCTCATTTTTAGGAAATAAAGCTGCAGTAACAAGAGAAGATGACAGCATGTGAAGTTATAGCATAGGTAAATCTGTGAAACGCACAGCTAAGGTTCAGGGAACACTGCAAAAGAGAAGCTAGGAAGATTGTAGGAGCCAAAGGATAGGGGACTTTACTGTGAGATTGAGTCTCCTAGAAATGAAAGAAGTTATATATGTCTCACCAACATGGCTGCCCAACCCCAAGCTGAGCAAGGAAGACACCAATAAATGTGCCAAACAAGGTCATGGAAAAGCCTACAGTGCTTCATCGTTACACTAAGTACTACAGGCAAGTGAGTAAAGCTGGGCACAGGAGATGTGCTCCTCCCTAGGGAGCCCACCAACTGGTTGTTCAGTGGTGAGTGCTCAGTCCTCAAAGTATAAAACAAGAAACCTTATACGGACTCAGTAGGTGATATTTAAAAATGTATACACAAATCCATATATGCCTGCAACACAAATGAGGGGAAAGGCTCTGTGAGTGTTAAGAAGAGCATGGAGGGCACATGGAAAGGTTTGAAGGGAGTAAAGGGAAGAGGGAAATGTTGTAACTAAAATACAATCTGAAAAACAAACAAAAGTCACCCTGCAAAATTTTAAAAAGGGAAAGAAGGGCAGATGGGAAGAATACTGAAGCCAGCCAGAGCTGAGCCCCAAAGGAAGGCCCTTTGGGGTGGGTGTCATCAATCATGGGGATGCATTCACCTCTTTCCTTCAACCTCGCCTTGCCTTGCTTTTAAAATGTACTGAATCGTCTCTTCATCTGAGCTTTGTGGTGAAGCAAAAAGAATATTGCCCCCCCCCCCCGTAAAGGCTTCTCCTATGAAGAGCAAAAAAGAAAAAGAATCTGAAGAGAAAACAAAATTTCTGTTTATGGAAAAGAAATGATGAGCATAGGAGATTTGTCTGAAATTGACTGTGGCTGCTGCACCTGCTAAAAACTAACAGTTTGCAACCCTTCAGATCTAAGAGGGAAGCACCTCAGGCATGAGAGGAAGCTGTCAGCTGGAGGAAAGACAAAGGATGCCATGTGCTTGGGGTTGTCCCTTTCATGTGTGCCTTTGAGTGCCCTAATGCAGTCTACTTTAAAGTGCAGGAAACAGGTACTGAACTCTCTGGCTCAAGAGTCGACAACCTTCAGCAAGAGAAGTCTCTTTCCTTTTGTTGCCAGATTTTTTTATGGAGGTAGAGGTAATGCTAAAGGCTCAGGTCAGGAGTTGACCTATCTAAGGCCATTAGAAGGAGTGATGTTCTCAGAGCCAACCAGATGTGGTTTCTTTTCTATAAAATGAGATGATGCTCAAGAATATAGGTTGGTGGCCTATAAGCAGGGTCAGCATGAATGATTCTACTCAAGGCTCGTGTGTAAATGCACAGTTACATAAGGGTCTCATTACCGTTAAAAGTGAATAGGATTGACTTTCGTGCTCTGGGAATGGATTTCAAATAGTCAATTCCTTCCATTCCTCTTTACCTATTCCAGAGGTGGGGATGGTGAATTATTTTGGAAATTACAGTATGTAGGAAAGTTCCATTTAGAGTCCTGTGCTTATGTGATGAGCTGAGGTCACGAACCACCTCTCTGGGTTGTCTTGCCCTAATTCGCATGCTGTTAACTGATTTATGACTCATGTTTTTTCTTATTAATAAATCAACAAAGCAAAAATCCTTAAACACAGATGGCACGAGTATGCGCATGTCAATGAATAAACACGTCTTCCCTGCCAATATGAGAATATTGATTGCACTACAGCTGAGCAAACATAGTTGACCCCGGTGTTCAGGATTCACTCCGCGCCTCCCTGAAATGAAGGAAGGGTAGACTTCTCTCTCCCACCTGAATAAGGAGCTTAGCCATGCAACTTCTTTTGTTCCTGAGACGTGAGAAACCACCATATCTTACACCTTGAGCCCAGTCTTTCAATGTGCTTACCTAGGCTTTTGTGGTTGCTTGTGCTTCTGACCTGCTTCTTGAGAAATCCTGGCCTGAGGTAGCCACTGCTCCTTCACCCAAGCCCCAGAACAAATGTGAACATCTACAGCCTGGAGCACGGCTGCTGTAGCCAACTGTACTGACCTGTGAAGAAAATAGCAATTGCTTTGTGGTTGTAAGCCACTGAGACTTGTGGGTGGGGCACAGGCAGGGGTGGAGGGTATTGATTGTTGTAAAAAATTACTTCAGCGAAAACTAACTCGAACAAAGAATTCTTCTGGAAAAAAATATATACAGCAACAGAAGAAACAGCTTCAAATTGAGTATTAGACATCCACGTTTTTAGACTTCTTTTTAAATGCTTCATTGTCAAATATTTGTTATTCTTAATGACGCATTTCATTATGGTATGTTCATACACACATACATTTCAATCTTTCTCAGGCCTCCTGTTACTTCTTGCTGCCCAGATGCCGCCCACCCACTTCCCCCATTCTTGCTTGTCAATTTGCTCCGCTTTGTCACACATTAGTCATTTCAACCCTTAAAACTGGCCTGGATCTTCCAAAGGAATTGCATCAAGCTCTCTCCAGTCTAACACGTTGCATCTCCAACATTACTACTCAGCCCTCCCACTCCTCAAGTCTCCATATGTTACAGAGGATGGGCCGGCATTCTAGGCCAGGCATCCAGCAAAAAGAATGGTCCTCTCCTGAGACAGAGGCATCCTCACAAAGGGGAGAATCATGTTTGCCTGACAGTACTGTTCCTCTGTATCACACACTCACACACAAAAGAGTCAAGTAACATGATGTTATAAGAGACAGGAAAAGTTTCAAGCAATCCCTGACTGGAAGTCAGTTTATAATCTCCTATTCTCACTCTCTCTCTGTGAGGAAAACAATTCAGTGTGTTACCAATTAACAAGGAAAGTTCTCTCCTGTTTTCCTTTAAAGCTCCATTTCCATTACGCGATGAGTACTTGGCCATCAATAATTAAGACCTATCCCTGGGAAACACTCCCATGAAAAAAAGCTAACAGCACTGCTGAATAATAAAGCAGGAAAAGATTTTTCCAAACCACAATGATTTTCTTTCTATATTTTCACAATCCCCCAAAGAAGAACAAGCAGCCACTTTAGCAAGATCCCACAGCAATTCCCCGTCCCTAGGTAGCATGATTGCCACAAAATACTCTAGTAGCTTTGCCCGGTGTCAGCCAAGTACAAATAATAAATAGCTTTTGAAACAGATTGGCATAATGGCCTTTGGAATGTAAAAGCCACTTGAATTTTATTCTAAGCAAGAAGAATGTGTGTTCTTGAATGTCTTATCAGAGGGCAGGCCAACTCCAATCCAGCCACATCCCTACCACCCACTGGAGCCTGCAAATACAGAAGAGAGTAACAGGAAGAGGAAGTAAATTGTTGCCCTCTGTTAGGCATAATGAATTCCAGAAGGATGGAAGGTGAAAGCCTGTTTGGCCTTAATCTGTGAGACTTCTTAACTGCCCATGATTCCTGAAAATATGACAGAGCTTTGTAAATTGAAGGCTCAATGGTTAAGAGCAATGGCTACTCTTCTAGAGGACCCCAACTCCTCACAGGTGTTTCTACCTCTCCTTCCACCCAACCCTATACTCTTTGTCTCTCTTTAACTAGCAGAGAGAGAGAGAAATATATATATATTTATATATATATTTATATATATACATATATATATATATATATATATATATATATATATATATATAGAGAGAGAGAGAGAGAGAGAGAGAGAGAGAGAGGAAGAGAGACAGAGACAGAGAAACAGAGTCAAGAAATACACACCAATAAGCAAAACTCATAAAAACACAAGGCTGGAAGCTATAGTATGCAAGCAAAAGAACAGTAAGATTAAAAATAATGCTCAAAAAAACAAAACCAAAATGAGACAAAAACAGAAAATATCACTGAATTTGGTTTGTGTTGGCCATCTACTGCCGGGCATGGATGGGGCTTACCCTTAAGTGTAGTTATGCCCAGTGAGACTCCATCAGAGAACACTGCTTTTGCCTTTGCACACAGATGTCAACTGGAGATAGCTTAGAGAGATTTTTAAGTGAGGGACATTGTATTATTAACTTTTGCATTAATTTGACCATGATACCTGACAGGAACAAGTTACGTGAGAAAAGACATTAATTCATGGTTTCAGAGAATCTTAGTCAATCATGGCAGGAATCTACAGTATTATTATGAAGCATAGTTTGGACAATAGTACAGGGTTCTTTCTGGAATGTTACAGAGACTGACTCTGATGGTTAAAGCAGTCTCCATACTTAGGAGTGGAAAAGGTATCCAGTGTCTTAACTGGATAAACAAAAGCTAGCCAAAAAGAGTCAGCAAGTATAGAGTTCCTGGCAGTATAAGAGTGCTAACATTGCCTGGTGACCCTGAGAGAGGATGTTCTTACTGTCACTTTTCAATATGTTTTTGTCCCAAAGAAAACATAGTAAAAAGAAAATCAATAACTAGGGGTTGTACTTTTATGAACCTATATTGTAATTGATTTACTAAATCACCATGTAACCAACTTCACTTGATGCCTTAATAAGTAGTTAATCCTCCCTCAGAAAGCCAGACCTTCACACAGACACTCTGTCAAGGCAATTGTGATGAAGATGCTGGTCATTCAGAGCAGCCTCTAAATGCCTGAGAAAAACAGAAGCAACGGGAACAGGGAACTATGGCACCAAAACAGTAAGTTTTTCCAGTTCAAAAATACCATTGCTATACATTTAACCAATTAGATATTCAACCACATCAATGCTCTCCACTTATTTTTTCTTTATTTTAATTTGATATTTTCTTTATTTCTTTCCTCCTTTCCCCCTCAAAAACCCCCTATTCCATCCCCCCCTCCCCCTGCTCCCTAACCCACCCACTCCTGCTTCCCTGTCCTGGCATTCTCCTACAATGGGGCATCGAGCTTTCACAGGACCAAGGGTCTCTCCTCTCACTGATGTATGACAAGGCCATCCTCTGCTGCATATGTAGCTGAAGCCACAGATCCCTCCATGTGTACTCTTTGGTTGGTGGTTTAGTCCCTGGGTACTCTTGGGTTACTGGTTGGTTCATACTGTTCTTCCTCCTATGGGTCCGCAAGTTCCTTCAGCTCCTTGGGTCCTTTCTCTAGCTCCTCCATTGGGGACCCCCTGTGCTCAGTCCAATGGTTGGCTGAGAGCACCCACCTCTGTATGTTTCAGGCACTGGCAAAGCCTCTCAGGAGATAGCTATAGCAGGCTCTTGTCAGCAAGCACTTGTTGGCATCCACTATAGTATCTGGGTTTGGTAAGTGTATATGGGATGGATCCCCAGGTGGGGCAATCTCTGGATGTCCTTTCCTTCAGTCTCTGCTCCAACTTGTCTCTGTACCTCCTCCCATGGATATTTTGTTTCCCCTTCTAAAAAGGACTGAAGTATGCATACTTTGGTCTTCCTTCTTCTTGAGCTTCATGGGGTCTGTGAATTATATCTTGTGTATTCCTAGCTTCTGGGCTAATATTTACTACTTATCAGTGAGTACATAGTACATACCATGTGTGTTCTTTTGTGATTGGGTTACCTCACTCAGGATGATATTTTATAGTTCCATCCATTTGCCTAAGAATTTCATGAATTTGTTGTTTTTAGTAGCTGAGTAGTACTCCATTGTGTAAATGTACCACATTTTCTGTATCTGTTGCTCTGTTGAGGGACATCTGGGTTCTTTCTAGCTTCTGGCACTTACTTTTTTCTTTTAAGGGGTTAGAAGGTCTCACATAGTCCATGCTTCCTTGGAATTCCCTATGTAACTAAGAATAACCTTCACCTCCTGAGCCTCCTGCCTCAGCCTCCCAAATATTGAGACTACAGGTATATACTGTCTTAGTTTCATTCCTACTGCTTTCATAAACACTATGACCAAAATCAAGTTAGGAAAGAAAGGGTTTATTTCAGCTTATACTAGTAGTCCATTGCTAAGAGAAATCAAGGCAGAAACTTGAAGCAGGAGCCTGGAGACAGAAACTGAAGCAGATACTACAGAGGAATGTTCTGACTGGCTTGCTCCTAATGGCTTGCTCAGCCTGCCTTCTTTCTTATACCCAGGGATGGCACCACTCAGAGTAGACTGGACTTTTTCCATATCAACCATTAATTAAGGAAAATGACCCCATGGGCTTAGATGCAAGCCAATCCAATAGAGGGAGTCTCTGAACTGAAATTTCCTCTACCCAGATGACCCCAGCTTGTCAATTTGACAAAAAACACATGAGCACAAGCACCATGCCCTGCCCTTTCCCTCTGATAGCAGAGCATGGAATCAGTAAAGTAAGACTGAGTTCCTCTTTTGTGTTTTTCTCATTTCCACCATTAAGCACGCATCACTATGTAATCCTACACTTTAAGCCTTCTCTTTAATCCCTGGACTTCTCATTGCATGAACTTACAGCAAGCATGGCTTGCTTCCTATCTCTGTTATAAAATACACTAACAAAAGCAACCCTAGGAGAAAGGGTTTATTTTAGTTCATACTATAAAGTCATGGTGGAGATTTCTCAGTAACAAGCCTGATGCCATACCACAGACAACAGAGAGGGAGAATTGCTTGGGTCCATCTTTTCTCTGTTATATACAGTCCAAGGGTCTTCTGCTCAAAGAGTAGTCCCACCATAGCAAGATGGGGTTTCCCACATCAAATAACATAATAAAGATAGTTCCTCACATGCATGACCAGAAACCAATCTCTCAGGTGATTCTAAACTCTGCTGAATTAACAGTTAACATTAACCATCACAAGTGCTAAGCCTTGGATCCTACAGAGATGCTTTTAGAATGCATCAGAGATCTATGGGGCTGACTGAAGCAGTACCCACATTTTTTTAGACTGAGTGTTTCTTTCTCAGCTTTCCCACTTCCCAACTCCTATGGTAAAAGTTGGACACTCCAAACACTCGTTAAACATAATACTGAATCCCTACATTTCTATTCAAATGGTTGGCCATAATACTCAACTTTAGCTAACAGGATTTAAACCTAAGTCAGCAGGACCTTCTGAATCTGGTTAAAGGAAAGATTCAACTGGTGCCAACCTTTGCCCCCTGCACTCTGCCTTGCCAGAAACCAGAACCTAAGGAAAAGCCAAGAGACTGACAAGCAGCCTCAGCAGTCTCAGCCATTAAACAAATGTCAGTAGCTAGTTAACTCCAGCTTTCTCACTTTATGGGGGGGGGGGGGCAGGAAAAAAATGGAATAGCTTACACCACTATTGGTTCTATTTGCTGCTATTGTGATGAAAGAATTCTTAGCTGACACATGTCCTGACCCATGGGGAGAGCTCCTGTCTATGTAGCCAACACTAATGCCCAAAAGCATACTATGGAACTGGTCACGTGAGGGCCATCAAGCTACTAGATGCTAAAGCCATTTTCATGCTAGAAACAAACTCTTACAAAAACTAACAGCCACTGTCAGCCATGACACTTCTTGGTCAGATCCATAACTTTGTAGCCCCACAGAACATTACTAGACTCATATTCCACAGTGGTTGGTGAAATTTGGATCCCATACACATCTACTTATAAGTGAAGCTTAAGTTATATGTCATTTTCATCTTTTATATATTTATAAGGTGAGATTTACCCATGCTTCAAAAAAGGGCTGCTGTGTTATCCAAAAGGATTGTACTTCATCTTATCAGTCTGGTTAAAGGTCCCTAGACCATGCTTTATTGACTCATCCCCGGTGCATGTACTTTGAACATGATCACTGGGAATGATCACTTCTGAAATCTTACATTCTAGTCCAGATCCCTGATCAGGCAGGTCCTTCCATATATTTCTTCCACCTCCTGTTCTTATAAATGGACTTAAAAAAAATAATAGATACTCTGTAGGATGTTAAAGGTATAAAATTGACAGAATTTCATAACTTGGTTAGAATAACACAAGAACATGAGTCAAGAACGGTACCCGAGTTGTGGGGGTGTGAATTAAACATGAGGAAAAGATTCTGAAAGCATTACCCTGTCAGTTTACAAATATGCTGGAACATATGGCGTCATTCCCTAAAGAACTGAAAGTGTGAATGTAGAACAGAGAAAGACATACTGGAAGGATGGATTTGGGAGTCATCAACTTACAGGTGATCATTGAAATCATGACTCTGTCTCATCCACCTGCATCTCCTACCTCAGTGAAGGGCATTCAAGAAGGGAAACTTGGCATTCTACATTGAGGCTGAATCTCTTTCCTATGAAAAAGCTTATGTGGCTATCAGGAATCAATTACATCAGTCACTAAGAGCTGCCTTCTGATTTATATCCAACTTCACTTCAGCTACTTCATGTGGCTCTCACCATCTTCACCGGGCAGTCCCCCATCTGTCTCTCATCACACACAAACATACACTTACTGAGAGAGAAAGAGACATAGAGAAAGACAGAGACACGGGGAGAAACAGACAGCAACAGAGACAAAAAGAACTTGTGCTAATCCTTGGAGTAAAAACTGCATCTCCCTATTATAAAAAAAAAAAGATGAAGTCTCTTTCTCAATTAGATATATAAGAGCTGGTCTCTCTGTGAGTCTTCAGCTACGTCTAATAGTCTAGTTTGCCCAAAATGGGTTCAGCTTAATGGAGACTCTGCCCATTTTAGTCTTTATTTTATCTTGCATAGATTTTCTTGAAATGAATGTTGTTTCAACCTACATACAACACTCTGTATATCAGAAAGGGAATACCCTTCTTAAATCTAGCTTAGGAATATGATTGCCTTCATTTGCAAAGCGTCTATTTGTATTTATAGACATGATTTTTAAAGTAGTAGTATATTTCTTTCAAATGCATAACAGTGCTTTTGAAAATTCACTCATTAAAGGCATACCTGTCCTCACGATGAGTTTTCACATGATCGATACCCTTGGGTTCCTCTTGTTTCTTATCCATCTGCTTCACCATTCTTGTTGGTACAGATCTTCCTCAGCTCAGCAAGTGTTCTACAGTGTTTGTATATAAGTGCAGAGGTCTTTAAGAAGCCTTTCTCCAAAGATCAGGATCTAGTAGTCAGCCTAAATCAATCCATCCTCAGGGAGACTGTGGGAGGTAAAAGGCTAAGCACTTGAACTACAGGCTATGAGGGGAAAAAACCGAAAAGGTTAAGCCTCTTGAATCAAAGACCTTGGTCTCTTATCAGCTGAGGCAGCTTACTTTGATGATGCTGGCACAGAAAACGTCAAGCCCAGAGTTATTTTTTGCACTCTATTACAAAAGTAATCATTTTTTCACTTCCATGCAAGATAAAGCTAATGCATCAACTAATAATTGAGCTTGGTGCCTGCTATGAAACATGAGACTTTATTTATCATCAAGAATCCAGATTCAGAATTGTTACAATTAATGGTTAAAATGCTCTAAGGACTTACTGCTGAATAAATTAAAGACTGAATCCTTACAATCACTTTACAAAACAGATTCTCTTGTCACCTTCATTTGTACATGGGGAAACCGAGGCTAGATTTAATAACTTGACCAAGACCCAAGTATGAAATGTGATAGCATTTACAAGTTATTTCAAAGGACAATTTAAAAGTGTAAGGAGGTCAAAACCTGCTCAGTTGGTAGCAAATATCTTCAGATGAATAAAGGAATGAGTGAAAGGCCTAAAGAATAAAAATTACTACGGTGAGAGAAGGAAGCAGCCACTTCAGTATCCTCATCCACATAAGGATGCTATTCAAGGTAACCCTGAGCTTCTGTGAATAGGAATACAGACAACGGTCACAGCATTATACTCGGCATAGCACGTTTCATGCCACACCTAAGGTAAGGAATCTAAACAGGACTTTTTCCTCTCCCAGAGAGAAAACACACTCTTAGTCTCTAAGCAGCACTTAGCCTGTGGCTATGAGAAAGAGAAAGTAGAATGCAGACTCTCAGATGCGTTGTTTTAAACTAGCTATTGTAATAAAGTGGGTTATGTTGAATTGAGAGATTCACTCATTGATCCAATAAGTATTCACTTTCTACCATATGCCAGGACCTAAACTAGACACAGAGAATACCTTATGGGAAAAAATTCAAATTGCTTACGAAGAGCTCAAGACAGGAGTGGGTTAGCACCTAAAAATGGAGTTGAGGAGATGGCTCGGTGGATAACAAGTTTGCTGGGCAGTCATGAGAGTTGGGATCCATGGGTCCGTGTAAAATCTGAGAAGAGTAACACAAATCCGTGATTCCAGTGCTGGAGCTGGGATCTGAGGACTGGATAACCTGTCAGTCTAGTGAGAGACCCTGTCTCAAAAAAATAAAGTGAGTCAGACCAGAGAGATGGCTCTGTAGTTAAGAGAGCTTGCTGCTCTTATAGAGGATCAGAGTTTATTTCCAGTCCCTCACAACCTGCTCACAACTGCCTGTAACTCTAGTTCCACGTGATCCAACACACGCTTCCAGCCTGCACGTCTGCCTTCACATAGACACATGCAAGTGTGCACATATGTGCACATGCATATACCACAAACTAAAAACTAGGAAAAATCTATAGTTACTTATATTCCCCTGCATGTTTACAAGCAGAGTTTTACTTCAGTTTGTTCATATTCATGGGTGATTTTGAAACTTAACTGAACCTTTAACTCACTAGCTAGTCAGAAAACAATAGAGAGAAGGAACAGAGAGATGAAGAATGGAGCCTGGCAGGCTCTTTGAAAGAAATACCCAGATCCCTCTGAGACGCAGGTTGAGACATGCCACCAGCAGCAGAACACCAGAGAATATGCATCTAGATAAAGCCAAGGGGCAATTTCACCTCCGATGTTTGACACATCAGTTGCTTCCATATCTGTCCTTTTCTCCCTCAAATTAGAAGGCTCTTGGGACAAGAAAAGCAAGATGAGTCCTCATGAATGATTTCCAGAGAAATTCAAGGTTCTCAGTACATCTGTAAAAGCAGTTCCTTCATATCTAATTAGCATCAGTGAACTTGCCTGACAAAATTCCAGACCCTACTCAGTCTTAAACTACAAGAACTCTGGACTATGCAAAAAATTGTCTTTCATATTCTATTCTAGTTGTGCTTCTATAATGCTAGCTGCTCTTGAAGACTAGCTGGTGGATTCATGGCTGTTGATAACAGTCTATAACTCTAAGTCCAGGGGTTCTATTGGCCCTTGAAGGCATTCACAAGCACTTCACACAATGGTACACATATGTTCATACAAGCAAAATACTCATGCGCATAAAGAGGAAGTGTTTTGTTTCTCTATAAAGTGTCATATTGGGCTCTCATAACAAGGAAAGATGGAGACAAAAACTAAAGTTAGCAACAAAACTCTGCTTGGTGTTAAGAGGTTTTCTTTACAGGTTTGGGTGTGTCTGTGTGTGTGTGTGTGTGTGTGTGTGTGTGTGTGTGTGTGTGTGTGTGTTGCTTTTCTTTCCATTTTCTACTGCCTTTGTGTGGGGCATTTCTGCCATATACTGACTGACCAAGGCCAGACATCAGACCTTCTCCAGGTGTTATGCACTTACCAGAAGTGACTCTTGTATGCATGCAGTAGTTATTGTTATTATTCATTGTTTAAAGGCCTCTTTATTTCTTTTAAAGATTTGTTTAATTATTATATATAAGTACACTGTAGCTGTCTTCAGAAACTCCAGAAGAGGGCGTCAGATCTCATTACAGATGGTTGTGAGCCACCATGTGGTTGCTGGGATTTGAACACAGAACCTTCGGAAGAACAATCAGTGCTCTTAACCACTGAGCCATCTCTCCAGCCCTAAAGACTTCTTTAAATGAAAAAAAAATGAATGTGTCTCACTTCAGGAAAAGTGGAGCTTATTAGAAAAGAAATGAAACCTGACTTCCTTGAGAGGGTCAAGATAGCCTGAGAAAGTAAACTTACTCTAAAGTAAATACCAGTTTTTTGTTGTTGTTGTTGTTGTTTTTTTTTTTTTTACAGATAGATATTGGCATGTTTAGCAGCTTATGTGAAGTCATATACCAGCATTCAGCCTTTGAATAATTTTCTGGTCACATTCTTGTACATTCTCATGGTGCTAGGCTAAGCCACTAATCACTGCTGAAAAGGCAGTTTCTCTCCTCTACTGGGGAACAGCTCATTCATGTTCACTTTAGAGAAAGCCATGACACCTTTTACTATGGGACCCCAAGGAGGTGACACCCATGGCTTTAAGCACATTTGGAGAAAAGTACATAGCACATTGGAGAAGCGTTATAATTCTCTAATGCCAGTAAGCATTTGGGGGGGGGGGGAGAACAGATGGCAAATATTTCAAACTTTGCCGACCATATAGCCCAAACTGAAATTGTTCTGAGATTCTGAGCTAGTATACATTGTAGCCCCCAAAGGAGCCACAAACAATACAGAAAATGAGTGTGGCCTAATTAGACCAATTCACCAAACTTTGTCCACCATGGTATAAAGAATAAATATAACATTAGAGAATTTACTTTTCTATATATGTGAACTTTCCATTGACATTAAGCTCTCTTCTTTAAACCAGAAAAGATTATAGTTTATTTCTAGCTAATGAAATGTCCTAATAAGGGTATACATTTATATTGACCCATCTTTTCAGAATGTTTTATCTTTATTTTATGCATATAAGTGGTTTGTCTGCATATGTGTACATGCAACATGTGTGCACAGTGCCTGCATCAGAAAGCCCGGAACTAGAGTTACAAACTGTTGTGTAATGCATGAAGATAACAGGAACAGTATCCAAGATCTCGGTAAGAATAGCAAGTGCTATTAACTGCTTAGAGATCTCTTCAGCCCCAAGACCCACCTTTCTTGAAAATCATATTCAAATCATAACTATGCTTTTCACATGCCTCACAATTATCATTAAAGAAATTATTTACAATTTAACTCATACATCCTCTGAGAATTTGAGGCTGGAAGGTGAACTTCAAGAACTTGAACTGATGACAATTGCACAGCATTATGATAATGATATGTCAATGTATGTTCACAGCTCATCAAATAAGAATATAGCTATATAATCCACTTTGGATGATATGGAGAAAACCAAGTGGTTTACTTAAACACAAGAAGTTTGGTTTTTTCTTATAGTTCTAGAAACTGTGAATCCATTGGCAACATGGTCACATTCTGAAGAGGATCTTATTTTTCTTTGCAAAATGCCCAACCTCTTGTACCCTCACACAGAAGATGGGGAAGGGAAGGAAGCTTCCACTTATTCGATCATAGCTCTGTCTGATAAGGGCCCTACTGTCATGACCCCATTTATTCCTCATCACTTCATTAAGGACCAAATCTCCAACTACAGTCACACTGGGAGCATCCGCATATGAATGGGATCACACATTAGTCTCCAGCACAGGTTTTCACATTTCCTTCCTACAGACATGTATAAAGCCAAAGAAGGATGGAACTTTTTGTTCATATTAATAGAAGGAAAAGAAACATATCAATGCTGAAATAATATCTACCCAGAACCACCAGAGGATTTTAAGCCAATCTATGACATGATCCTATATGCAACATAGAAAGATCCCTCTTAATCCATGCTGAAGAATGGAGTAGATCCTTACAATCAAAAAGTTGTGTTTGAAGCTGTCTAAACGGTTCAGCTGGTAAAGGTGCTTGCCACTAAGTTTGGCCATCTAAGCACAAAAGTTTGCTCTCTAGAACCCACATGATAGAAGAGAATAGATTCCTACAAGTAGTTCTGTAACCTCCACACATGTGCAAGCACGTGAGTGTGTGTGTGTGTGTGTGTGTGTGTGTGTGTGTGTGTGTGTGTGTGTGTGTGCACGTGTGTGTGTGTTGAAATTTTTCATACATTTTAGAGGGAAAAAACTCAAAATAGGCCTATGATGGTAGAAATCAGTGCTTAGAGACGTTCATAGAGTATGCCAACTTAACTTCCTTCTGCAAATGAAGGTTCAAGAAACACACCTACTACAAGGTCAGGCAAAAGGATAAGAAATGTGTCTCAGTAACAACTATAGGTTCCACATCACCATAGCTTGGTTCTTTGAATTGAAAACATGCTTGCCTGTTTAGAAATATAATATACATCTTTTAAACTGAAAACATACTCAATTAAATGTCTAGAAATAAAAAACTTTGTATAACACAGAATACATTGAAATGGTTTGCATTACTCTCAAACTGTTATTATGAATATCATATGCATAGTGATCTTAAAACAGGAAACAGTGTTCTTTCAGGTCAACGGACACAACTGCTTATACATTCTTCTCTTTTTCCCATATTTTTTCAAAATCTCACTCCTCCAGAAAAAAAGATGGAAGAAGATACACTGTTATCAGAACATAGAACTTCATAAAAGTGAGTCCCTAAGAATTATAAACTGAAGATGCAGCCAATATACTATAAAAGTACCTTGAAAATTAAATTGAACATTTCTTACATGTGAAAAATAGGTATAGCCTAAACACATCCAAGGAAAGAATGTTTTAATAGAGTAGAATTTACTCGAATGGCCATTTTTTTTTAAGAACAGCAAAAGATTTGGAATGTTAGTCTATTGCTAGCTTTGCCCTAGACCAAAACATTGTGCTTTGGTTTATTTGGTTATATGATCTTCCACATAAATTAATATTTGTCATAAATGTTTACACAGTAATCTCATCTGAATGTAGTTAGGGTCGTTCTAACAAATAATGCTCTCTTCTTTAAACGTCTGCTTCCAGATTCTTTGGGCACCTTGATTAGGATTCTCCCATAAGCAGAGCCTGAGGAAATAATGTAACATAAGCCACTAATTTCAGCAATAATCTCAGAAACAAAACAGAGATGGGAGATAGGACATAGTAATGGATAGGAAATGATGCACAGCAAAAAGCATTTCTCTAAAATCTACTGAGGACTTACAAGACTCAGGCAATTGGGTCTTTCAGAATTGCCTGCCTGAAGAACAGGACTCTCTTATCCATACATCTTGACCCTTTACTGTTTGGTGTCCTCAAAAGGTTCTCTCTATCTATATATTTCTCTCTATCTCCATATTTTCCTGTCCTTGGGCAGATCAATGTGCCAGGAAGACGTCCCTGACAGAAAGTAGAAACATGGCTTATAGCATTCTTAGCCTAGTAACCCAAGAGCAGTTTTTCTACAAAGAGCTACCCAGGACAGCAAGAGCTGAAAGTTAAAAGTAGTCTAATGGGGTTGTGACACAGGGACAGAGATATTGGTCCTTGAGTCTCAGTGTTTATGTAGCCAGCAGATGCATGTAGATGTATCTTATCTTTCATTTGGAAGTTACCTTTTCCATCCTCAAAGTTGGCATTGGAATTATGAACATGTCCAGCTGACAGAAGTAAGTCCTATCAAAAAACCTTGGTAGATCATAACTAGTCTCCTTTACTTCTACAAGACAGAGAGGTTAGGAAAACACTTTTAATCTTAGGCAACTATATGAGGGGACCGGAGGAATCAGCCCAGTTGGACTAGATGTAAACTATACAATGAAATTTGGACCCCATTCCTTGGCAGCTCACTAGCTCCCACCATATGTCTGAATCATAAACTTCTTTCCCCTTCTACATCCAATCAGCATCTGTGAAGTTTGTATATACTTGGCCCAGGGAGTGGCACTATTATAAGGTATGGCCGTGCTGGAGTAGGTGTGGTCTTGTAGGATTATGTGTATCATTGTGAATGCGGGCTTAAGACCCTCATCCTAACTGCTTGGAAGTTTGTATCCTGATAGTAGCCTTCGGATGAAGATGTAGAATTCTCAGCTCCTCCCCTACCATGCCTGCCATGCTCCCACCTTGATGATAATGGACTGAACCTCTGAACCTGTAAGATAGTCCCAATTAAATGTTGTCCTTATAAAAGTTGCTTTGGTCATTGTACTGGCTGGTTTCGTGTGTCAACTTGACACAGGCTGGAGTTATCACAGAGAAAGGAGCTTCAGGTGAGGAAATGCCTCCATGAGATCCAGCTGTAAGGCATTTTCTCAGTTAGTGATCAAGGGAGGAGGGCTCCATTGTGGGTGGTGCCATCGCTGGGCTGGGAGTCCTGGGTTCTATAAGAGAGGAAGCTGAGCAACCCAGGGGAAGCAAGCCAGTACCAGTAAGGAACATCCCTCCATGGCCTCTGCATCAGCTCCTGCTTCCTGACCTGCTTGAGTTCCAGTCCTGACCTCCTTTAATGATGAACAGCAATGTGGAAATGAAAGCTGAATACACCATTTTCTCCCCAACTTGCTTCTTGGTCATGATGTTTGTGCAGGAATAGAAACCCTGACTAAGACAGTCACGGTGTGTCTGTCCACAGCAGTAAAGCCCTGAGACAACCTCTAAGGTAATTAACCCACTTTATCACCTTTGCCTAACTTCCCTTTATTTCTCATGCCCACTTACCTCAGAATCCCTTTCCTGTCTATCAGCACTGCTGTTGTCTCCTGGTAGGTTCTCTCAAACGTGAGGCATGATCTCAACCCGACTGTAGGCTGAGATTTTTCAAAACCTTCTTTAATAAGGGTTCCAAAATGTGTCACCCCCCCTTGCTAGCCCTCTGTCCAACAGTAGGGGAGAAAACATGGTAAATAGGACAAGGGGATGTGGGACTGTTTAGAAGTGGTTCTTTGGGGAGATTCCAATCTGTTTGTCAGGATACCAATAGTCCAGTTCAGTAATGTCAGGATACCAACAATCCAGTTCAAAAGTGTCACCAAACACAATTCACCAACAGTGGCAGGATCCAGCAGAAAGCTTCAGGCCCCAGCAGAATCTTCAGGAGATACCTGGAGCAGAGATGCCAAACCAACAGAGTTGAATCCTATTTAGACTCTGTCCAAACATCTTGTGTCTTCCCATAAATCTTGCCTCAGAAAATCCTCACTTGAGTCTGTATCACATGACACAAAGAGAAACTTCCACTTCACCTGACCCTCCAAACTTTGCTCTCATGGTCACCAGAGCAACCTTCCTAAAACTCAAGTTTTCTCTTATCCTTGTTTCCCTCAAAGGAATTTGGTGGAGGTAAATTCCTTAAAGGACAAAGACTAAATATAATCTGACAAACAATACTCTAATCTCACCTGTGATACCTTAAGCAACCTTCCCAGAAGAGCAAGACGGTGGACTGCTTACAATTCATATGTTTCCTCCTCTGACCTGAACTGAGTTTCCTCCCAAACCCCATTGCTTTTCTGCAATTTACTCACCACTTGCCAATCCACAGGCATCTTCAAGTAAGGACATCGTGTCATTTTCCCCGTGCTTAGCATTCCATTTGGCATGGGGCTACCTGGAGTAGCCTGTAATTGAGAAGAATTATTGAGTGAAAAAATAAATAAATGAAATATCTTATGGTACCAGAACTATATGTTAACCAAACCCTTTCTTTCTCTTTATTACTAACACTCATTATTAAAACACTATTAACTGGGTCATTACCATAATCTCAGTTTCATTTCTAGAATCAGACATTCAAGTTCAAACTCTGCCTCTTTTTACTTGCTAACTCTATAGCCCTGGATAATTTACAAAAGTCTATGTGCTGGGGATCCTTCATCTACAAAAGAGTGACAATAGTGACAGTCTCTCCCTCACAGGGTCACAATGGAGTTAAACAAATTCACCAGTGGCGATGCCCGCATGGAACATATAAGTAGCACTTGGAAATCTTGAGAGTAAGTAATAGTATGCTAAAAGGGATTTTTTTGAGTGTACTCAAAACTGGCAACCAAAGTCCAAAGCTGTGGGCGAAGCAGCTGTACAAACCCCACATTTTTTTAAACAGATCTGCCAACACCTGGGGCACAGGAACTCCCTCAGAGATCATAAGCCTAACTCACATTCCTCTACCTTCCACCACCACCATAAATCTCTCTTCCTTCACAGTCCATAAATGACAGTACTTGAGGGGGGTATGCTGAGAGGGTTCCGAGTCACCGTGATGGTCCTAGCTTCGACAAGGTTTCCAGAGTCTTTGATAAAATGTTAGGACCCCCACATCCAAGGAAATAAACAAACGGCTTCTGGAGAATACCTAGATGGTTTAGAATGACCACCAGGTACAGCCATTCCCTGACAGCTTTCAGAGTCATGGAGGCTCTCTGCAGTCAACATACAGAGTTGCCAGAAATTTTTGACTTAGACCTTTAGTGAGAATATTGTAAAGTGATTAGTGCCCACTTAAGTCTATAAACTTTTCCAGCGTCATCCATTCCATCAACGTGGGAAGAACTGGGTGACAGGAAGCCTGAGAGGAAAAGGATGGAAACTGCCTCATCCAATCATCCTTCAGCAAAGACCTCAGTTTCTCTGGCCTATGAAAGAGCACAGAGAAAAGGCAGAAACCTTGGGACCACCAAGTGAGAAGCTACTTTTGTAGAAGGGAGATTGAGAGATGGCCCAATCTCAGGCATCGAGAAGGAGGGCTGCCCTGCTGGACAAACATACCTATGGAGAGGACTTCCACGTCTCTCTCTCACCAACCATGAAAGTCATTGAAGCAGGGCAGAAGCATACTAGGTCCCCCTGCTTGTCATCCAGATTGTTATCATGAGATGACCAGAAGCCACCAGACTCCAAAAGGGCTCCAGTGCAGACAAAGTTAAGCCTTGAAAATGGCACTTCCAGCCCATACTCAATCAATCCAGCTATCTACAGGGTGAGGAAAGTGGCAAGCAGATTCAAGAGCTTTAGATCCCAGACAATAGATTAAGTTGTTCTAGGGGAAGGTGATGAGGGTGCTGCACATAAAAATATATGGGTCACACTAAAGACTCAAATTTAAATAGAGATCTATTTTAATATTTACAAATATCTAGGAAACTAAAGAAACTCTCTTTGGGATTTATGGGACTTTGGTCACTGCACGGTTGCGGGTTTATAGAGAAAAATCATTTTACGTTTATACCCCCAAAAAGTAATTACAGTAGAGCATCAGCATCCTTCAGAAAGTTCCTTGTTAACAACAGAAAAAGCAAGGTACCCAAGCCCAGGGCTACACATAGGACTGAAGAGGACAAATGGAGTCTCGAATGTGTCTAGCCCTAGAGTCCTGTGTGGAGCAAATTAGGGAAGATCAAGGTGGGGACCAACCTGGGAAAGGCAAGGAAATTATCAACAGTAGAGCTGCAGGCCCCACTAGTTCTAATTAGCAACAGTAAGGGACAAAACAGGTTGACTGAGTTTAAAGGCAGTGTTAATGCACATCCCTGGAGTCACTGGGGTCTGCTAGGTTTTAGCTTAATGGAGATAATGTATCTTTGAAAATTATTATTGCCTCCCAGGTTCTTCTGGGTTCTCTGGTTACCTCCGTTACTATGAAGTAAAAAGCTAAACCTCGTTTTCCTTCCCATTCTTTGACTGTGGTAAGAAGGTCATAGGGGTTGGGCGGGGACGGCTTTCAACCCTGCATTGACACCAGAGGTCCAAGCCAAACTGGTAGTTATGAAAACTCTCTATAATCTCTAAAGAGGGTGAGTAGGATTCATCCACTTTATGCTAAGCAGCTGTCAAATTTCCAGAGGCATGATAAGGCTTTCAGGAGAAAATAAAAATAGGGCAAGAATGTTAAACAAAACTCAGACTAGAATGCGGTCCCCACCCCTTTCTTCCCATAGTATGCATCAACAGCTTCTCTCAGAGAATCGCCTCCAAAGGATCAGCTCTGTGAGTACTGCGAAGTGGTCCTACACTGTGGCACAAGTTCCTGAGATCAGCCACACAGGTTCCTGTGAGATCTTTTCAGCCTGTCCTGAAGGAAGTATGAGAATTCATACAGCTCCTAAGAACCTCAGCAAAGGCCTATGCTAGGGCAAGTCTTTTCTATCCTCTGGTGCCCCTAAGTCTGCAAAGCAGCCATCAGGGTTGCCTCCTTGGAATGGAATACCATCAGGATAGGGGTGCAGCTGAACACATCCCGACACAGGATGCCCTCAGGGAAACCGGCCTTTTGACAACAAAAGAGGAGTCACTTGCTTTTTAAGTGAGTTGATTCGGAGAAATGCCAGTGTTCTACCATCTGCGGTGCCCTAGGGTAAGTTGTGATGTCAGCCAAGATGAATTCCGATACAAGGCAGTTACTTGCACGCCCAGAAGGGACATCATCCCCAGGTGGTCACTTGTCACCTCTGTCCTCAAAATATACTCTGAAGAATAAGACAGGAATCAGGTTCTCAAATACTCTTCTTGCTCATAGATCTCCTCAGACCTCCAAACAGACAAGTTTCAGGACTTTTATGTAACCTCCAACTGAGAAATAATTTAGAAGATACAAACATTTAAAGAAGTCCTCACCCCCAAATCACCATTACTTCATTACCCAGACCAGCTGGTAGGTCTGCTGCTTGATTTTATATTCTTTTAAGTATAAGTAAATACTTTTGTCCATAATACAATAAAATTAAAACATAAATTAGGTAATCAAGTTCACATGGAGTAGAAGCTTGGGAATCAGCTGCTTAGGTGTAGACCTTAATTCCACCTCTCACTGAAAATAGCTAGGCTCTAACAGGTAAATGCACAGTAAGCAACTTCAGAACATTGTTTAAGAAACAAATTGATAGGCATAAACTATTGCATCAGAAAATGTTTATAATTCCACCATCAATAAACAAAGTAATATTTTTATGCCTTGCAAAAAAAAAAAAAAAGAAACAAATTAAGGGGCCAGAAAGAGGACTCAGCAATTGAGAGTACATACTCTTCTTACCGAGGACTGGAGCATAGTTCCCAGCATGTATCTCTCCACCTCAAGAAGCTTCAACACTGCCCCTTGGTTTCCATGGGCACTTGCACTCATGTGCACAAACACACACACCCTCACACTCACACATCCAACAGTCAACAATAAAATAAGTTTTTTAAATTGCTGTGTCATCTCTCGATGGTCTTTCCCTCACACTCTGCTCCACACTTTGTCTCTATATCTCCTTCTGTGGGTATTTTGTTCCCCCTTCTAAGAAGGACTGAAGTATCCACACTTTGTTCTTCCTTCTTCTTGGGCATCATTTGATATGTGAATTGTGTCTTGGGTATTCCAAGCTTCTGGGCTAATATACACTTATCAGTGTATGAGTTTGGTGAGGGTGTGTGTGTGTGTGTGTGTGTGTTGCCTGTAAGGCTCTTCAGAGAAATTATCAGTATTCCTTGTGTCCCACCAACACAGAAGCATCAAACCTAGAAGGCTGTCTGCATCGATACCACTCTCAAAAAAATGTAATGACATTGCCAGTGTCTTGCTGTAAGAGGCTGATGTGACAGCATGGAAGGGGCCAGCTTGAATACCTGGAGGGGCAGGGGAAGGTTGTGGAGGTCTCGGCCATGCCAGCCTCACAGCTGTCTGCAATTACCACAAACAGATGTTGGCAGCTCAGCTCATTAGGAATGCAATCCAATCACCTTGGCAGTCTTATTCTCTTTCTGGAAACTCTGGAGACAAACTTCCCAGTCCCCAATTCCAGCAGTCATTTCAAGGAAGGTTATTTTCCAAGCAAATGCTCCATGTGACACATCTCCACAGGGATTAGAGCAGTGACTCTCAATCAGGGTTGACTGAACTCCCCCACAAGATGTTTGACAGAGACTAGAGATGTGTTTGAGAGTCACACCCTGGAGGAAGAGGAGGCTTCTATTGGTGTGAGGCAGATAGCCCTCAGATGCTATTAAATATTCCGTAAGTCACAGGATGGTGTCCCCACCAAAACAATTAAGCACCATCTACCCTAAAATGCCACCAGTGCTAGGATAAAAAGAATAAAAAGTAAAAAATAAATACATAAAACTCGCTTGGAGTCCACATGGGTTAAATACACACTTGGATTTGGGGGAATTGTACAGTGGGAAGTGTTGGGGGTCTGTAGTCCAGATTACAGACGTGAGCAGATGGTCTGTATCCTGAAAGAAGTGCAGAGATGTGTCTTTTCTCCAGAGTGGATAGGGAGGGAAAGGCAGTCAGAGGATGCACACATCCTAAATAAGGGCTGCTATGGTAATTGCCCAACTCTATAGCACAGAGAAAACAATAAGCACTGTGGGAAATCTGAGTCCAAAAATCGAATGCTTAGCTGCAGGGAATATAGAGTTCATCCGGCATTCTTTGGCCACCCTTTCCATCCCTCACCTTCTGTTGGGCTTCTCTTACATCCTTCCCTTAGAAAATTCAGGAGGCTCCATCACTACTGTAGCTTATAGTTCTTTCCCAGTGGCCCAGCCCAGTGTCTTCCACAGAAGAGAGCAGGCCAGCCCCTGTTGAACAATGGCTGATGAAATAAGTGAATCCAGCCTGGGTACAAATAAGGCAATGCAGGAAGCCGAGAGTACACTGCCCTTGCTCACTTGTTTAGCTCTCATTGTATCCAAAGATTCTAGTTTTAAATGAGAACCAACAATATACCAAGGCACTTTTAAATCTAACCGTGTCTCTTTAAGATGGGAGCTAATAGCCTCGTTCATGAATGAGGAAAATAAGTCTGGTGATGACTGTAAAAGCTTTCAATATGACCATGCTTCTTAAGGGGTAGAGGTGGAAATGAAGCCCAGAATCCTCTGCTTTTGTCATTGAGTATACTGTACCCACATCTAAAAAATAAAAAAAATAAAAATAAAAAAAATAAAAAAAAAAAGTGTGTCTGTCTACAGAGCTCACAAGGAGCTGAAGAGCTAGGATATGCATAATTCGAATCAATGGAACATAATCCCATTGCAACTTGTAAGCATATGGTTGAAAATGTGTTCAAAACTGCAAAAATGGTGAGAGAACTCAAGGCAAAAAGTGGAAAGAGGTGAGGTTTCTCAGAAAAATATGTACTGGGGGCTAGTTAAAGTCCTGGGCATTGAAGTGAATTTGATGGAATTTGAACCACAGTTCCACCTTCCCCAGACGAACTGGTCAATGTTATTGACATCCTTTAATCTAGGCCATCATCTGTTCAATGCAAATAGCTAGTTCCTGTGCAACCAGTAAAGGCATGACAGCATTGGTTAAATGTACACATGATTCAGAAGTCTGGCTTGTGACATCCATCCTAATTTCCGAACTGTTAAGATGTAGAAAGATAGGCCTATTACGACCATGAAGCATTGCACTTAGCTTCTCTGAACAACAGTTTTCTTACCTACAGATTAAGGATGAGGAGGCTGAAGTCACATTGTGATTATAGGCAATTCGACCTGAAACGTTTGTAGGATCCAGGAGAGGAATACAGACAGAAGGCCACTTGCCATGCACTTGAATATTTACAAGACACAAACCGAGTCAATAAACTATGAAAAGGTTAGCCTCTCATCTGGACAAATACATCTCTATACCAAGGCCAGGCTTGGTTTAAAGATCTGCAGCTCCTCAGAGTGGTATACTAGCACATGACAGCACAGGCTAAGCTGACTCTGCTCCTAGCTGCTTCTCCTTCTACCACCACCTTTGTTTTGAACTCTTTAAGATGTCACACATTTACAAATGGCCAACTTGGTCCAAGCTCAGTCCACACATGCCTCCTCCCTACAAATGTCATTCTATAGTTACTTCTTGGGTCTATGGATATGTGGTCTTAAAATTAGTCAGGAAACTTAGGCAAACCACAAACAAGAATCTTTAGACAAAGAATTCCAGTGTCCCTGTAAGCCAGTGTGGGTATAGGCTTCAGATCTATACCCTGAAGGCCTCTAAACTCAGAGGCTTGGGTACAGGGAAAGGAAAGCCTCAAAGTTTCCTGGTTCCCAAAGTGGACAAGCTCTGATGATGCTGAGGGGACATGGCTTGTCAGCAACCAATGTCTAGTAGAAGCTCTACACTTAAGTAGTCCTGCACCACAAGGGCGGGGTAAAGGAGAAGATAAACAGATTCCATGGAGGTAGCAGCAACTCCATATTAGCATCTGTGGTGTGAGAGAAAGATGGAGGACTATGGGAACACAAGAAAGGAAAGGCCCCTCATCCGTGGTCCTGGATCTGACTTACCTCTCTTGCTCAATAAATCAAGAGTTTCAACACTGGGGGGATAAGGGAGGCTCAGAGATGCATCTAAAGATGGCTTCAGAGTAAAGAGCATATATTGGTCTTGCAGAAGACTCGGGTTTGGCTCTCAGCACCCCAGATAGCCTGGCTCACAACTGCCTATATCTCCAACTAGAGGAGATCTGACAGCTTCTTCTGCCCTGCACAGATACTGTACTTACTAGCACACATGCACATGCACAATCATACAAGCACATACAACACACACACATACACACATTGTTGGTTGGTTGGTTGGTTGGTTGGTGACAGGGTTTCCCTGTGTATCCTTGACTGTCCTGGAACTCACTCTGTAGATAAGGCTGGCCTCAACCTCAAGAGATCTGCCTGCCTAACCCTCTGGGATTAAAGATGAGCCACTGCCTGGCCTAGCTCAGGGAGTACAGCCCCTGGCTTTGGTCATTGAACTCCACATAATTTTTTTTAATAAAATAGGTTCATGATAGGGCTGAAGAGATGACTCAGTGGGTATGTGTACTTAGTGTACAAACATAAAGACCCAAATTCAAGCCTAACACACACATCAAGAACACACCTTGTTTGGCCACATGTCACACATGCCTGTAATCTCATCCAGTGAAGGATGAAAACAGTAGACTCACTAGAGCTTGCTGTCTAGCCTACCTAGCTGAAACAGGGGGTCCGAGGTTCACTGATGGATCTGTCCCAAAGCATTAGGACAAAGTGACGGGGCAGGACACCTGCCATCTTCCTCTGGCATTTACATACACCAGTGCATACACATATGTATACACCATACACATTTTTTTTAATATTTAAAGGAAAAAGTTTCAAGATAGCCAATTGGAAACTTTCCTACACAGAGAATTGAATCCCCTCTCTAAAGTAACATAAACAGAAGCAGCTTAGTGGCCAGTGATCCATGCTCGGGCTAAAAACATATGTCATAATTTCTTTACATGATCTATCTACAGCAAAATTATTTTGATTCTTTAGATCTTATTCATAGTTTGTCCTAATTATATTTCTTCCTTAAATGTAAACCTGCCCAGTACCCTTAGAAAGCATCCTCAAATTTCACTCTAGGAAAAAAAAACTTTCAATAAGGAAATGAGACCATAACATTTTCCTCTGCTTCCTGGAGCCTCTACATCACTTCCTTTTACCCGGTGTCATTCCAGAAGCCCCAGAAGTGCTTACACAGCTGTTAACTGAGGTACAGAATTCCCCTCCTGCCTCCAGTCCTGGCACCCTTCAAGAGCAGTGAGGTGGTCCTTCCTCTTAATCAATAAACTTGCTAATTTGGCTTTCCCAAGCCTTCCTAAAACTCTTTTTGGTGGCATGAAAAATCTCAGGTGTTACCCGGATAGAGCGATCGCTGACGCATTGCGGCAGATTCGTTAGACTTCAGAGCCATCAGTGTTGAGCTAAGTTTCCCACTGCTGGCAACACACCTATGAAACAGACAGGAGGATACATGCTCTCTATCCGTGTCTTTATTTCATTAGGAAAATTGGAGCTATGTCTGAAACGGAAGCTTTGTTCAGACCGGGGAGGCCCTGGATACCAGGCCAGGGTATCTCACTCACATGGAAGGCCCACTGACTTGTGAGTTCCAAACTTTCGCGTGAGGATGAACCTTGACAAAGGCTGCAAGAGCAGCTCGAGGACTCAACTCCAGCAAACAGTGCCCAGTACGAGTAAAGAGCAGAGACCTGCACCGTGGCTCTGATGGTGAAAAAGAAAAGCCAACAATGGCCGGGAATTGCGGAGGATCAATAATTGTGGGTCTTGAACAGATACAAGGAGAACTAAGTGAGTGAAACTCCATTTTTCTTGGGGAGCTAAGTAAGGACAGAAAAGTACCCTGGGAAGAAGCAGGGACATTCTGAGGAAATCTGGCTTTCAAGGAAGGGGATAAAGTCAGCTGGTTTGAAGTGTAAGATGACAGACTGAGGGAGACAGCTTCTTAGCCTTTCTGTGCCTCTGCCTGCCTCGAGAGTCCTCCAGGAATCGTCCCCACTGGCACCACCACAGGGTCCCTGGAAGCAGAGAGACCATCCTTTTAATTACATAATCTCTGTATAGACATTATTCTTCAGTCTGTCAGTAAGGCCAACCATTAGTGGATTGCCACGAAAACGACTCTTTTATGATACTCCTAAAGCTTAAACTAGGTTTTAGGGCCCACACTAATAAAATGTATGCATAATATTTGCTTATCTCCCACCCTGCCCGTGTACCAGCACCTGGAAACTCTGGGTAGTAAAACAGTATTATTTCTGAACTTTTAAAACCAGAACCAGAAGCTAGAGAACTCTAATACAACAGTGCCATCTAGTGAGTGGCCTCTTTCTAAAAAAAATTTTTTAAAAATAATAATAATTTTTAAAAAAAGCATGGACTTCCTGTTTCTCAACCTAAAATGCACACAACCAGAAAACAGGACCAGTGACCAATACAAACCATCAAGCTTCAAAGTAACCCCAATCGTGCCGTGTTACACTGTCAAATTGTCAAGTTTGGGAGGAAATCTTTGTGTAGCTCGTGTAAATAAGAGAAATTACTGGGAGTCTGTGGTTTCTCTATAGTCAAACATTAGATAGCAGGAACCTAACACTGATTAATGATAGGATCAGCAATAAATTCTACTCTCCTGGTGCTCAGCTCAATATCTTCCCTGTGACCCTGCATTGATGGAACTGTAGATCAGTCTGAGAGAGAGCATGCCTGTTCTAGTCTGTGAATAGTGCCTGGGTGACATCAGACAGGGCCCACTCAGAGGAAGAACCATCTGAAGACAGCGTCTTAAAGAAAGTCAATGTGGCTTTCAACATGTGGTTGAGTTCTTGTCTACTCTGTTCCTTGCCTTTATCTACAGTTAAGAGACTTGAAATGCCTTTGAAAATCAGTCATTCGCGTTTTTCTCTCAACAAATATTCAGTCCTGCTGTGTGCTGAGTGCCATTTTAGGTACACGAACAAAGTTTCTCCCTGATAAAAACAAACATAATAGGAAGAGCTCTAAGTAGGAAAATAACACTGAATCG
This sequence comes from Apodemus sylvaticus, assembly GCF_947179515.1. Lineage (NCBI taxonomy): Eukaryota > Metazoa > Chordata > Mammalia > Rodentia > Muridae > Apodemus > Apodemus sylvaticus. The sequence goes on from NC_067477.1 coordinate 31,137,795, forward strand.
TGGCATAATGAGACGCAGGGGTATGTTTTAGCTATGGGAGAAAATGGAGCTCCTCTCAGAAGGAATTTTGATTTTATAAAGAGAAGAGGGAGAACAAATGCGTACATTAAGGAACATTCCAACTACCTGCCCAATAGCTACCTAATAGAGTCACCTCAGAATGGCAAAGAATTGTTTGAAGAAGCAGTGTTTGCCCACTAAAATCAGCATCCTATCCCCTCGACCACGCCCCATGTCGGCATCCTGTCCACCTCGACCACGCCCCCATGTCAGCATCCTGTCCACCTCGACCCCGCCCCCATGTCGGCATCCTATTCCCTCCACCACTCCCCCATGTCAGCATCCTATCCCCTTGAACACGCCCCCAGACCAATATACTATCCCTCAACCACGCCCTTATGCCAGCATCCTATCCCCTGGGTCAACCCCACGACAATCAACTGACCCTAGCAACCTTACCACCTCAATTCAAGGAACCACATTGATAGATGGAAGGTACAAAACTAAGCCAGTTCACCAGCTTCCCCCGATCCTCTCCAGCCCCATTTCCCATTGAAACCTTGAAGCCTTTCCTCTGGATGGCTCCCTGCTCTGGATAAGATGGCAGAATTGTTCATGGTCCACTCTGGATACTTTATTGCCCGCCAAGTCGGCCCATTCTCCTTGCGCTTCATCTCTGAACTTCCCATGAACCAAATCTGAGCTGCCTGCCAAGATCTTCCAGCTTATTTGCATTTCCAAAATCCTACATTACACTATCAAAAAAAAATTTTTGAAAATTTTTATCTCAGGCTCTATAATCCCACACTCTGGCTGAATGGTATAAGTTAAGCAGATTTCTTTTTGAAGAGTTTCCCAGAGTTCTCAATATTCCAATAAGAGTATAAAATTGTGATATAGTACCTGCCATATTTCACAGAATTATTGGACCGTAGAAATTCTGCTCTGTAGTTTTCATGGTAATTCGCTTTACGTGAAAAGTCTAATTTTAGATCTATCTGTGCCTGCTTCTACTTCAAACCTTCCCAGAACCTTATGTCTGATGAAGGTTATTCTTGAGCATCAAAGCCTCGCCCCACTTTGATAACATAACCAAATGACAATTATCACCCTATCCTTCAATACTCCACTCTGCAGATATCTATACCACAGCCTCCAGGGCACTCTGTCACCCTTTGTTGAGTTTTTTTCTCTTTTAGCTTTTTCTTTTTCTTTCTTTTTTTTTTTTTTTAGATTTACTTTATTATATGTAAGTACACTGTAACTGTCTTTAGACACACCACAAGAGGGCAACAAATCTCATTAAGGATGGTTGTGAGCCACCATGTGGTTGCTGGGATTTGAACTCAGGACCTTCAGAAGAGCAGTTGACTAGGTCAGTAATTCACATTAAACTAACTCTATTGAGAGCTTAGATATTAAAATCAATGCCAAAAAAGTCTCAAATAAATCATAACATATTTGTAGCTGTTCAATAACTCTAACCACTGGGGAGATGCTATGGCTCTCTGGTTAGCTAACGTAATTATTTCTATTGTTAATAAATTTCATCCAGTTCAGATAAGGCTATCAACATGCTAATGTGAATTTAGAGTTTGAAAGAGAGAACTAGCCGAGAGTCACAATCAGGTGTCTGGATTTCTCCCAATTACTGCCCCCAATTATATCCACACCTATTGCTGACATGTTTAATCTTTCTTCAGGACTTACCGACAGCTTACAAAGAGGAAGAGTGCTAGCGACTGCACTGCTCGACAGAGTGTGGGTCCAATTTAAATAATCAGAAGCCCGTTTCATTTCTTCTCTCCCTGTTGTTGTTAAATGCACTTGAAAGGAAACTGCATGCCTGGGCTCAATGCCTTTAACTTGACAAGGATGGCTTATTGACCTTCTTTAAGCCTTTCTTTTCCTTACCACCTCCTCTCTCTCTCTCTGTCCTCTCTGACACAGAGTATAATTTAAAGCCAGTGCATGATAATCGATAAGCCAGGGTCATCTCTATTGCCTGACTTAAAGGTCTTTGATTGAGTAAATCATTAATTTCTGCTGTCTGTTTTAGCCTTCCCGTTAACCGTGTGACCTGGCTGAACCTCTCATTCCTTAAGTAGAGCAGGACAGGAGCCCCACAACTGGTTCAGCGGCTGAAGTGACCTGAGGTTCCCTCAGGCTTGAGCACTGTCTCCAGTGTCTCAACCAAAGTAACTTCACCGTCTCTTCAAGCCATTAGCAGTCACTTTCCATTTGGCAAAAGCTTAAGCCATCATTTTATTGCTTGACATGGGGATGTTGCCAAGTGTCTTTTTCACTGATTACATGCACACACACACACACACACACACACACACACAATGGTTCTGGTTTTGTTTGGAGTACAATTCCAATGTGTATGTGACAGATTATGATCCCCAGCTCTAAACAACTCCTGATTCCATATAGTTGAGACTCCTCAACTTCTGACTTGCTCTGGGACCAACACCATGGAGGTGAGGAAGGCAGGAGTCTGTGTTCTTTGGGTCTGCTGTGTTCTTTGGAGCAGCTTTTTACCAAGCTGAGTAATTCCTGGGATATAAACAAGTTAACTGCCTTGGTTCTCAAGTGAAGATACAGCAGAGAATAAATAAACAGGAGTCTTGCTTCAAGAAAAGAGGGAAGAGCAGAAAGACATTAGGGTCTGTTAAAGGTATCCACTTTCTATGAAGACGACTAAAAGGTTGAATGTTCAATCAACAGGAGCAGCAGAGACCAAAGGCCCCATAACAGGAGTTCAGTGTACTTTGTCCCTATAATTCATTTATATAGAAGTTGGGGATCAAACCAGAAAGGTATTTTATAGGTAGAATTGGGCTAATATTTCAGAGTAATTTATAAAAGTATATATTTTAGGTGTGTGGAGAAAACAAGTGGGAAGATGATCAGAGATGTCCAACAGCCAGCACTACCCATTACTATTTCATGCCATGCACCTTAGAGTGTTTAACTTGATTGTGTGGTTAACGTATTGTCACAATTGGTTGAAATAACAGGGTCACCATCTTGGATCAGGAAAACACAAATAGCAGTCCAACGTAACCATAGTGTAATTTGTTAATAGAGTATTAACAAAGTAACCCACAAATCAAGGAGATGCAACCTGTCCAAGACCATGCCACTTCTAAGTGACAGGGTTGGATGTGACTCTAGACAAGACTGGATATCTTAGATCATCTTCCAGATAGGCCATAATCCTGTAGAAGTAAGCTCTAATCCCACTGAAGAAATGAACTTGCCAATGCAGATAAGGGCAAACAAACAAAAGGCAAAAGCTTCCTCCTTCCATATCCTTTATGTGGACTGCCACCAGAAGATGTGGTCCTGACCAAAGGAAGGGCTTATCACCTCAAAAGATCCAGATTCAGGGAAGTTATACCCACTTCACATAATTCAATAAATAAAATTCTTTCACAGGTGTACCCAGCTACTTGAGTTTCATTTAATTGCAGATCTACTCAAGTAAACAACCAAGAATAGCCATCACAGTATGACAGTCTAGATTTTAAGGTAGGCTGAGATCCAAGACTGATGGGATGATAAGAGAACATACTAGAAAACGGAGAGGCAAGAAAATGACAGCATATGGTGATAAAGGCAAAGGTCAGAGCAGGGCAGCTACAAACCAAAGGAAAGTCAGAAGGCAGCAGCAGAAAGAAGCAAAAAGGATTCTTCCAAAGGGCTATCAGAGGAACTTGGCTGACTAACACTTTAATTTTGAACTTTTTGCCTCCAGAACTGAGAGCATCTTTGTCTGTTCTTTAAGACACCTTTGTTGTGGTTGTCTGTTATGAGTAGCCCTAAAAAAAACTAATATACCTTCCTAGCAATTCATCTTAATGTCTGCCTAGAAAGTTTCCAATATCTAGCATGCTTGTAGATGTCTTGTGCCTCCAGAATACACTACAATTATCCTAACATTCCAGGACACAGAAAGAAGTAGGCTGTTCACAGAGGATGCAGTCAGATGAACAAGATGCTCTAGGCTCTGCTGGGGGTCTCACAGAAGCAAGCAGCTGGCTGGAGTCCAGACTTGCCTAATGTGACTTCTCATCACCTCATTTCCCCTCCCATTAGTGTCACTGGAGGACATGACTTTCATCTTTATCGCCAAAAGATGATACTAAAAGAACAAACCTTCATTGGTTAAATGACTCAAACCTTATTGCCTTCTGTGGAATCATCTCCCCCTTTTCCGTGGTTTTTGTATGTAGACCCCATTTTTCATATTTACTGTTTTTCTTTTATTCCTTCTTCTGAATCACACAGATGGGGAGACATCTGAGACGCCTGAGAAGTCACTTTTGTTCAGGCAACAGCTGTTTCCACAAAACAGCCCCGTAAATGTCACCATGGGATCCATACATCTTTAAATGGAGTTGATCTCACATCAGAACTCATGACTCAACCAGCAGTCATGATGCAGAGAACCAGACCCACTGATGTTCCCTTGTCTTTCCCAATCCTCGACACTAGCTGAACATCCTGTGAAAGCCAGGAATGGCCAGTAAACTTAACACTAAAAAACTCTCCCCCCTCCCAAATAGGTCATCCATAAACTCATTCCTCACTGATAGGATCTTTCTCTACTATGACTCATAGGCCATTGGCTTTTTCTAGCCTTAAATATCCATTCACTGATGAAAAACTATTTCCCTAAACTACAAGTTCTGACAAGATGGAACTGGTTTTGTTGCCTTCAGAAACATAACTTTGTATTAATTTAATCATCTTTCCTGGAATGTAACAAATTTAATTCCTCATGGAAGACAATAATCAGAACTAGCCTCCTCTTGGCTGTAGGTGGGAGTGGGGGTCATACCAGGGATCCTGGCATTGGTCTGTATAATCAAAATTATAGGCCACTTAATGTACATGTACACTCTGAGAAGTGCATTATTGGGTGATTTTTTTTCATTGGGTATGTTCACACAACCTTACATGGTAGATTAAAGGAAAGAGAAAATGATGTGATCAAGACATGGTGTTTGAAGCAGGGACCCAAATGACTCTGTATCCTGCTAGAGATGCCAGAGGATACACATCTATCCTATATCTGCATTAGTCAGAAGAGCAAGAAAATGGAACCAGGCTAGATCTCCATCAATGGGTGAATGGATAATTAAAATGGCAAATATATACAATGGAGATTTATTCAGCTATAAATAAAAATAAAATTTTCAAGAAAATAAGTGGATCATAAAATAATTACGTTTCTTGAGGTGACCCAGCTTCAGAAACACAAATACTGTGATCTTATTCATGTGAAGATCCTAGCTTTTATAGATAAATGATAAATAGATAGATAGATAGATAGATAGATAGATGAACGTGAGTATGAATATGTCATAAACTTATAAAAGAGACCCCCAAGAGGTAAAAGTATTGAAGAAGAGGAAGGGGACACAACACATGTGGCATGTAAGAGGCTATGAGGCTACTGGGAAGAGAACAGGGAGGGACAGATAGACGGGGAGAAAGAACAGGAAAGAACAACAGAAATGAATTACATTTTAAAATTCCAAAATAAAAATCTAACACATAGTGTAGGCTGGGACGACTTACCAATGTTAGTGTAGGCTGGGACGACTTACCAATGTTAGGTACTTGCAGTGCAAGCCTGACAACCTGAATTCAAAACTCAGAACCCACATAAAAATGGAAGGAGAAAACTGACCCTGCAAAGTGGTCTTCTGAGCTCCATACTCATGTGGTAGAACCTGCATGCCCAAACACATCTGTAATAAAGATAAATATGTATATAAAGACATGGTAAACAGAAGATAAGAGTCTATGCACAAGAAAACTTTCTTTGAAGTAAGAATACACTCAAAATGGTAATAGAAGCACAGCAACTTATATAAATCAGTAAGATAGCTTTGTGTATTAAATACAATGCATTTTATGTAGTTGTATATGCTATGCATTCACCTGACAGATCAGGCAGTTGGTATGTATATTCTGTTATCACCAAAAACATACAAAACCATACTTCAATGTGACATCATGGTGTCTATATCTCTAGGTGGTAGAAAATTTTCACCTATAATCTTATAGGGCCACATCATTATACAAGAAAGATGCCCATAGTTACTGAAACATAGTGAGCACATAGTTGCATTGTAGATATATCAATGTACTGGCGAAGTCAGTCAAGACCGAAAAGAGGAGTACTGAGGAGGAGGAGCAGTTCTAACAGCCATCAGAAATTCTTCCAACTCTTAACACTTTATAGAAATGTAGCCACATGGTCCCCAAGGTTTCATGTATATTCCAACCATCTGAGAGCCTTTTAAAAGACTTGATGCCCAGTTAGTTCATCAGCCAGAAAAGTTGACAGCCGTGCATCTGTATAGCTGAAAAACTCCAGGTGGTTTCAATATGCAGTTAAGTTTGTAGTATATTGGAGTTAGCATTGCTACAGCCTTACCCTCTATGACATCATCTTCTCTCATAAGCTAATCAGAGTCAGGCCTAGCTACTACTTGGTTAGAAGACAAATTGATTATCAAAATAATTAAATATTTAGCACCTACCATGGCTCTTGGATGCTGTAAAATGGAAACAAACTTCCATCCTCCCTATCAGGAGCAGATTTTTCAAAGACAAAGGGCTTTGAGGTTCTTAGAAAAAGACATTATGCAAATATCGGCAATTATTATTGCAAGTTGGCAGGTGTCTGGGACATATATTTCCTTCTCTTTAATCATCCAAATGAGGCCAACTATCCCAGGGATGTGGAATCAACTATCATTATGCCTAATGGGTACCAAGAATCAAAATGCAGGTGCTGTGAGGGGTTGCAGAGTAATCACGGAGTTTACTTTTACTACTGGGGCAACCTTCAGCATCATGCTTTATCTGCAGCATCCACGCCCCGCCCTCCTCCCCCCACCCACCCCTGCAAGGTTCTGAATCCACTGCTATTCACTCACAGCTCAGCAATGTGTGTTGCATAACAAGCAGCCTTTTCTTCATTGACTGATGAGTAGGAAGAAAAAAGAATAAACCTTATCCTCTTCTCCCAGGCACATCTGCCTCATCAAGCAAAATGAGAGTTTAATATTAATTCACTCATCTGAGTCTAATTCAACATCAAACATAACTCAGTCTAATGGTAAAGTCTAGAACTGCTGAGATACCACACTGCAACCTCCTGAGTCTTGTTTTGTTTTGTTTTTTTTCCTCTCCAGCAGTAACTGTAGCAATAAAAGATTTGGGGAATAGCATAAATATTTAAAAACCAAAATAAATCTTTAAATGTTGAACAACCTGGTTATGTACTAAGTAAACAGGAAGCTGGTCCCGAGATGGCAGCCCATCGAATAATGATAGAAACAACAAGACCTTGGTCATTCCTCTTCGATCCACACAGCACTGGTGCCTGTCAGCTTTGTGGGAGCTTAACTGGCCAGTTCCAGCAGATGGTGTTTTTATGGCCCAACATAAACAGTATTAAGTCATTTTAACTCTTTCTCCATAACTCTTTCCAATCGAGGCCGCCCTTGTCTACCTCCCATCCTCTAAAGACACTTGCAAGAAAGAATGCTAACATTTACAGAACACCTATTATGTGCCAGACACTTTTCATGGGGATTTATTAACCTCAATTTACAGAGAACAGCTACTAAGGGCAGAGCCAAGATGTAACTGATGGTTTGATTTCAGAGAGGCAGCTCCTCTCACAGTTGCCCTCAAACTCAGATTGGCTGGTTCCATTGATGACACACACGTGGAGGAAAGTCAGCTGCTGAAACGTGTCTGAAGACTGATCATCATCCTAGTCCACAATCAAGAACATCCAAATTTGTCTAGCTTATTCGTGTTTGAAATTATGACTCCTTTGGGTTTTTTATATGTTGTTTGATACATCAGTTATTCTGTCTGCTTGGCATTTGTAAGATGTATTTTCTATTCAGATGTAAACCTTTATTACCTGATGTTGTATAAAACTATTCCTGGGGGGACCACGAGAAGTCCAACTTGGTGAAACAATTAATTCTGCTGGGTTTACTTCGAGGGAAATGGGTGAGAGGTTACAGGAGAAAAATGACTCAAAGACTACTGTATCACCAAAGCCCACCCTCAGCATGGGTGTCAGCACACAAAAGCAACCTGGAGCATACTGCACAGCCTGCAGACAACTCAACAGGCTGAGGAGCATTCTTTTGCAGGTAGTTAAGCTGATCTCTCCTTCTTCCAGACAGTTGGGCTTGTCTGAGAATGTCTCTAAGCAGATTCTGTTGCCTTATATATGGTTGTAGAGGATAGGACCTAGTAAATTTGGTCAGTTTCCAGTCCATCCTGAAGCTACTGAGTTGTTTACTTCTTGAGTTTAACATGCTTCCCTGTGGGATGAAATGTTACATCCCATTACAACACCCTGTTGCTTTAATCTCCCTTCTAGCACCCCATGTCTTAACAAGCTTCTTTCCAAGGTGAATAGTTTTATTTCAGAAGAAATTAATACACAGCACCTTAATCTCACAAACCTAATTAATTTTTACAATACATTGATTAAACTCCTATTTAAGAATTTTAGGAACTTCAAGCATATTTTTAAAGAGGTAAAGTTATGGCCCATGCAGTTGATATATGTCAAGCATTTTACTCAATTCATTAATTGAAGGAGGAGAATGTGTAATATATAAACCCAATTAGTAAATGTTAGAATAAGTCTGCTGGTCCACATACAAAATTGACTAATGTCTTACAGGACAGAGAATCATGACCTGTGGGGTTACTGCTTCCCAGAAACAGCTATTATTTTCACCTCCTCGGGATAAATTTGATAAGTTATCCAATGCCCCTATAGAGTTGTAAAACAAACCAGTCTATAGAAAATGAAGTCAAATTAGGTCTAACCCAGGGAAGGGTTATTTTTTTAACTTATTCCTAAACTTGGGATGATAACTTGACATTTTTAAGACACTGAAGAAGATGTACTATAGTGTGACTAGAAAGGACTGGAGTTAAAGTTTTGAAGTATAAAAAAATTAGGTATTTTGCATTGCTGTGACTGCAATATTTAATATACACAACTTAAGGGAGCAAAGACTAATGGTAGTTTGTGATTTCAATAGACTTCAGTCTTCACAGAAAGTAAGATACAGCAGAACAACCCAATTTGCGGCTATGGAAGAGAACAAGAATGTGGCTAAAACCCTTTGCAGTAGACCAGGAGGCAGAGAGCCAGGCTACAACCTATAATAACCAACTACTAGTGGTAACTACTTTTCCTGTTAGGGCCTACAGACTCCAAAAGTAGTACCAGCAGCTGTGACCAAAAAAAAAAAAAATCTTTAAAATATGAGCCTGAGATTGAGAATATAACATAGTTGCTAAAGCGCTTACCTAGCATAAACAAAACCATGGGTTTGGTCCTCAGCATCACACAGACTGGGTGTAATGGCACTTACCTTTAATCAAAGCATGGAGAAGTTAGGGGGACTGAAAGTTCAAGGTCATCCTCAGTTATATAACAGGTTTGTTCCAGACCAGCCTGAAACATATGATACCCTGTCTCAAGGAAATACGAAAAGGAGCCTTGGGAGGAGACTCCATATTCAAACCACAACAGATACATTCATCATCAGAAAGGCAACATAAGGAATTGATCATGTAGGATAAAGTGTACATACATTTGTACAAGAATCTGTCAAAGTAAGACTGATACTAATACAATATATTATTGTATATTATATTATATTGTAAGTATACTTGTAACTAATGATTGTAAGATGCAAGCCGACTTATTAATTCAAGAAAGATAAGTTTGGAAGAGGAAGTCAAATGGAGATTACAGACTGTTCTTGAATGAACATGAGGAAGGACAATACAGATGCGAAAAGCATCTTGACTGTAGACGCAGAGATGAATCCATACCACTATCACAATGGCTCTCAATCACAGCAGCACACTGAGGTTACTTGGTGAGCTTTTTAAAGTCCTGATTCCCCAAGCTATATGTAGACTGATTAAATCAGGCTTTCAAGGCATGGGACCAAAGTCCCACTAAGTTGTAAAGCATCTCACATGGTTCAGTAGGTTGCCTATGGCTACTTAAGTGTTACTCAGGACACTCAAGACGTTTCTTCAGATTCCCCCTCCCCTTTCCATTCAACCAGAAACTGTATATCAGCAAGATCCCCTGTGTGAATACTGTGCACATTAAAATTTGAGATACTAGATGATATTCTGTACCTAAGAATCATCTGGGGCACTTGACTAACATACAGCTTTCCAGACTCATCCCTTACAGACCTGGTCATCCTGAGACAATGTCTAGATAGAACAAGGGTTAACTGTTGTTCTCAAGGAATTTGAGAAACACTGAAAAGATTTCTTCTCATTTGTGGGACAATTCGGCTGATCATCTTGAATATCAGACAGAAGGAAATATGGCTTAATTTAACATGGGTCCCTAGTCTCATGTCAAATGACCTGAGTAAGGTTTTCAAAAGTACTCCTGAATCACACCCCCAGGGACTATGTAATGCAGGAGGAATTCTTGATTTCACTGTACAGTTAGAGTCAAGATTCAGTCTTTTCTTGAAAGAGAAATATATATTTAGAATATGGCACTTTAGAAAGTATTATCTGAAAAAAGATAGAAGAAGACCCAGGAAGAACCTACTAACTGAAGATTGTTGAAGATCAAGTAGTAGATGTGACTGGAGAATGGAGAGAAATGGACTAATCATGAGGAGAAATACAGGAAGTTAATAACTAAGACTTGGGAGTGATGGAAATAAGGAGAGACCTTATTAAAATTCACCCATAAGTTTGCTGGAGGGAAGAATCTGCCCCCTAAAAGACATTTGAAAAGGGAATGAGATTGATGGATAATGTAGTGTGTACAATTTTAGAAATAATGGTTTGTTATTAAAGCACAAATAAAAATAAGCAAAGACTGAGAAGAAACAGGGGTCATTTATTCAGGGAGTGCTAAAGCAAGGGAGTCAGGAACAGAAGTGGAAAGCTTTCAGAGGGACTCCTGAGGCCCAACCCTTCAGTGAGCTTTATTTTTCAAAGTTTTAATAATTATGATGAAAAAAGAGACATTTTTCTCCAATTGTGTAGCCACCAGGAAGGTACCCAACCTCTTGTACCAAGCTCCTCACCCCATGTTACTGTAAGAAACTCTAACATAACTAACTACATCACAGACACACACACACACACACACACACACACACACAAAGTATTATTAAAATAACTATTTGGAAAGGGATCAGCAGAAATAGGAAGAAATTAAAAAGTATAAGAATGCACATGGTCAAAATACATTATATGCATTAGGGATGGAGTGAAGAAGGTTTATGGGACATATGGGTGATCCTAGAAAGGGGAAATCATTTGGAATGTAAACAAAGAATATAGAAAATACAAATATTTAAAAAAAAAAAGAATGAGCCCATTTTATCTATAACTAATTTATGTTAATACAAGAAGGAGGAAGGAAAGAAGAAGAGAGGGAGAGAAGGAGGGAGGGGGAGGAAAATAGGGGAAAAGGAAGGAAGGAATATTGCACTTGAAAGAGCATGGGCAATCCTCTGGGTATATGCCCAGGAGTGGTATAGCAGGGTCCTCTGTAAGTGTCATGCCCAGTTTTCTGAGGAACCGCCAGACTGATTTTCAAAGTGGTTGTACCATCTTACAGCCCCACCAGCAGTGGAGGAGTGTTCCTCTTTCTCCACATCCTCGCCAACACCTGCTGTCTCCTGAGTTTTTAATCTTAGCCATTCTGACTGGTGTGAGGTGAAATCTCAGGGTTGTTTTGATTTGCATTTCCCTAATAACTAATGATGTTGAACATTTCTTAAGGTGCTTCTCAGCCATTCAAAATTCTTCAGGTGAAAATTCTTTGTTTAGCTCTGTATCCCATTTTTTAATAGGATTATTTGACTCTCTGGAGTCTAACTTCTTTGTATATATTGGATATTAGCCCTCTGTCAGATGTAGGGTTGGTGAAGATCTTTTCCCAATTTGTTGGTTGCCGATTTGTCCTTTTGAGAGTGTCCTTTGCCTTACAGACACTTTGTAGTTTTATGAGGTCCCATTCGGCATGCAATAAGGACACATGCTCCACTATGTTCATAGCAGCCTTATTTGTAATAGCCAGAAGCTGCAAAGTACCCAGATGTCCCTCAATGGAGGAATGGATACAGAAAATGTGGTATATTTATACAATGGAATACTACTCAGGATTTAAAAAGGGACCATACAGACATTTCTTAAGGTGCTTCTCAGCCATTGAGACAAGGCTGTCATACAGACAAGGACCTGGTTATCATGGTTCCCAGGAAAAGAAGCAGGAGATACAGGATAAACATGCAAAGACTTGGCCATACTGAATAACTCCAATGGTCTCTGAGGCACAAACTGTCTCTGGTTGCCTGGTACCCAGCCCTAGGTTGATAGGAAAGGGAATTGCAGTGCTGAATGTGAAATCCCCCTTATTGGAAGAATAGAGGTCAAGAGTGATCTTCCTTGCATGGATTGCATTTACAAGTGTTACTGATGGTCCTCAAGGGCAAACTGTTAGCCATCTCTAAGAATATGCCAGTTCTGGAAGGGGCAGTCCCTCTGGGGTCAGCAAGGCTCTTAGGTCCTTGATGTCAAAACAACAGAAATCCAGCAATAAAGGACATGGTTAATAGCGCACATATAATTAGATACATAAATTCAGAACCCTCCCCCTCTATTACTGGAACTTCACAGCAGTTACAACAGCAACCAAGTTACTTAATGTGACATTTCAGGCTACAAGAGCATTTGACAACACCATGAATCATTCCAGCCTTGCTGCCTGGAGTGCTAACTGTGGTGCTAAAACACGGAGACCCCCAAGCCCTCTCTCCTTCAGGCTTTAGCTGGAAGCTTTTCATTTATGGGCCTTACTACTTGAGTCAAGGAGATACTCCTGTTTTCCCTTGTAGCTGGGACACTTGAGAGTTGCTTAAACTTCAACTGTCCATCACGACTTCCTTTACCATGGCACCTGACCTGGCAAAAATAGTGTTTTTGCCTGGTTCCTCTGGCCTTGTGATTCCTCCTTTATGCAGTCTGCCTTAACCCTTTATTAGTGCAAGCTTGAGTCACCATAATTCATTTTCCCGGAGTTCATTTCAATATACAGACATACTTCTAAGGCTTAAAAGCTAGTATTGACCTTAGGATATGCTTAGACAAACTCCTTATTAAAGGAGGGCACTGAACTTTTCTCAACAGTGGGATAAGGAGGGGAGAATAGTTGTGTGCTGTTAAATAAGCAACATGGCTACCACCCTGATTTGAATATGGAATGTCTCCCCCAGCCGGTGACACTATCTTGCAAGGTTGTGGAAACTTTCAGAGGTGGAGGACTTACTGGAGGAATCAGGGCACTGGGAGTATCTTGAAGGTTGTACCAAAACACAAGGTCGTTCTATCTATCTATCTATCTATCTATCTATCTATCTATCTATCTATCCATCTATCTCTCTCTATCTATCTCTCTATCTCTCTATCTATATATCTCTCTATCTCTATCTCTCTATCTATCCTCTATCTCTCTCTCTCTCTATCTATCTATCTCTCTATCTATCTTTCTATCTCTCTATCTATCTCTCTATCTATCTCTCTATCTATCTCTCTATCTATCTCTCATTCTCTTTTTCTCTTTTTCCCTTTCAACTGCTTCCTATTACCAGAGCAATGACCATGGTCTGCTGCATGCTCCAATTTTACCAGGATGTTCTGGCCAAAAGCGTGAGGCCAAAAAAACCACTGGATAAACCCTCGACATTACAAACCAAATTAAACCTTTCATCCCTTAAGTGGTTTCGTTAGTACTTCAATCATGGTGATGCAAAACTGACTAATACAGGTATCTGTGTATTTCTACCTGTGGAATAATTCCATGGTATCAACAGAAAGTAAGAGAGAATCCCCAAATCTCAGAAAAGGAATGTTCCAGGAAGACAGCATCCTGGAACACAGTGGGGGGGTCGGGGAGGGGAAGAACCAATACTAAGAGAAGCAGAACAAAAGCGGTTTTCCTTTGTTGCAAGCCTATTCTGTGCCAGGCACTGCTGTCAGCACTTCCCGTGTATTACCCATCTTCACTAAGTTTCCCTGCAAATGAAGTCTCCTGGTTACCTTTGTGGGCCATAAACTTCAGATGGGTGTCCGTCTCCACTCCCTTCCGGGTTCCTCTGTATAGTATAATTCCTGTCTTAAAAGTCCTCTGTTTAAAAATGCAGCTGGGCCTCCTCTGTCTATTCAGTCTTTGCTTTATTAAGCTTTTTTTTTTCTACCTGATATCTGTGAAGACAGATGAAGAACAAAATTAAATATGTGTTGGATATGAGGATTGGGAGCAAGGTCAGATGCAGCTGAGCCTGGCGAATGCAGGAGCCAGCCCTGTCCCTGTACAGCAATACTGCCCTCAGGCTTTATCTCTGGCTCCAGACCCAGGAAACAATAATGATTTCTTCCACTTAAATTTGCTGGGCCCCTGATTATCTGTGCCAATGTTTTTCCCCGTCCCTTAACTGAACAATAAATACCGAGGGAGAAGAGGAAAGAAGAGAAGTCTCTGTTTAGAGTGCAGTGCAGATCTGAGTTGAAGTGCACATCCTCTCTCTAGGGCTTTGCTCTGAGCAGGGAAGAGCTTTGCAAGCAATGCCTGGTGCATCCTCATGGCACCATTCAAGGTAAGTATTCAATACCATTCTCTCCACTTAATCAAATGGATAACAGAGAAGCTTATGGCAATCTGAAGGAGTCTGCCAAGGTCATGGTCAAGTTCTGAATGCCTTAAAGGGAAAAAAATGAGACTTTGGGAAGCTAAACCTTGGAGCCCCTACTCATGGAAGCATTGATTTACTGCAGAACACTATAGCTGTCAACTGAAGCTTGTTGGAATTAGTGTAAGGCAACACAACGCAGAAGAGCTAGTGTTTGCCATTTCAAAAGCAAACGTAACTACTTTTATTATGAGACAGGTTGTTGTGTAGCCGAGACTGGTCTCAAACTCTCTTATGTAAAAGAAGATGGTCTTGAATTCCTAATCTTCCTGCCTCTGCCTCTCCAGTGTTAGGACCAGTGGCATAAGCCACCATATCTGGAAGCTGATGCGACCTCAACAGAGCCTTCCTACTTCAATAGCTAGTATAGTCTTCATTCAGTGGAGTTAAACTCTAAATAGCTTAGCAAATGTGAAAGCGGGCATGCAGTGTATGGAGCAGTCCTCAGGTCTCGGATTCTGTTTCTAACCTAAACTGGCACCTGCATAAAGACAGTATTTCAGGAGCACAAGAAGTATCTAGGCTAATAGCTAAGAAATTGCATGTGTTCTCCATACATCACCAAAGTGCTCGATAGAACTCACATGGAGAAATCCTTTAACCTATTACTGAAACCCAGTCAACAATAGCAAATAGCAGCCTTTAGACAAAGCCCTACCTAGAGCAGGAAATTGTATTCCCAGTACCTGAAGATTTAGCTAGTGAAAAACACAGTATTCAGGAATAAGGTGATAGATATCAGAAGCCTGTTTTTTGACAGGTGGTATAACTGGATAGACTCTCTGGCAGCAATAAGAGGTGTTTCAGATGACTAGAATGACAGGCTTCTTCCATCTACAAGATATCAGCACCACCTTTAACATTACCCTCACCAGAAGTCATTTGCACTCTACGTCGAATCGAACAAAGGGTCTGGGTCCCAATTTTATGGGACCTTACGATCTTCACTATGCTATACTGACATTAATAGACTTAAAAAAATACAGCCATCTGCTGCTTTAGTCATTGGTCAGTGCCTTGTTCAGTCATCATCAAAGACCCTTCCTCATGCAGCAGATAGGAACAGATAGAGACACCCACAGCCAGACATTATGCAGAGAGTGAGAGACCCTGAAACATTCAGTCATAAATGGGATGTCTCTATCAAATCCCCCCCTTCATGGTACGCAAGGAAAAGGGGGTAGCAATAGTGTTAGAGCCAGAAAGGATGGAGGACCCTAAGCAAACAAGGCCCTCTAAATCAACATGGCCAACACACATGAACTCACCAAGACAGGTCTGCACCAGATGGGATTCTAAAACTGAAAGAAGTGGCTATATGCACCCATAGCTAAGGAGAAGCAATATTCATATACTAATCCCTTTCAAATGAAAATTTAGTTTCCTCCAAGGCAGTCTCTCTGGAGAAACAAAGTACGCCTAAGGGTCTGCTACATGCCCAGCCATAGATGGCTAACAGGAAACAAACTCAACAGCATCTCTGGAGGTTCCTGGTCTCATAATGCTGTGTCAGGGATCTTCCTTTCTTTTTTTTAATGTTACCATATTTTATCTTATTTATATATTTTTTCCTCTATCTTTTTACCCTATACATCTTTTGCATCTATTTTATGGCTTCTGATTTAGTGATGTTATGGGATTCCTGAGTGTGTGAATGAGTGGGTCTCTGTGTATGTATGTCTCCTACACCTTCACTTGGGGTCTTTTCCTTCTGTTGATTTTGTCCGATTGCAATGCATTGGTTTGGGGTTTATTTTATTTTATTTTATTTTATTTTATTTTTTTATTATCCCTTAGTTGCCTGTTTGTTTTTTGAAAGACAAGAAGGAGTGGATCCAAATAGAGGGGTCTGGGGGAGGCACTGGGAGGAGTAGAGGGAGGGAAACCAAAATCAGGATATATTATATGAAAAAATTGTTTTTCAATAAAAGGGAGCAAAAGAAAAAAGTATAACTGCCATGGCATAAGAAATTATAAGAATCCAAACTCAGAATCAAAATAATTGAGTGATGGAAGGCTTTCATTTTCGGGATGATCACGGTATAGGACATGAAGCATACAGAATGAGTGAGCACCGAAACCCGCTGTTGATTATTCGGTGTTGCTGTGTATTCGGAAGTGTAGTGTCAAAACATTTGTGTGACTGAAGAGTCACTGAATAGCCTGACTTTCATACAACTATTGCACTCTGAAAACCACTTTCTCAAAAAGGATTGTGCTTCAGGAGTCCTTCAAGTGCTGGAAAGAAGAAATAAATACAGTTAATCTTCGCAAAGAAAGAATATGAAGCTACATCAGTTGTCTGCTAGGGGATATATAGACCATAGGGACTGAGAGGAGGCAGGGATAAGTAGGCTCGATAAAAGAGAAATATGATATTTGCCAGCAGGAGGGAAAATTTCAGATTAGTCAAAGTTTATCCTGGTACAAATAACAGAGGCATCTATTCACAGAACAACGTTACCATTGTCCTTGCTCACCAAAGGGAACAGAGAGTGACATATCTATGCACCTCGAGCCCTATTTGATTATAAAGTGCCAATGAAGGAAAGTGGGGAGAGGGTATAAAGAAAAGGAGCATCACACAAACTCGGATCTCTTCTACCATGTATCCCCCACTGTTATTCCAACAAAACTAAGCCAGGATATCCTCTGCCAGAGCAGGGTTGGGTGTATACATACATATTCTTTCCATACTATATACTTTAAATATCTGGACTTCTTGGTTCCAAGCAGAATAGCCACGTAAAGTGGGGTGATTCTTGTGGCTGTCTTCTGTTTTTCTGATGTACTTTGTGAAACCCTCCCTTGTGCCATAAAAAACTACTCTCTTCTATAGAAGCTGAAGGAACCAAGTCCTCTTTCTTTCCTGCCCCTGAGTAACCTCAGAGAAAATGACTTTAGATAGGTTAAATAACTTGTGGATAGACCAGCAAATAATGATGGCCAAAACATTCACAGCTGTGAGGGTCACAAAAGTGCTGGGACAGTGGAAGCCATTCTTTTATTATTACTATTATATTTTCCTTATAAGGACAAGATTTAGGGGCTGGCTTACAGGGTCAGAGGTTCAGTCCAGTATCATTAAGGTATACAGCATCCAGGCAGGCATGGTGCAGGAGGAGCTGAGAGTTCTAAATCCTCATCTGAAGACTGCTAGGAGAAGACTGGCTCCCATGTAGAAGGAAGGTCTCATTGCCCAATCCCACAGTGACAAACTTCCTCCAACAAGGCCACACTTCCTAATTGTGCCACTCCCTGGGTCAAGCATATTCAAACCACCACATTCCCCTCCTTGACCCCCATTGGCTTGTTGAAGCCATTCTTAACAGAAATATATTAGTAAGATGCAAACTAAATGACTCCCTCCTCAGGACCATTACCTCCAGTTCTGCACCCACTCCCACTCCCACTCCCACTCCCACACCCACCGACACACCCACAAGTTTGCTTGGTTTTTGCTTGTCTTTGAAGAGTAATATTTAATGTTGCTCTTAAATCTGAAAGTTCTTAATATCCTTCCAGCAAATGTCCTTTTTGTTTACATAAGCCTGAGGTGGTTTCAGCTACTTGCAGCTAAGAAGCCTGACACACACAATTAAATATTCTACATTGTCCCTCATGCCCCTCTAGACCTTGGCTGGGCATATCTAAGGAACAGTCCTCTCCATGGCCCAGCCCCCAGCCATCTGCCAAGAAAGTCCTGAAAGCTTAGGAGGCCACCAAGGTTCCCTCTTTGTGTTTCTTTTTCTGTGGTCCCTTTGCTGATATACTTAAAGCTTGCTGTTTCTCTGAAACTCCAGCTCATCCAATATTCCTGTAGCACAGAATTCATCATGCAATTTGGGTGCTCTGGGAGATACTGAGGAATGTACAACCTAACAATATGCAAACTTTTCAATGTTTTAAATCCAGCACATTCTTACCTTGCACCGGGGGCAGTTTTATTTAGCTTTTGCGGGGACTCGAGCTTCTATTTGTCAGGTTTATGGTGTCGATGCCTCCCTCCCTCGCTTACTGAGGTGTTTGGAGTCTTAATTAGATAGCGAGTATAAAGTGCTTTGACAGCACCGGATGAAAACTGCTAGAGAAATCCCTGGAGGGTTTCTTCATTTTGGGTGAAAAGACACAAGAAAATTAGAGAGCCTTAACAGTTGAGCTGAGGTTTGTTTACAAGTAAACTTCTGGGTTTTTCTGATGTTGTTTGTGTGCAGTATGGTATAAAGTTTGAACTTGTATTATTTTCTTCCTAATTTCAGTCCTAACTGAAAATGAAAGAGCCATTGTAAAATCCCCTGTAGGCAGGCTTCAAGGTATCCCTGATGGGTGTGTGGAGTGTAAATAGTCTAATTTTTGTATAAAGATCTAGATCTTTTGAGCAAAGAGGGATTCCTGCCAAGACTCCTATGTTTTGTTAACATTTCCAAGGGGAAGTTTAGGATTCAAATATGAGCAGAGTCATATGAAGAAACAGTCCCTAAAACATATGCTTCCTTAAGTAAAGAGTCCCCTTTCCTGAGACCAAGACACCACCGTTATGAGTTTCTCAAACAGTGAAATGATTTCATTGCTTCTCAAATCCTTGGCTTTATAAGGCCAACAGGAGATGGTAGTGTGAACAGCAGTCACAGGGCTCAAAACCCTTTGTGTTTATAGTGAAAAGCTGTGAGAAGGCAGCTCTCATCACTGAGCCTAACTCCTTACCCAGTGGCTCATACCTGGCCCAGGAGAGGGAGGCCTACGAGTGACCCCTGGGTGTGTGGGATGGGTTTTACTAACTGAAGCAAGACCTATCAGACTAGAATGAACAGAGAT
This sequence comes from Apodemus sylvaticus, assembly GCF_947179515.1. Classification (NCBI taxonomy): domain Eukaryota; kingdom Metazoa; phylum Chordata; class Mammalia; order Rodentia; family Muridae; genus Apodemus; species Apodemus sylvaticus. The sequence continues at coordinate 31,157,429 of NC_067477.1, forward strand.
TCGGTCAGTAGGCATGCATTTTCAAGGAGAAGTCTGAGCCACTGCTGGAGATGTGATGAAGAACTAGAAAGTGTTTTCAGAATGCGAAGCCTACCTGATCTTTCCATACGACCCTCAATATACAGAACGCTATGCACGGTCTCAGGCCAGGTTTCCATTCCATTTCTTGCCTTGCGGAGAAGCTTCTTCTTTTACTTCATTTTTGACCTTCAAATTCCAGACTTTAGAAGAATTCCAAAAGACTCCTCAAAAAGAATGGGAGAACTGGATATACAATAAGAACAGATCTCCCAACCAGATGGCTTTAGTGCAGAATTCTATCAAACCTTCAAAGAAGACCTAATACTAATACTCTTCAAACCATTCCACAAAATAGAAACAGAAGAAATGCTACCCAACTCCTTCTACGAAGCCACAATTACGCTGATAACAAAACCGCACAAAGATCCAACAATGGAAAAGAATTTCAGAGCAATTTCCTTTATGAATATTGATGCAAAAATACTCAATAAAATTCTTGCCAACCAAATCCAAGAACACATCAAAACGATCATTCACCATGATCAAGGAGGCTTCATCCCAGGGATGCAGGGATGGTTCAATATATGGAAATCCATCAATGCAATCCACTACATAAACAAACTCAAAGAAAAAAAAAAACCATATGGTCATTACATTAGATGCTGAAAAGGCATTTGACAAAATTCAGCATCCTTTCATGCTAAAAGTCTTGGAAAGAACAGGAATTCAAGGCCCATACATAAACATAGTAAAAGCAATATACAGCAAACCAGTAGCCAACATCAAACTAAATGGAGAGAAACTTGAAGCAATCCCATTAAAATCAGAGACTAGACAAGGCTTCCCCCTGTCTCCATATCTTTTCAATATAGTACTTGAGGTACTAGGTAAAGCAATTAGACAACATAAGGAGGTCAAAGGGATACAAATTGGAAAGGAAGAAGTCAAACTATCACTATTTGCAGATGATATGATAGTATACTTAAGTGACCCAAAAATCTCCACCAGAGAACTCCTACAGCTGATAAACAACTTCAGCAAAGTGGCTGGTTATAAAATCAACTCAAGCAAATCAGTAGCCTTCCTATACTCAAAGGATAAGCAGACTGAGAAAGAAATTAGGGAAATGACACCCTTCACAATAGCCACAAACAGCATAAAGTATCTTGGTGTGACTAACCAAACAAGTGAAAGATTTGTATGACAAGAACTTCAGATCTCTGAAGAAGGAAATTGAAGAAGACCTCAGAAAATGGAAAAATCTTCCATGCTCATGGATTGGCAAGATTAATATAGTTAAAATGGTCATCTTGCCAAAATCAATCTACAGATTCAATGCAATCCCCATCAAAATCCCAACTCAGTTCTCCATAGAGTTAGAAAGAGCAATTCTCAAATTCATCTGGGGTAACAAAAAACCCAGGATAGCTAAAACTATTCTCAACAGTAAAAGAACTTCAAGACCTCAAGAAAAACTACAAAGCAATAGTGTTAAAAACTGCATGGTATTGGTACAGTGACAGGCAGGTGGATCAATGGAATAGGATTGAAGACCCAGAAATGAACCCACACACCTATGGGTTCGACAAAGGAGCTGAAAACATCCAGTGGAAAAAAGATAGCCTTTTCAACAAATGGTGCTGGTTCAATTGGAGGTCAGCATGCAGAAGAATACAAATTGATCCATTCTTATCTCCTTGTACTAAGCTCAACTCCAAGTGGATCAAGGACCTCCACATAAAGCCAGACACTGAAACTGATAGAAAAAAACTGGGAAAGACCTTTAAGGACATGGGCAAAGGGGAAAAGTTCCTGAACAGAACACCAATAACTTATGCTCTAAGATCAAGAATTGACAAATGGGACCTCATAAAATTACAAAGTTTCTGTAAAGCAAAGAACACTGTCAAAAGGACCAATAGGCAACCAACAAATTGGGAAAAGATCTTCACCAACCCTACATCTGACAGAAGGCTAATATCCAATGTATACAAAGAACTCAAGAAGTTAGACCCCAAAAAACCAAATAACCTTATTAAAAATGGGATACAGAGCTAAACAAAGAATTTTCACCTGAAGAACTTTGGATGGCTGAGAAGCACCTTAAGAAATGGTCAACATTATTCGTCATTGCAAATGCAAATCAAAACAACCCTGAGATTTCACCTCACACGAGTCAGAATGGCTAAAATTAAAAACACAGGAGACAGCAGGTATTGGTGAGGATGTGGAGAAAGAGGACAATCCTCCACTGCTGGTGGGGTTGCAAGCTGGTACAACCACTCTGGAAATCAGTCTGGTGGTTCCTCAGAAAACTGGGCATGACACTTCTAGAGGACCCTGCTACACCACTCCTGGGCATATACCCAGAGGATTTCCCAGCAGGATACATGTTCCACTATGTTCATAGCAGCCCTTTTATAATAGCCAGAAGCTGAAAAGAACCCAGATGTCCCTCAATGGAGGAATGGATACAAAAAAATGTGGTATATATATATATATATATATATATATATATATATATATATATATATACACACAATGGAGTACTATTCAGCCATTAGAAACAATGAATTCATAAAATTCTTATAAAAATGGATGGATCTGGAAAACATCATCCTAAGTGAGGTAACCCAGTCTCAAAAGAACACTCATGGTATGCACTCACTGATAAGCAGATATTAGCCTAGAATCTTGGAAAACCCAAGACACAATCCACATATCAGATGTCCAAGAAGAAGGAAGGAGTGGCTCCTGGTTCTGGAAAGGCTCAGTGTAGCAGTGTAGGGGAATATCAGAACAGGGAAGTGGGAAGGGGTAGATGGGGGAACAGGGGGAGGGAAGAGGGCTTATGGGACTTTCGGGGAGGGGGTGATCAAGGAAAGGGGAAATCATTTGAAATGTAAATAAAGAATATATAGAATAAAAAAACAAAAAATAAAAAAAGAACAAATCTCCCACAGATATTGAACCATTGTATAACAAAAGGCAATTAATTTGCTAATACATAAGAAAGCTTGCTTTCAATATACAGATTCAATGCAATACCCATCAAAATCCCAACTCAATTCTTCACAGAGTTAGAAAGAGCAATTATCAAATTCATCTGGAACAACAAAAAACCCAGGATAGCTAAAACTATTCTCAGCAACAAAAGAAAATCTGGGGGAATCAGTATCCCTGACCTCAAGCAATACTACAGAGCAATAGTGTTAAAAACTGCATGGTATTGGTACAGTGACAGGTAGGAGGATCAATGGAACAGGATTGAAGATCCAGAAATGAACCCACACACCTATGGCCACTTGATCCTCGACAAAAAGGCTGAAAACATCCAATGGAAAAAAGATAGCCTTTTCAACAAATGGTGCTGGTTCAACTGGAGGTCAGCATGCAGAAGAATGCGAATTGATTCATCCTTGTCTCCTTGTACTAAGCTCAAATCCAAATGGATCAAGGACCTCCACATAAAGCCAGAAACTCTGAAGCTAATAGAAAAGAAACTGGGGAAGACCCTTGAGGACATCGGTACAGGGAGAAAGTTTCTGAACAGAACACCAATAGCGTATGCTCTAAGAGCAAGAATTGACAAACGGGACCTCATAAGGTTACAGAGTTTCTGTAAGGCAAAGGACACCATCAAGAGGACAGATCGGCAACCAACAAATTGGGAAAAGATCTTCACCAATCCTACATCAGATAGAGGGCTAATATCCAATATATATAAAGAACTCAAGAAGTTAGACTCCAGAAAACCGAACAACCCTATTAAAAAATGGGGTACAGAGTTAAACAAAGAATTCTCACCTGAAGAACTTCGGATGGCGGAGAAGCATCTTAAAAAGTGCTCAACTTTATTAGTCATTAGGGAAATGCAAATCAAAACAACCCTAAGATTTCATCTTACACCAGTCAGAATGGCTAAGATTAAAAAGTCAGGAGACAGCAGGTGTTGGAGAGGGTGTGGAGAAAGAGGAACACTCCTCCACTGCTGGTGGGGTTGCAAATTGGTACAACCACTCTGGAAATCAGTCTGGAGATTCCTCTGAAAACTGGGCACCTCACTTCCAGAAGATCCTGCTATACCACTCCTGGGCATATACCCAGAGGATTCCCCACCATGTAATAAGGATACATGCTCTACTATGTTCATAGCAGCCCTATTTATAATTGTCAGATGCTGGAAAGAACCCAGGTATCCCTCAACAGAAGAGTGGATGCAAAAAATGTGGTATATCTACACAATGGAGTACTATTCAGCCATTAGAAACAATGAATTCATGAAATTCTTAGGCAAATGGATGGAGCTAGAGAACATCATACTAAGTGAGATAACCCAGACTCAAAAGGTGAATCATGGTATGCACTCACTAATAAGTGGTTATTAACCTAGAAAACTGGAATACCCAAAACATAATCCACACATCAAATGAGATACAAGAAGAAAGGAGGAGTGGTCCCTGGTTCTGGAAAGACTCAGTGAAACAGTATTCGGCAAAACCAGAATGGGGAACTTGGTAGGGGTGGGAGGGAGGACAGGGGAAGAGAAGGGGGCTTACGGGACTTTCGGGGAGTGGGGGGGGGGCTAGAAAAGGGGAAATCATTTGAAATGTAAATAAATTATATTGAATAAAAAAAATTTAAAAAAAAAGAAAGCTTGCTTTCAGACCAATAAAAAAAAAGGGTCAAAGGAAATTGAGTAGCTCTTTGGACAAAATTAACACGGATGGCAAGACTTAGTGCAGCAAATACTTAAATATAGATAACAATATTGAAGATTATTTGCTTTTTTAAAAAATAACTAAGCAAATCTTGTTTATAATCCTAAATGACAAAAATCTTTACTAGATGCCATACACAACTCAGAAAAATAAGGGAAAAAAATCAATAAAACTGTATAAAATAGTAAAATTCTTTATGACAATTTAAAGAAAGAAAATAGGATGTAAAGGCAATCTGCCCATGATCTCTAGGACCCCATTGATCACTAGAGTTGAATCAGCTGATCTGGAAAGCTAGACCAGTGTCCTCTTCCTCCCTCACATCATTCCATGTGCATCCTTCCTGAAGCTGTATATTTGATGGCAAAGGAAGATCTTCTCAGATAGAGGACCAGTCTCTACTAAAGATATGGAAGCAGCTGCTAAATCCCTTACTAGGACCTCCAAACAAGCCCTCAAAGTCCAAAGATACAAAAGGTACAGTAAATAGCAGTTGCGTGGCTCAATACCTTTCGTGTTTACAGTGAATAGCTGTGAAGAGGCAGCTCTCATCCCTGAGCCTAACTCCTCAGTCAGTGGCTCAGACCTGTGCTCTAGTAGATGGACAAAGTTAAGAGCATTTGCTAACACTGTGTTATCTGGGATGTGAAGAAATGCTTGTTTGCACACTCTGTTGGTGAGTGTGTGACTTGGTGCGAATTTTGAAAGGGCAGTGTCTAATAACTTACTCTCCTAAGCATTTATTCCCAAAATATGCAACATTAAAAATAAGTAGATATTTGGTGCAGCAGCTTTTTAAGAGTTGAGGATCTGGTCATGTCCTCCACACCCATCAAGAGGGAATAAAGAAGAAATGGCAGAAAATCTATAAATGGATTGTCACCATTGCAAAGCCTGGACAATGTGTGCTATTAGGAAAAGATGCTCAAGATAGATAGTTAACCACCAAAAATTGCTGCATCTACATGTGTATAGCATGACTCCACCTGTGAAAACAAAAATGTGTTTGCTAAGTGGATCCGCTGACAGTTTAGAAAGAAACAGAAGAATGTTCATTGTGATTTTCCTGGGAGACTAAACTTCATTTTCATTTTGACTCCTGCTCTCAGTTTTGACTATGAACTTACTTTTCTTTTACAAGAAAAATCCACTTTTCAAAAAAAAAAAGGTCTCTCCTACCACTTGAAATCATCTGCATCAAAAGTTATACTAAAATGAATGTCTTCACGTTGTAGACAGTTGCCCAGACTCTGAAGATACTAAACTTGAAAGTCAAGCCACACACTTGTGCCTGCTTCCTGTCTAGGATGGAGCATAGGAAGTGAAGAACCACAAAGGTGACTGCACAGCTGGATGAGTTCATTAGGAATGACCTCATCTAATGCATGACAAATACAGAGGGGGACACTCTCAGCCAGCCATTGAACTGAGCACAGGGTCCCCAATGGAGGAGCTGGAGAAAGGACCCAAGGAATTGAAGGGGTTTGCAGCACCATAGGAGGAGCAATGATCCAGTACTCCCAGAGCTCCCAGGGAAAAAAACATCAACCAGAGAGTACACATGGTGTTACCCATGGCTCCAGACGCATAGGCAGCAGAGGATGATCTTGTTGGACAGCAAAGGGAAGAGAGGCCCCTGGTCCTGGAAAGGCTCTGCGCAGCAGTGTAGGGGAAAACCAGGACAGGGAAGTGGGAAGGGGTTGATTGGGGAATGGGGGGAGGGGAAAGGAGAGGGGAAGGGAGATGGCTTAATGGGACTATGGGGTGGGGGTGGACCAGGAAAGGGGAAATCATTTGAAATGTAAATAAAGAATATATCTAAGAAAAAGAAAAGAAAAAAAAAAAAAAGAAATGACCTCATCCTTCAAGATACTCAATGCTTTCATTAACAGAACTCCAAACCTGCCCAAGCCACAACCCTTGTTGTGATTCAGAGAAAAGGCACCCCATGCCCTGAGGGCGGGTCTACTCCCCCTCCCCCAGGAATTGTACATAGCCCCGGGTTGTTTTTTTTAAAGCTTTTTCAGTGGCTCAATGAAACATTCACCTTTGGAACTCATCCCTCCAACAACCTGGGTCAAGGAACGCAGGTCTCATATATGAGCCCACGCTCCACAGGAAGTGCTGGTCTATTAAGCCACAGATACTGAGTAATTACAAGGAAGAGGGAATGGGAACACCGAGGCTTTCATGATAGGCAAAGGTGTCTCCCCTACAGCTGTATAACAAGTATTATTCTCCAAGCATCATTGCCCCTTCCTCCAACCCCTTCTTTAATGTGAACACCCAGCTGCTGCCAAAGAGCATGTTTGATAATTCTATGGAGAGCTCAGAGGTAGAGTAATTTCCCAGCTCTCCACACTTCCTGCTGGCTTGACTCCAGAGTCAACATTATCCTCTCCCACCTGCCCCCTCAGCCCACAGTTACAAGGTGCAAAAATTGAGGTCAAGGAATGATTTCTCCTGTGGAGCCAAACCTGCCCCTTTAGAGCTCTGAACCCTGAACAGTCTTTACCCAGAGACCCTTCATGGGCATGCCCTTTAATGTGAAGACCAGCCAGGGGGACTAATGAGACATGTGGCCTGATCTCACAGGGAAGACAGTCCTGCACAAAGATCCAAATCAAACGTTTTTTCAAGACCCAGGTAGAAATTAAAGGTGAAGACAGTTCTGGAAGGTTAAACAGGGGAACACGTCAGATTCTCTCAGCAGCAGGCCGAGTGAACACAGCTGCAGTGAATAGCTTTGGTTCTCCTTTGGTGCGAGTTAGCTCTCTGGGCCTCCAGAGGGGCTCTCCACCCAGTGGGAAAAGAAAACAGCTTCTTCACCTTCATAATACCAATCATTCAGCCATACAGAAATGCTCAGCACGTCTCGAATGTAGTAGGAGGTGGTGGCACGGGCCTCTTGTTATTTTCCCATAGCAGTAGATCTGAGTAGAACACTGAATTGGTTGCTGTGACCTTGTAAATGTAAATGAAGGAAGAAGAGATTTATTGTGGATCCTGGTGGAAGGAATCACCAGTCCATGGTGGTGGGGAAGGCATGGTGGAGTTCATGGCCACCAGAGAATTTGGCTGACTTTCTTTACATCTACAGAGACCAGGAAACAGAGAACAAACAAGAAGGGAGGTGGTCTTTAAAACCTGGAGGCCTGACCCCAGTAGACCACTTCTCCCACCTTTTAAAGTCTCCCCGAACAGCACCGCCACCTGCTGGTGACTATGTGTTTAACACATAAGCCTGTGGGAGACAATCGAGTCACCACAAAGACTGAAGAGATGAAAACTGGTCTCTTGGCGTTCCATGGCCTGATCTCGCATAACTCTCTCACAGTCTCTCTAGGACAGAGTCCCATTATTAGTTAGTTAGTTAGTTAGTCAGTTAATTAAAAATAAAAATTAAAAAATTACTACCTCCCAACCTAGAAATGAAGTAAGAGTGGCATACAATCTGTGTGATTTGCTCCAACATAGAAAATTCAATCCTTCCCTGTTCTAGGATTCATACTGTCTCTGGGATTCATAGTCAAGAAATAAGGCAAAATGGCTCATGGTCAAGGAGTTTTCTATATGTTAACTTCAAGGGAAGCTGAGGGGATAACAAGTAAAATACTTGTCTTCCAAAAGAGGTGAGATGTAAATTTCACAAACCTTTTTATTTGTCCATAGAAAATACCAAGCTAGAGGAGAAGGGGATGCTGAGGGAGTGAGACAAGACAACAGCTGCCGGGTGAGTCTCCAGAGAGTAACTCTACCACTTTCACTTCAGCCTCTTCATCTCTAACTGTGTGCACCTCACACACTGTGAGCCTAGGCAATATGGATATCTGCCCTACAGTTAATGGCCCCCATTTGGGGCTGGAAAGCTGTGGTAGAGAAAACTTCTCTCAGATACAGGAACTAGTATAGTTTCCAAAGGAAGGTGTGCCCTGCATTCTCTCAGTGCTCTCTCTTAACAGAAGCACAGGCCTTCATTTCGTTTTCTCAACACATTACCAGAACTTCTTCAATTATCTATTTCCTTGTTCCTATCTACTCTTTCACCATTTTTTTTATCATAAATACCTTTCAAATATCAGGCTCCATCCACTATCAGGACCTTTCTATATATCATTCATTACCACTTACAGAGGAGCTATTCTTCTTTTACAAATCTAAACAAAAATTATTTCAAATTTTGCCTTACTTTTCCACCATGTGTAAGATATAAGATGTGTATAACCTAAGTAATTGTGCTTTGAATGAAAATGGTATCCATAGGCTCAAAGACAGTGTGGTAGTGGAGGTGTGGCCTTCTAGGAGTAGGTGTGACCTTGTTGAAGAAAGTGAGTCATTGGAGGAGAACTTTGGAGGTTTTAAGTGCTCAAGCTAGGCACAATGTCTCTCTCTTCCTGCTGCCTTTGAATACCTATGTAGACTTCTCATCTCCTTCTCCAGCACCATGTCTGCCTGCACGCTGCCATGTTTCCTGCCATGAGGATAATAGACTAAACCTCTGAACTGTAAGCCAGCTCCAATTAAATGTTTTCCTTTATAAGAGTTGACATGGTCATGGTGTCTCTTTCACAATATAATATCCTCACAAGATAGCAATACATAGGCAGGCAATTCATCATTGTGTAAGCATCATAAAGTATACACACCCAAACCCAAGTCTATCACTGAACATAGCATCTCAGCATATCTGGCACAGTAGAGGTACTGAACTACTGACAGTGTAACATTGCATATTCTTTCACAGCAAAATTTTTATGAATAGAAGCAGTACATCTTAAATAATTACAAGTAGGCTTAGTAATATATTGGTCTCTTTCATACCCACTGTGACTGTAGTACCCAATAGAAACAATTTATAGGAGGAAAGACTTGTTTTTGATCATTGTTTCATATGATTATGGTCCATTATAGTAGGAAAAGCATGAGCACACAGCAGAAGCTGTTCATACCAAGGTCACCTAGGAAACAGGAGTGAGACAAGACCTGGGGGAGAGGTTATAGCCTTCAACCTCTGGGAACCCACTCCTCCCACCTAGATCTCACATTCTAAACAATATACAGCCCCCAAATAGTACCACCAATGGGAGAGTAGCATTAAAACACAAGTTTGGGAGGAACATCCAGATTCAACTCATAACATATCACTGTGATTCTTAAAATCTCACAATTACCTCAAAATGAAAAATTCATTTAGTCCAATTTCACATGTCCCCAAAGTCTTAACAGTCTCAATGCTATTCCACTGCCCACAGATCAAGCTCTCTTCTGATATTCAAGATAAACTATTAACTATGAAGCTCTGTAAGTCTACTAGGAGACCTTGCTTTCTGGGGAGATGTTAAAAAAAAAAAAAAAAAACAACAACTGTCCCCTCGTTTGATTCCACCAAAGTCTCACTTGAGGAACCAATATGCTTTCTTTACAGGAATGGGTCAGGGCTTGCTTACAAATGCATAGGTCACCCCAAAACTGCTGCACCACCAGAAAGTCTCACCCCAGCATGGATGATAATTTTCCTATAGGTACATAGACAAACTCTCACACTCAATAGTTAATCTTTCACCATCTGTCTATTCTAGCAGCTCCTTAGACAATGGGCATACAATTAATGCAGAATTACTCATAGTGGGATGGGTGATGCGGAAGGTAGTTCTAAGATTTCCATTAACCCATCTCACTTCCTTCTTCTAAGAGAGAAAGTCAACAGTTAACAAACCCAATTTCAAGTTCTCTTGAGAGTAAACAGGGCTGGAGAGATGGCTCAGTGGCTAAGAGCACTGACTGTTTTTGCAAAGGTCCTGAGTTCAAATCCCTACAACCACATGATGGCTCACAACCATCTGTAAAGAGATCTAACACCCTCTTCTGGTATGGCAGAAGACAGCTACAATGTACTTACATATAACAATAAAAAAAAAGAAAAGAGAAAATATTTTTAAAAAGAGAGTAGTCACAGATACTTTGATGAAAATGATTGTCATTGAACTTAGAGGATAGTCCTCTGCAACAAGAATTCAAAAGAAAGTTAAATATTTTCAAGACATAATGACACAGAGCAACATTCCCATTCCAAAAGGGAGGAACAGGAAGATGACGAGGAAAGATTGGACTAAAGAAAGACAAACTCCAGTAGGACAAACATTAATTCTGTAGCTTCATGTCCAGCTGCTGGAGCATGCAGTACCATCACCTGAACTCCAGCAAGCATGATTTCCATCCTTAGAGCCAGTTCCACTCATTGCCTATAGCTTTTCTTGGCATATTTCGATATCACAGAGTCTCTATTTCTACATATGCTCTACATCAAAGCTTGCATTGATCTCTCAGGAGATTTGTGTAGAATTCTGCTCCATATTCCCTAGTCTCAAAAATCTTAGTAGGAACCTCCATAAACATTTTCATTCCATTTTGCCACAAAGCACTACCATGTGGATGATGCCAACCTCTGCCACCAGATCAAGAAGTCACCAGATCTCCTTGAACCATACCTGTATCAGTCTATGGGTATCTGGACAGCTAAACCTAGGTAAACACTTCCTTAAGCAGACTTGGCCATTTTTAATCCAGCCTAACTGAAATTGTCAAGACATAAGCAAACTGTAGATACATACACATACACATATACATGTATATAACATGAATGGCCTCTAATTCAATTCCTAACTGTCTTTGTTTTTCCTATTTCTAGCAGTGTTACTGTCTTTTTAAGCTCCTACTAGAATCACCCATTAAATTTTACTGGCAATATTTTAGGACTTCTCTAACATGCATCTCCAATTTTCTTACCTCAAATCATCTCCAGAAGTCTAAGAACCACATAGTCAGACTCAGAGCAACAACCCTACTTCTGGTACCAATTTTCAGTGTTCATTACTTTGAGCAACACAGTCACAAAATTCCTGGCAGACAGCTTTATTTAGCTTTGTAGTTTCAGTCCTTCAGTGCGGAGTAGACATGGTGAAAGGGCTCAGTTCAGGACAACAGGAGCCTGTGGTGGGAGCATTTCACCAATCATAAGTCAGAGAACAAAACAGAATACATTCCTAATCACAGTTATCTACTTCTACCAGACATGCCCCAATCCTAATGTCTACAAAGAGAGAGGGAGAGCAAGAGAGGGAGGAGGAGAGGAAGAAGGGGAGGGGAAGGGAGAGAGGAAGGGGGAGGGGAAGGGGAGGGGAGGGGGAGAGAGACAGAGAGAAATGTGAAACGCTGGGGAACAGCCTTCAAAACATGAAACTGTGGTGGACATTTCAGAGTGTGAAATTGTTACCAGTAACAATTACTCATCATTGCTATCAAGTATTATGCATTTATGCATAATTACATTGCTATGCATAGGTTTGTTTACATCTCCCCCAACATTGTGTGTGTTATATTATGATATTGCTATGGCTACTATGTCACTAAAGCAATAGAATTTTTCAGCTGTGCCACAATCTTGTAAAATAACATCAGCACTTCCTCTCATTGTTGTATACACAATATGTTGTTGACCAAGCTCATCATTATGCGACACTATCATCAACAGTTTACTGGAGGCCTTGAGATAAGAGAAAACACTAGATGCAGGGGAGAAAAAAAAAAACATGCAGCTCCTAAACGATGTCTTTGGAATTTAAGCCTGCTATACTCTAAGAAATCATTTTCCTCAAATAGAAAAATCATCCCCTGTGCTTAAAACACTGCTTACTCTGTAATAATCAAGACCATTGGCCAAAGCTCAGAGAGCTCCAAGCAAAGACCTACCTTGGAAGTGATATTTTCCTCTGTTTGCCACAAGTTCCAATAGGCGTGTTAAAAATGTCAACCCCTCTCAAAGAAACCAATCACTTCCTAGAAGAATAAAAAGATTCACTCTGAAGAATGAGCCATATTTAAGCCTGAGCTATTTCAACCCCACAGCATGCGTAGCTCTTATAGCTCTTCTTGTTCTCTTGCGCCCTACAGACATTAAAACTCCCAAGCCATAGCCCCCTCTTCACAGCACCAAAAAATAGCATTGCCCTGAACACATAGCATGTTCAAATACCTGATAACACAAACATTCACAGCTTACTTCCTGAGAGCCACAGCCTCTACAACACGTTTTCTGATTATAGTGTGATCAAAATTACCAAATAAAAGTGTTTGTTTGTCACCAAACCCAGATACTATTGTGGATGCCAACAAGTGCTAGCTGACAGGAGCCTGACATAGCTGCCTCCTGAGAAGCACTGCCAGTACCTGACAAATACAGAGGTGGGTGCTCTCAGCCAACCATTGGACTGAGCACAAAGTCCCCAGTGGAGGAGTTGGAGAAGGGACTGAAGGAGCTGAAGGGGTTTGCAGTCCCATAGGAGGAACAACAATATGAACCAACCAGTACCCCCAGAGCTCCCAGGGACTAAACCACCAACCAAAGAGTACACATGGAGGGACCCATGGCTCCAGCTCCATATATACCAGAGGATAGCCTTGTTAGACATCAAAGAGAGGAGAGGCCCTTGGTCCTGAGAAGGCTTGATGACCCAGTATAGGGGAATACCAGGAGAGGGAAGCAGGAGTGGGTGGGTTGGTGAGCAGGGGGAGGGGAGATGGGATAGAGTGTTTTCAGAGGGGAAACAAGGAAAGGGGATAACATTTGAAATGTAAATAAAGAAAATATCCAATTTAAAAAAGGTGTTTGTTTGACTGGTATTTCCAGAGAGCAGAAGCAAATTGCTTCTAAAGTCTAGTCCAGCCATTTTATTATATATGAAAGGAAAGTTGCTTAGAGCACAGAGACACACCAGCTTATCTACTTCTGTCACTTCTTTATATGTTTTGGAGAACTTAGGGACAAAGTTTAGCCAAAATTCTGATGCCTGGCACCTGATGTTTTTTATCTGGTCAAGGAAGCAACACTGAGGAGTGGAAGTCTCATACCCCATTTTTCTGCAGCAGAATTTCCTTTCTCTATCCTCCATGATTTGTTCCACACATAGTTGCCTTTCCCTTGGCAATTGATAGCTGAACTTTCAGGAAAAACCCAAGCTTCCTATTTTATGCTGCTTGGGAGCCCAAGAAGTTTGCAATACTGTGCAGTCTTTAAAGTGTCCTGATACTGGGAAAGGCAAGGTCTCCCTGTCCCTGAATACAAAATGCCTGGTATAAATGTCCATTCTCTTTCCAAATGAATCTCTTATTTTGACACAAATTATGTAGAAGGAGTTGGGGAGGAAGGCTCTGAGAAACAAATGAGCAATGTCTTAAAAAGCTTTCAAAATCAAATGTAAAATTCATTAAGAAAAGTAATGGAAATTTTATGGCTGGTGCACAGATAAATTCATTGCTGCATCTAAATTCATCAAGCATACATACGAGAGTGTATACCAAAGTAATTGGAACTAACAGCCTCTGAGAAACTCTAACCAGCTGCAGATTCAAGGTAAACTAGTTGGAACAAAACAAAGATCTCCCCCTCCTCCTCTTTCTTCCCATGTCCCTGATTGAATTAAAGGCTAAGTATTTCTCAACTTTAAAGATGTTGAGCAACTTTATTCTTCCACGACTGCCAAGCCATCCTCTGCTGATCTGGCCCAAATAGGGTCAGAAACAGACACCAACCAGAAGTCTTTGGATATAAGGAACTCCAGTCATGCTTGTATATCTATCTGGATACTGTTCACATAAGAATAAGGCTACTGTTGGAGAGCACTTGAGAATAAAGATTCTTTAATACTTACATCAGATGTTGTTCTTACTCACATGCATGGGCTAAGGAAAGGGAGATCAAATTGAATTAACTTTCTATTACTAGTTGGAGAGAAGTCCTTGACCACTACTATTATTCTAGTTTTCTGTAATGGTTTCCAAACAAGGTCATTCAGTAAATGAAACAGTAAAATGAAAGACATTCTAGGTATCTCACTACAATCATTTATTTGAAAACCGAATATGGAAACTATTATAGAATCTCTAATGCCTTCTCCCTAAAACCCATGTATTGAAAGCTTGTTCCCCAACTCATGGCACTATAAAGAAATGGTAGCTCCTTTAGGAAATAAATTCTAAGGACAGGAAGTTAGTTCACTGGGAATACACCCTTGAAGGAGACATCCAGATCACAGACCCTGCTTCACAGCTACCATAAAGTGAATAGGTATCCTTCACCTCACAGTCTCACAAAGATGTGTTGCCTTGACACAGGCCACCAGCTATGGGCCAAAAATAAAACAAAGCTTTCTCTCTATCAATGGTGTGTATGAGTGGGTGGGTATGTCCAGAGATCGACCATAGATGTTGTTCCCTGGGAGTCATCCACTTGTTTTTTTAGATAGGGTCTCCCATTAGCCTGGAACTAGCACAGCATGTGCTAACCAGCAGTCTCCCAGGGTTCTCCAGGCTTTACTTCCCAAGCTTTGATAGGGTAAGTGCATGCCGCCATGATAGGACTAGTCTCATGTGAGTCCTTCAGATCAAACACAACTCTTCATGCTCACAAGCCAAGCCCTTTACAACTGAGCTGTCTCCCAACCTTCCCTCTTCATAAGCAAATTCATCACAAGCATTTGCCTCAGTGACAGAAACTGTGCTCAAGTCATGTGCTCCTGAAGACAGCTGTACTAGCTGGTTTTGTGTGTCAACTTGGCACAAGCTGGAGTTATCACAGAGAAAGGAGCCTCCCTTGGGGGAAATGCCTCCATGAGATCCAACTGTCAGGCATTTTCTCAGTCAGTAATTAAGGAGGAAGGGCCCAGCCCATTGTGAGAGCCATCCCTGGGCTGGTAATCCTGGGTTCTATAAGAAAGCAAGCTGAGCAAACCAGGGGAAGCAATCCAGTAAGCAGCATGCCTCCATGGCCGCTGTATTAGCTCCTGCCTCCAGCTTCCTACCCTATGTCAGTTCCTGTCCTGACTTCTTTTGTTGATGAAAGCAATGTAGAAGTATAAGCTGAATAAATCGTTTCCTCCCCAACTTGCTTCTTGGCCATGATGTTTTGTGCAGCAATACAAACCCTGACTAAGACAAATAGTCATCCTCACATACCTTAATGTAAAAAATAAATTCTTGCTAGGTAATTCACAATCTAAAATGTAAGCATATAATTCACTAATAATCAGTGCATCTGACAAATGTAGTTTATACAAAGTTCAGTATTTTATAGTACATATAATACCTGCTTTAACCATCATGATAAACCAATGAGAACACTGTTTTAATTCCCATTTTGAAGAAGATTTAACCAATACTCATAAAACATAAGTGATTTGTCCAGGGAAAGACATCTGGAACAGTTGCTCCAACCCAAAGTTAAGTTACAAAGCTCAACCACTGAGCAGTATATCAAAACAAACATGAGGATCCTAAGATTTATTCTCATACGATCATATGGATCTTGAGTAAATTAATAGAGCATCATTTTAACACCCACAACCCCACATGTGTTGCTGAACATATTTAATGAGCCCCAAGGTTTTAATCTTTCTAAGTAAGAGCTTTAAATTTCATCCTCATGGACAGAAAAGAAAATGCCTGTATGTTTCCAACAAATGCATGGATAAGGTGTTTTTTGTCTTGTTTTGTTTTTTACCCAAGAAAATATAGAATAGAAACATGCCATTTCTTTTTGTGTTTCTACACACAGAGAGGTGGGAAGTGGAGGGAATGGAGTGGGAGATGGAGGGGGAAAGGAAGAAGAATGAGGGAGAGAGAGGAGGGAGAGATGAAAAGAGAGAGAAAGATGGAGAGGGAGAGAGAGAATTTTTCATTTACATTCTTTCTCTGAGAGAAAAAGACCATTTGTAGATTTGGATGAGAGGAATGATGCAAAAGCCAGTTTCAGAGACAGAGAGAGAGAGAGAGAGAGAGAGAGAGAGAGAGAGAGAGAGAGAGAGAGAGAGAGAGAGCCTGGTTTGAGCTTCTGAAACACCAAAGCCCATCTCCCAGTGACACATTTTCTCAAACAAAACAACACCTATTCCAACAAAGCTATACCTTCGAATAGTGTCACTCCCTGGTGACACTAGGAACACATTCAAATCTGTGAGTCTATGGAGGCCATTTTTATTCAAAGCACCACAAATGTATACTGATTATGGCTTTTCCTCCCCCTACTTGCCCAGTTGCTTCCCACCTCCCTCTCATCCAAATCTATACCCTTTCTGTCTCTCATAAGAAAATAGAGTCAAGTGTGTTGGTGCACACGTCTTTAATCCCAGCACTTGGGGGGCAGAGGCAGGTGAACCTCTGTGAGTTTGAGGTCAGACTAGTCTACAGAGTGAATTCCAGGACACCCAGGGTAGTTATGCAGAGAATCCCTGGCTCAAAAAAGAAAGGGGGGAGAGAGGGAGAGGGAGAGAGGGAGGAGAGAGAGAGAGAGAGAGAGAGAGAGAGAGAGAGAGAGAGAGAGAGATCAGAATAGTACAAAAGAACCAAAACAAAAAAAGAACCAAAAAGCCCACAAGAACCACATATAGATGCAAAGACATACATGTTCTCACACACAGAAACCCCATAAAGACAGAAAATCAGAAGTCATATAGCATAGGACATGCAAGGTTAAAAAATGCATAACTTTACATTAGGAGATTAAAAAAACCTCCAAAAATGCCATAGAGTTGGCTTTGTGTTAGTCATCTGCTGGATCCTTCCCTTAAAAGTAGCTTATTTCCCTAGTGAGACTTCCTTGAAGAAAACCGATTTTTTATTTGCAAGTGACTAGCAATTAAAGCTTGATACAAATAATAGCTTGTCAGAAGCCATCTAGGAAAGACTAGGTAAGCAAATATGTTTTCTAAAGATGGTCCACCATTTTGCATGGCCTGTAATGGGTGAGCTCTGAGAGGCAAGGTCCCACGAGACTTCATCCCAGGATTGGTTCTTGTTGCTGATATGCCTTTCCTGTCACTATTACATGACCTAATGGTTCCTGTGCATTAGCCCACCCTATAGGGAAGATTTCCTATAGGATCGATATGAAGATGTACTTTCATATATAATGCTGTGTAGACAAATTGATGGTTTCACAATTCCTGATAATAATTTTATAGAACTCCCTTAATTGATACAACTAATTTCAAGCCCTCTATAGAATAAAAGTTGCCAATAGAGCACTGTATCACAGGCTAATTGTACTAGGAAAGTAGGCTGGAAACAAATTTACAATCAAAGAAAACATTCCTTCTAAGTTAGGTGTGAGACTATTATGTTAACTAAAGTCATAAACTGGGAATGGACAATTTATTATAGGTACAAGAACAGAAAATAAAATATTGGCTAGTTTATCTATGCAAAACTTCAAAACTAATAAGATATAAGGCAGGTGATTTGTCTCTGGACAAAACTGTGCTAACTTGTGACATAAAAATTATTGCTTTAAACTTATTCTGAACTTATAGGGCTAGCAACAGATAGTAAATGTTTAGTGAGATGCCAGACTTAATGTGAACAATTCTGTTATGATTCCTAAACCTTATTGGTCTATCACGTGAACTATTGCCTCAAGTTTACTATGAACCTCTTTCAATGTAAAAGTATTTAGAAAATCATGAAATCAATTATTGCTGTAACCATTCTACCTGATAGTTGTATGGGGTAATTTTTTAGAGAAAGGATAAAATCTAAGAACCACAATAAAACGTTGGTGCAGGTTTGTTCAGCTTCATCCACAGTTGTGGGTTTTTCTCTCTCTGTGAGTGAATACAGGTTGGTTGGAGCTTCTTTTCTCCGCTTCATTCTGAATGAGTTTTTTTCTTTTTCTTTTTTTTTTCTATCTGGCTCACAAAGAGTTAATGGACTCTGAGCCTCTTGCCTGGTCAGCTGAGAATGGTGCCTGTGAGTCACAAAGGAAACAGCCTAAGTAACTAACTTCTATTCTTAACCCCCTGCTGCTAACAGCAGGAGTTAATAAACAGAAAGCAATGGCTTTTAGCTATAGAATAGGAGAGAGTTACAAGGCCAGAGATCATCAGCCTGTATCTCATCTCAATACCTGACCCCCCACCACACACACACACACACACACACACACACACACAGAGTTTCTGGGTTAGGGGTGCGGAATGTGTCTACTTCTTTCACCTCTAGGACTCTATCTTGTGCAGACCCTTGCAGACCCTGTGCATGCTGCCTCAGTCTCTATGAATTCATATGTGTGCTAACTCTGATGAAAACACTATTTCTTATTTATAGTTATTAGTGATTCTGTGCTGTGCAGTTCTTCAGAGACAACTCCCTGTTTGGAATTGTTCGTCCCTCTGTCTCTACTCCTGTCAGGGAAGAGGAGGCCAGCCAACCCCCAGATGGCATCTCTAGGGTTGGTACACCTTATAGTGATACTGTCCACAGACCAAGCCAGCTTGCGAAAAGTCAGGCTTTCTAGTCATGGATAAAAATGAACAGATCCTGATCTTATTTGCAGTGTCTAGTGTACCCACGCAATAAATGATAACTGATCCCTTCCTATGTACCAGACTTACCAAAGATATGGAGACCCAAAGATGAGTGATCTTAAATGATTTTTGTCTCCTTTAAATGAAGAGAATGATGTTCCAAAGAAGAAATTACAGTAATTTTAAGTAAGGGGATTCTAGGCAAGAACATGAAGGTAAAATGTTTTGATGGTTTATACTTTTTCAAAGATGTGAGATATCTAATTAGGTCTCTTGAGAACTGTCAACTTCAGATTTGCAGCATTTTTGAGTATTTGTTTATTTTTAATTATGTTTCTGGATGGCTGCTTAATTAGCTGCTTGTAGAAAGTATGAAGAAAGCAATTGCATCCTGAGTTTTGCCCAGTGGTAGATTTGGAAATGCCTCCCTATTCCAGATAGGAATTTGTTTCTGTGTATATAAGGAAATTAATTAATAGTGCCTTAAATACATGACACATTTGATGCCACACATAAAAATCCTGGAAGCTCTTCTAAAACCGACAAGCAAGTCCAAAAGTCATCCATTATAACATGTCTCCTCTACCTTTTCTGGGCAGTCCATAACATGCTGACCTTCAACCTCATGATGGTTGCTTCTCTACCAATGAGTGGTTTCCACATCACCAGAATCAGGATAGTTCCAGGAAGGAAGTAGAGAAAGAAGAGGTACCAGCCAATTCAGGCTTAACACTGTATTAGCCAGCTCTATCACATGATCACTGCTAACTGCAAGGAAAACGAGAAAAATCAATGTATGATTTTTTTTATTGTGCTTTATTTCACAAACAGCCTGCTGGAGGCAAATAGAAAATTAACACATTTGGGGTGAAAGTTTAGTCAGGTAAGGCTATTAACTACAGAGAGGCATGGCTGTTTATCAGTGTCCAGAGAGTTTGTAAAGGAAGAACTGTGAAAGAAGAAAATGTCAACAAAGCTGTGGTCTAGTTCAAATATATATTGCATACGTACAAATTAAGGTTTTTGACACTATAGTTAGAAAGCAGAACCTGTTTTGTCAGTGCTAACCTTTGAAAGAGCAGGTTGAATGGTATCTCTACCCTCCCATTGCTCTCCTGAGATTTATGGGAAGCCCTGGTGATAGGTGTTCTATACTAAACAGGGTGAGCACCTGAAGGCTTCTCCGACCCATATGATAAAGGAAAACGAATCATGGCAGTCATCACATAAATCAGAAGAAGAGAATAGGAAGTCAAAAAGCACAGAATATGCTTAAAAGAATCCATAAATTACCAAAGGTGTTCACAAAATAAGAAAAACAACGCGAAATTATCCTCAGACATTAGGACTTGCACATTATTTTGAAGATGACCCCAGATGTTTTTGTGAGTTTCTCAATGAGTATTTTCTTAGGTTTTCCCTAGCTGTAGCACCCAAACAACAGTCGTGAGCCATGTGCAGACCCTGAGCATTAAAATGGAACCGGGTCAGATGGAGATGTGCTCTAAGTGAAAAATGTATGCCAGATAGATCTCAAAGACATTGGGAAGAAAAGGAATTCGTTAATAATTTATTTCCATTGAATATGTGTTGAAATGATAATTTTTTTAGAAACACATCAAGTCAATTTTGATTCTTTTAATGTTCTAATGTGTCTAACAGAAAGGGGGACATTAACCACGGATCTCATATTTATGGCTTATCTTATACTCTATTGTCCTGAGCTGATATACAAGGTTGTTATTACAGATACCTGTAACAGTCTAATACTCTGCACTGTGTCTCCTAGACCTATTTCTAACATACCAACACTAAAGGCAGCCATATATTTGTCAAGACTTCCCAGTTCCCATCTCTGGAGCATCTCTCTACCTCTCTGCATGAACGCCTTATCTAGCTCCTTGGAAGCTTGCCAGGACAGCTTATCTCTAACACGCCTAGGAGTTAACACTCTCATAGCAACCTTCAGCCAACAACAGATGCTTACAAGACTTCAGCAGCTCCTCAGCAAGACCATTTTAAGGCCTGTTGTACGCGCACTCTCTGAGGTTCCCCAGTAGGATGGTGTCCCAGCTGTCCACACTAAATAGCTTAGTGTTGACACAGACATTACTATTCTCTTACTTTCCTCTTCTCCCTCTTGTGCTTTCTGGGACCACTTCCCAAGTAAACTCCTTCTGCCAACTTTTTTTTTCTCAGCCCTGCTCTAAGGAGCTCAAAATTAAGAGCAAAGCAAATACATCACCATCAACCTCCACGCATCCTTCCCGCCAAGCATCCATGAAAATTCATGCTTACCCCCACCCCACCCCCAGCCCATTATTAGGGGAAATGTGTTTAATTTCTACTTTTTTTTTTAAGAAATCAATTCATTTAAGACTTCATTGTCAGTGGCTTTATATAAAACAAGATTCTGCTCTAATTAAACAAATAGCAGATTCATTTGAAAGAGGTTTTTTTTTTCCTTTCTAAGTAATTTGCTTACATTTAAATTGGGCTTGTATCGTGTTGTTTTAATTATCAAGTCATTAAAGATATTGTTTTGGCTCTCTGAAATATTTGTTCTGCTGTGGCAGGTTCTTTGACTCAACAGAAGCAAACTCTAAAAGACTATTCAATGTTTCTTATCAGGTCTACAATAAAACTCACAACCAGAAAGGCAGCAGCATTGTTGGGGGTGGGGGACAGCTACTACTCCCTGGGCTTTATAAATAAAGGTTAAACAGTTATAGGGACGGCTGTAGAGTTCTGGATGCCTTGACCTGCAAACCCAAACACGGCCTTTTCTATCTCATTATATGCATACCTGAAGAAAGGAAATCAAAACAATTTTAGAAGCCAGTGGGTTCAAGTTTAAGCCCTCATCCTACCATCTACTAGTGTAATCTTCTTCAGGTCGCTCATTCTTTCTGAGTCTCAGTTTTCATATGCATATGAGGATATGGCTGTTACAGGGACTATGAGGAGCATTTGTTTAGGACCTTACATTTAATACGGCCCCATGTTTAAATTGATTATGTTACCTTAAAACAGAATGTGATTGTGCATGTGTGTAGAAAAAAGAACCCACAAACTTAACCAATGTCCATCTATCTTATACTCTGAAATGCCTTGAATCTTTATATAGTTGCACTCTGTGGCATACTGCCTGTATTTCTTATGTGCTCCAAAACTGTGATTCAATAGAGTAGCTGTGAATCCCACAGAAACTGGCTCAATGGAGACATGCCTTTCTTGACTGCTAAGAATGATAATGCCTATCCTATGTGCCCAGTAATTCTCCTCACTGGCTCACAGGGAGCAGAAAATTAGACATTTATTTCATGATTTTTTTTATTACTTCTTGGTCAGCTCTCCATTGGGCCTTCCCATTGCAGACTCTTTGTATCCCTGGAGCCTCCACCACCACATTAGCTATCAAATGCATGGCTCTCACACTGGGTATATGTGTAAACCGTGGCTCTAGACACCAACATCTGACGTGACCTCATAGTGCTCTTGCCTATGAGATATCCTTATGAAGTACATTTAACATGCTTCTCAAAGTCCCCACTCCCTGCCCTGGACTCATAATCAGAACCACTGGATAACGCAAAGCTACAGCACTCAGTTGTTGCTGTTCTCACCTCTTCTACTTTCAGTCTTCTTGCTTGAAATATAATGAAGGTAGGACATTTGCTCAGTGTTATCTTCTATTTGGAGTAATGATTGAGGACCTACAGAATGCATGGTGCTTTACATTCTAGAGAAGAAGGAAAAGAGGAGGGTTACAAAGAAGTGTAAGGTACAGCTCTGGCCATCCAAAATCATTTGTCAAAATTAGTAAGAAAATTAAAAGAATATTCAAGAAATGTTCCTGAAATGGACGAGATACAAGAAAAAGCTAAAAATGGTAAGGATTTGACCTGGTTTAAGACTCTTAGCTAATGCTACCTAGGAATTCTCAGATCCTGCCTTAGGCAGCCTCTCTCTCTTTTTTTTTAATATATATTTTTATTTTCTATATTCTTTGTTTACAATTCAAAAGCTTTCTTCTTTCCCAGTTCCCCCCTCCCCATACGTCCCATAAGTCCTCTTCTCTCCATCCATTCTCCTGTCTTTCCCCCTCCCTCTTCTCTGTCCTGGTACTCCCCTACAATGCTGGATCAAGCCTTTCCAGGATTAGGGCCCTCTTCTTCCTTCTTCATGGGAATCATTTGATATGCTAATTGTATCTTCAGTATTCAGAGCTTCAGAGCTAATTAATATCCACTTATCAATGATTGCATTCCATGTGTATTCTTTTGTGATTGTGTTACCTTGCTTAGGATGATATTTTCCAGTTCCATCCATTTGCCTAAAAAATTCATGAATTCATTGTTTTTAATTGCTGAATAGTACTCCATTGTGTATATATACCACATTTTCTGTATCCATTCCTCCATTGAGGGACATCTGGGTTCTTTCCAGCTTCTGGCTATAAATAAGGCTGCTATGAACATCAAGGCAGCCTCTCTTTTATATTGTGAATTCTCCCACGTGGGGACATTGTCACTCAGGAAGTAAACAAATGAACCCTCTTTACCTGGAATTGTCCCAACTTGTGAAGGATTCGATGATCACCTAAATAGAGATGTACGTGGTCTACGTGAAAGTCAAATAGGCCTTTTCCATCTTTCTAAGCCCAGACATGAACCTTAGAATTGTGCCATCACTGGACTAGAACATTGTAAATGACAACATGACAGAAATGCATACTGGACAGCCACAAGGGAGCAAGAGGGTGAATAAAGACAGCTGGGCCTGCCCACATGCTTGTTAAGTCCATGAGGACACTAGACAGATGCCACACTGGGTGCCCAGACATGAGTAAGTAAGGCTCAAGCAGACAGGAAACTGGCCTCCCTCTCAGCTTGTCTAAAGCAATCTATCATTAATTAATTAAGAAAGCAAGCATAGAATGATAAAACTCAAATGCTGATGATGTCATTGAAGGAAAATAATTTTTTTAAAGTAACATTTACGTTTGAAAACTGATAATCCTCCTGCCTCAGAGTCCTTAGTGCTGAGGTTATACTCTGATAACAGGATACCATCATTGTGGTTTTTACCTTAATCACAGAAAAGTACAAAACCAAATAGGATCAGACACAGATGCACTCGTGCCTTTCTTTGCCCTGGAACTTTCTAGAGCTTCTTACAAGGGAGGCTGTTATGCATTTAATCTCACCTTGCACTTTCAATACCTGCTTGCTCAACAGACAACCCAATTCTGTGGTCAATTACCAGCAAACTCACAGGCTGATACCTCTGTAAAATACATATAAGCAGAGACCTATTTGGCTGCTTCATAAGATGCTTTTCACAACTTTTTCTGGGTATTTTCCATAATTGAATTGTCTCCAAACAAAGCAAGAACTGCAGTTTCTAATAGTATGTGGCATTTTGGAGATAGGTTTGAATGAAATGTAGCATATCGCTCTAAGCAAATGTTCATTAACTGTGCAGCTCTCGGGAAAGGACACTTGTGTTTCCAAGATGAAAGAGCTGGAACCAGGTGAGCATGCTAAGAAGAAATGAGTAAAGCCATTTTACTAAGTCAGGCAGAAGAGGCCAGCCACATTTTTGGCTGAAATTAGTAAAATATTGATCTCATTTAAATGATATCACATTTAGAAAAGGATTCTCTTTATGTCAGCTTTAGAAATAACTTAAAAGTCTTAGGACTCTAACTCGGTGTTTCTCATCCTACAACACCCTGTTACTTGTCTCTCTTTCTGCTCTCATCCTGCTCTCTCTGCTTCTCAACTCAGAACTATAACACAATTTGCTCCCTCACCTCTGACTATATGAGCCTATAAAATATAAAGCAGTGATAAACAGAGAACAAGCCATGAACCCGTCTTTCCCACCACCAACCAGCCCCTTCCTATGTAAGTCAAACAAACAAGAAGCTTTAATCTTGATAACCTTACCAAAATAATAAATCTACCAAATCAAAGATTTAAAAAAAAAAAAAAGGTCCACCATGTGAGCCACATTTGGACCTGTCTATACTTGACTATCCCATTCGACTCTAAGGGTGGCACATAAGAATAGAGGGGAGGCTAAGAGTGACAATATCTCTAACTCCAGACTCAGAAGACAAAGAAAGGCAGATTTCAGTGAGTTCAAGGCCAGCCTGATCAACCTGATATAGCTGTCTCCTGAGAAGTTCTGCCAGTGCCTGACAAATACAGAAGTGGATGCTCACAACCAACCAATGGACCGAGCACAGGGTCCCCAATGGAGGAGCTAGAGAAAGGACCCAAGGAGCTGAAGGAGCTTACAGCCCCATAGGAAGAACAACAATATGAAACACCCAGTACCCTGCCCCAGAGCTCCCAGGGACTAAACCACCAACCAAAGAGTACACATGGAGGGACCCATGACTCCAGCTACATATGTAGCAGAGGATGGCCTTGTCAGACATCAATGAGAGGAGAGGCCCTTGGTCATGTGAAGGCTCGATTCCCCAGTGTAGGGGAATGCTAGGACAGAGGAGCAGGAGTGGGTGGGTTGGTGAACAAGGGGAGGGGGGATGAGATAGAGAGTTTTTGGAGGGGAAACAAAGAAAGGGGATAACATTTGAAATGTAAATAAAGAAAATATATATTTTTTAAAAAAAGGAAAGAAAGTTTCTGACTACCCAGGGCATCCTGATGAGATACAGGAGGGGGTTCATCCTCTGAAGCAAGAGACATCTCCAGTGCTCTCGCTGGCTTCATTGGCTCCAGCTTTCATTTCTTACCTGTTTTAGTTGTTTTTCTGTTACTGTGATAGAATAGCCTGACTAAAAGCAACTTAGAAAACATAAGGGTTAATGTTGGCTCCTAGACCCAGAAAGAAGACAGCTCATCCTGGCAGAAAAGGCGGGGCAATCAAGAAGCAGAGTGACCAGATTCCATTCACACCCAGGAAGCAGATGGAGACACTGGGAAGTGGTCTATAAAACCCCAAGGCCCATCCCCACTGATGTGCTTCTGCTAGCAAAGCCCTACCTCCTAAAAGTTCCACAACCTCCCTTAACAGCACAACCAGCTTGAGGCCCAAAGTTCTTCAAATGACAACATTACCCATGATACTTGGAAAAACATCCAAACATGTTTATCATTCCTTCTATGTTTTGATATTCAAAATCTTTTAAATATTTTGAAATGTACTTATCTAGGTCACTGTAGTTTGACATCACCAAAAGCGTAGGAATCATACACAAAGTTTTACATTCTTCAATTCTGCTACAGTTTACAAAAAGTCAGTAACCTATAGGGATGGGGACTTCCGTGCTTACTCTACTATTTAATCAACTGGTACATACAGTAGAGTCCCAGAAGAGAAACTTCTCAGATGTGCAAATTAAGAAGCTATACAGGATTTAAGGAAAATAACATTGAGCTACATATCACAGGAAGAAAGAGAAAATTTCAGTCTATAGACAGAAAATCTAGTAGATGATTAACCTGGTTTTTGCCATGCATCTTAACATAGTAGTGAAAATTTTCCAAAGAGACAGAACCAATGGGAGAATTATGTAATTCTTTGAGAAGGAATTTGTTTGGAGAATTGCTCATACAGTCATGACAGCTAAAATTTCATTGGACAGTCCACCTCTAAGCCAGAAACACTACATGTTGCTAAAGGTGGTCCAGCAGAAGCTTAAAGACCTCACAACCAAGGAACCTGATGAGGTCATTCTCACACCACAGTTGTAAACCTGAAAAGCTTAGGAACCACTCATTTAAGATGTAGAATCTACTGGAAGTGAGGTGCCCAGTTTTCGGAGGAACCTCCAGACTGATTTCCAGAGTGGTTGTACCAATTTGCAACCCCACCAGCAGTGGAGGAGTGTTCCTCTTTCTCCACATCCTCTCCAACACCTGCTGTCTCCTGAATTTTTAATCTTAGCCATTCTGACTGGTGTAAGATGAAATCTTAGGGTTGTTTTGATTTGCATTTCCCTAATGACTAATGAAGTTGAGCATTTTTTAAGATGCTTCTCTGCCATCCGAAGTTCTTCAGGTGAGAATTCTTTGTTTAACTCTGTACCCCATTTTTTAATAGGGTTGTTCGGTTTTCTGGAGTCTAACTTCTTGAGTTCTTTATATATATTGGATATTAGCCCTCTATCTGATGTAGGATTGGTGAAGATCTTTTCCCAATTTGTTGGTTGCCGATCTGTCCTCTTGATGGTGTCCTTTGCCTTACACTTCCAGAAGAACCTGCTATACTACTCCTGGGCATATATCCAGAGGATTCCCCACCATGTAATAAGGATACATGCTCTACTATGTTCATAGCAGCCCTATTTATAATTGCCAGATGCTGGAAAGAACCCAGGTATCCCTCAACAGAAGAGTGGATGCAAAAAATGTGGTATATCTACACAATGGAGTACTATTCGGCCATTAGAAACAATGAATTCATGAAATTCTTAGGCAAATGGATGGAGCTAGAGAACATCATACTAAGTGAGGTAACCCAGACTCAAAAGGTGAATCATGGTATGCACTCACTAATAAGTGGTTATTAACCTAGAAAACTGGAATACCCAAAACATAATCCACACATCAAATGAGATACAAGAAGAAAGGAGGAGTGGCCCCTGGTTCTGGAAAGACTCAGTGAAACAGTATTCGGCAAAACCAGAATGGGGAAGTGGGAAGGGGTGGGAGGGAGGACAGGGGAAGAGAAGGGGGCTTACGGGACTTTTGGGGAGTGGGGGGGGGGCTAGAAAAGGGGAAATCATTTGAAATGTAAATAAATTATATCGAATAAAAAAAAAAAAAGATGTAGAATCTAGAAGGCCAGAGAGTTTGCAGTTCTGATGTCTAGTGCAACAGATAGAGTTCCTTCCAGACCTTATGAGAAAAATACATTCACAGTTTGTATGTGTTCCCCTCTACGTCCATGATTGATTTCAATGTTGCCCACACACACTAAGAGCTGATCTTCCTAACTCAGCTTCACAGTATAATCTGCTCTTGAAATAGTCGATTGCCCTAGGCTTACAAATAGCAGTGTTTCTCCATCATAGCAGCTGCAGCTCCTGATCATGTGTTACAAATATGCACGCACACACACACACACACACAAGGAGAGAGTGAATAAGGAGTAATCTGCTATAAGATAATCTCCAAGGCCTGCTAATGGCAGCATACAGGAATAGTTGTCCCAGAGCAAACGGCTCTCAACCACACTGTAGCATGCTTTTTCCATCTCACTTGTAGAAATAATTAAAATTTTCTTAACTATCTCATTCAGAGCGGTGCATTACATCACTGTTCCCTAAACTTCTCTCTGTGCACAGTAATGTCACCTACACTGATAAAATCTTTCACCAATCCTAGTAAAATGCAATATATGATCCCAAGAGTCTCTCACATGTCAAAATTATATTCATTGAAAGAAATTAAAGTCCTTGTAGGATTATATTGTTCCTACCTTTATGTTGTTAAATCTTAATTCTTTTTATCTAATCATAATAATAAAAGAGAAGGAACTTTTTAATATGCTTAATTGGTAAAATAAACTATTGTAACATTACATTGGTCCCTAAAAGACTTTTAAAAACAATGAACAATGTCTTGGTACAAGAAATCTAGACTTCTGTAAATCACTGAAATTGGCAGAAAAATGAAGCTTTGACAGAAAAAAAAAGCCATCCGAATATAGTTTTCGACTTGAGAATAATGTTAATAACTAAGATTTTGTCTCTTGATATTCCAGAAAGTCCAAATTGACTTTCAGAATCATAGACCCAAGTTTTAGTAGTACATAAATTTAGTGAATGACTTCCATGTCTAATGATTCTCATTATAAGAGTGCCACTTTCCTTACTTTCTTATGTGTGGGGAAATAGATATATATTCATACAGATATATAAATTATAATTATGTGTGTCTTAGTGTATTTGCTTGACAGCTTTTCTGAGATTCCCCAGACACCTTACTAAGAAAATAGAAAGGGTGAGTAGAGACAATATCATAAATAAACTATTAGTATTTATAATGCACATTTTTGTCCTCATGCACCAATACACAATATTATTTATTAGTTTAATCACTGTTGTAAAGTTGCTATTATTATTTCATGAAATAAAACAGAAAATGGAAATTGGAAAAGAGAAAAAATACATTGTCTCTTGAGGACATGTAATATTTAGTTGATCTAGTGTCCATTCATAGACAAACTATATTTACTTTATTCTAACAGCTCATTTGTCAGTTCATTAAATTGCCTCCTACCCCAGAAGCCACTAAGAGTATTAGTGGCCATGGAAACACAAACTTCAGTTCTCCCCATCACCTCCCACACCCTTTCCATCATTGTTAATCTACCCACTACCATGATATTCCTAGCTTCCAATACCCCAAGTCTCATACTACTGCAAGTCTCAGTATATAGGAGCCAGAGAATGTCAGTGGAGAGCCCCCAGCCTTAGTCACAGGAGGACAAGTGGGGAAGAAGATGACAGCAAAGTGGATTCCAATAGAAAGTCGTGGAGGCCAACGAGGTCCAACCAAGTCCACAGCACATTACTTTGTGAGTCTCTCCAAGAGACATCACTGACACTAATTTCTGCTTGGTCCATTCTCTCAATAAATTCCAAGAAACCCTCTCTGCTCTCCAAATAAAAAGAGAAGTACAGGCCAAGAAAAATGGCAAGAGTCAAAAAATTGAAGTCAGTTGAAAGGGAAAAGGTAGCTCTCAGAGTTGTTCTTCCAACTGACTGATTCCTTAGAAGGCGGAGGCATAAGGCAAATACTGTGTGGTGTGGCTAGCTCTCTCACAGGTGCTTGTCTCATTGGTGCTAAAACTATGCTCTTAGCATGAACCTCTCCAGGCCTGGGGTAAATAAACATCCCTCTTCTATGAGATCATGTCTCCTCTCTATAAAGCAGTTTTGTTCCATTTTCCAGGAATGGCTAAATGTGTGCTTTCTCCATTTTGCAAGTAGAAAGACCCTGGAGAAACGGAAAGACTGAAGGGGCTGCAAAGGCTGTAGATAAAACCCGTGCCAAAGCACAAATCTCTAGCTAGTGCTGTCAGAGCAGCTGCCTGAGGCTTCTCTTGAAAGCAGCATACGCTTCCAAGACACAGGCATTCAATCCCCACAGAAGGGAAACGCGGTCAGCAAATCCACTAGCTTCAGGCTAGACACATCTAACAAGTTAGAAGAAGAAACTTCAGCTCCCGCCTGCTACTTGGCCTCTGAGGACCGACGTGTTTATTTTTTGCTCTGCTCGATGGCTGAGCTTCTTCCAGGAATTGAGAAATAAATGATCAAGGCGACTAATAAAAATAAATAATAAAATAATAAAGCAGATGGGTTTACAGTTTCAGAAGGTTAGAGTCTATGATGGTGGAGCGAAGGCGCAGCAAGAAGAACAGCTGAACAGTCACATCCTGATCCCCAACTAGGAGGAAGAAACAGACACACTGGGGATGGAGACAATCTTTTGAAGCCTCAAATGCCTCCCCCAGTGACTCGTCTCCTCCAATATGGCTATACCTCCTGATTCTACCCAAACCGTTTCACCAACTGGGACCAAGTATTCAAATATTTGAGCCTATAAAGATCATTCTCATTCAAACCACCATACAATGCTCCCAGTCTCTGGATTCCAAGAGCAGGCTAGCAGAAGGTATGGATAGGACAGCTTGTCATACAGCAAATTAACAACCATGTTGATTCTCTCTCTCCTTCCTGTTGTCTGAATTCCATATCCTCTTCCTATGAATACGCCATAAGCTTCACAAACTTTTGCCATAAAATGATTATTGCTTCATTAACTCTCATGAATATCCTTCTATCTTGGTTGGATGCTTAATAAGTAGAATAAAATTTCATCCTGGTTCAATGGGAAAAATTAACACCGATAAACATTCTCAGAGTTTTCTAGGTGTTAGGCTTACAAGAATACCCTGAGTGGGCCACCATTATGGGCATGCAATGACGAATGGGTCTTGCTGTTCTATCTTTCCCACAGACCCTTGAACGAAACCTGGAGTTCCTAACAGACACTGTCAATCTAGTCCTTGACCACCTGAGCATGGCCATGTGCCACACCAGCCTGCCACATGGTCCCTCACTACTACAGGTCCAAGAGACCACTTGGCCAGCCACTCACTTTTACCCCCTGTCCTTGGATAGCTCAGGAAGCCTGGATACATGACTGCAGTCCAATTGGTATAAAAAAAATACCCTAAATATCTTTTTTTATTTTTCTATCTACAGTTTTTAACAGTGTGGAGTATGTGTGTGTGTGTGTGTGTGTGTGTGTGCAGGTATGTGTGTGCACATGCGCATATTTGCATATGTGCGCAAGGATGTCATAGCACATGAGTGGCAATCAGAGGACAACTGCAGGGTTCAGACCTTTCCTTCCACAATGTGGTCCCTGGGATCTGAACTTAGGTTATGGGGATTGGCAAAAAGGGCCCTCACCCACAGAACTGTCCCCCCAGAATGCTCTACAAATACTTTTTTGCAAACTAAAGGTACAAGGTGAAAAAGGAACCTAATAGTTATCCAATTGTGCCCTCTCCAGAACTGTGCCACTCATCCTCATTTGTCGTGATCACTTCTAGTGCTTATTTATATATTTATTTTGTTTGTTTTTTGTTGTTTGAGGGATGTTTCATTTTAGTTTTTGTTTGTATATTTGTTTTGTTTTGGTTTTGGTTTTTTGAGACAGAGTCTCTTGTAGCCAATGCTGGCCTCAAACTCACTATATAGCCAAAAATGACTTTAAGTTTCTGATCCTCCTGCCTCAAACCCTCAAGTACTGGTATCACAGGTGTGTACCACCATGCCCAGTTTTGTTATGTTTCGTTAGAAGGAAGTTTATGTTCTTAAGTTCCCTCTGTGTGTAAAGCAATGCATTTCTAGGGAATGGAGAAATTGTACAGTAGTTAAAGCACTTGCTGCCAACGCACAAAGATCCCTAGTGCCTAGACCTGCAAGGATGAAGGCAGAAGGATGCAGAGGGCTTACTGGCCAGATGGTCTAGCCAGCTTATAGGCTACAGATTGAGTAGCAGACCCTGACTCAAAAAAAAAAAAAGACCAACTCACCCAACTCACATGGAAAAGCAATTTGAGAAAGACTACGAATATCAGCCTTGGGATTCCATAAGCACATGCATACACACACACCCAAATACATTCTATTATAAATATTTTAGTGCAGAAAAATCACCAAGTCAAATGTAATAGGCAAGAATCTAAACCATGAATAATTCCTGTTCATAGTAGATTTAAATGATCCCACATAGCTTTTCATAGTTAAGTATAGCAATAAAGAAAGATAAGAACAAAAAGGAGGAACGGAAATTTCATTTATAAACGAGTGGTTTATACTTATATGAGCAGTTTTCATTAAAAAAAATACTGATTTTACATTTACTTTGGCTTAAAAAGAAGTTTTAAAAATCGAAATTAGAGTAACATTAAAGAAACTGTTGAGTTTCAAATACATGCTTCCCCACTCTTTAATATTTACAGGACACCTCTGGGGTTAAGAAGCTAATTTTTAATACATTAGAGGATTGGTATTTTGTGAAAGCTAGTGATTTTGGTAAGGACTCTTCTTAGTACTTCCTGCTGCTTGCTATGAAGGTTGAAGACTTAGACTCCCCCTTCCTGGAGACATAGCTCACTTTGGAGAGTTCTTGCTTAGCATGCACAGAGCCCTGGGCTCCGTCCTCCCAAGGTATAAACCTAGGTGTGGCCAGGAATTTCAGTACTTGGAAGGTTCATGCAGAAGGATCTGGAGATCAAGGTCATCTCTAGCTACACAACATGTTCAAGGCCAGACTGGGATCCAGGAGGCGTGGCTCTTTGGGTAAGGCTTGCACCACAAACGTGAGAACGTGAGCTTGGACACCCAGGACTCACAGGAAAGCCGAGGGTGGCAGTCTACATCCATCACTCCAGCGCTGGGGAGGAAAGGGATGTAGACAAGCAAACCCACAGAGCTTGCTGCCCAGCCAATCCGTACAAACGATAAACCCCAGGTTCAGTAAGAGGCCTTGACTCAAACACATGGTGGAGAATGACTAAGGATGATACCCAACATCCGCATCTAGCCTCCACATATGTGTCCACACACATACATGGACACACATCATCACATATCACACATTCCCCCAAAAAGGAAATAATAAATGACATTTGCTGCCCTTTCTTCTCAACCTTCTTGCGTTTATAATTATGTTGCAGGCTTACATTGTCTGTGCTTATAACAGTCTCATTTTGTTCATCCCCGTAACAGCTCAGAGTTTATTGTACACTTTTATGGAGTTGGTGCTCACCAGCTGTATTTAGCAAGTCTGTGTTCCCACTTCAGTCCATACCTGAAGAGGTTTTATTTGCTTGTAGCTCCTTCCAAGCAGTTCTTATAACTGCTGCATTCCTCGAAGCTTTTGTTCTTTTCTTTATTAGGTTAGAAACACTTAACATATGGTCTGTCCTTTGAAACTTGCCGTATGTAATGTGCACCATCTCTGGGTAATGCATTGTGAACCCGATCTCAAGATTAATCCCCTCCCATAACTGAAACCTTATGCTCCTAGAATAGCCACGCCTACTTTCCTTTTCCCTCCCGCCCCTGGTGGATATCTCTGTGCTCTCCACATCCACACACTTGACAATTTTTCACACATCGCATGTACATCCTTCAGTGCATGGCTTATTTCCTCCAGATTAGTCTATACTGATGAACACGGCACAACGAAATTCATTGTTTGTCTATGTCACATTTTCTCATGGTGGACGCTGGAGTTGTTTCCACAGTTTGGCTATTGTGACCTCACTTCAGGATGCTGATGTCAGTTCTTTTGGGTAGGTATCTAGAATGGATTTGTGGGTTCATACAGTAGTTCTAGATGTAACAATCTGAAGAACTTCCATATTTTCTCTAGTGATTTCAACAGTTTACACTCCCACTGACAATATGCTGAGAATCAACTTTACTGACTGGTTTTTCATGCAGAACAATGTTTCTGTTCCTTCCTTAAGCACTTCTTCCAGGCACACTCAATACCTTCTAGGGGGCGCTGTTTCCATTGGTTATTTGGGAATTTGTTTTCTTGTTTTTGCAGCCCTTAGGATGGCACCCTCAAGTGGTGGTTTGAAGATGTTTAGTCCAGGGAGTGACCTTATTAGGTGGTGTGGCATCGTTAGAGGGGCTCTGGCATGGTTGGAGAAAGTGTATCACTGTGGGGGGGGAGGGGGCTTTGAGACTCTCAGCTTTTCCACTGTCATGCCTACCTGGATGCTGCCATGTTCCTGCCTTGATGATAATGGACTGGACCCCTGAACCTGGAAGCCATCCCCAATTAAATATTGTTCTTTATAAGAGTTGCCTTGGTCATTGTGTCTACTCACACCAGCAAAAGCCTAACTAAGACACCTCACATATGCTAACAAACCAGCAAGTGGCCTTCCATTGTGCTATGTTCCCAATGTGATTGATTATATATTTGTATTTATATAT
The DNA here is from genome assembly GCF_947179515.1 of Apodemus sylvaticus. NCBI lineage: Eukaryota > Metazoa > Chordata > Mammalia > Rodentia > Muridae > Apodemus > Apodemus sylvaticus. The sequence continues at coordinate 31,192,042 of NC_067477.1, forward strand.
ATATATGGTGTGTGTATATGTATATATGTATATATGCATACATACATATTGTATTTTAGATAGACTTTAGATTCACATATATATGTATACATATATATGTGAATATATGTATATATGTGTGAATATATGTATATATTTGAGACATTGTCTCAGTTAGTTCCCTAGGATAAATTTGAATTGAGAATCCTCCTCCTCAACCTCCAAAGCAGCTAATAGTACAAGCCTGTACCAGACTCAGCTGACAACCAATGTTTCTATGTTCAAATTTTCTTTGTTGTTTTATAGATATGAGCTTCAATTCCATTGCTTTAAATTTGGGGGGGGGGGGTCGTTACATTTATTCAGATTGTCTCAAGTCTTTCCTCTAGGTTAATAAATAAAATTTAATTAATATTTTCATTTTGTTCTTTGTTGTTATCAATGACTAGTCCTACATTCATATTGGATAGTTCTTCAACTTAATTCCCTTGCTTCCAGAACGCTTTTGTCATTGTTTTATTATCTTTCAGTTCTTAATTACCACTGCAATCTAATCTATCAAATTTAAATGTCATCCCAGGCTTGGTGGTGCACACCTACATTTCAAACCCCAGGAGAATCTATATTGGAGGCCAACCTGGATTACACAGCAAGGTCTAAGCCAGCCTGGGCTACATAACATGTCCCTGTCTCAATCAACAAATTCAATAGCTGAATTATTCTAAACTGCAAAACAGTTCCAAAGAGTTTAATTCTGCACTTGGTATGTTATTTTTCTGAAATGAAATATTTTTTATATATTCATGGGAGTTTCATGATTTCCTTTTCAATAGTGGATTACACTGTAGCCATGTTTCTTATCTGCATTTTTCTTGGGCTCAGCAGTCCTGCACAGATTTCCTGGGTTATCTGATGACATGGACTAGACTTCTTGGCTCTCTTCTCTCTCTCTCTCTATCTAAAACAAGTCAAAGACAAAAATGAGAAAGCTTACCTCTGATAGAGACCAGCGGCGTCATGGGTAGAAAACTGTCTTGCTCTTCATTCCTAAACACATTCACATCTGTGCGGTGTGATACGTCCAAGTGACTGAGACACTTGGTCATGGGTGTGTCGTGTTCCTACTGCTCAGAAACTCTGGGTTCTAGTAGACTGCTCCAACTCTAGCCATGGCCGTGGAGCTGCTCTCACACCCTCCTCCCTTCACCATCATCTCCCCAGTTCCCCAGGGGCTGGGGGACTCCTGCCCCGGAATGGGTTGATGCGAGACACAGAGGCAGGCTCAGATGTAGTTTTAAAGACTTATGGTCTCCAAACGTTCTATCTGTACTGAATGCTTGTTGATAACTTCTAAAACGTCCTAAAGAAAAAAGAAAGAAAGAAAGAAAGAAAGAAAGAAAGAAAGAAAGAAAGAAAGAAAGAAAGAAAGAAAGAAAAGAAAAGAAAAGAAAAGAAAAGAAAAGAAAAGAAAAAAGAAAAAAGAAAAAAGAAAAAGAAAAAGAAAGAAAAGTTCTTGCTCATTCTGATGGTTACAAGCCGCTGGGCTGGCTGAGGTGATGAACACCTGTAGCTTAATGACAGGGATTAAGTAAAGTCTGCTGGTGGGGTTGCAAATTGGTACAACCACTCTGGAAATCAGTCTGGCGGTTCCTCCGAAAACTGGGCACCTTACTTCCAGAAGATCCTGCTATACCACTCCTGGGCATATACCCAGAAGACTCCCCACCATGTAATAAGGATACATGTTCTACTATGTTCATAGCAGCCCTATTTGTAATTGCCAGATGCTGGAAAGAACCCAGGTATCCCTCAACAGAAGAGTGGATGCAAAAAATGTGGTATATCTACACAATGGAGTACTATTCAGCCATTAGAAACTATGAATTCATGAAATTCTTAGGCAAATGGATGGAGCTAGAGAACATCATACTAAGTGAGGTAACCCAGACTCAAAAGGTGAATCATGGTATGCACTCACTAATAAGTGGATATTAACCTAGAAAACTGGAATACCCAAAACATAATCCACACATCAAATGAGGTACAAGAAGAAAGGAGGAGTGGCCCCTGGTTCTGGAAAGACTCAGTGAAACAGTATTCAGCAAAACCAGAACGGGGAAGTGGGAAGGGGTGGGTGGGAGGACAGGGGAAGAGAAGGGGGCTTGCGGGACTTTCGGGGAGTGGGGGGGCTAGAAAAGGGGAAATCATTTGAAATGTAAATAAATTATATCGAATAATAAAAAAAAAAAAAAAAAAAAAGTAAAGTCACCTTTGATCCATCTCCACAGGAACTGTGGAGCTCAAACTCCCGAGACTGCTAATTGAAGTCCCAGAAAGAAAAAGATGCAACCAACCATTGGACTGAGCACAGGGTCCCCAGTGGAGGAGTTAAAGGACTGAAGGAGCTGAAAGGGTTTGCAACCCCATAGGAAGAACAACAATATCAACCAACCAGAGCCCCCGGAGCTCCCAGAGACTAGACCACCAACCAAAGAGTGCACATGGAGGGACCCAGGGCTCCAGCCACATATGTAGCAGAGGATGGTAGTCAGACATCAGTGAGAGGAGAGGCTCTTGGTCCTATGAAGGCTCGATGCCCCAGTGTTGGGGGAATGCCAGAGTGGGGCGGTGAGAGTGGATTGGGTGGGTGGGGGAACACCCTCATAGAAGCAGGGGAAGGGGGATGGGATAGGGGGTTCCTGGGGGCAGAAACAGGAAAGGGGATAACATTTGAGATGTAAATAAAGAAAATATCCAGGAAAAAGAAAAAGAAAAAAAAAAAAGAAAAGTGATTTTAATCTTTATTTCTAAGTTCTCTCCAAAATGTTTCCTCTGAACGTTCTCTAAGAATAGATTGGCTTCTTGCTCTCTCTGTCCTCAGCACTAATACATCCTACAGAGTACACGGTCACATGGTAAAAAGTTCACCACAAGTTTATATGTAAATTCAAGCCATAAATTGAATGAGTTTACAACTGAGAATGTTTACATGCAAATCCATTAAGAGTAATTATCTGGATAAACATCCATCACCTGTCACCAGCTCTACAGATTCATGGAGAGCTAAAAACATAACTTAGATATCACTGAAGTTCTGCATAGATAAACCCAATCAAGATTTTATCTTCTGTCCTTGTGCCTATAGTAAATCCTCAGATTGTTTTTATTTTCTTTTGTGTGTGTGTGTGTGTGTGTGTGTGTGTGTGTGTGTGTGTGTGTGTATGATCTTTGGTTAATTGTTTTACAACCTCTTGGAATGTGCTCTGAGTTGTAGATGTCTGCTTGCTATCTCAGAAGCAATTAACGCACTTGATTGACACTTGAAGACTGGCAGAATTCTCAATTGCAGTTTTGACTTCAGAAAGGAGTTAACGGCTGCCCTATTATAAAAGAGCTCAATAATTACGGATAAAATTTTAGGAATTCTTATAGGATCATCATTAAGAATTAAGGCACTATTTATTTGTCTATATAGCATCATTGCAAGACAGTACATCTCTGTTCTTCTGCAGAAAGCTGCTCAAAAGAGTAGGCTAATACCTAGTGATTGTTGTATATATTTAATAATAATGGGAAAAGCATATCAACAGCATGAATCTTTCCTAAAATAAAACTTTCCTCCACCTTTCCTAAAAAAGCAATTCTTGTCGTTAACGTTAACCATGGAGGAACCATCTCGGGAAGGTCACCTGCTAGTTTTTAGCTTTTCCTTGATGGCTCCTGGCATGTACGCAGAAGGAAAAAAATAATATATATATATGCACACATATATCATATATATACATATTATATGTATGATATATACTTTTACATATGATATATATAAAATTTAAATATACAAATAAAATATAAAATTTTAATATATAAAATATATATAACTATAATATATAATATGTTATATATATATATATATGAGATACCAACTTGTTCAATATCTTTCTGTTCAGATGTGAGCTCCTACTGAAGTCTCGGGGTTTTGTGGTATCACCAGTCCCGTTTAAGACGCGGCCAGTCTTGGTTTTCTTCTGTTCCAGCACCTCAAGAGGCTTTCTATTGTGTCCAGGTTGGTTGGTTGGTTTTTCACCTATGTGTTTATTAAAACACAAAATTTCTTTTCTTCTCTCTCTCTCTCTCTCATTTTTTTGCTAAGTTAACTGCTTAATGTGTTTTTCTTCATTGTTGTTCAATCTTCTTAGGGTAGATTTTACTATTTCACTATATTGGGGAGGAGAGGATGCAGAATAGTCTGCAATTAAATTAAGCGGGACTCTCCCATGGGCGGTCAAGGTATTAAGACATTTATTTCTGGCACCTAACTCAGACCTCTTTCCTTTCTCCTCTGGATTCAGAGTGATCGAGCCTGCGGCAGGCGATGGACAGCTTTCCGCTAAGTGGCGAGCTCCTATTCAGTGGTATAAACTGTGCCAGACACTAAAGAAGAGAGAACAGAGCACAGTCTGAGACCTTCTGCAACCTTAGCAGCTACCGGAATAGGCAGACGCGAATCAGAGTCACGCCGTAACAACGTGAAAATGATTTTACCTTCAAACAGATAGGATCCCCAGGGGTGTGTGGTGTGACGTGATGGTAGCAGAACTCCAAGCATGTGTGTGATGCAGCTGTACATTGAAAGGCGGTAAAGAGAGGTGTGGTGGTGTGTGTGTGTGATCCCAGCTTTCCTGAGGCAGAGGAAGGGACTTTTTTGCGTTCAAAGCCAACCGGTTGTACCTAGCAGATTCCTGGTCAGCCAGAGCTACTTAGTAAAACCTTGACACAGAAGCAATGTGGCTTAAAAAAAAAAAGTGAGTTCTGTGATTCATGTGCTTCCACAGTTTTACAAAATGAAGTCAAATATTACAGGAGACAGAAAAAAATGGCGCTGCAAAGGCATTGGCAGGGCCAGGTTGAAAGAGTCGACCCTGAGGAGGGAGAAGTGACTGAACAGAGGCGCAAAAGCAAAGGGGGTGGACGTCGTCGTCGTCCGGAGGCTCATCTTGAAATCACCCCAATTCAACAAAAAGATAATCCACTCCCAAGTGTGGGTGCTTTATTATAGGTGTGGCAGGGGGCGCGGCTACAACAGGAGCCCAGATTGTTCCCTGTAATTGCTCTCACCTGCCCCCTGCTCCTCCCATGTCCTGCCGGAAACCTAGGCTGTTCCGTAGGGAAGTAGACGCGGCAGGGAGAGCGGCAAACAGCCTGGGAAAGTCATTCTGAATTTTGTGACTTCCAAAAGGTGAGGCATGTAGGTACAACGAAGAGAATTTGAGGGGCATATTTTTACGGCCAAATCGTGCACAAAAAGAGCAAGAATTCTGGGAAGCAAAGAGTGCGGAGCAAGGTCACTGAGGACGGGATTCACTGGACTGACCCCAAGGAGGTCTCCTGTCCCCAGGCAGCTGTTAGATATTTGGAAGTGAGAACTTCTTTTCTTGGGAAGCACCTGAGAGACGGTAAGACGCAAAGAGGTGGTGGCTGTTTTCTGGGACAGAATGTTCGTTGGCAAAAATGACTCATAGATTTCGCTGAACTCCAGGATAAAGGAATGATTCACGACGCGCACCCACCCTCTCAGCCAGGGCCAGGAGGTAGAGCAAGGGGCTAATGAGTTTCAAACTGCGAGAGGATGGCTTTCCCTTCTGCAAGCTAAATAAGCTGTAACCAGGGGCTAAATGAACAGCAGACATCTCAAGAAATGCCCGGGAGGTCAGATAATGTCATGAATTTAAAGGACCTTCCTGGACACATACTGACACCCTTACATCACCCTGGCCACACCACCAGCTCTAGAACAAGAAGTGCAAATCGATCCAGACCATTTTCTGCCTTTCTAGCACAGTAAAGGGACAAAATTAAGTTAGCATGACTCACGGGACGATAAAGCAAGCTATAACCTTGCTCATTTCTAGCCGAGATTCATTGTAAAAGAAAATTGCCTCCGACAGACTCCTTAAAGTTCTCGGTAATGCACCTGTGTGTCGTAGCACGAAGAAGGTTTAGAAGCAGAGATATAAGTGCTCCCCAGTGAGAGATATTAACAGACCCCTGCCCATCAACCACGGGGTAGGGCTGGAGCGGGGAATCTCCAGTGAAGGGACTTACAGGGGTTAGAGGTCAGCACGCCTTGAGCAAACATAAGCAGACCTTGCTCTGTTGCCTAGAAACGCTACCCCCTTCTTCCCTTGTTGCTTTTCAGTTAGAAATTTGACAAAGCTCATTCCTTACGTTTTTATCCTCTGCCACCCTCGAACCCCCCATTTCTGTCTCCCTCTCCCTCCACCTCTTTCCTCCAGTACTGTATCCCGAGAACCTACGAAAAGGAGCCAGCCCATCATAAAAGTCAATAAAGAAGGTTCTTGCTTTGTAACCTCTCCACACCACCGCGTTTCTACCGAGCTAAGCAAGGTTTCGAATTTAGATGAACTCACCCTTTGCTACCGAGAGGCCTAAGTTTAACATCCCGGCCAACTCTGCATGAAAGTCCCAATGCCCAAAGACAGCCTCATGTTTTTAGATAACCTGGATTAATGTTTAAGACTGAAAACAATCAGATCCAGCTGAGTTCTCGTTTCGATAATATTTCCAGCATCTGGGATGGGGAATGTTTAATAGGTTGTTCCCATTGATACCCAGCTGACTAGAAGCCTGGAGGTTAGAATCTGCCATTTTTAAAATATTAGACTAAGCTTCTTAGGCCTCTAAATATGTTTAACTCATACTTCCCAAGGAGAGCTGTGTTGAGAGCTGTGAGCCATCTGTGTAGAAAGTTAATTTCAAACCGCAAGCTAATGCTGCCCCCTAGTGGACGTACTAAGTATAGCATCATCTGAAACTTTTTTTTTTTTTTTAAACCTGTCTAGGTTTTTACCAGTAATCATTAGAATTAATGGCAATAAAATAGACAGTACTCTGGGTGTCTATAATATCCAAAAATGTTTCTTACTCCGCTTAACCATTGAAGGTCATATTTGCAAAAGTTTATTAGAAGTCAGTGTTACGGATTAAAGAACAGGAACTTAGCTTGTTCTCCTATGAGAGTAAGTGGAAGAGCTGACAGTGGAGCCCAGGCACATCTCATGCCCAAGCATGAGCATCTCTCATTACACCAAACAGCGATCTCCTCGGCGCTGTCCCACGGTGACTATTCACTGCCGTGCTTGGAATCTTAAATGTCCCCCAAAGGCCTCTGCATTAAATAAAGGCTCGTGCTGATCTGTGACGCTGCTCATACGTGGTGGCAAGAGAGACACAGCTAGCAGCCCTATTTATAATTGCCAGAAGTTGGAAAGAACCCAGGTATCCCTCAACAGAAGAGTGGATGCAAAAAATGTGGTATATATACGCAGCCATTAGAAACAATGAATTCATGAAATTCTTAGGCAAATGGATGGAGCTAGAGAACATCATACTAAGTGAGGTAGCCCAGACTCAAAAGGTGAATCATGGTATGCACTCACTAATAAGTGGATATTAACCTAGAAAACTGGAATACCCAAAACATAATCCACACATCAAATGAGGTACAAGAAGAACGGAGTAGTGGCCCCTTGTTCTGGAAAGACTCAGTGAAGCAGTATAGAACAAAAGGAACAGGGAAGTGGGAAGGGTTGGGTGGGAAAACAGGGGGAGGGAAGGGGACTGATGGGACTTACGGGGAGTGGGGGTCCAGAAAAGGGGAAATCATTTGAATTGTAAATAAATATATCAATAAATTAAAAAAGAGAGAGAGAGAGAGACATAGCTGTAGCAAGCTGGGGAACTGGAAACACAGTCTTCTAGGGTATTTGCCCTCGAAGGACATATTGAGACCTTAGCCTCCTTCCGGTCCCTTTCTTTGTTTCCCAACTGTCACGAGATGAAGTGGTGTCCTCTAAAACCATGAACCGAAAGAAACCTTTCTTCCTTTTAAGTTGATTGTTTCAGGCGTTTAGTCACAGTGACCGCTGAATAGTGCACTTGCTAAATACTGCGCACACATCATGCTCAACCAGGAATAGCTTCAGCCTTCTTCAACTTGCTGTTTAAAGGCTTTTGGCAAACCTTCTATCTGAAAATAAAGGCATACGCTATGCAACAAGCATTTATCAGGAACCCACTGTTTGCCCTAAAGTATTCAAATCGCAGTGAGGTCTGAACAGTCAGAGACCTATTTCTAAAGCCTCACAACCAGGTCTGCTGACCGTGTCCTTCACTTCCCCGAGAGCTGAGACCAGATGACCATCCTCTATCTCTCTGCTGTGTGGCATTTGGAACACAGACCTCAATCTTAAGATCCCAGACTATTTAAATTGCATGACAGTTGGAATTTCATGGACTAGCTTTTCAGAGCAGGTAGGGGGAGTCTATGTATTGTGTCTGTTAACTGTATTCATCAAAGCAGCTAGGACAGAATTGTCAGCATTTGTAAATCTGAGTCACGGGCAGTTTCTTTAACTGTCAAAGGACCCCGCTTCAAAAGTCAGAAGTCCGTGGTAAGACCTGGGAATAAAGTATAAAGACCCCAGAGGAACTGTCTGGTTCCTAGCTTAATGAGCCATTTCACAGCCACATGTTCTGGAAACATGAGTGAAGAATGGGAAATTTAAGCAAAGGATAGTTTGGGTATCCATGCGGGAGAGGTTCTATTCATTGTAAGGATGGAAATATTTGAATATGTTATTGAGTCGACATTCAAATAGCAAGGAATCCAATTCACTAACATCCTATTTGTTCAACACTAAGGAAACCAAATAATCATTGAGACCCTTTGCATCTCTGATAGGAAAATTGCTTCTCTGCTCTTTTATCCCCCTCTGAGGTCAGACAATCAATTTGAAACAGGCCCTATCCGGTTCTAAAACTTCAGTCTTCCTTGTGTGATTTCAAGTTTATATTCGCTCCACATAGACTGAATAAGGCTTGAGGCCCATATGCTAGCTTTGGGTTGGACTTTTAAAGAAAGGAAAGTTCACATCACAGGTTCATGTCCTCCCTCAGGCACCTGTTCTTGAGGGAATGTTCTCAGTCCCAGGGGAGTTGCCAATGCCTTTCTTTCGGAACGAAAAGAGGTCACAGTAGGCAGAAGAGTGGAGAGGGGATAGATTCAGCTGTGGTTCCAGTGACTAGGTAAACCCTGTGTGAGACGGAGCCTGGAAGGAAGAGCCACCCCACGGACACAGCTGATCACTGCAGTGCCTGGCCGTGGAGTCTGACCTCGATGCTCTTCTCCTCAGAACGCTGAGGATAGGAAACAGCACAGGATTTTCCAAAACAACTACCAGCAAGTACAGCTGAAGGAAAGACACGCCTCTGGGGCTTGTGGGTCCTCTTGAGGCTTCTCTGGAGTCATCCCTTGTGTGTCTCCTGGGAGCTGAGGATTCCCTTAAGACCTATGCATACCTGAGGACAAGCCAGTGGAGGGATGTGACCGTATGCTCCGGATGTCTGGCCACCAGCACGCCACATATACTCCAAAGTCGTGAGATCCCTTCATACTCCAGACCTAGCCAAACAGTTTTGTGTCAAGAAGAACTTAAAAGTCGCACTGGCTGCAAGTCACAAACGTTGATCCCTCTCGGTCTTGTTGTCTTTAAAGGAAAATTTAAAAAAAAAAAAAAAAAGCTGGTTGAGATTTGATGGTCTGCAAGGACTAATGCAAGCTAAAATACTCCTTTCAAAGAAAATAGTAAAAGTGAACAGCCAGCCCAGCGTTCCCTTAGTATTCAAAATCAAATCCAGGAGAAGCCTTGAATCTGCACATGTTTTCTGTCAGCCACCTAACTTACTGCACAGAACGTGTGACACCTGCTTGGCTACGACCTGCATGCATAAAGGTCACTCCATACCTGTGGCTCTGCTTGTTAGATCTCCTAATACAACTCCTTTTACAAAGGAATCTTAAGTAAAACTAGACAAATAAATGAGGACCTGGCTGGGTTCCCAATGCAGACAGAGTCCTTTACTTAGTGCTGCCTGGTCCTCACAGATCTCCGTTCCAGTCTGCGAGTTGAAATGCGCTCTTTAAAGTACATCCTACCAGGAGGACTGGAGGAGCTGAAGAGGTTTGCAGCCCCATGGGAAGAACGACTATGTCAGCCACCCAGACACCCGAGGGCTCCCAGGGACTAAGTCATCATTCAAGGGGCACACATGGTTCCAGCCAAAGATTGGCAGAGGAATGCCTTGGTGGGCATCAGTGGGAGAAGAGGTCCTTGGCCCTACGAAGGCTCAATAGATGCCCCAGCATGGGGAAATTGAGGAGGGGTAAGTGGAAGTGGGTCAGGCGGAGGGGCATTTTCTTGAAGGCAGGGGGTGGGAGGATAGGTTGGGGGGTTTTCTGGGAGGCAGGAAACCGGGAAAGAGTATAACATTTGAAATGTAAATGAATATATTCAATAAAAAAATTTATAAAAGTACATCCTACCAACTACACATACCCTTGAATGTGGTATTCAAGGTACCCTTGAAAAGAAGCCAATGTTTCTTAGGGTTCAAACCCATGAAATGCCCTTCATTCGGCACAGCAGACTCAACCACAGATAGACCTGGGAAGATTTTATCTTCCTCCCAGCTGTGGATTTTGCCTTAGCTCCCAATAGAGAGAAGCAAACAGTTGTAACAAACTAGCAGCAGTCACAAGACAGCTGCAGGATCCTGAGTTTCACAAATCAGTTTGGTCAAAACAATGGCTCCCCCTCCTTCTTTTCTCCCTCTTCATCTCCACCTCTTCTTCTTTTCCTTAAGCCATGTGTCTTGGTTACTATTTAAAGAAGAAAGGGTTTACTTTGGCTTACGGTTCATAGGGATGTACCTGATGTCAGGGAAAGTCTGGAGGTAAAAACAGAAGGTCAGCTCATCGCAGTCATCCACAGTCAGGAAACCCAGTAAGAGCGGGAATTGGAACTAAGCTATCCAGCCTTACGCCCTATTTCTGCGGCTCCCCTCCTCCAGCGAGTTTCTACCTCCTAAAGGTTCCACAACCTCCCCGAACAGTATCAGCATCTAGGATCCAAGTTCAAACACGTGAGCCTGTTGGAGTTACTTTGCATTCACCAGAAGACCCACAAAGCCCATCACAACTTCCTATACCTCCACTGTCTGAGTAACCCCTCGCTGACATTGCAGGGAAGCTCACCGCTAACTCCTTGCCCCCTGGGATTAGCTAGCACCCACTCTTTCCTATCCACTATCTCACTTTAAGAACTAATCTGGAGGAAAAAAGAAAAAAAAAAAAAAAAAAACTCTAGGGAAGATGGTGCCCTTAACCTGGACACAAGTTGACTACAGGAAACTTTGAAAACAGACCCTAGACTCCAAAGCTCTCTTGTCCTCTTAAGTTCTGCCTTCGATGTCGGACCACCCAGACACACACAGACAGACCCTGCATACACTGTGGGGCAAGCCAAGGCTAGAAGCTGGTAGGTCCAGAGCTCCCCGAAGCTCCCCTCCTCCCTCAGGGCCGGTTGTCCTGATGCTCCTCTTTCCACCGGATCTAGTTTAGTATTCAAGCAGACCAAAGGAGTGGCAGTGGCTGCTGACCCTCTGCAATCCCACAGGAACCGCACTTTGCTTCCTAGGTCTGAGTACAGCACCTTCCAAACGTATGGTGTCCTTCAAAAGCAGATGGGTGTGCGAAGAAGCGTCAGCCTTGCGTTGATAGTGTGACGTGTCACGTCGCCCCCATGCCCAGCCACTATGCAGAACCAATTCCACACCAAGCTATTTGAGGAGGGGGCTGAGGGACAAGTGGTTGGACGAAACAGCATCACCTTTGCTCTTAGGGCCCCAGGATACCTCCTGGAGCTTCAAAGACATTCTGAGACGACACCCAACCCAGGGCTTTCTGTGTGGGCAGCATCAGCCCCATCAAGACGTCTTCATGCCCCCAGCAGTGGTCACCCGTTCCTTCCTGCTCGTCTTTCTTTTTTTATTGAATATCGTCTTCATTTACATTGCCAATGGTAAAACCTTTACCGATATCCCCCCTCCTCTAAGACCCCCAACCCCTCCCGCTCCTCCTTCCCCCTGCCTCCACATATATGCCTCTCCACCCAACACACTCCCTCCTCCCCACCTCCTCGGTTTCCCTTTGTTCAGGCCTCTGTTGAGCCTTTACCTGATCAAGGACCATTCCTCCCACTGATGCCTAGCAAGGTCTTCCTCTGCCACATTTTTGGCTGGAACCATGTGTGCCCCTTGATTGATAGTTCAGTCCCTGGGAGTCTTAGGGTGTCTGGGTGGCCGAAATCATTGTTGTTCATATGGGGCTGTAAACCCCTTCAGCTCCTCTGGACCATCCTCCAGCTCCTCCATTGGGGACCCCATGCCCAGTCCATTAGTTGGTTGTTAGCATCTGCCTCTGTATGTGTAAGGCTCTGGCAGGGCCCCTCCGGAGACAATCATGGCATGCTCCTTTTGGTATATACTTCATGTCATCCATAAAAGTGTTGGGTTTTGCTGACTGTTTATAGGATGAATCCCCAGGTAGGGCAGTCTCTGGGTGGCCTTTACTTCAGTGTCTGCTCCACACATTGTCTCCCTTATTGTTCCTGTGAGTATTTTGTTCCCTTTCTTAGAGGAACCCAAGTACCCTCACTTAAGTCCTCCTTCTTGAGCCGGGTGAATTGTAACTTGTTTAATTTGAGCTTTTGGGCTAACATCTGCTTATTAGTGAGTGCATACAATATGGGTTCTTTTGTGATTGAGTTACCTCACTCTGGACAACACTTTCTAGTTCTATCCATTTGCCTAAGAATTTCATGAATTCATTGTTTTTAATAGCTGAATAGTATTCCATTGTGTATATATACCACAGTTTCTGTATCCATTCCTCTATTGAGGGACATCTGGGTTCTTTCCAGATTCTGGCTATTATAAATAAGGCAGCTATGAACATAGTGGAGCATGTATCTTTATTACATGTAGGAGCATCTTCTGGGTATATGCCCAGGAGTGGTATAGTTGGGTCTGCAGGTAGTACTATGTCTAATTTTCTGAGGATTCACCAAACTGATTTCCAGAGTGGTTTTACCAGCTTGTAATCCACCAACAATGGAGAAGTGTTCCTTTTTCCCCACATCCTCTCCAGCATCTGCTATACCCTGAGTTTTTCATCTTAGCCATTCTGACTGGTGTAAGGTGGAATCTCAATGTTGTTTTGATTTGCATTTCCCTGATAACTAAGGATACTGAATATTTCTTTAGGTGCTTTAGAGCCATTTTTCCACAGTTGAAAATTCCCTGTTTAGCTCTGTACCCCATTTTTAATAGGGTTATTTGACTCTCTGGAGACTAACTTCTTGAGTTCTTTGTAAACATTGAATATTAGCCCTCTATTGGATGTAAGGTTGGTAAAGATCTTTTCCCAATTTGTTGGTTGCCATTTTGTCCTATTGACTGTGTCCTTTGCCATACAGAAGCTTTGCAGTTTTATGGGGTCCCATTTGCCAATTCTTGTTCTTAGAGCATAAGTCATTGGTGTTCTGTTCAGGAACTTCTCCCCTGTGCCCATGTGTTCAAGATTCATCCCCACTTTCTCCTCTATAAGCTTCAGTGTGTCTGTTATGTGTAGATCCTTGATCCACTTAGACTTGAGCTTTGTACAAGGAGATAAGAATGGGTCGATTTGCATTTTTCTGCATGCAGATCTCCAGTTGATCCAGCACCATTTGTTAAAAATGCTGTCTTTTTTCCACTGGACATTTTAGCTCCTTTGTCAATTATCAAGTGACCCCATACGTGTGTGGGTTCTTTCCTGGGTCTTCAATTCTTTTCCATTGATCTTCCTGCCTGTCTGCAAACCAATACCAAACAGTTTTTATAACTATTGCTCTGTAGTAGAGCTTGAGGTCAGGGATGGTGATTCCCCCAGAAGATCTTTTGTTGTGGAGAATAGTTTTTGCTATCCTGGGTGGTCCCTGAGCCAGAAGCTGGTAACCACTTACATCTTAAGCCTCCTCATTGAGGTGTTCCTCTAGACCGAGCTCGCAGCTGAACCTGCCTCATGCACTCTGTCCTGCATAGCCCAGGACCTAAGGCAGCCACTGTGATGTTTGTATATTGCCCCTTCTCCCTTCTTCCTGCCCATCCATCTGCGGCCATCCTCCCCAAAGCAAACACCCATGGATTTGTACTCAATTTCCAAGTTGAATAAAATAAATTGTTGAAAATTAAAAAAAAAAAAAAAAGAATCAATCTGGAAGCTGGGTGGTGATAACATCTTTCATCTTCACATTCTGGAGGAAGAGGCAGGAGGATCTCTGAGACCCAAGCCAGCCTCATCTGTAGAGTGTTACAAGCCAGCCAGAGAAATCATGTCTCAAGAAAACAATTAATCTGTGTCATGGGTGTTTTATTGCTGTGAGAAAACATCATGACCAAAAAGCAAATTGGGGAGGAAAGGGGTTGTTCGGCTTACACTTCCAGATCATAGTTCACCTTTGAAGGAAGTCAGGACAGGAAGCAGGAACTGATGCAGAAGCCATGGAGGGTGCTGTTTACTGACTTATTTCACATGACCTGCTCAGTCTTTCTTACAGAACCCAGAACCACCAGTCCAGGGATGACCCCACCCACAATGCGCTGAGCTTCTCCCCCGCCCCCAAGGAAATGCCTTACAGCTGGATCTCAAGGAGGCATTTCCTCAACGGAGGCTCCTTCCTCTCTGATGACTAGCTTGTCATCTGTCTCTTTCCATGCGCAACATCTTCATCACCGCCTCCACGAATTGGCTTCTGCTCTGGTGCTCCCACGTACCACTTGTTAACTCACCAATTCCTAACGTACAAGTGCAGAAACAGGAAAGAAACAATCCCTTCACTTCCGAGACTCTCACTCAACTATAAACTGAACAACCAGTCTGAGCTAGTTTGGGTTGGTTTTCATGAGATCCTACTGCTGACATATGTAAACAAACAGTATGTCCTGGCTACTTTGACAAGTACCACACAGTTCCAACAGCAAAGCATTTACGGTCATTGCATGGCACTCTTGGTTTATAAAATGACTTTCTGTGATCCTTCATCAAGGAGAGCTGAGCAATAAAGTCTCTGAAGAAATTTAAAGATTCTCAAGAGGCCGTGAAGCCTGTGAGATCCATGATTGAATAAAAGGGGAACAGAAAGAGAGGGAAAGCCCCGGGAAAGATCAACAAACAGCAAAAGGCAGAAGGGTAGGTGTGAAGAAAAGGTCTGGTGATTCTGCTGGCCTCTGAGGGTCTCACAAAGGCGCCCAGAACTTTCCAGACAGGAGAAGTTATTACACCAGAAGGATAGGAGAGATGTGGGCAAATCTGTGCAGTGATGAAGTCACATGTTCCAAAAGAGAAAGGCGCGTTGGCACTTGGATAAGGAAGCAGGTGGCTGTGTAAGCAAGTCCTGGATTATAGTATTCCTGCCACCCACCAGTGGGACCTCAGAGACTGCCGATCTGAAGGCATTGACTTGATTCTAGAAACCTCAACCTGCTCAGCAGCTTCAAGCCCTGGATAGCAGCAACTCAGAAGACAAAAGTCCACTCAAAATTATCAAACTTAGTGCTACCAAGGGAACCCCAGGTGGCAGGTATGGGATGCCAAAAGGCTCTGTGGGTTCTAAGAGTTTAAATCCAGAAGATGTGGGCCCTGCCTTTAGATACGTGATTGTCTCATCACTGAGAAGGCGGCTACAGACATCAACATCCAGCTCTGTGAATCTGTAGTCAGCAAGTCGGAAGGGGAAATGAGGGGGGCATTCAGCATCGTGACTCCCACAGTCCAGCAATCTCTCCAGGAGTCTGCAGAGTCTTGAGGCAGAGCCTCCCATAGGCATGCTTTGGAATATCACAGTCATATGATATTGCCAGCACCCTTGTGATCTCACCCTCTGTGGTGGTGCTGATAAGAGTAGAGAAGTCTACTAGTCTTGCCAAGATTTCCTGCTGGCGTTGGAGAACGGTTTTATCACCCTTGTTACTCCTGTGATCTGTTTCATGCCAGGGCATGTCATACAGCAGCACTCTGCACACACCCCTAGCGTGGGACGGCCCTACGCCATCCTCCAGAGCCACAGAAACCTCATCATCAGTGCAGTTGTTAGCAAAGGGCTATGGCAAGGAAGCCATTGCTCTTGCGTAGCACCCTGATACAAGACTGGCTACATACAAGACTTCCCTGGCCAAATTGTTACTTCTGATATGTCTTAGGTAGTACTGTTTATTGAGACAGCTTTTACTAGGCAGTGAAGCTAAGAGCTACAGTCAAGGTCAACACAGTCTTGGCTGACCCCTCTTTGACTCAAATATTGACAGCACAGTCCTTTACCAAATCTGACATGATTGATGACGAGCCGGAAGCTGCTATTGCTATGTCATACATCACAAGCAAATCTATCATCTCTGGGCACTGTAACCTATACAGTCTCAATACTAAGGCCATAGTAGCCTTAGTAGCCACCCTCATAAAAATGTCTTACAGCTCTTGTCTGTACCAAATTGCTGCTTCCCCCAAACCCCTTTTTCTACATCAAGAATGCATGTGAGCTACTGTCTTTAGTGTCTCTCTACAGAGACTTACAGCTCTTTCTAGCCCCACTCCCTGCTCAGCCCATCTGCTACCCACAAAGAAGAATGACTCATGTGACAGTCACTGCATCCTCCTTCTCCTTCCCATTCACTCTGCCTCATGGTCAGTCTCATTCATGTCCGTGATCAATGGTTGGAAGACAACAACTAGGACTTTGCTAATGTGTGTGATTGCACAGTCATCTGAGCTAAGAAGCAAATTGAAGTCCCAATCCCATTAAATAAGAGATTCCCAGAGGCTCCTCTGAATCCAGCACCTCTCACTAGAAGACACAGCACCGTAGTCACAGGACCAGGATGATAGATAGCTTCCTCGCTGTGGCAGTGTAGGGCTGTCTGTTCTTAATAGCTGCACATTCTAAATTAGATAGTGACTTCCACACACCGTTGCCCAACACACGACTCACACTTCTCTTGTGTGAGTCAAAGGTGAGCTCCCCACTTGCCTCAGAAAGAAAGAATGCTAAGATCCAGGGTTGCATTGAGATTCCCATGCAGACTTGAGATTTCCCGGGAGAGATCCAGTCTTCAGCAGGATATCCCCACCACTGAGCTTCGCAACAGGCCCTGGCTTTTCAGCATCCCTCTCCCCTACTGTTCCTCTTGTCAGAGCTTGTCTCTCAGCTTCATACTTCAGACGTGCTATTACATCAATAAAGTGAGGGCTGTGTAAAATATGCTCTGTATATGAGAGAATGAGTTCGTATGTTATATTTTAGGTTATAAGAAGAAGAAAAGGAAATGAACTAATCCAGCTTTCTGACTTCCAATGAGGAAGAGCAGGTTCCGCTGCATTCTGAACTCCCTCCCAGCTAACAACCCCGGGCGTCTCCCACAGCCTCATCAACCTCCGTCAAGTCATTCTTCCAAAAGTAGTGAAACTTGGAGTTTCTTTTTAATACCACAGATTGCAAGATACCTGTGAGGTAATGAATCCCAGAACTGGGACTGGAGAGGGGGCTCAGTGGGTAGCAGCACTTGCTGCTCTTCCAGAGGGCCCAGGTTCTACTCCCAGCACCACCTCAAGAGACTCACAACCTCCTGTAACTCCAGCTCCAGGGGATCTGGCCCACAAGGGTACCAGCATTCATATGACATATATTCGTTAAAAAGTCATACATATATACATAGACACATATATACACGCATATATATACACACATACACATACATACATTCATACATACATATAAACAAATATTTTTTTAAAAAACTCTAGAGTGTAGTGGTGAATTGTTATCTATATTGGTAAATTATTAAGCTGCTCTTAACTCATGCTCTGCAGCTGCCCAAGAGCTCTGGATTCCGAGAGAGAGAGAGAGAGAGAGAGAGAGAGAGAGAGAGAGAGAGAGAGAGAGAGAGGTTTTTAATAAGCCTTACTGGGCTTCTCCCTAATGCCACGTGGCTAACCCACTTTCCCCTCATATATTCCTGAGTTAACACCTTTTAAAAAAATCTATATTTTATCTCTACTGCCCCAGACCCATACGAGGGAGTGGCCCTTGGGGGCACTTTCCCAGATTCTTATGTGTCAGTGAACCTTTAATTCTGATCTTTCTGCTGCCCTGGCATGATGATTCTGTTCCTTCTCTCCTCCATGTTTCCTGCCCAGGAATCCTAAAAGTCCCTCTTTCACCCTGCCCAGGCATTGGCCACTGTCTATTGATTAATCAAACACCAGTTGTGAACAGGGACCCTCAGCATCTGGACATGCAGATTCCCATGTGATTTTGGGAGCTGGGTTAAGATAAAGCATTAGAACCAATCCCCAACACTAGAGGCCAGGCATGGTGAGCCAAATTTAATGACAGAATTTGGAAGGCAGGGAAATGCTAGTAGAACTCTGTGACTGTCAAAGCCAGCCTTCTTCATAGTGAGTCCCAGGCCAGCCAGGGAAACTCTGACTCAATATACAATGAAATATATGTCATATATGTTTGAAATATTTGTCATATATGTTTCAGATATATGTATACACACACATATACATACACACACACACACATACACACATATATGAAATCCAAGATGATCTTAGTGCTTAAGTATGTACCGCCATTACTCCACCCCAACAGGCCAAGAATGAGCTACCCAACATGCATGCCACTAATTTACTGGGTCCATATATACTCAGGCTCTGTGCCCAGTTCTGCGTCACTTGCTGTTCGCACTGTGCCTATGTCTTTCCTCTTGTAATTCTATCCATAGTGAGCTTTCTGGCTGGTTTTCTTCCATTAAAAAGGATGACAAGCAATCTTTTTCATCTCTGGAAGAGTTCAGTTTTCATACTCTCCTGAGGGGATTATGACTATGTATATGTCCTACACGGACGTGGTTTGCTTGCAAAAACTAAGACCTAGCCCTTTGAATGAGTCATGGGCACAAGCAGAGCTGTCAGACAGCAGAAGTAAGGCTGATAATTTTATCTGTCTGTTTCCTGTCTCTTAGCAGATTCTGAACCCATGGGGGAAATGAAATTTATTATAATGTACAAGCCTCAACAAAGAAAACAAATACTAAATGGATAACATTATACATAATCTAAATTAACCATTAATTGGGATTCTAATAGAGAGCACTACAGGAAATGATTGTTCATTTGGGAATGGACATTTCTGAGTTACATGCAGACTTTGAGCTATAAAGGAAGTAAGTTCTCTAGCAGAAGAATATAGCCATTCTTCATTTGACAAAAATTCATATACTGTTTTAGGGGTCAGGGCCTTGGTGTAGCTTTTGTATTTTTACTGGTGACAGTGTCTTTTTTATCTGTGCATTTTTTAATCTAAAGCTATATTTTATCCAACTAATGATTTTTTTTCAAATGGAAGAACAGAGATAAATTCTCAACTCTGAACCCATGTAGCTCAGATTCTAGGTGAAATACTGTCCTGACTTCAAGCAAACACTAGACCATACTGGGTATACAGGAACCTGAAAATGATACAGATGTGCTGTGTGACCTTCAACCTTCACAGTTAACACCACCTGATTTTGAAAATGATTCTGTCCATTTTGTCCCAAAGGCCTACAAACAGAAGGCAGGTATGCTCTGATGTTCTGAACGGCTTTGGATTTTTCTGACTCCTACTCCTTCTCCATTAATTAATTTGTCCTTGTCAACGAGCTAAAATATAATAGATTTTCTCAAAATAAACTTATTACTCAGTAGTGACAAGTTTTTTTTTGAGTCACTTCATACCCTGATCAATTCTGAAGAGGCTTACAATTTTTTTTTACATTCACAGTAGCTGTAGATATCAAAGGGATGTTTGCAACATTAAGTAATTCACATTGCTTTCAGAGGAGAGGGAGAAATGAGGGTGCTGGGGATCAACCAATGCCTTGTGCATTATAGCTGATCTAATCGCAGAAATACACCATGGGGGAGGGGGGCTGGAGAGATGGCTCAGTGGTGAAGAGCACTAACTGCTCTTCCAGAGGTCCTGAGTTCAAATCCCAACAACCACATGATAGCTCACAACCATCTGTAATGAGATCTGATGTCCTCTTCTGGTGAGTGTCTGAAGTCAGCTACAGTGTACTTATATACATAAAATAAATGATTAAATCTTTTTTTAAAAAAAAGCATCCTAACTTTTAGAAAAACAGAAAGAAAAAAAGAAATGTATCGTGGGATATATATTACTCTTAAATTTGTAGAAATCAATCTCAAAAAGACAAGTATTAAGCTCAACTGATGGTTTACATTGATGACTAGATGGACAATAAGTGTTTAAATTGAAAATACTTTTTACAATTATATCTATTTTTTAAATATTAAATCTTTCCATTTCCCAACCAAGTGAAAAAACACATCAAAAAATTATTCAGCATGATCAAGTAACCTTCATCCCAGGGATGTATGTAAATCAATATACATAATATACAACATATGTAAATCAATAAATATAATGTTCCACATAAACAGACTCAAGGACAGAAACCACATGATTATCTCCATAGATGCAGAAAAGGTCTTTGACAAAATCTAGTCTCTCTTGATTTAAAAACAAACGTCCAAGAATCTAGGGATAGAGGGTATGTACCTCAACATAATAGAGGCAATAGACCACAACCCCGCAGCAAGCATAATGTTAAGATAAAAAACTCGAATCATTTCTACTAAACTCAGGAACAAAACAAGGATGTTCACTCTCTCCACTCCTGACCAATATAGTACCTAAAGTTTTAGCAAGTGTGATATGACAAGTGAAGAAGAAAAGGAAAGCAAATAGAAAAGAGGTCAAAGTACCTTTATTTGCAGATAATCTAGGTCTTTCCTTTTTTTCTTTCCATTTATATTTCAAATGTTATCACCTTTCCTCGTTCCCACTCTGAAAACCACCTATCCCTCCAAAAAACCCCTATCCCATCCTCCCTCCCTTGCTCACTAACCCACCCACTCCCACTTCCCTGTCCTAGCATTCTCCTATACTGGGGCATCAAGCCTTCATAGGACCAAGGGCCTTTCCTCTGCTACATATGCAGCGGGAGCCATGGGTTCCTCCATGTGTACTCTTTGGTTGGTGGTTTAGTCCCTGGGAGCTCTGGGAGTACTGGTTGGTTCATATTGTTGTTCCTCCTATGGGGTTGCAAACCCTTCAGCTCCCTGGGTTGTTTCTAGTTCCTCCATTGGGGACCCTGTGCTCAGTCCATTGTTTGGCTGTGAACATACACTTCTGTATTTGTCAGGTACTGGCAGAGCCTCTCAGGAGACAGCTATATCAGGCTCCTGTCAGTAAGTACTTGTTGGCATCCACAATAGTATCTGGGTTTGGTAACTGTATATGGGATGGATCCCCAGGTGGGGCAGTCTCTGGATGGCCTTTCCTTCAACCTCTGCTCCACATCTCTTCCCATGGGTATTTTGATCCCCCTTCTAAGGACTGAAGTATCCACACTATGTTCTTCCTTCTTCTTGAGCTTCATGTGGTCTGTGAATTGTATCTTGGGTATTCCAAGCTTCATAGGTCTAAACCCAATGATTCCACCAGAAAACTCCAACAGGGGATAAATTCACTCAGCAAAGTACCAGGTTACAAAATTAACACACAAAAAGTCAGTAGCCTTCTTACATTCAAATAACAAATATAACAAGAATGAAATCAGAGACATAATCCCACTCACAAGAGCCTCAAAAATTCTTGGAACAAATCTAACTTTAAAAGTAAAGATATATAACATTAAAAATGTACTGTGGGGAGCAGAGATAACAAGGAGGGGGAAGAAGTTGGAAGTCCTGTGAGCATGTATGGTGAATAACCTCAACAGGACCAGCTATCAGGAGGCAGATCAACTTTATTTAGGGTGATTCAAGGCTTATAAAGTTTTAGCGGACAAAGAGTCAGAATATCCGGATGGACAAAGGTCATTGGCTGGGGGCTTAGGATACCTGAAATGCCTCATTAGCATGGGGAAGCATTTCAGGAATCTAAGGTGCTTGATGAAAAGGTTCTTCATCAGGAGAAATGAAATTGATCCTGTAATCTAATTGAAGCTATGTGACATTCCTCAGGTAGAGGCATACATGTGGGCTTATAACTCCCCAGACAAAGTTAGAGGAAAAGCCCTACCAATGAAGGGATTCTCCCATATTGCACCAAGCCCAGAGGCTATCCGGTCATGATGGACTTTGATTTTAATTAGCAGAGTTTTCCTACAACTTAAAATAAAAACTATAAGACATGGAAGAAAGAAATTCAAAAAAATATCAAAATATGGAAAGAGCTCCCTTTTTGTGGATTGATGGGATTAATGTTGTGACAATGTCCATTCTATTAAAAGCGACTTATAGACTTAATAGAATCACCAGCAGAAGTTGGAAAATATAGTTTTAAATCTTAAAATTTTTCATTTGAAACACAAACATACAAGAAATAGAATAACAAAAATAATCCTAAATGATAAATGAATGGCTTAATATATGATCACCTCTGATTTAAAGTTACACCAGGCAACTACAGTAGCAAAAACTGCATGACACTGACATAAAAACAGATGCTTTGATCAGTGGGATAGAACTGGGGACTCATATTCCAACAACCATCTCAATTTTTACCAAGAGACCAACAATACACCTAAGAAAGAACAGCATCTTTAACAAATGGTTCTGATCCAACTAGACATAAAAAAAGTGAAAATAAATCCTTACCTCTCACCCTGCACAAAACTCAACTCCAAAAATATCAAAGACCTTGACATAAGGCCTGAGACCCTAGATCTGATAGAGTAGAAATATGTTTGAACTCCCTGGCACAGTAAAGGATTTTCTGAACAGGACTCTGATAGCATAGACATTAATACCAACAACTGAAAAAAATGGGACTACATGAGGTTACAAAGCTTCCATACAACTAAAGAAATCACTTAAGTAAAGAAGCTGCCTATAGAGTGGGGGGGGAAAGATATATATCTGAAAAAGGGTATATCTAGAATATACAAAGAACTCAAAAATCTCAACATCAAGAAGAAAATAAACAAACCAATTAAAAATGTATAGCATGTATACATACATCTGTATATACCTTTCATATATATTATTAACATAATAATATAATAAATATAATATATAATATGTATGGTGTTGTTCTATAATAGGAAATAATGCCTCTACCAGATACCATACATTAACAAGCCCAATCACAGAAATAGATTATTTCTTCTAGAGTTATTAACCAGTGAGAACCCATATATCCCCTCCAAACATTATAAGCTATTGCCAAGCATCTTGGTTATCCTACAGAACTTGACAGTTAAGCAATATTGCTGAATATATAACATATTTAAATCATAGAACATAGAGAAATCAAGCTGGTACTCACATAGAAACTTCATTCCTTCAGACTAGTTTTCAGATACTACACATAGTATCAGAGAAGGGAAAAAGTGTTTACCAGTTTTAGCCAACTATAAACCCTGCAACCTATAATAACTGCTGGCCTGACAAGATATGTCCCCTGGGGCAATCATGACACAAATGTTATGAAAGTAACCAACCACTTTCTAATTGTATTTATGTCCTGCTTTACAAATTGGAACCTGTACCTTGCACCACTACTAGGACAGAAACCTGTGACTAGATAAGTCATTGGCCTTATAAGAGATCCTACTACTATTATTCTGCTATTAGGCATAGTAATAAACTTACTCTTAATGACTTATAGTTATACCCACTTGTCCTAGACAGGGTTTCTATTCCTGCACAAACATCATGACCAAGAAGCAAGTTGGGGAGGAAAGGGTTTATTGAGCTTACACTTCCACACTGCTGCTCATCACCAAAGCAAGTCAGGACTGGAACTCAAGCAGGTCAGGAAGCAGGAGCTGATGCTGAGGCCATGGAGGGATATTTCTTACTGACTTGCTTCCCCTGACTTGCTCAGCCTGCTCTCTTATAGAACACAAGAATACCATCCCAGAGGTGGTACCACCCACAAGGGGCCCTCCGCCCTAGATCACTAATTGAGAAAATGCCCCACAGCTGGATCTCATGGAGGCTCTTCCCCAACAAGTCCTCTGGCAGAACAGTCCATGAGTGCTTTTAACCACTGAACCATCTCACAAACCCAACACTTCCTTTTAAAAGTTACCTTGGTCATGGTGTTTTATCATGGCAGTAGAAAAGTAATTAAGACACTCGCGGTTCCAGACTTTCAGCCAATGATGGGCTGGCCCCATCACTAGGGTCTGCAGTAAGCCTGAACATCAAGATGATAAGATCATGTAGAGTGGGTGACTATCCAACTCATGCCTCACAGGGAGCAGATAAATAGGAAGGACCCAATGATGGAGTGTACATTTCAAAACCATAACTCCAGCCTGATGTTTTCTCTAACTAGACCCCATCTCCTGAAGTTTGTGCCACCAACTGGGGACCAACCATTCAGTAGATGAGTGCAAGGAGGACATTTCATAATAAAAACAAAGTACAGTGGAAATACTTCCTTAACCAACTGATCAAAATCACCTTTGCCAGGACTGAAACTCACTAGCAACACTTCTCTGCCATTTTGCAGCACTAAGAAGAATTCAGCTTTACTTCTACAGTGTTCTTACCCAGAATGCATAACCTAAGGCTAATGAGATAAATTGAAAGTAGAGCGTATTTTACAAAGTAAGGTTATGCACTTCAGTAGCGGGCTCTGCACTCAGGCACACATAAGTAGCATTAAGTGGACTGGGGGGGGGGGGCGTCATGAAGTTGAAGTTGGGAAGTTGGAAAGACAGAAGGAATGGTACGTATTTACAACACTATTAGTTCCCTTATTTGAAGATCCCTTTCTTAAAGACTAATTTACAAATGTCCCCTGAATCAAATTTTGAATAGAATTGTTTTTAAGCATTCACTTTAGCATATGCACAAATGATAAACTACAATAGGCAATAGAGTTGGGCCAAGATCTCTAGGACCAGCCACATTTAGTCATTGCCAGTCTCAAAGTTATCAGGAGTAGCATTCTGCATGCTCCCTTAATATTGAACTAAAATCCCCAACCCATCTAGCCCTGATCCCTTCCTCAACATATCTTGTTATTCTCCATTATTTTCTACAGCCGTAGGAGCATTTTGATGATCTCAGAATGTCTCTCCCTTCATTTTCCTTCAACCATAGGATGTCTTGATAATCGCAGAATGCAGCAGACAGATTCTTGACAGATTCTCTGTACCTGGGAGGCATCATACTCTCTTACATCGTCAAGCCTCATTCCCTCATCACCTCCACGTCTTTTCTCAAAAAGTGACCCTCATGGGGTGCGGGCCTTGACCTCATCAATTCCATTCTAGTGCTTGCCTTCCCTAGTATTATTTTTCCTGCTATGCTGGTTTTCCCATGACATTTATCACCTTCTAACACATTCTAACTTAGTTATTTCCCTTATTTCTTGATTTCTCCCTCATTAGAATATAAAGTCTATTTTGGTCTATTTTCTTCACTGCTGAACTCCCAGCAGATCTGGACATACCATAGGATAGGTGCCAAGGAAAAGACAAAGAGCAGCCCACAAGCTGGCCTGGCAATCACAAAAAGGCTACATCCTTCTTGAGTTAGACATAAGCAATCTTACTGGACACCAGACATAGACAGGTATCGTGTGACAATTTCCTTATAAATAAAAGTTTCTATCAAGGAGGGAAGCTCTGGATACAGAAACTGTGGTATATGTACACAATGGAGTACTATTCAGCTATTACAAACAATGAATTCATGAAATTCTTAGGCAAATGGGCGGAACTAGAAAGTGTCATCAAGAGCGAAGCAACCCAGTTACAAAAGAATTCACATGGTATGTACTCACTAATAAGCAGATGTTATCCCAAAAGCTCAAAATAAACAAGTTACAATTCACCCAACTCAAGAAGAGGATTTAAGTGAGGGTACTTCAGTTCCTCTAAGAAAGGGAACAAAATAGTCACAGGAGCAATAAGGGAGACAATGTGTGGAGCAGACACTGAAGTGAAGGCCACCCAGAGACTGCCCTACCTGGGGATTCATCCTATAAACAGTCAACAACCCCTGACACTACTATGGACGACAAGAAGTGTATACCAAAAGGAGCATGCCATGGTTGTCTCCAGAGGGGCCCTGCCATAGCCTTACAAATACAGAGGCAGATGCTAACAACCAACTATTGGACTGGGCATGGGGTCCCCAATGGAGGAGCTGGAGGATGGTCCAGAGGAGCTGAAGGGGTTTACAGCCCCATGGAAACAACAATGATTTTGGCCACCCAGACACCCTAAGACTCCCAGGTACTGAACCATCAACCAAGGGGCACACATGGTTCCAGCCAAAATTGTGACAGAGGAAGGCCTTGTTGGGCATCAGTGGAAGGAATAGTCCTTGGTCAGGTAAAGGCTCAACAGAGGCCTGAACAAAGGGAAACCGAGGAGGTGGGGAGGAGGGAGTGTGTTGGGTGGAGAGGCATATATGTGGAGGCAGGGGGAAGGAAGAAGGGGAGGGTTGGGGGTCTTAGGGGAGGGTGGATATTGGGAAAGGTTTTACCATTGGCAATGTAAATGAAGACTATATTCAATAAAAAAAAATAAATTAAAAAAAAAGGAGGGAAGCTCTTTAAGACCCAGGGAGTTCTAAAGAGAGGTGAAATATTCCATCCTGCCAGGAGCTTCCTTAAACCTCAGAAAGTAAACAACTCAAGAAATACCTGACCAGATTCACCAGGCCCCTCAATCCTCAAGACTATAAATAAGCAGGAAGCGCTTGTGGGAGACACTCCCAGATAAACATAGCAGCCTAGAAGAGGCTTAGACCAGCCAGTCTGCCTGGAAGAAGCAAAGACCTGAGCTATCTGGAACAGCTTCAGACCAGATGAGTTACCTGGAAGAAATACTCTCCAATCTGTACAAGTGCCTGCAAGCTAAGCCCTGAGTTACAGGCTAGTAGCTTCCATGAGCCAGCAGCCAGGCTAGGGAGGGCTTTTGTTGATGTCTTTATCACCTCTAATCTAACCCTATAAGTAACCTAATAAATTACTTAATGCACTAAACTGGCAGTATCCTGACTTTGATCAATTATTGATTCTTTACATGGAGTGAGTAGATGTTTGTCAACATTTTCCCAGGAAGAGAGAGTGTCATATAGCAGGTCACTCAGTCACCAGAGGATGATTAGACAAAGCAAGACCATCTCATTATTCGAAGCTCAAACAAAGCAGTCTGGTCACTCACAATATATCAAATGCCACCTCTTTTGAGCCAGGAAGATGGAATGTTATCTTTTACAGATAACACCGTTATCCTTTGATTCTGCCTCCCTGGTTCATCTATATTAAATCATAGAAAGCAAAAGCCCTTCTCACATTCAGCCTGAAACAAGTCTATCTCCCCTAGACTGTCTACAAATCACCAACCCCAAACCCAAATTCTATCACAGAATCCTTCTAATTCCTTCTTGTTGAGATACCCTACATGGGGATTTGAATGAGAACAGGCTCGAAGGACCATATACTTTAATACTTTAATTCTAAATGTCCAAAGTTGGTGACACATTTTGGAAAGGATTTGATGGTATAGCCTTGTTGAAAGAGGTGTGTCACTGGAGGTTGGCTTTGAGATTTCAAAAGTCTGTCATTCCCCAGTAACTCTTATATTATATATATATTTGGTTGGGAACCTAGCCTTTAAAGGTGGATCTCTCTCTCTCTCTCTCTCTCTCTCTCTCTCTCTCTCTCTCTCTCTCTCTCTCTCTCTCTCTCTCTCTCTCTCTCTCTCTGCCTCCTGCTTGCTAATCAGCTTCTTCTCCAGCACCCTGCCTGCCTGTCAGCTGTCATGCTGTCATCGTGACAGTCCGTGGTCTCAACCCCTGAAACTATAAGAAAGCCTCTACTTGTAAATGTTAATTCTAATATAAATGTATGCAGTAAAATAATACCATGGCTGTTTTTCTTTATCCTAGCTAATTCCCCAGTAATGACACAGAGAGACCAAGATCTATGTTATCAAGCTTTACAGCAATACCTAGGCAGCCATTGATCTACCTCTTAATCCTCTAAGCTCATATGGCTACCTCCCAGACAGAATCCCAATAACACTTGCATGCCTTCCGTGCTCTAGCTGACCTCCCAGGAAGTCTGCTCTCCTCCATCTTCGTGCTTCAATCTGTTACCCTTCTCCCTCTTTCCCTCCCCTGGCTGATGGAAGTCTTGTCCAATTCTCTCTTCTACCTACCCATTGGGTGATCAGCTTTTATTGACAAGGCAGAGGATAAATGGTAAGCATTGTTTACACAAACTTGAGGCAGGAGATTCTTGACATGAGCATTACAATGTCATGTCCAGATTGGAACCAGATATGATGGCAGAAAAATCAGCATTTGAATAACACAAGGATAAACTTTACACAGTATTCAATAACATTATGCCCGCATCTAATTAAATGCTTCTTTCACAAGTTGCTTTAGTCATGGTGTCCCTTGACAACAATGGAAAAGTTTCAAAGATACCCTAAGTTGTATGTCGTTCCACACTGCAACGAATAATGAAGACAATTTGTCCAACTACAGATATGTTCTTGGTGGCCTTTGGTTAAAGAGCATTGACAGTGGGCATTATGGAAGTAAGGAGAGACGTTAGAAAGACAGGGCACTTGTCTCCTAGGCCCCATTTAGGACATGTGACTACTAACATTTCTCTATTCTCTGATACAAATAGCATGGTTGATAGTAGCCCCCTTTATGTATCATATATGTAGTAGGTTGACCTGATGCTGCTTACATTCTAATGGTAATATTGCCCCCCTCAAGACCTGGTTGTCCCAGAGATAAGAAAATTTCCACATAGAATCAAGTGACACTGTGTGAGTTTGCCCCCAGGTTATTTCTGATTAGTAAATAAAGATGCCAACAGCCAATAGCTGGGCAGAAGAGACATAGGTGGGGTTTAGCTT
Source organism: Apodemus sylvaticus (assembly GCF_947179515.1). Classification (NCBI taxonomy): domain Eukaryota; kingdom Metazoa; phylum Chordata; class Mammalia; order Rodentia; family Muridae; genus Apodemus; species Apodemus sylvaticus. The sequence goes on from NC_067477.1 coordinate 31,220,962, forward strand.
TCCTGGGCTTGGAGTTGGAGGAGCACCATGAAGAGAAAAAGAAGGACCAGGAGGAGGAAGGAGAAGCCTCAATGGATCAGGAGTCAAGAAAACACAGCCCTGGGAGCTGGCCAATTGGAGCTATGAACAGCCCAGATGAAACATAATAAGTAATAGCGGGGTTATTGATAGGAATGTAGATTATAATAGCATAGAGGGTAGATATCTGCCCAGCTTCTAGTGCTGCTTAAGGATTATTGTAAATATAAAGGTTGTATGTGTTTTTTTATCCAGGAACTGAATGGTCAAAGGCTGGGTAGAAACCCTGGATTGGGATTTTAAAAATCTACAACAAATATAGTCAATATATACACCCTTTTGTTGTAATTCACACAAGATGAGGAACTCCTATGTCAAGGCAGAAATCCAATTATATAACTTAAAGAAAGCCACTCCAAAGGTGAAGGTGAAATATACTATACCTAAGGAGAACACAAGGAAACAGGAGAAGTAGACGTCCCCTTGATTAGATATGCACGTGCCTATATAACATGGAAGCACCCACTCTGTGGTTATACACGGGCTGTCACTGCAGAGCCTGACAACTACCTGCTGGACCCTAAGTCCAAGGTCTCTCTCTCTCTCTCTCTCTCTCTCTCTCTCTCTCTCTCTCTCTCTCCTCTTTCTGAAGCAATCTCACACACACACACACACACACACACACACACACACACACACACACGAGGGAGGCAGCTGCACACACAGCTCTACTGCTAAGCCTGTCTACTCTCTGACTTCCCACTCCAAGCATCTCCCCCTCCTTCCCATCCCTCTTTCTATCTCCCTTGGCCCCACAGCTGCAGGCATGCCTAGCTTGCCTACCCTGATGTTTTCTCTGCATAACTCTAATATGCACATAGAGATAATTTCGTCTACAAGACCAAGAACATGCAAAAGTGGACCCTGTGTGTGACAGTAATGGAAGGGAGGCAAGGAAGGAAAGGAAGGAATTTTCTTATGAATATAATATTTCTAAAGCAAAACTGACTAATTAGACTTATTGCCATTTTCTCCAGCATTGTGGACTCTGAATTTAATGGGGACTCCAAGTGTTCTGTCTCCTAGTAATATCAGCAAATCCATTCTTGCTGCAAGTTAGTTTTGACCCAAGCTCTCTCTTAAAGCTGAGAGTTAACAAATCTACTCAAAGACTAAACCCAAAGATGCCTATCCAGTTATTCTGGATATAAAAGTATCCCGGTTTTTCCTTTATCTGATGTGATCAATAATGTCCAGTAAGATAACATGCCACAGAGTAAATACCACTTCTGGCTGGAGTTTGGTAAACAGCCTGAGGGCCTGCCACCTTCTCACTTGTCAGCTTCAAATCTGGTAAAACCACGGCTCCACAATCTACAATCTACACTTAGAACTGGTGATCTTGAAAGCCATCGTTCAAGTTAATAGCTCAGAACGTAAATGAAGACCACGGTATGCCCTCGGATCTGGCTACAGCTTATTGGATTTATACTTTTTTTTATGGATGAAAAACAAACACGTGGAAACTGACTTTAATTTGCCTTAGCTATATCAAAGAAAGTACTTTGTTTTCTAAGCTCTGAGAACATATCCTGTTTCTCTCCCCCTAATCCTTCCTTGGCAGACACCCATGATACAAATGCGAGCAACCTGTGCACATTACCAGCTCCAACAGATCCCTTAGCATAGGAAAGGACACAACCCTCTAAGAGCTGATGACAGTCACTTCACTCGCAGGATAAATGTAGGAGCTGTCTCACCAGACTTAAGGGGAAAGTAAGCTGGGTGGCTTATGGCGGTCACCTGCTGACTTATTGCCCTCTCTCAGGTTCTGTGTCACTTTACCATAAAGAGCAAACAGGTCCTCTGCATCTTGTCCGTCTACAACAGTGAGTTAGAAAACTAGTAAGGGACAGACAGAATGGAGACAGCTGAGCAAATACTACGGACTGACAAATAATAGCATTATCACTGTGTGCAAGCACAGGAAGTCCATAGCCTTAACTGGGCATGCTGGGAACCTGGAGGAACATGTGCTCAGACCGGATAAGGCCACTGAGAATTCACAGCCTTCCCCCCATCTAAACATCATTCAGGCTGACCAAATAACTCTGGTATTCTCACAGTCCTGACCCTCCTCTGAAAATGTCAAGTTTACCCAGGAAGTCAAGGTCCTGTTAGCATTTTCAAAACAGGCCAGTTATTCATTGCTGGCTAATGAAAGCCCTACCAACTACAGCTCTTTGCAAAAAAGGGGGCTGAATTTCTAACCCTTACAAACAATCTGCAAGAAATAGTAACATTAGTTAAACATGCCACAATATAGAAAGCACTTTCTTTTTGAATCTGGGAACTGTACGCCCGACAAGTACATCTATTGGTCAACAATTATCTAGTGTTGGTTGAGGGCAGCACCAATGTGAGAAGTCGTAGAAATGATGTTTGATCGTAGCAAGTTTAAATCCAGTTAAAGGGCCAGACTGAAAACATCTGAGGGATATTTGGAGAAATAACTAGGAATGAGGAAAGAGGTAGTCGTAAAAGTCTCAGCAAAGAAGAGAGGCATGGAAAACTGGGAAGTGTGCCAAGCTTGAGACAGAGGACAAGTAAAGGTCGTTGGGAAGAAGGTAAAGGAACCAGAAAGCACAGAGAGTTGTATTAACATAGAAATCTGCAAGGCAGATGAAAAGAATCGGAACTCTCCATCTGTGTAGCAGCTAGCCAGGGCTCTAACAGCATAAAGCACTCTGTAAAATCAATAAGTGAGGGGCTGGAGAGATGGCTCAGTGGTTAAGAGTACTGGCTGCTCTTCCAGAGGTCCTGAGTTCAATTCCCAGCAACCACATGGTGGCTCACAGCCATCTGTAATAGGATCTGATACTCTCTTCGGGTGTGCATGAAAACAGCCTACCCAATATATTAAATAAATAAATAAATCTTTAAATTATTAAAAAAAATAAGTGGGGGCAAAAAAGGTTGAACCTCCACTAAGCAGTGAGCACTCCCCAGTCTGAGCCATTAGATAACCACTGTTTCCTGTGTAGAAAGCAGAAGTTAAAAGAAAGACTGATGAAAACGTCAAACAGATACAAGAAAGGGATGTTTAAGGAAACACAGCCACTGTCTGTGTCTTAGGTTAGAGTGGAAGGAGACTGGCATTGGTGAATATGGCTACTGGATATAGATGCATCCAGGGAAGAGAAAATGAGGGCTAATAAGGGTGTTTCTAGGGAGCAAGGAAAAAAATGAATCATACAACACTATGAGTAATTCAATAATATGAAGTAATATGAAGTAATACAACACAATATAAAAATAATTAAATGCCATAAGGAAGTTAATTAAAAATGAAAGCGCATTTTAACAGTAATTACATGGTTCAAAAGGACTAGACTTGATAATGGGTTAAGGTAAAAGGTGGGAAAATAAACTATATTTTATTCTCTGGTTTCAAGTGGATGTTAGAGTCCCTGTTGCTGAAATGAAACACCATAACCAAAGGAAAGTTGGGGAAGAAAGGGTTTATTTGGCTTACACTTCCATATCACTGTTCATCACTGAAGGAGAGAAGGCTTGACAGGAACTCAAACATGGCAGGAACCTGGAGGCAGGAGCTGAGGCAGGGGCCATAGAGTGGTGCTGCTTACTGGCTTGCTCCTCGCGGCTTAATCAACCTGCTTTCTTATAGAACCCAGGAATACCAGTCCAAGAACAACACTACCCACACTGGGCTGGGCTCTCCCCCAATCAATTACTAATTAAGAAAATGCCTTACAGGCCTGGCCGCAGCCTGGTTTTATGCAGGCATTTTCTCCCCTCACCCCCCCCCATCCCCACTCTTCTTTAGACGTTTTACTGGTTCTTTAGGAATTTCACATCACGCACCCCAATCCCACTTATCCTCTCCCCTCATACCTGCCCTCTACCTTGTAACCTCCCGTCCAAACAGAGGGGAAAAAATTCATTATGGTAGCTGTAGTGTGTCACAGTGTGTCCCACAGTACACCCTTTTGTCCACACTTCTTTGCTTGCAAATGTTCATTGCAATGAGTCACTGGTCTGGTCTGAGGCCTCTGGCTTCTGCTATGTCATCAATACTGGAACCTCACTGGGACTCCTCTCAGATATCTCAGATATGTCGCTCTTGTCGTGGAGACCCTGTAGTTTTGGATCTGTAGGGCTGGCCCCTTCATGTACTCCAGACGTTCATTAATAGGGTAGATGTTGAGGTGAACAATTTCAAAGCCCTGGATCTGGGCCTGAGAGGTATGTGAGCTGGTCACCCTGCCAGCTCTCCTGCACCCACACCATCCTGGTGAGCTCTCCTATCTTGCCCTGGCTGGTCCCTCCAGGGCAGTAGCCAGCAAAGGGCAAAGCCAGGTCTCCTGCTCCCATGCCTTCAGGGCTGGATCATCCACACCCATGCTGTCAGGGCCAGCTCTGCTGCGCTGCTCAGGTGAAGTGCAGGACCTGCTTTTCAGAGTGTTGCAGCTGGTGATGGACAGGCCAGTTCTCCCACTCTCAGGAGTCCAGAGCCTGCTCTTCCAACTGCCAAAGGTATCAAGGGATGTGAGAGGAGAGGATGGCGTTTCTCCCTCATCCATGCCACCACACAGCAGACAACAGTAGGGGCCGGCTCTCCCACTCTCTCGCCCTCTGGCTCACCTGAAATCTTGATAGATAGATAGATAGATAGATAGATAGATAGATAGATAGATCACATATTCACGCAGTACTGGGAAATAAATCTTAGAAGGACTCAATTTGATTACGAAGATTGAAAAGATACTGCCCTGCTACTCGAAGGGATTGTGTGTGCATCGATACTTACTACGTAAGTATTGCAGCTCCTGAAATGCCTCGGCTCTCACCTCTATGTCCACACAAATCGTCTAATCCCTTTTCTGGTCAAGGAAAAAGAGAACATTGCAATATTTCACTAGAGAAGAATGAGGACCGATGTTTGAAGGGTTTGGAAGAACTATTGAAACATTTGCTGGGTGGCTAGTAAATGTGGAAGCCTTAGTGAAAATGATCACAGGAGCTAAACTAATCTTCACTGGGAGAAATTTCTTCCCTTTTGCTTTATTAGGGAAATGACAAGCGGCATTTTCTTGTACTGCAGGCTCTGTAAACTTCAGGTATTGCTTTACCTAAGCTTTTTTTAAGACTTAAGTATTTTTAACCAAATTTTTAAAATTTTCAGTTCAGCTATTATTTATTTTTTCAGTGTTCACATCATGTCCAATTCAAATTCTCAAAATAATTACAAAGAAATATTTAGAAATCTTAAAAGTTCTTAACCGTTAGATATCTGATCCTAGATATTTATTCTGGTTCAAACGCAAGAGTCCTGTGAATCCATTCCCTTGAATAGCTAGTCCAACTCCTTAGTCCTCAGCCACCTGCGGATTCTACCCTTACTTTAGGCTAAACTACATCTCCCAAGATCACCGGCCGAGAAAAATCTAGTGCGGTGCATGGTGGGAGTTGTAGTCCTGGATGAAGGTCCCCCGCCTTCTAGCCCTTGCCTCACGCGCTGATTCAGGCGCTACCAATTAGCTGGGGCCATGTCGGTGAGGCCGTGGTCCAACCGGGAAAGCCGGTATGAGAATTATACACAATGATTGGCTAAAAGATGACATAGGGGGTGTGACTATATGTGGGGCGGGGTGATCACGGCCATTGGCCAAGGAGGCCGGAGCGGCGGGTGCGGATTGGCTGCGCTCTGGGCCAGGGAGGCCTGGGAAGGGGTGAAGAAGGAACCAGAGCAGGAAGAGCGGCTGCGAGGCGGCGGAGCAGAGGCAGCGGCTGAGTTGGTCGCGGCGACGGCGACGGCGAGGGCTCTCGACCTTCGAGAGCAGGATGCAGGTCCGCGTCGGGCTGTCGTTGCTGCTCTGCGCGGTGCTCCTGGGCTCGGCATCCGCGACCTCGGGTCAGTATCGAGCCTCGGGCAGCAGGCCCCGAGCCACCGCCCCCCGACCGCGGTGGAGACAGGGCCACAGGGCTCAGCGGTCTCGGGCACTCCTCGCACTGTCACTCGCTCTTGCCTTGGGCATCGGTTAGCCTGGGCTGAAGAGGGTGTTTAGGAAGCTGGACATAAGGAAGGGCTGATCATCCTGCCCACACCTTTCCCACGCAGCAAACTTTAGGTGACTTCTGAAGAATTAGGAATTAACTGGTGAGGAGGGTTCCTGACGGCTGGCTTAGACCCTCCGAGCTTCCTCTACCTTCGTGTAGGTAATGTGTGCACAGGTTCTAGGACACGCTGGGGTTTGCAGTTGACATTCCCAGAGCTGTCACTTTTGTGCAGAGCAGGGTTCATCGGAACTAGGATGTTGACAGTGGAGGGATTGCTCAACACCTGATCTGTTAGTCTGGTTTTTAAAAGAAAAACCTCTGTTATAATTGTAGTCGCTTGCCCCCCCCCCCCCACCCCCCGTCCTGGGAAAATGTGACCTCTACCACGGAGTCCATAGTGTTTGAGTTTGTAGGTAGATAGTAATTTTATTTATGAGTTTTAAGAAAGACTTGGTTCTTTCAAAATTAATAGAAAATAATATTGCCCTTTTCTGTAGCTACAAAAAGCTGTGTGTGCTTTTAAGTTGATATTTTGCCTAGCTGACTTACATTTTCTCTTTACAAGGATTTTCTTTTCTAGTGTTTTGATCTGCCTATATCAGAAAACTTGCTGTCTTAGAAATCTTTATTTTAAACGTACTTAGAATGTTTAGGTGTTAATAAACATTGACTACTGTAAGACTTTGAGAGTTTAATCAGTTTCAGTTAACAAGACAGCTGTTGGATGGCTTTACCCTTTTTTTCTGGAACACTGCAAAGCTTTTTTTTTTTTTTAACAACGAATTTTTCCCAGATGGTTATTTGAATCCCCAGATCCTCTTTTTTAGTTGTAAATGAAAGCCATAATGTCACCCTGCTTCTAAAATAAAGAGAGACCAAAATCCTGTCCGCAGTGTGTTTGGGGACACCCTTTGCAAAGTGGCAAGCATATGGTAATCACTTTACTGCTGGCATTATGCTTGAGGTCCATTCTGCTTCATTTGAAATGACAGTTTGTGTTGAAGAGCAGTTCTTTAAAGACTGTACAATACTTGACTGTTGCAGGAATTCTAGCAGGGATTGTTTGAAGTATGCAATGGAGCTACTCATGCCTTTGGTAAAGCACCTGATGGACTGAGTTCCTCTTGGGGTTTTGCTTAGAATACAGTTTTAACTCTAGAATAGACCACATACCCATACATCTCTGTGATTCTTCTCTCTGAAGCTTGAAGATTCCAGCAGTTAAATAGCATAACACACAACCCTCTGAAATTTCCATTCACAGAGTTTAAAGACTGTTCACACCGAACAGTTTTTCCTGCATCTTCCATGGACTCTGTTGCATGTACTTTGAGCTCTGGACAGGTAGAGACAGTCACCAGTTGATTCTAAGTATTTTAGTTATTCTGAAGTACTTAGCACTCAAGTGTTAAATCTTAGGGTTATATTAGGGTAAGTGGAGTACAGAGTTTTAAGAAATGTCTGCTCAGATTTCTGTCACAGCGACAACCATGCCAAAGCATTTCTCTGGTAGAGGCATAAACTTGTCCCGAACTACAGTTATAAAAATGCATAATGTGAGAGCAAAGGCTAGTGGACCCTGCTCACCCTCAAGTTCCACATTATCAGATTCGGGCATTCTCAGGGTTAAGTTGTTCTATACATGCATGGACTACTTATTTCCATTCTTATTTCCTGAACAATATAATAACAGATTAGCATTTACCTTCTAAGAAGGATCAGACATTATCTGCAAATAGTGTTCGACTTTATATAAGGGACTTTGCAATCCTTTTGTTTGGGTACCCTAGGATTAGGGCATAATGGGGTGTCCTGGAGCCTGGCATATCCGTATATCAAACAATAGCTCTATTCTGCTTACATGAATTTCAAATGTCATATCTGATATAGATCCTTACAAATTAAAGGCTTGGATTTTTCAGCTCTCCATGCTGTGCATTCAATTGCTTATTTTTAACCGCACTTTTGAAGTTTATATTTAAAGCTTTGCTCTTAATAAAAATCATATTTTGTTGTAATTTTGTGTTTAGTATTAATCTTATCCAAGGCAGGTTGAACTTAAAACCATGTCACTGTTGGTAAACATCATCTATTATGTTAGCTTAGTGACATGTAAAAGCATGATACCTGGATTAAAATTGCTTTCTTTTTCCTGTAAATGAATAAATTGAGAGGATACACATACACACACACACACACATACACACACACACACATACACACACACACACATACACACACATACTTCTCCATAATTTTCTTAAGATAACAGTAGAAGGGTGTTTATTTTTCTCACTTAGAAACACAGGCCTTGTTGGAGGTGGGAGTGTTCCCTATTTACAGGTAGTGCTCACTAGAATGGCCTGGGTTCAGTCCAGAGACAGGGTGGGGAGAGACTGAAAATTTGGAGAATGAGTGTCACAGTCATTACATTAGCTACACTTCCAGGTATTTGAGGCAAGTTGTGTTAATACAGAAGTTCAGAAAGTGGCTTCTGGATTAGCAGAGATGTTTCATTTCCTGGTTTTACTTGTTCCTTATAAATAACATCATTGCGGATCAACAGACACATGTTCATAGTCCCTTTTGACAGACTAAGACAATAGAAGCCAAGCAAACTTTCCATACTGAACCACTCGTGTCCAAATACAGATGTGAGAAAGCTAGGTTGTAACTTTCCAAACGTCAGGTTTGGGGTGACTTAGGATCAGGGATTTCCTGGGACCTGTCCGTGTCAAGCGAAGCAGAAGGCAGGACGTCCGTTCTTTTCACTAGCCTCACTGCTCCTGGTGTTTGGAGCTGGACTAGTCCATTTAATAGACGTGACATGTACCAAAAAGAGTTTGTAACGACCACCTCTCCTCTACAGAATAGCCATGCTCGTGTGCGGTTTGCTAAGCTAGTTTATCAGAAATAAAATTGTGGCTTCAAAAGGCATTTCTTTATATCTACTTCAGCCGAAGAACAGCAAGCTGTATTAACGTCTCTTTTCCTTTGGGGGGGTCTCAGGTTCCTTCCTCTTCTTTGATTTAATATAGGTAGAAATATCCAAGACCCAGCTCATTATTCTCATAATTTAATTCACTAAACTTTGTTAATTTTAAGATTGGAGAAATAACTTCCCATCTTCCCTCTTTAAATAAATAAATACCCCTTTCAAGGAAAGGGGTGCAGTTCGTTAAAGTACTTTGACAAGTAGTTATATTTTAGGTGTAATACTGATGAGTAAGGAACTTGGAACTCTTTATTGAATCTTTTTGCATTCTTTTCTTCTTCCTTTGTATCTGTAGTCGATAAAAACATAATGCCTTATTCAGCCATTACGTTGTGCCTTCAACTTATGCACAATTGTGCGCTTTTCTTTCACTTGAAAACTACATTCAGAAGTTGTTAAGAGTCTCTTGCCAGCAGCTTTTTTAAAAGGTGATATGCGTAAATATCAGCTGGAAAGAGAACATAGCTTCTCCTTAAAGCTACTGCTTGGAGTAGGTTTTCCAGTTTAGTAAGTGAGAAAGAAGTCTTTTGTTGACCAAGTCATCTCAGTCTGTGCTCCTGGTGTGTGAAAGAAAGCATGATGCAATGCATCTGAAACCACCCTGTTGTCACCGGTCCTTTCTCCTGGAGTTCAATAACACATTTGCTCCTCTGGTGCCTTACAGACTTGTGTGTCTCACTTTAATGTGCACCATTTATATTTACATATAGATATCAGTATATTGTTTACTTGCCAGCTGTCTGTGTGACTGACTTAGTGATTTGCACATGCTGCTAGTCAAAAGGCTCAGTATATAGAGTCATAGCATGTGTGAATTTGAACTGTTGGTGCCTGCTCTATATGCTGAGTGTTTGGTGTCTGTGGTGAACAAATTACATTATTCATACAACACTGATAGAAAATCGGGATGGATTTCCGTCCCTTAGCAGTGATTTACTGGGGCTAGTATTTAACCACTTAGATCTTCAAACGGTTAGGAGGTAGGTTGGTGGACCACTACCAAAAAGCCATGGGCACTGTGGATGCCTTACTACGCACCCTCATCTCCAACCTGCAAAAGTAAAACATTGTGAAGGTTCTCTTAAAGTAAGTGAATCTAGTTAGTAGCTATATTCCACTTTTTTTTTTTTAAATAGGAAGCACATATGTGGCAAAACATCACTGGGAGACTTATTTTTCACAGATCTGCAAAACAAGAACTGCAGTTACGTATATAGAGCTTAGTCCCTTATTTTACCACCATCTGAAACAAAAATAATACCACAGTTTTCAGTAAGAAGTAGTTTTATAGAATTTCCTGGTAAATGTCTCATAGTTTAAGAACAGGGGACAAAATGCCCCATGCAGGATGAAATCAGAGCATTTTAAGAAAAGGAAGGAAACAGAAGATCATGTGATTACTTTGTTTCTTTACATTGGCAGGGAATACAAAGGTCAAATGCTTGCACCTGGCACTTTGCTGCCTGTTTCTATAGAGAGCAGGAAAAAGGGCAACAGCTACTAAGACTAGTAGAAACAGCAAAAAACTTGGAAAGAACAACTGAAAACTGTGTCCTGAGAAAACTAAGCTACCTGTGTGCATTCAGAGGCAAGCTGAGAAGAACAGCTGGAACCTTGGTTCTGTTTTTTGTTGTTGTTTTGTAGTTTTGTTTTGTTTTGTTTTGTTTTGAAACAGGGTTTCCCTGTGTACCCCAGGCTGTCCTGAGATTCACTCTGTAGTTCCAGGCTGGCCTCGAACTCAGAGGTCTGCCTGCCTCTGCCTCCCGAGTGATGGGATTAAAGATGTGTGCATCACCCACTTGATTTTTTTTTTAAACATAAGGTATTGGTTTCTTTTTTTTTTCTAAGGTTTATAATTATTTTCTGTGTATGCATGTTTTGTTTACATGTATGTCTGTGCAGCATGTGCATTCCTGGTGCCCGTGGAGGCTGGAAAAGTGTGTCTGATTCCCAAGAGCTGAAGTCACAGACTGCTGTGAGCCACTGTGTGGTGCTGGAAACCAAACCTGAGTCCTCTAGGAGGACAGCCAATGCTCTTAGCCACTGAGTTATCTACACACACACACACACACACACACACACACACACACACACACCTTTTGAGCTATTGATTTCTTGGGGCTGAAAAGATGGCTCAGCAATTAACAGTGCATGCTGTTCTTCAGAGGACCTGAAATCAGTGCCAAGCATCCTTGTTAGCCAGCCCATAGCTATCTAAGCCCCAGCCCTCCTCTGGCCTCCATGGGGACCCACATACACATGGTGTATACACTTACACAGACACACAGAAACTATTGATTTAATAAATAACTCTCATACAAGAATATGTGATAGTTCAGTACTACATTTGACCTAAATCTAGTTGTCCCTTTAGCAAAGTAGAACACAAATTTAAATGTATTTGCCTAAATCTAGTTTTAAGCCTGCTAAACAATAATAGCAATTATTAGCTCATTTTTGTAAACTGAATCTGAAGGCAAGACTGGTTTAGGGGAGTGAGAAGAAAAGGCAGCCCCCTGGGTTTCTTATGTAGAAAGAGAGAGGGGACATTTTCTCCTTAATGTCTTATGAAATTATTGAATATAATCAATATTTAAATAATTCTAGGTTCATTTATTATGCAGTGACTGGTTCTTATCTGATGCGTATTGGTTCTTCCGTCAGGTTTTCCACATATAACTCCTGAAACACCTGGACTCCTGAGTAGGGACCCATGGTAGCTTTTGTGTGCTTTCTTAACATTTATAGTTCCCAATAAAAAAAAAAAGATAATTTATCTTAATTTTTTTTGCAGATGACAAAAGTAACCAGGATGAATCCTTAGATTCCAAGGTAAGTACTAAGATTTGTACTGAACAAATTAAAGCAGGAGTTATGTACCTTACAAAGGACATACTAATTTTGAGTAATAGAATTCAATTAAAAAGATAAAATGACTGGTATTCTAGCTCTTTGTCCTTAAAAACAAAACAAACAAACAAACAAACAAAAAACACTGACCTATACAAGAGCAAATAAGCATTTCCCTAAGGAGTGCTGGCTGTTAGGGTCAGTTTCAACTTAAATTTGAATGTGCTGTGTGGATGGTGGACATTCACATTAAAGAGCTTTAAGACAGCATGCCTAGTGCCTAAAAGAAGATTGAATTTATTCTCCTTTCCCCTCAAATCAGGCTAGCCTCAAACTCAATATGTAGCTGAGAGTTGCCTACAAGTTGGCATTCTCCAGTCTCATCCCAAGTACTGACATTTTAGGTGTGCACCACCTTGCCGCCCAGGTTTTTTAATTTTTTTTTTTTTTAATTTTTGAGACAAGGTCTCACAATGTAGTCTTGACTGGCCTAGAACTCACTGTGTAGACCAGGTTAGCCTTGAACTTACAGAGATTCGTGCTTCTGCCTCCCAAATACTATGATTAAGAGTAGGCATCACCATGCCCTGTTTTAAAGTTTCTAGTCTCTTAATTCTGAGGGCCTAACCTGTGCCATTTGTTTCAACTTATGTAATGTTTTTAACCAAATAAGGAAATGTACATGCTCATAGGTTGCAGTAGTATAGCTGATTCTCATATCCCAGGAGACCTGCTAGTAATGAATACTGATCTCTAGATGAGATGGAGCAGAGATAAGAACAGGAAGTCCTAATACAGAATTACCAAGGGCAAGAGTAAAGTACGATGGGAAATATAAAAGAGGGACATAATCCAGACTTGGAGGATTACGGAAGGCTTATGTGATGGGAAGGTGACATCTGAATTAACTGCAAAGCTAGTTGGGTGGTGAAGGCCTGACTGATAAGTACTTCAGAGTCTACAGTCGGCAGCCGAAGGAGACACCTGTAGGCACTTGTCAAAGCAATGGTCAGACTGGATGGGAGGGAGTCTTGCTTCAGCTGATGAGTAACAAATGCTTTTTTGTACTCTCAGAGTTCTTTGCCCACAGATGAGTCGGTGAAAGACCACACCACCACAGGCAAAGTGGTTGCTGGCCAGATATTTGTTGATTCTGAGGAATCAGAGGTGGAGTCCCTCCATGATGATGAAGATAGCTCCAAGGCCCAGGAGGAAGTCAGTGTCCCTGAAGAGATCAGCCTTTTAGAATCTCCGAATCCAAGCAGCAAGACCTACGAAGAACTGAAGAGAGTGCGGAAGCCAGGTAGCCTGATGCATTGCTTGATTTCACCTCACATAGCAAAGAGGCAATTGAAACGTTAAAACTAGTGAGTGTGGACAAATGCTGCCGGAAGCTGGTCTTGCTGGACATTAACCACATAAAGTGCAGAGTGTAGTTTTACAGCATTTTCAAGGATTTAGTAAATCAGATATTCACTGTGCAGATTGGTGTTACATGACCTGAATTCACAGATAAAATTGCATTTATTTTTTATTAATATCCTGGCTTTTTTACATGTTAGGATGTAAATTACTTTGAGAAAAAAATTAAAATAATATGTCAAGGTGGGACAAATGGAAAGAAGCATAGACATGGGTGTGGCTGCAGAGTTGTTTTAGGAGTTTGCTGTCCCTTCCATCCCCTGTAACCTTTCAGTCCTCCTAGGTAACTGATTTCGGTCTCACCCTCTTAAGAGAGAGGCAGCTCTCTCTTAATACGCAGTGTGTTAAATGTCCTTTTAGCTTTGGGAACCTATCCACTCTGTCCTCTCCTGCCATTTTGCCATTCAGTTTATTACTTCATGGGCGAGCATAGCAGCACTGACTGCATCACCAGTCACCGCCAGGAACCAAGCCCATAATTACACCATACTTATCAATAGAAAAATCATTTCTCAAAAAGTAAACATTCTTCATGCCATCAGCTGACAAGAATGCTTGACAGCATCCTGGAGAACATCCTGACAGGCTTCTCACCAGGCGTATGTGTGCAGTGTGAAGTTCTTTGCTTTACTTTTGAGCATTGATAAGAATATACAAATGCAGGTAATTTTCTTACACTCACCAGTTGCTGAGTGTTATCCCACACAGCAGGCAAGCAACTGTGAAGTGGATTTTACACTTGATGCTGCCTGGTGTCCCCTTATTTACCTCAGTTCCATCACACTGCCTGGAGAGAGCATCGGATCCCCCAGGTCAAGTGCTCAGTCCCACAGGACTGCCACCTGCCCCATTCACATGCCGGTTACAAGTCTCAGTTGCCTGACTTCTGATATCCTGTGTAAGCAAAGTTCCCATGACTTCGTCCTTCTGTTCAGCTAATTTGTTAGAGCAGCTCACAAAAGTCAGGAATAAGCTTTGTGTACCCATCTGTTGTAAAGTGTGTTAGTGAAGACAGGTGAAGAGTGAGACAGGAAATGTGTAGGCTGAGGTAGAGGAGAAGCAGAGCTTCCATAGCCCTCAGGGCCCACCACCTTCTAGGGACCCCCACCTCTGAGCTGGAGACACTCTTGAAACTCAGTCCTCTGGGATTTGTATGGAAGCTGCATTGTGTAAGCATCACGGATGTGTGGCCGGAACCCCGCTCCTCTGATGCAGCAGAGGGTCACTTCCGTAGCTCAGCCCCTTAACCTTCAACATGCTTGAGGACAGGTCTGATTTGTTTTTGTCTCCAGATGTATCTACTAGGGATTTAAAATAGTATTTTAACGGTCTCTTACATAATTTTCTGTGGGTAGTCATACCAACAACTTTATAAATATTAACATTTGCCTGTTCAACTTGTTTTAGTTTTCAGTAATGATTTGGATTGATTTTCATTTATTCTTAATACATCAAATATTACACACTTATGCACATGAATGTGTAATATATATTGCATGGCTTTGTGTGTTCCATTCGGCTAGCTACATTAGGATGAGATTCTATGGTAGTCCCTTCTAAATTATTCCTGTCAGCTTCTGGTTCATGTTGCTGTTGTATTGATCTTCCTAATTCACATTTGACCCTATTGCTCGCTTATTTACAGCTGCTCACTCCCATCTGCCTTCTGAGGTGAAGCATACACTTCACACTTCTTAGCCTGGTTCACAGAATCCGGCATGTCAGCAGCTCTACTGTAATGTCACTCCTGCAGCCCTCTCTAGAACAGGAAGTTCCCCAGGTGTGCTGTTCAGTTTGTATCATGGGCCTTCCACAGGTTATCCTCACAGATTAAATGTCCTGCCCATTCCCTTGAACAAATGTCTGCTCTTCTGTCAACTACCCTGTGTTCAGCAGCTCATGCACCATGCAGGTTAAGAGCCTGCTTCTAGCTCAGACTTTCACTCTTTCCTGTAAAGTCAGTCCCTAGCAGCAGGCAGGCATGCAGGCAGCAGGCAGGTGTGCATGCAGCAGATAGGCATGCAGGCAGCAGGCAGGCATGCATGCAAGCAGCAGACAGGAAGAGCCAACTTTCTGCTCAGTGTTGATGAGCAGGTACCTGCCATCTTCAGAATCCAAGCTTGTCACCTTTACTGTTAAGACCTTCCCTCCTTCCGGCTTCCTCTTCTGCTGCTCCCCATCTCCCACATGACCCCAGCCACGCTTGCCTTCTTACTGCTCCTGAATGCTTGATGCTGTGTTAGCAAGACCAGACCCCCGAGGTTAGCAATTCACCAGGAAGAATCTAAGGACTTACCGCAGAGCTGTATTCATAGCTATTCTTCATAGACTAATTGTATACATACACATGCATGCACACATACACTCGTAAACACTGTGGCATGCCCTAGCGTCTCCCAGGTGGCTTCCTCCTTAAGTTTCTGTTTTAATAGTTTTCTTATTTACCTGGCTCAAAGCATCAATTGACACACAGTGTTACTGGGTCTCAGTAGGTCACTTTAACCGTTAGGTTAAAGTAGACCTAACGGCCTTCCAGAGCTGAAGTAGGGTTATGAGAAGTTCCAGCGCACATAGCACATGTAACCCTGGAAACAAAGACCTAACAGTTGTTGGATACACGTTAAGTGATATAATATGACCTTCCACCATGGGTGTCTTGTCTTAGACTTCCTAATCTGGCCCTTGGTTTCAGAGGACTTGCTAGTAGGTTTCATGTGCTTGTGCTGTCCTTAACTCAGTCTCTCTCCCCATGAGTCTGTGAAGGATCTGCAGGAATTCTTTGTGGAAACAGGAAGCTTGGGTCATCTGTGTCTTCCCTGGCTCACCATCCTTAGGACACAGTCCAGCTTCCAGAGCCAGTTTCCAAAGGTGATGGATGCCCTTGGCTCCTTCCTGCCTCTCACATGCAGGAGTTTCAGCTTGTACTACTCAGTTCTTAGAATATCAATAATTTTATTCAGAAATCATAAATACACACTTTTCAGCCATTTCCTAGTTTTATCTACATCATTTATCTAGAGGGGTTATATGGAAGAGGTGCAGAACAGTGTCACAGGAAAACATTTTTGTATAGCTTTATTTGTGCACAGAGACTGAACACAACAAAATGCTGGAATTTTCGAATGCTTTGATGATAACTTCATGAGTTCTCTTACCCTTTCACTCCGCTAATTCTTCACTTATCGGTCGTTCGAGGAGAGGTGGGGATGGCTCAGACTTCCCTGAGCCATGCGGAACGGGAGATGGGTGAAGGCCACCGGCCAGGCCATCAGTCTGTTGCTGTGCACTGCAGCTGATGGGGTAAGAAGCACAAAGCCGGCGCAGTGAGACCTGCCCAGCAGGCATCAGGCTGTCCTGCCTACAGTGAGCAGAGGAGCAAGGTCTCTGCACTGCGCCTTTGCCAGACTTGCCAGGGTCACAGTGCTCTCTGTATCAGAGATGGACAGCCAGTCAGCAGCTGAATTTCAGGGGGTCCCAGCATAGAACAAGCCCATCCTGGGGGGACATATGGATGTGGCCATTTAGGCCAGCTAACATCCAAAATAGGGATTTTTTTCACAGCTGTAGGGCCCCTAAGCAGTGTCCTAAATGGGAGGCTGTGAGAACCTCGCTGCTGTTCACTGAACTCATTCCTGCATCAGAAGGGACACAGTTCCCACTGGGACTGAAAGCCTCTCCCAGGCAGTGTTGGCTTTGGGCTCAGAATCAAGTCCAGGCAATTAAGGTCTGTAAAGTCAGGGCTCAAAAGAAGGCCAGATGATAGCAACAGGAGAAGCAAGGTGCTTCAGGCCCAGGAGCTGAGGAAGCCAGGCTTTCCTAAGTTCTTTTTGTCTAGTCAGTCTTTAGTTTTAACTGACCTATTCAAATACAGTCTAGCTGGAAAACCATCTGCCTTTGAGAAATCCGACTTTGGCTGGTTCTAGTGACATGCTTTTAATCCCGTCACTCTGGAGGCAGAGGCCGGATTGTTCTATGTAGTGAGTTCTAGGCCAGCCAAGGCTATGTAGTGAGATTCTATCACCAAAAAAGGGAGGGAGGGAGGGAGAGAAGGAAGGAAGAAATATAGGAGTCAGTCAGACTTCAGCTTTTACAACAGTGAGTTAGCAACCAAAACCTGTTTTTTAAAGTCTAAAAGAATATCTTGGTCTATAGAGCACCTCTTGGTCCCCTTCAGCAGACCAGTCCACATTTTCCATCATAGGAAAGATCAGATACTAAGATTCCTTACGTTTCCAGTGCTCCAGCTTAAATTCCAGCCTGTTCTGCTGGCAAAGCCAAGGAAGTTGTCTCAGTAACATAAACTTTCTTCACGTTCCCTTGACCAAGGTACTACCTCTTACAAAAAGCATAAGTACTTAGCTTAGTATTTTGTGTGAATTTTTACCTCATATCTAAGATGTCCTAACCTCACAGTACAAATCCACTGAAACCCCCTTTTCCACCTTCACTGTCACTGTCACTTGTTTAAGCTCTGAGTCCTAAATTCAGCGTTTGCTGTGCTGTTTCAGAGCAGTCAGAGATGGCCCAGCGGCTGAGTGCGGCAGGGAAGGCTGCTGCGGCTGGGACAGCAACCGGGCTGAAGGTGGCCTCCACCCCTTTTGTCCTCTGCCTTAGCGGCCATTTTTCTTCATCCCTGGGACCTGATTTAATCATTAGTCCTGTCCTCCACCCCTGTACGTACATGCACACACTCTTTTAGAGGAGAGGGTAATGTAAAGTTTAACGTCTGGTCTCCTCTGGAGAATGTTAAGGCCTCATCAGAGGACAAAAACCAAAGCTATCTGTATCAGCCAAACTACTATCATTTTCCCATAGACAGTAAGTAAGTCTAAGAGCAGCCAGGGATCCACGCCCACTCTCCCAGAGTTAAACCCCTTATTCTCAGCTCCCACGGGTGGAAACTTTCTCATGCACACAGAACCTCAGCTGCTACCCCTTGTGGCTCTGACCGACCTGTGCACCAGATTTGTCATGCCTTGCCCCGTTCTCTCCTCTTCCCTAGCAGTGCTTCCCAGTGTGTCCTGGTCATCCCACTTGCAAGGTCATCAGGGTACCCAAGGCTATCCCAAGGTTTGGTGATTTCCTAGAAGGAATCATAGCACTTAGCCATGACTATACAACAGAAGGATTCAGAGCAAAATCAGTGAAGGAAAGACACATGTGGGAATAGAGGAAGCAAGACAGGCTCCTAAGGCCCTCTCCCAGGAGTGTCACATCACTCGGCAGTTACAAGCAGATACTGCACTTACAGACAACCAAGTTCAGGTCCCAGCACCTTTGTCAGGCAGCTGTCAACTGCCCGTGACTCCAGCTTTCTTCTAGTCTCAGTAGGCACTGCACTCATGCACGCCTCACACACACACATGCTTGTGCACACACCTAAAAGTGAACTAGAGACACACGGGCAGACATAATGTATAAGCAAAATTTTTAATTTATTTATCACTTTGGCCAAAACTGAGAAGAAATTCTCAATCTGTCAACACTTAAACAATGTTATAAATTATAGAAACGGCAGAAAAAAATGCATCCAGTGTACATTTGAAGATTTAGTCAATGTGTCTCGGGTTATTTGAACTGGAAGATAAGGCTTAGCTCCTGGGAGCTAGGCCAGGGTTTGAGGGAACTAGTCATCATACTGCATACAGTATTTGCTGTGGGAAGTTGGAGCCATAAAACACCTTTAGCCTAAATTTTCAAATTTCGATGTAGGATTCCCTTGACACCTCCCAGCTCCCATACACAGAGCACTTTGGGATGCCATGTGAGATGCTGCCCACAGGGAAGGTTGTGAGAGACCTAGTGCCTCGTGTTTTGACTGGGAGCTAGCCATCTATTCACCATGGCCTAGCATGTACCAAAACTATAGACTCCCCAGAGGAAGACAGGTGCTGCGCAGAGACCACAGTATACAAACAAATGAGTCACACCTGTTGGGGGAGGCGCACCTTTTTTGTTCTGTTTGCAAGTGAAAAGGAAAAGCTCAAAATTTCTATAAAGTCTCCTTAACTCTGGAGAAAAGGAGTTTGTAGCAATAGGCAACGATGATTGATTATTTTCTTCATATTTGCATATTGCCCAGTTGTTTTGATTATGTCATATAAAAACATATTTTCCTTACAGTAAAATAAAATATACAAAGAATAACAATTGAGTAGAATAACCAACACCTTGATCATTCAGCTGGCATAAACAGGTTCAGAGAAAGCAAGTTGCTGGGTGATACCAAGTGTTTGTGCTTCTTCCTTGCTCTGGGGGCGCCAGGGAAGGGCCTCCATCTCATGGAGGATTAGGAAGTCAGAGGCAGTGGCTTCCAGCAGGCCCCAACTCTGATGGAAAGGTCTTCATTGCTGTTGACTGAAAATATCCCTCTCCCTCCAAGGGAGTAAGAAGATTTACTCTGAGCCAGGTATAAGTGACCAGGGCCTGGAAGCATTGACTGGCCCAGCGTGTAAGCAGCTACAGGAAGTTTTATAGTCACAGGACAAAAGAAAAGCTCAAATCCATGTTTTTTAAAAAAAAAAAAAAAAAAAAAAAAAAAAAAACAGGTGTATTGATGGGGATGTCAGGTTAGAAGAGTTAAAACAAAGTGAGGGAATTTGTTATAGGTTCAGATGCTATCTGATGACATTTGTAGCTTTTGAGTTGATAGAGGCTAATGGTCTGCTAAATTTATGCATGTCAGAGGTTTTATCTAACAGTTGAAAGGATGTTATGTCAGACACAAGAGAGTGAATGATAAAGGGCTATATAGGGGACCCAGGATAACCTGGCATTGGACCTGGAATGTTCCAGCTCTCCAGTCATAGAATTCCTTTATTCTCAAATCAAGGTATTGACTTATTATTCATATACATATAAAGGGAATGTGGTCAGTAGGTTAGAGTAGTGGTTCCTAACCTTCCTAATGCTGCAACCCTTTAATGCAGTTCCTCATGTTGTAGTGACCCCAACCATAACATTATTTTCATTGCTACTTTCTAATTTTTCTACCATTATGAATTATAATATAAATATCTGATATGCTGCCCCTGTAAAAATGTCACTGGAGCCCCAAATGAGTCACAACCACAGGTTGAGAACCATATATAAAAAAACCATAATAATAATCTGGGTAAGCACGTGCAGATCAGATGGCAGCTGTGCTTGTGTGACTCCCTCCCTCCCTCACACAGCCCTGGGCACACTCTGGAACCACCACCTGAGCTGCAGTCTGAGCAGCGGTCGAGAGCAGCAGCTCTTGCAGGAGATGTGCTTGCATGCCTTTCAGCTGCAGGATAGTGGCATCTGCCTGATGCAACCATTTGAAACAGTTTGTCTCTCTCAACTTACTGAAAGGAATGTTACCATTAGTATCCTAGGATGTAGCCTTTATTTAAACCAGAAAGAAAGGAGGATGTGCTCTAGCCTTTTAGAGGAAGGGTGTTAGCAATAATAGCAGCTGTCGTTCTGAACTTGTTATCTGACATGACAGCAGCCATATTAAATTGTCTAGCCAGAGCTACCTATGGGGGCAAAAAACTAATAAAACCCTCAGTACATCTGATAAGTATCGTAATAAAATGTGCTTCCCAGGGGAATATGTAAATGATTACTTTTGCCTGGGGTAGCATTATCCCAATAGATAATTGAAGTTGATGTTCTCAGTTCAGAAGAAGGGAGCAGAGGTGGCTCCTCACATCTGCCTTGGCTTTGTTCACCCCTCAGACTAGAGTTGGGGGAGTTCTTTGCTTGCACTTGTTTTGCTTCCCTTTGCTTTGCTCTTTGAGACTCTGTAGCCCAGGCCAGTCTCTAGCTCTTCACAGCCTTCACGCCACTTCACAGTAAACTTTGAACACCACGCTGCATTATCTTAAGAACTCAAAGTCAGCGCTGGATGCTTAGCCTCAGGCCGTCTCCACTCAGATCAGCCCTGACTGTCCTCCGGCTCCCATTGCAAATGGTGCCCTCAGAGTTTGATAGCTGAGGTTCAGCACTGTTGAAGCCGTAAATTACAGAGGTGTTCATATTTAGACTTTTGTTTTCTTTTCTAGTCTTGACTGCCATTGAAGGTACAGCGCACGGGGAGCCCTGCCACTTCCCTTTCCTCTTCCTGGATAAGGAGTATGATGAGTGCACCTCGGACGGGAGGGAAGATGGCAGACTGTGGTGTGCCACAACCTATGACTACAAGACAGATGAGAAGTGGGGCTTCTGCGAAAGTGCGTATTGGTCAAGTGGGGCACGCCCTGATGCTGTAGTCTAGGGCAGCATTTGAAAGCTTTTCTAGCAGTCCTCTCCAGGCTGTCCAGTGTTATGGACAGGGTCACAGCCTTAAAGACTTGAAGGCTGGAGGGCATTGCATTTATTTCAGGCTGTCACTCAGCCCTCACACTGATGTCTCATTGACTCAGGTAGTTCTGTAAACCCTGGAGGCAAGCTGTTGAACTAGTTAATACAAAAACACTGTGTCAGTAATGGAAGCTGACTATGAGGTGAAGGTTAATAGTAATTAAAACCAAAAACTGCCTTAACTTATACACTAAGAATGAATTCTCCTGTGCATATATAACATTTGACATGTATATATTAACCACCCTTTGTGAATGCTGCCCTCTACTGGGGGGCATAACAGTGTAATACCATATCACAGCATCCCTAGGAGACAGCATGACTAGTTTAATATGTCAGATTTTTCTTTATTACAAAAAGAAGAATCACTTCTCTGTATAAATAAATACTGATCCTACTGTATTATGATGAGTTCTATATTGTTTAAAATCTTGCATTAAATTAGAAAAATCCTGTTTTAAAAATTCACAACAGTTATAGGTTTTTGAGTGTTACATTAATGAATATGAAAAATTAGGGAGCTGGACTTGAGCCATAGCTTGATTGATAGAGGGCTTGCCTGCCATACACAGAGCCCTGGGGTTGGTCCCAGCATCACATACACTGGGTGTGGTGTGGCACATGCCTTAATCTAGCACTCTGAACACAGGAGCAAAAGGTCAGTGATATCCATGCTTACACAGGGAATTTGAACCCAGGCTGGGCTACATGAAACCCTATTCCAAAAAAAAAAGAGAGAGAGAGAAATTAATACACTTGAACATTGCATACTGAATTAGATCTATGTTTAATAAAAGTCAGGTTTTAAGATTTTAATTATATAATTAAATACTTTTCTAAATGTACATGTGATCTTTGAATATTATGATAGTTTTCTGTTTATTCTCTAATAGTTTTTTGTTACTATTTTAGCAGAATTTAGCATTTAATTTGAAGTTTTAGTTGAACTGTATTTTAAAAAATCACCATTACTAGCACAAAAATATCCTCAAAAGCAGCCCGAGCTTGCTTTCTCTAAAAGAAAGTGACTTTGGTGACTTTGTGTTTTTTAGAAGTCTTTCATCAGTACAGGGCACATGTCAGCTATTTCTAGAGTCAGTATGGAAATAGTGAAAGATCCTTCTCTCCGTGTGAATTCCTGGGTGGCACAGTGGGTGAGCTTGGTACAGACAGCTACGATCCATTCAGTGTGTGTGTCATTTCATTGTCAGCTGAAGAAGATGCTGCCAAAAGACGACAAATGCAGGAAGCAGAAATGATCTATCAGACCGGGATGAAGATACTGAATGGAAGCAACAGGAAGAGCCAGAAGCGAGAGTAGGTTCACTGCCCACCACGTGCTCCCCAAGGCAGGCTTTACTGAAGCAGCCTCTGAGCTCCTTCTAAAACTGTCACCAGAGACACACGGATGTCTTAGTACTGTTGTGAGAAACCTTCCAGTGTTTTTAGCAAACTTTAACTCATTAGAATGAAAAGATTATACAAATTGACCATAAGACTGATCAGTGAGAAAAATGGCAATAGTAGATTAAAGTTGGGGTCAGTTCTAAGACCTAAGAGTAAATACACTATTCGGATTCAAAAATAACATAAAATAAACAAAGGAATTGTTGATTTTTGGTTTTACTTTGAAATTTTCACCTAGAATGTAACACTCGAAAAGAATTCTAACATTTTATGTCTGTCTGATTTCTACTGATTTTCTTGGTCTATGTGTAGCATTAGAAAATTCTGAGTTATTTGAATACTTACTGACATGATTATAATTTTCTACTGTAAATTTTGTTAACCTGCTCATTGGATTTCTCATTCATTGTTAGTATAATTAGATCATTTTAAAATATTAGACATAAGAGAAACTGACCCCTTAGCTAAATCAAACTATCCAGCATGTTTTCTGCATATATAAATAACACAAGATAGTAGGAATAATGTGTAGAAATTTAGTATTATAAAATAAGAAAATTATGCTTCATTTAGTAATGAAAAATCAGTTAACAGCTGTTCTAAAAACACTGCTGACTCTCTGATTGCTTCTGTTTAAAGAGCGTATCGGTACCTTCAGAAGGCAGCAGGCATGAATCACACCAAAGCCCTGGAGAGGGTGTCCTATGCTCTCTTGTTTGGTGATTACCTCACACAGAATATCCAGGCAGCTAAAGAGATGTTTGAAAAACTGACTGAGGAAGGTTCTCCCAAAGGACAAACTGTAAGTGCGGCTTCAATGGAGAACCTCTGTACATAGCACTTTGTTGTTTTTCAGTTTGGGGTTGGGGTTGGCTTGGGGTGGGGGCATTGTTTATGTGTATGGATGTTTTACCTTCACTCCTGTGCCTGGTACTCAAGGTGATCAGAAGAGGGCATCCTGTCCCTTGGAACCAGAGTTATAAATGGTTGTGAGCCACTATGTGGGTGTGGGAATCAAACCAAGGTCTTCTGGAAGAGCAGCCAGTGTCCAGTCCTGTCCCTGCCTCTTTGTAAATTTTTTAACATGTATTTTAATAAAGTGTGAATGTGTGTGTGTGTGTGTGTGTGTGTGTGTGTGCATGCGAGTGCAACAGGCAAGTAACATGATTGCTGAGTACTGAGCCAGGGCCCTCTGGGAGAGCAGCACAGTCTGCTGAATCTCTCTCCAGGCTCTCTCCAGTACCCAGCTCTTGGTGATTCTATAGCAGTTTGTTCTCTGAGCCCTGACTTCTTTCAACAACTGTAGAAGACTGAATGACAACAGATCATTTGACTTAATTTCTTGGATACTTATTTTCCTTCATCTAAGAAGGTTTACAGTCAATTGAGATAACTTTATAGCTACATCTTAACACAATTTCTTTTGTAGTTTTTTAGTACTAAATTTATAGAGTGAAATATGAAGAACAATTCTACAGAGTAGCAATTTTGTTTTATCTGAAATTATTCATCATAGTATTTTCCTCTAAAGTTAACCTTATTTTTTTTAATGTGTATGTGTGTCTGTTGGTATATAAGTGTGTGTGCATATGTGCATGTGTTATGGGTGCTATAGGAGGCCAGGGGACAGTATCAGATCCCTGGAATCTGGAGTTACAGGCATTCATGAGCATCCTGACATGGGTACTGATATCTGAACTCTGGTCCCTGTGATAGAGCAGAAAGCACACCTACAGCTAAACCATCCTTCTCTCCAGCCCAGTATTGACATCTGAAAGAAATTAATTAAATAATTAATTAATACATAAATAAAATGGTTTAGGACTGGAGATATAGTCAAGAAAAAGAGCACCACACACACACACACACACACACACACACACACACACACGCCATCCATCCCTCCAGTCTATATACCCATAATATATTCTTATAGCATTGAACTCAAAGTTTTTTTCATCCTGATTTTTGTCCAGGCAAGTGCCCGTCACAGTATTACATTGTAGTTGTTATTTCCAACCAGCCTTTGTCTGATTGGTTGTCTGGGTGCTTGATTTGTTTGTATGTTAGAAGTAGATGCAATTTTTCTGCAGAATGTCCTGTCTGCATTTGTCCTCATCACAGTATTAATTAATTTTTCTATTACCTATATTTCCTGTAAGTCAAATAGCACAGCTAAAGGCTGGCAAACCTGAATAACTGGCTTTAGCTAGGATACATTTTAGGTGAATTGTAATACTATATTGCACCAATGTCCATTAATAGCACATCTTGTTATGTTATCAATTAGTAATATAGAGAATACAAAGACTGATACCTAGGTTTAAGAGGACATCTGATGGGGGAAGGGAGAAGTGGCTCAGCTGTTAAAAGCACTGACTGCTCATCCAAAGATCCATGATTCAGTTCCCAGTACACACTGGGTGGCTCGCAACTATGACTCTTCTCCTAGTGGATCCAGCATCCTCTCTTGGCCTGCAAGAACATTTTACTCACATGATATACAGATTCAGACAAAGCATACATGTATACATATGTCCATACATATGTGTTTAGGTTGTGTTTATTTATACATTGTGTTTATTTAAACTGCCTCTGATAATTCAGGCTTAATCAAAATATGAGTTATACTTAAAAATAGACTGTTGGAATACCTGCATATTTGTGAAATTATCCTTATAAGATACATTTTCCTCTAAAGTATCATTTCTCTGCCAACCTAGGAAAATGCCTGTTTCCCTCTAACCATAACGGAATGAACCTTGTAAGACAGCCCTCCTGAGGTTCTAGACCAGCAGGATCTTACCCATTGTTTTCTGGGAATAATTAAAGAATCCATTGCTCTGCTTCTCATTTTTTGTCTGATTTAAGCAGATGCTATCTTAACTGTTCTTCTTTTGTTTCAGAAATGTTTTTTCTTCTTAATTAAATCAGCTTACATAAACCTATGTAGACATATATTATCCTCAGGAGCGCTGATGTCTTTAAGGCAGTTTTGTTCCATTCAGACCCCACCAGGCACCCTCTCTGTGGTAGTTAGATTCAGCTGCTGCAGCAATCAAAACCCCCAAATCAGGTACTTCTTGCTCTGCCAAATGAGATTGAGCTTTGTATTGCTTTCTTGCAAATGGCGATTCCTGGGCAACAGCTGACCTCCTTTGCAACCATATTTAGGATCATAGTCTTACCTAGCTGCAAGGGAGGCTGAAATGTGGGTGAGCATCCTAGGCTAAGGACACTCCTCTGAAATGTGGGTGAACATCATAAGCTAATGACACTCCTCTGCCATTCTGCACTTATAACTTGGGTAATGTGACTGACTGACTAACTAGCAACCAGGTACTTCTTTATTTATGCAAGTTTCACTGAACAAAGACAGACTAATGATTACCTAAGAAGTATAGATTATGTGTTCGATTTTAGAAAATGCAGACAGAACAGGTTTTATTATTGTCTTAGTCAGGGTTTCTATTCCTGTACAAACATCATGACCAAGAAACAAGTTGGGGAGGAAAGGATTTATTGAACTTACACTTCCACACTGCTGTTCATCACCAAAGGAAGTCAGGACTGGAACTCAAGCAGGTCAGGAAGCAGGAGCTGATGCAGAGGCCATGGAAGGATGTTTCTTACTGGCTTGCTTCCCCTGACTTGCTCAGCCTGCTCTCTTATAGAATCCAAGACTACCAGCCCAGGGATGGTACCACCTACAAGGGGCCCTCCCCAATTGATCACTAATTGAGAAAGTGCCCCACAGCTGGATCTCATGGAGGCACTTCCCCAACTGAAGCTCCTTTCTCTGTGATAACTCCAGCCTGTGTCAAGTTGACACACAAAACTAGCCAGTACAATTATCAATCCTATGTAACTCCAATTTAGACAATTTAAAAAATGTCTCCTCCCAAGGAAACACATTCATTATATGACAGCCTGCTTTTAGGTTGGCAGTGTTTGCAGTTTGAAAGCACTCCAAACAGAAAAATAGGAATGGGTCTTTTCATGACTAACAAATACGAATCTCTAACTTCTTTTACTATATGTTTCATCATCTACGCTATAATGTAGGAAAAGTTTATTTCAGTCAACCTATCTTATTTACTGTGTGTTATTCCTCCAGGGGTGTACCTTGTCTCACCCCGTCTTTAAACTACACTTCCAGAGAACTCTAAGGGTATTAGAGGGGGAGGCTGTGAATCTATAACCTATTCTCCTGGCCAGAGTTTGTTAATGGTCTTTGTTTACCCTGAACCAATTAGATTGTTAGAGTTTGCTCAGGGGCAGACACTCCAAGAAGATCCCTGGAGTAATGGCCTCATCCAGCTCTGTACTTATGTGTGCTTAATAATCTCTAGGGCATAGGGAAGATTTCCAGATAGTAGCCAAATAAAATTAAAGATTTTTCCTAAAAAGACTTAGACATCATTTTCCCAGGAAAAGACATAAAATGAATCAGTTCAGAAAGTCACACACAGGGACCGAAACCCAGAAGTTAGAGACAGAGGCCAGCGGGTGCAGCGCTCAGCTCAGCTATGCTGGAACTGTGTCCAGCAGTCGTGTCCAGCAGTCGTGCTGGTTTCCTGACTCTGTCTCCAGTGGACATGGCTGCCACTCAGCCACTTGGTGCTTCTTCGTTCCTGAGATTGCTTGGACACTTTTGTCCTTGTCATTCCTCCCTGCAGAGAAAGAAATATGTTGATAAAATGTCACAAAAGGTGTTTTATCTTCATAATGGCTAAAACCAATGAAGTACAAACCATGTTTAAGTGTGGTTGGCTTTGTTTTTCTAGTTAATACCTTCTTAACTTTCCATTAACCTTCCAACTCAACTTGAGTTGTTTAAAGTTGCACTTAGCTGTGTGGTTTATAAAAGGCTGGATGTATTGTTCCAGCTCTTTAACTGAGCCGTCCTGCCTAGTTGTCCTCAAATCTTCACATTTAGAGATCTTTGACTCTTCTCAGTTTGTCAAACTCCATGTGTCTTCACCAAAGTAAGAATATTGACTTTTTCCTCCTTTTACCCCAGGGCCTTGGCTTTCTCTACGCTTCTGGACTTGGTGTTAATTCAAGTCAGGCAAAGGTAATGTTATTGAAGTCTTACTGCACATTAAATTTGGAATTGAATATGCACTGGCCTGTGCTCATTTATGTATCTGATTTTTCGCAGGCTCTTGTATATTATACTTTTGGAGCTCTTGGAGGCAACCTGATAGCCCATATGATTTTGGTAAGTGTGAACTTTAAACCAAGAGTACTTACATTAAATGTAAAATTTATTTTTGCAGTAGCTGTAAGTGTCCTAGCCTTGCTGTGAGATTCCCTTACGATCAAATACTTAATTGAACATCCATCCACCAAATTCTTGCTAATGGTTATAACACATTGAATCTACATGTGATAAAAATATATGTAAATTGGAATTATTTATCAGAATTATTTTTTGATTAGATTATCATAGATTTTGCATTTAAATTGATGAAACTGTCCTATAATGGGCACTTACCAGTATCTGTGCATAAGTGAATATCATTGACCTCTTATGTTCCTTAGTGATACAGACCTCTCCACCAAAATCTTTTTGGGCTAAGGGGCTTCAATTTCTTGCACATTCAGTTTGGGATCAGTCACATGACAAGTGGTGCATGATGGAAGCTGTGTTTTAAATGAATGTAAGTCCTTTGTTAGCAGCAATGTCATGGTTGGACTGTGTGGACATGAAACTAAAGTAGGAAACCCGTCCTACACATGACGGGATCGCCACACTTGGTGCTGACAAGGCTAGTCCAGTGAAGCGTAGATAATTTCAAAAATAATTATTGAGTGATCGTCAGGATCAGATTAGATACTATGGGTAGAGAGAGATCGCCTGAAGAGTAGAATGCTGGGAGCTGATACTTGGGCAGATAGGAATCCAGCAAGATAGCTGAGCTGTGCCCAGGAGCCCAACTGATTGCAGGCAACTCCTTCCCTCTTTGTGTTCCTGATCATCAGACGCCCCCCCCTCCCTCCCTCGCTCACTCGCTGTCCTGTGGTCTTTTGCTCCTGGTGTAATGTACCTGCTTCCCGTACACATTTCCTTAGTCTGCCGGTTTATGGTTTTGTATTGGCACACTCAACTCGTCCTCACTAAGATTAAGTCTACCACAGGGTTGCTGTGGGTTCTGACGAAGACGATGTGCGTGCCTCCCTCGTGAAGCTCCTGGCGCTCATTTGGTGGCTCTGGAAATGTTCTTGTCTCATGCTTAGCTATAGACTTCTTGTTGGAGTACTCGGATCAAAGGACTGCAGAATCTGATTCTGAGTGTGGTTGGCTCTACAGAAACCTGTGGTATGGTGGTGGTGGTGGTGTAGTCTCACTCCAACGTGTCTTACAGGGTTACCGCTACTGGGCTGGCATTGGAGTCCTCCAGAGTTGTGAATCGGCACTGACCCATTATCGTCTTGTTGCCAATCATGGTACCTGTTTTATTTTTCTCTTTTACCCTGTAGGGGGAAAAAAGGCAATTAATTTTAAGTATATATGTTTTGGTTGTAGTAGTTTAAATACTGAAAATGACTCTTTTAAGTGGGCTTTTAACTATCAGGAAACACTTTTCTTTTACATTTTATTCTTAAACATTTTATAGTGGAAGTCTGATTCGTTAATGTATTGCTATGCTGCTACCTGTTAACAGCTACAGCAATAGTACCATCAGCACCTTGTCTGTCAGCGTCTGCTTGCTACAGTGTGGCTCTGCTCCCCTGACTTTATCTCACTTTATTCCCTGTCTGTCCCTCTCCATCAGTTGCCAGTGATATCTCCCTGACTGGAGGCTCTGTAGTCCAGAGGATACGGCTGCCTGATGAGGTGGAGAACCCAGGGATGAACAGCGGCGTGCTGGAAGAAGATCTGATTCAGTATTACCAGTTCCTAGCTGAGAAGGGGGACGTCCAAGCACAGGTGTGTGCTTCCGGGAGTTTCTTGCCGCACTGTCTGCTTGATCCAGGAGGGGGACAAGCGCCCACATATCTACATAATCATTGTCTTTGCTCTGAGTACTTACTAGCTTCGTTTTAGAACCACCAGTGGATACTTTAGCAAAAGAATATCCTACACTCGCAGAACCTTTTTTCCTATTAAAATCACAGCTATTTGGGATATATAGAAATAATAAGTACTAAGAATGGTTTTAAGACTCACAGAAGGGAGTCTTAAATTAAAACTGTAATGAATGGAAGAGCCGACTGTTACTCGTGGAAGTTAGCGTGCAACTGTCTTGTCTCCTTTTCAAGGTTATATTTTGCTTTAAGTGTTCTCTTTTACTTGCTGTCTGATTACCTTCCTTTTCTCCATTCCCTTTCCTCTGCTTTCTTGACCTTGGTTTTGGTGCCACTGTTGCCTCTCCTCTGTCTGTGAACAAAACAGTCAGGCCTTCCTCATGTTCCCTAGAGACTGCCACTCAGCTCTGCCTCCAGGTCTAGTGGGTAACATGTTACTGTTCCCCAAATGAGCTGAGACTTTACAGTATGCTTGGCGTTGTCTAATTCTACATGCTTTTGTGAATCTGACAACCTTTTTCTTGTATACAGCACATACTAGTCTAAACTTATTCAAATTGGTCTTTCCTTTTGTTTTCATTTCCTTGCTAAGCTTCTGAGATAATTATGTTTGTTGGTGTAAGAGCATCCTTTACTATTGCCTTTAGAGCATGTTCACTGAATTCAGCATCATTTGTCTAAAAGCCTTTTAGGGAAGCAGGCCAATGAGCCAGTAGATAAGGCACTTGCTGCACAAGTGTGAGGACCAGACCTCATGTGCCCAGAGCCCACATACGTACTGAGTGAGTGTGGCTCCTGCCTGTAGTGCTAGCACTCAGAAGGCAGAGACAGGGTCCCCAGAGCAAGCCAGCTGGCTAGGGTAGCCTTCCTGGGGCCCTCTAGGGTGAGTTAAGAGAGCCTGCCTCTATTAATAAGATGGAGAGCAGCTTGGGGCGAACTCTGACGTCAGCCTTAGGCCTCCACCTGCATACACTTGCACCTGCACACATGTCCTTACACACATGTGAACAAACATACACTCACAGACTCTGTATACATATGCAAAAGAATGCAGTTTATTTGGCAGTTTTTAGATAATTGAAACAATATACTCAGGATTAAAGACTGGATTTCTAGTCTTGACTAATGCACAGAACCTTCCTGCACCAACTGTTGGTCTGACTTTAACTGCATGCTAGGTGCTCACTTTCACTTATGCATCATTTTTGTTGCTTTTCAGGTTGGTCTGGGACAGCTGCATCTGCATGGAGGGCGTGGAGTAGAACAGAACCACCAGGTAACCCCCTGCTGTAGGGCTTTCTTCACACTATAGCAAAACATGGCACTGTGTGTGTTCCTAGCTAGTAGGCTCCTAACACCTGTCACAAGTGACCTCTCAGGACCTACTGATGGCTGAGAAACACAGGAACAGACCTCAGGAGGGCCAGAAAGGTTTCATTTACTTTTAGTGGGTGTGTCTGGGTGTGCCTGTTTGTGTATGCCATGTGTGAGCAGGTGCTGATACAGGGGCCAGAAAAGGGTGTCTGACACCTTGGAGCCTGAGTTACAGCTGTGGGTGCTGGGAACTGTACTCAGGTCCTGTGGAAGAACGCAGCATGTGCTCTCAACTGCCGAGCATCGCTGCCGCCCCAGATTTTATTACTCTTAGGCTTAGTTCTTACTACTGCCCCAAACTCACATACACATCTTGACTTTTTTTGTTGCTGTTAAATATAAATAGAAGTGGGTCTCCAGACACCTTTTGGGTCTGGAGAGATGGCAGTTAGGAGTACTTGCTGCTCTTCGAGGATCCTAAATTCTGTTCTCAGCACCCGTGTCAACAGTTTACAGCTCCCCTTTCCAGTTCCAGAGGATCTGACACTCTTTAGGGCCCTGCAGTCACCTACACTCAGGTATACATACACACACTCAGACACACAAATAACCCTAACCCTAAAGTCAATACTTATCATTAAAAATTAATTTTTTTAAAACAGCAAAATGGAAGCCATAAAAATAGAGCATCTTTTAAAGGATTCTTTCTAGGGCTAAGGAAATGTTATTAGAAATCAGGAACCGACAACTATTCCCCTCTAATCTATGGCTACTCACCAAATTGTATCTGCTTTCCCTCCTAAAGATGACTCATCTTTCCTTCTGTCCATTATTGACACCTGTCACTTGCCTGAATCATCTGACACCTGCAGTTTCTAGGTATCGATGTGTCTCTGAAAACCCAGCACCCATCCTGTGGTTCACCTAAAACTCTCAGTACTCTGTGTGGTCCAGTAGCTTAAAGATTTACCCTTTAACATGACCCCCAAGACCCCATCCCAGTGTCTGTACCCCTCCAGCCTCTTGCTGTCTAAGGCACAAGCACACAGAAGTTTCTAAGGTCTTTCAACCTATTGAGAGCATCTCTTTCTCATGACTTTAAGGGATGTCCCCTCCTGTCAGTGGTGACGATCACCCCAACTACTTTGCTTATGTGGTAATTGCTATCCAGCCTCCAGAACTCAACACCAACCTGTAATGTCTCCCCGTCAGCCCCATCCCCACTCCAGAAAAGGCCACATATGCAAAGGATGCCTGAGAATATGTGCTCTTATTCTTGTCCAAAGTAGATTAATTTGTCCTGTAACTTGCTCTCCTGGCTGGAGCCAGTTCCAGAGAGCACAGCCACGCGTGCCTTGTTTACTGTTTACCCAGACCCCAGCAGAGCCGAGTATGGAGGAAGCTCTCAAGAAGGAGCTGTCAAACTCATACAACTCTTATTTTGCTATCATACTAATTAACTGTACCAAGGAAAGTTATTTCACATACAGAATCCTCTCAACTTTAAGAACTACATTGTCACGGAAATACACTTATCACTTGTAGCAAACACCTGTGGGTTTTCTTTACTTGGGAAGCTCTTGGCAGCTGCTGTTGTCTCTTGGTCCCCAGAATGTATACTAGATGCTGCTACTTAACAAAAATACTGAGAGAGCAAGATTCTGAGGGGCTTTGCCCAGAGCTCTTGCACGGCACGGACCGGGACTACTCTTGTTCTGTGTGCTGCCTAAGCCTTTACAGCAGCTGTACAACACCAGGTTGTTTCATTGGCTCCACAGAAGAGAGAAAAGGATTGCCCAGCATTAATCCAACAAACATTGCAGTTTCTACTATGTGCCAATCACTGCCAGGTTTTCTGAATACAGCACTGGACAGGAAGCTCTGGTCATCGCCCTTACTGGAGTTTCAAGTTCAGTGGAATATTAATTACTTTTTAAATAACTTGCATCATCAAATAGCAAGCATTTAAAGTTGTGATTGCTGATTAAAAGCAGAATCAAGGAATATAATAAGGAAGGGAAGGGAGTACCCAGCTGACAGGAAAGGCTTCTTTAGGGAGAAGAGGATGGCATATTGACCCTGGAGGTAGAACCATTCCAGGGCAAAAGGAATAAATAGTACACACATAGGTCCCAGGACAGAAAGGAGTGTGGCTGGTGTTCCCACAGTGCTACATCTTAGGACGTGGTAATTCTGAGGCAGTCGGTGCTTGCTCGGGTCAGCTTAACCTCTGCATTTCAAGGGACCTTCGAGCCAGCATCTCAGATTTGAAAACATTGGCTTTTGCTGCCATGGGGAATGAGTTAGTAGAATCCCAAAATACAATCAAGGAAATCAAAGTAGAGAATATTTCAGACATTCATATGAGAGCAATGTAATGTGGACTAGAATCAGCGTACAGGCAGTTAGCAGGCGGACTCATGGACTTATGGACTTTGTGAGTTCTATAATTAGACCAGTTCAGAACTTGGAAATGTGAATGCCGATGCTGCTGTAACGTAGACGAGAACGTGAAGCACGACAAGGCTGCTCAGGGGATAGAAAGTGAAAGTGGGGCACCGGTTGAGCCTTGAGGAACCGGACTGTAAAGAGGCAGACGATAGAACAGAGTTAGCTAGGGTGCCTTCCGTGGTCGGGTACACACAGGGCCAGGAAACCAGGACACAGTGGCCTGTGAAGCCAAGCTACGGACTATTTCCAAGAGAGGGAGGGAGAGTGCGTCAGGTGCTGCAGAGGACAGGGTGGAGCGAGGTGGCAGACTTGTACTAGTGATGAGAAGGTTGTCCTTAACAGGCTTCCTCTCTGAAGTAGTTGGTGAAAGCCAGTCAGGCTTATAAAAAGGAGAATCCTGTAGTGGTCCCATTAAAGAGAAGCTAAAACTCTGAAAAAGAAAAAAAAATATGTTTTGTATTGTTGGTATGTTTTTTAATAACAGATTAAGGAGAGTGTACTAGAACAAAAAAGAATAGAAAGGGAAGAGAGTGACTCACAGACAGAAACAAGGGGCAGGCCTTGGTATAAGGTCCGTAACAGCCGTGAGCCAGGGCAGCACTGAGCAGAGGGTGCTAAGGAGTGTCTTCCCACACAGTGCTTGGTCATGGGCTCCAACCACAGCCCCACACTGTTGCCACTGTACAGAGGAAGCTGTGTGTCACAGTATGCCCGTGCCTTGTGGCTGCCCCGTAGCTTCTCTCTTCCTCACGGGCACCAGTAGTGAAGTAGTGAGTGAGGCAGAGCTGCCTGCCGCCTGTTCACATCACCTGTAAATAGATACCATCTTATCTGTGAAGGCTAGATATACACAATTCTGTTCGAAATCCTGATGAATATTCTTATTTTTAAAGCCACTTTAATATAGGAAAACAAAATGTTTCCTGATATTCCTGAATTAAATGTTTTTGTTGAAAAGAATTCTGCTAAAAAATAATTATTCTTATAATTCTCTCACAGAGAGCATTTGACTACTTCAACTTAGCAGCAAATGCTGGCAATTCACATGCTATGGCCTTCCTGGGAAAGGTACTGTATACCTGTAGCTCTTTATATAACAGCAAAATAAAATTTTCAGTTCAAGTATATTATGTCCTGTCTTAAGGCAAATGCTGTGTGAAATACTTTCTCAGACAACTTGGACATAGTGTAGCCTTTGCTCCTAAATGTATTCACTGTGTGAGCTCTTAACGTTGTATCTGTTGTATACAGTGATGAGAGTTGTACTGTATGATACACAGGTTTTTACTAAGAATCACAGTTGTGTTTCTTTTCATGGTGGAGTGAGAGAGGTTTTAGTATTTCTCTGCAGATCTTTTCATTGTCTTAAATACGACAGCTGTGAGCACCCCTAAGTGTAGCCTTTTTGTGGAGAAAGGAAACATTTATATCTAAAAACTAATGAATAGATTCTGTGTCAGGGAAGAATTCCATTTTTATTAATTTTTTTATTGGTATATTTATTTACATTTCAAATGATTTCCCCTTTTCTGGACCCCCACTCCCTGAAAGTCCCATCAGTCCCCTTCCCTCCCCCTGTTTTCCCACCCAACCCTTCCCACTTCCCTGTTCTGATTTTGTTCTATACTGCTTCACTGAGTCTTTCCAGAACAAGGGGCCACTCCTCCATTTTTCTTGTACCTCATTTGATGTGTGGATTATGTTTTGGGTATTCCAGTTTTCTAGGTTAATATCCACTTATCAATGCAAACTGACAGTTGTTCATGTATAACCAAATCATAAAGTAAGGACATTCAGGTGGATTCCAAGGATTTTACATATAGGAAAATCTCATCCAGACTCACCACATAATCCTAGCTAGCAAACTGGGAGCTGGACCCTTCCGTGCAAGCCTTCTGATGTTATAGTACAGACTGTGTGGTGCTGATGCTGTGGTATGAGCATCATAGCACAGGGGTCTTTGCTTTTTTCTTTATCTGTTTTATCCCCAACATATTTACTTAAATTTCCCTAAATTACTCATTAATCCTATGTCTAAAGGCGACTTTAGTGGTTTCCTTAGGATGTTATGTGGACATGAAGCTCTGCTGCCCCTTGTTTTCCTTTCTTCTCAGGCCTTACCTGGTCCTATAGTCATTATCATTTATACCTTGTTAAATAACTTTCTAGTTATTTGTTTGTGTATGTTTGCGCACAGGTACTATGTGTATGTAGGTGTGCATGCACATGTGTGTGCCTAGAGAGACCAGAAAACTGCCTTGGGTATCATCCACCTTATTTTTGAGACAGTGTCTCTCACTGGCCTGAAACTTAACAAGCATACCAGGTTAACTGTCCAGCAGTCCTCTGGAATCTGCCTGTCTGTCTCTATCTCCCAGGCACGGAGGCTGCAAACGCACACCACCCTGCCCAGTTTCTTTATACTTGGGCTCTGGGTTCTAGCTTAGGTCTCCATGCTTGCATCTGGTATTTTACCAACGGAATCATCTCCCAGCCATCTGTAACCCCAGGTGCACCATTTACCCAGTTCTGGGCAGCTTGGTAGAGGGAAGGGCAAAGCAGACATTGTGACTCTTGAAAGCCTGCTTGTACTGATGGGATCAGTCATCGGGTCTCAGCCAAATATTAGCCACCTGACTGCCCTGGGTTAAAGATGACTTTTCCTGGCCTGGTGAGATGGCTCAGCAAATAAAAACAATACCTAGGACCCAGACTGTTGATGGAGAGACTGTTGTCCTCTGACCTTCCACGTGTACCAGGTCACCTGCACACCTACCCATGAGCACATAGACATAAGCAAATGTAATTTTCAAATGTTTTAAGATTTCTTGAGGCAGCCACTAACCTGCTTTATATATTCATATATATATGAAAATATAAATATATATGAGTATATATATGAATATCAAATACATAAAAGTCTGCTTTCAATTCTACACTTTTCTATGAAGAAATGTAAACTTTGTGGAGTAATGTCATGAAAACTGATAACGATGAAAATGAGATGAGAAGGGGAAACACTGTCTGGAGACTGGGGACAACTCCACATGAAATCCGGGGCTGTTTTCCAGATGTATTCTGAAGGAAGTGACATCGTTCCTCAGAGTAATGAGACGGCACTTCACTACTTTAAGAAAGCCGCTGACATGGTAAGACTTCCGGACCTGTGTGCTGTTACTAGTGTTCACTACAGGGATGTGTTGAAGGATTAATTATGACCAACTGGGTGAATGTTAGCTTAGTGTTTCCTAATCGGGAGAGTACTGGTTATAAGCCATGAAATTGGGAGTTACATAACCTACGTCAGCTGTACTACAATTTAGAGTTTAGGAGTATCCATAATTGAGTTCTATTGATAGCTATGATATATAATTTGGGCTTTCTTTGACCCAGACAAAACATGCATATAGGATACTTAAAACCCTGTATGCTTCCTGAGTATTTACTGACCACTTTCCAACTATAGATTTCTGTGCATCATAATGTTACTTGAATATTTTCCTGAGAAATGCTATGACACATCTTGTTAAGATGTCATCTGTCCCTCTGAGTATGAGTGAATTGTAGAATTTTCTGTTTTGCATCACGAAATACTTTGCTGTGTGTCGCTGCGTTACTCTTAAGGATCATCACCTCCAGGTGACATTGTTGCTGCTAAGATGCCTGCTGACTCTGCCCCAGGCATTGTCCTTCCTTCTTCCATAAGTACACCACATGGGGCCTGCTTTTAATTCTGGTGAAGTATTGTTAGTCACATGTGTGTCACAAATTGGTCATAAGTTAGGTTACAAGAATTGATCTTAAAGGCAGTTAATGTTTTCATCTTTGACAGCAAATTACTGACACCCCACAGGTGTCTAAAAGTCAAGTTATGTTTAATACGATTAGAAGGAAAAAGTTTGTCTTTATTTGGAGACTAATTAAGACATATTTTGATATCTGTCAGACTCTTGTAGTATCTAGTATCTCGTGTAGTCGTGCTTTAATGGGCTCTTGTCTCTGTTGTCTGATTTCTCTGGTTTACAGGGCAACCCAGTGGGACAGAGCGGGCTTGGAATGGCCTATCTCTACGGGAGAGGAGTTCAAGTAGTAAGTGTGCTGTGTGGCATGCTGGTGTTGGGAAGCCATCTGCCAGTGCCGGTGGGAGGGAGGCCTTGGCTGGTCCCGCACAGAGGAGCCGCAGAGAGTGCGAGCCCTTCCCTGCTGTCTCTCAGTTGGGCTGGCTTGTTCCTCACACCTCCCTGTCCCCTGAGGCCAGCTCCATCACTGGACCCTCTGAGGGGAGAGTTCCTCCTTAGTCTTTTCCTTCTGCCCTTTGCTCCTTCCAGCTTCTGCCTCTCTTCTCTCCAGTCCTTCGCCTCCGAAGGCTGAGCCTTACTAAGCCACCTCAGTTCTCAGCTGTCAGGTTTCTGTCTCACAGCCAGGTCCTCAGTAAGCTCCTAAATGTCGGTGTTGTGTGTGCAAGCACTTGCTTGTCCTTGGCCCTTGTCTCAGGGCAGATGCCACTGACTCGTGACGTTATTCCAAGCAACACATTGTTGTGTCTGGAACTAAGGACTGGGGCTAAAAAGCTTATCTGTGGTACTTTTTTCTAACATAAAAGAGTGATGCCTTTGACTCCTGAATTAGGATACCAAAATTCAGAGTAATATGTTTTAAGTTTATCTACAGTTACATAGTCCTTTGGGATTGAAAAACAGCATCTTGTGATGTACACAGGAAGGGAACAAATAAGGAGAAAGTAATATTACTTAATATGAGAAAAATTAAGGTTTAAAGGTAGATAGTAAAAAGAGTTTTTCCTTAATTCATGCTCTAGTGTTCTACTTGTGTTTGTTCTTTCTGGGAGCAAACATAAATTGTTTCACAAAACTCTTACTTGGTTTTGGGAGCTTTTTAAATAAAAAAAAAATGGTTCTTTTTAAATGTTTGGGTTTTTTTTGTTTGTTTTTTAGAATACTTTGTTTACCCAGAGAGTGGCTCTGTGCTTCCATGAGTCAGTCTTTGATGCTTTCTTCCCATTTGACATCTCCTACAGAATTACGACCTGGCTCTCAAGTACTTCCAGAAGGCTGCTGAGCAAGGCTGGGTGGACGGGCAGCTGCAGCTCGGCTCCATGTACTACAGTACGTATCTCAGAGGACGGTGGAGCAGCTGCTGCCGGCTTCCACTAGGTGGCGCTAAGATAAACGGGGAGTCGGTTCTGGGGAAGTAATTCAGGCTCTACCAATTCAATTACTTGTGCATCTCAGCTCTTATTAGCATTTA
This sequence comes from Apodemus sylvaticus, assembly GCF_947179515.1. Lineage (NCBI taxonomy): Eukaryota > Metazoa > Chordata > Mammalia > Rodentia > Muridae > Apodemus > Apodemus sylvaticus. The sequence continues at coordinate 31,260,134 of NC_067477.1, forward strand.
TATTAATCTGCACTGGAGACTGATAGGCTTTGCTGGGTAAGAACTCTAACTTCCAGTAGTTTCATTCCTCTTAAAATTTCTCTGGTGCTTAACTAAATCCTGTTTCAGACTGCTCTCCTTTCATTTGTCCTTGTTTTGTTTTCCTTGCAGATGGCATTGGAGTCAAGAGAGATTATAAGCAGGCCTTGAAGTATTTTAATTTAGCTTCCCAAGGGGGCCATATCTTGGCTTTCTATAACCTAGCACAGATGCACGCCAGCGGCACAGGGGTGATGCGATCCTGTCACACTGCGGTGGAGGTGAGGGCTGCTGTGCAGCATGGCTGAGGGCATGGGTTTACGGCTGGAAAGGCCCGTCCTTTGCAGTCCAGTTCCTTCCGTGTTAGATGCTGACTCCGCTCACTAGCCTTGATACACTGAGGGAAGACACTGGAGATCTATGCTCACTGCTCTCCTTACCTGTTTGTTCCTTTAAGAAGCAGTGTTTGCAAGGGTCAGTGTAGATGACCTAGTGTCAGAGAGGACACTGAAGGAGGTGTGCAAAGGCCCAGGCCAGCGTCTCCTCCCTGGGACTGCTCCCCAGCTCTCACACCTATTGTTGGAAGACTGACTGATAAAGGCTTGCCACCATTTGGAAATCTCTCTTTGCTTTATTTAGAGTCCTCACTTGTAAACTGAGATTTTTAATAGACTTCACCTCATGAATAGTTCTTCAGGTGGGAGAATGTGCTGAGAGCTATAATACACAGATGTCACTAGGACAGCCCTGGCCACAGTAATAGTGTGTGGGTTGCTGTTTCTCTTACTCTGTGTTTGCTTCTAAAGAGTAAGGAAAGCCAGCAGCCAGCTGGCAGGTCATGGAGCAAACTTAATAGTCACACCTAGCCAAGATGCACAGGTTGTTTTCTAGTGCATACATGTCGTTTTCCTCTTTACACAGTTGTTTAAGAACGTGTGTGAGCGAGGTCGCTGGTCAGAGAGACTGATGACCGCCTACAACAGCTATAAGGACGAGGACTACAATGCTGCAGTGGTCCAGTACCTCCTGCTGGCCGAGCAGGGCTACGAGGTGGCGCAGAGCAACGCGGCCTTCATCCTCGACCAGAGTAAGTCCAGGGTAGTCCTATAGAAGCGTTAGTCACATTTAGCAATATAATAAATTTTCAAAATGAAGTGAGTGCCCAACTCCCCTTTCCCCGCCCCCGAGCCCTAGGCTAGCTTCAATATCTGACGGGCTAAAACCTGCTCCAGGAAGTAGTGTCATCCTGACCCAGTGACTCCTTTGAACCTGGCGTCTTCTAATACTTGTTTACTCTCCAGACTGCCTGAATTTAATATTTTCTGTGCTTCACCCAAACTTACAAATGAAAACACTTGGTTTCTATTTCCTGTCTCTCCTGTAGGAGAAGCAACCATTGTAGGTGAGAATGAAACTTACCCCAGAGCTTTGCTGCATTGGAATAGGGCCGCCTCCCAAGGTGAGTGGCTAATTGTCAGGATGAGTCCTACCCAGGAGTCTCACTATGTTGGTTTTCATCTCTCATGGACATCATCAGACACTGCTACTTAACTTGTGATCGATCAATCAGTCTCGTTCCTAGGTCAGTGGTTGAAGTGCCAGTCCTTGAGGGATGTTTCCATCACCTTTGGGTTCTTAGCTTCAGGCCAGTGGCTTCATTAATTGATAACTGAAGAATGTGTAATAGAATACCAGCCTGAAGTGGAAAAGAACTCTTAGCTTTCCCTACTCTTTCTTTAATGTATTCTTCTCACACACTCCTCTCCATAGTAGGCCTCTCCTTCTCCAGTCTGCACAGTGCTCATGCTGAATAGTGTTTTACATTAAATGGTATAGGCAGCATGGTCCTTTGAAGGGTAGCGTCAGTGAAACTGGGGCCTGACTTCTCTATCCCTTTATGTGCTTTCTGAAAAGAGATAATGTCTCCTCTGTTTACTGACATTAGAACTTGGCTCAGGGATCCTTTTAAAGTTTTTCTACTACAAATGAAAATTCTGTTTTATATTTGCATGTTTTAAAAATAACTTTTAATTTCTTTTAAGCACACTTACTCAGCAGTTTTGAGTTTATTTTTTATTTTTATTTCAGGCTATACTGTGGCTAGAATTAAACTTGGAGACTACCATTTCTATGGATTCGGCACTGACGTGGATTACGAGACAGCATTTATTCACTACCGCCTGGCCTCGGAGCAGCAACACAGTGCGCAGGCCATGTTTAACCTGGGCTACATGCACGAGAAGGGTCTAGGCATCAAACAGGTGAGCGAGGCATTGGCACCACCCGCGTACAATGATCCTGCACAGCGTGGCCGTGAGAACAGTGGTTTGGGGATTCTGTTGGGCTTCAGGCTGCAGGTGGAGAAGCAAGCGGGTCTCCAGGATAGCAGGACTATCCCTGCAACTCATTCCCGGCGCACACTCCTGCGTGTGCTCTGCTGTGCTCTGGGGACCCTGTGGAAAGCCTCTTTTGTCAGGAATTATATCTGTATTTAGTCAATATAGTTGCCTCTGAATCATTTTGAAATGGATTAAAATCTTTTCTACTGATGAACTTTTTCCAGATCTTCATCTTCCTAATGAAATCTACTTTTCTTTAGAATGGCTCTAAGTTTTTGCCCTATCTACCCCACAAGGATTCAGAGAAAGTATTACTACTTGTGTGCTTGGGAATAAAGACTACAGTAAAAGAGCATTCTAGAAGGGAAGCAGGGTTCAGCCTCTGAACATAAGTAATGGGCTACAAAGCTCATTGTACTACAAGCTGGCCAGGGCCACTGGGCCTGCTGGCACACACTGCCAGAGCAGCCAGGGAGAGGCCAGAGGAGAGGTCATGGCCCTCTTCAACCACCCAGCTCGTTTCAAGCCTGTCTGGGCTAAATGAGGCCCTGTGGCAAAACAACAGCAACAACAAAATTCAGTTCAACACCATGTAAATTGCTACCAAATTCTGACGATAGACAATGAGTAGAAATGATGATTCAGGATGTGGTTTGATATGGCTTAGTCACCCTATTAGTCATTCACAGCAGAGTCTATGCTATCACATCAAGTTGGATCCACAGACTCAAAAGATTCCATTGTAAAAATGTTTAAATTATGTATTTTTAATTGGGTATTAACTGAAAGTGCTTTTCTCTTTAACAAATAACACATGAGGGTTCAGGGTGAGCACTGACTGAAGGAAACTACTCCTCTTTAACCTGTGTGGAGGAGGGACCTCGCAGTGCTCTCTTCCTTTGCCATATGTCGTATTTTCTCCAGAGCTCCCTTTCCTGCCGTCCTGGGGCAGAGTTGGTTATGACTTGGGTCACCCTTTTCAGAGTCCTGTAAGCAGGACTGTGACCACTTGTGTCAGTTAGCACAGGGAGCCTGCTCTGAAAACAGCGTAGCGAGACGCCTGCCTACACAGAGTGATCTCTGAGGTTTTCCCACCACAGACAGTAAAACAGCAGCCCTCCCTGGCAGACATGGGTTACCATGTCTATAGGCTCAGCCCTGGGCTCTCTGTCTTAGAAAAGCACACAGGAGTAGTTGAGAGATCCCCAGACCTATACCTGCTGTACTGCTAGAACAGGACTGGCTCCAGATTCTTGACTGTCCTACCCCAGTGTAGGACCAGAGCTGACTAAAATTAGTCACTGACTAAAATTAGCTTGAAACTTGAGACTTTTCATGGGAATCTCCAGATCAGTAATATGATATGTTAGACATGTGGCTAAATCCAGTGTGTCCACAAATAAAATCTGAGATTATAGTAGAGAAAATGAGTTACATCTTCCAATTCCTGATACTAAATTTTCAAAATCATTTAATTAGATAATTAAAGAAATTTTACCTGGGTAAAGCTTGAGGTTTTCCTTTAGGTAACAGACATTAATTTTAGGTAGAATCTCAAAAGGTTAATACAAGCTTTTCTGAAACATTTCCTTTGCTTTCTGTCCTCTAGGACATTCACCTTGCAAAGCGCTTTTATGACATGGCAGCTGAGGCTAGCCCAGATGCACAAGTACCTGTGTTCCTCGCACTCTGCAAACTAGGTGTCGTCTATTTCTTACAGTACATCCGGGAAGCCAACGTAAGTGAGCCGCATGCCTCAGTTAACAGACACCAATTGTTTCACCTTCCCAGACCGGGAGAGTGAAAGTGGGAGGCACAGGGTCTCTCTGTCTTCCCAGGTAAAGGGCTGGGCAAACTATAGAGCAGGCAGGAGCACAGTTTTCAGGTGGCATTTTTCAGAGCTCTTAATACGAAAGCACGTGTCATTAGTGCAGGTGTCTTCCGGTTCAGGGACAACAGACTTAACTCGTGACACTCTGAAGAGGTACTAAACATTAAGTCGGATGAATACCTGGCAACAGCTCAAGCCAGGACCATAAGAAGAGCAAGCTGGAGGGGAGCCGAGAGCCGATGCACTGCACACCTGATTGTTCTAACAGTGCCACCGAGGTTCAACATGCCGGCAGAGCTCTGTCCATAGAGCCTCAGCTGATGGGACCTAACGAGGAGGGGCTTACCTGTTCCCTTCAGAGCTACCAGCTGTAGACGCAAGCCTGGCATGTCTTTGCCCTTGGGTTCTACCACTTAGATTTTGCCCCTGTCCCCATAGTCTCTGACAGTGGATTAACAAGTGCAGCATTGTGCCCCATGAACACTACGATGCGCAGAGTCCTTGTTGGAGCCATTAACCTTAGTTTATTCAACACATCGTCAGTGTCAAGTTGTCCTTATGCAGAATCAAAAGTAAGCAACGCTTCTTCCACACTAACATAAACAGGGGACCTCTCTCCCTTTGCCACCTTAACCATGCTATTGAGATCCTCCGCACAGGTTCCCAGAACCCAGGATACCTTAGATTCTTGCATCTATATAATGTCAGTTGGTGCAGTGCCTTGGTGCCATGAGCCAGTGCGCTGTACTTTCTGCCAAAATACAGGAACCAGCTGCCAGTGAGCACCAGGCTGAGGTGTGGGGACAGAGCAGTGCCTGGCCTGTGCGGGTCTCAGTCCCAGCCAACAGGATACAGCTCCCAGCCTCTGCAGAGCTGTCCCACACCCTTGTCCCCCACACTTTTCTTCAGTGGATCATTCTAGGATGTAGGATGTCATCATACCATGGAGAAGAGTCTTTTGCTGTTTTTTTTTTTTTATACACTCTACAAAGAGGATAGTAAGATTCTCCAACTGAAACAAAAAGAACAAAGCAATCCCAGTCCATAAAAAAATGCAAGAGAAATAAGTATTGATGAGAAGGAAGTCAAACTGGATAAAAAGCCACAGAATTCCCCAGGAACACAATAGTTTGCTGGAATTTATTTTTTCCTACAAAATTTAGCACCTTTGCCTACAAATCTATATAACGGGAGTTCTTTGGGCATAATTTTACAAAATCTCAGAGACTAGGAATGTAACTTGTAAGTTCAAATTTCTGTGTAAAATGGTGTGCACTTTAATTAAAACAACCAAAAAGACATTTTTTGTTGATCAAGTGGACACCTGGTCCTGTAGCCATCAGTTCCATGGGAGACACACAGCTGGCTGTCAGGAGAGCAGGCTGCTCTTCTGACCTGCTGTCACTACGGGACAGGTTAGAGGTATGCCAGGAGTCAGATTTGGGGCAAGGGGGAGGTCTTTTATTTCCTGGTGATCCTTTCAAATATCTACTAGAGAAATAACTGGAAACTGCGGAATTAGATTTCTTATAGAAAGAGCAGTTGAACATCTGATGTCAGCTCTTAGGAAATACTAGCTTAGTTCTTGAGACACACACTTCTGGGTGTCTGTTGAAGAACCATTACATGTGTTAAAAACCATTACAATGTCCTAGAATTTAGTTCTTCAAAGTCTCCTGCATATGTCTACTGTTAAGTAACTACTTTCAGTGTTCCTTCACTGACATTGAAGTGCTAATGCTTTTATGTTTTTCTCATTAAGATTCGAGATCTGTTCACACAACTGGATATGGACCAGCTCTTGGGACCCGAGTGGGACCTTTACCTCATGACCATCATTGCCCTGCTGTTGGGTACAGTCATAGCTTACAGACAGCGACAGCACCAGGACATACCAGTTCCCAGGCCCCCGGGGCCACGGCCAGCTCCTCCCCAGCAGGAAGGACCAGCAGAGCAGCAGCCACCACAGTAGCAGCCACGTACTTACCTGGGCCCGTGGCCACGGGGGCTGCTTGCCGAGAACACTGCATTTGGCGTAGGGTTCTAGACGGTGGCCGCTGCCTGGAACAGGCATGAGGAAGTGTTGAATTCCAGAAGCTGCTTAGAACCTGCCGCCTTCCTTTCAGGGATGAGTAGCTCTCACCAGAGCCACAGTGAATGTTTGTGTCAGTGCCGTATGGAATGACAACTCTCAGTGGCTTTCCTCTTTTTCCTCCTTTTTCTTTCTTCGTTCTGCAAACATATACAAGATGCTTGAGTCATGTCTACTGTACCCACTGTCTTTCCTGAGAGCCTTCTGTCATCCTGTCGATGCGCATAAGTTCTTATGTCTTTTAAGGTCCTGAGCATTGACAACCTGGGAAAACCCTAAAAACATGCTTAAGTCTGAGATTAGAACTTGCCTTTCAGTCAAAAGCAAAACAAGCCAAGCAAGACGTCTTCAGGGTGTGTGGGAAATGCAGGAACTGGGAATTTTACCAGTCTACATACAAGTTCATATATTTGGCACTCTTATTTTAAAAGGGGTTATTGAGTGGATTCCTGTACTGTGACTGACACTTCATAGCAAACTCTTCCTTGAAGAAGGCAAGGCTTTGCTAAAGAATTCTTTGTGACATCATGTCCTTGCAGTGGAGTAAAAGCAAAACTCAGTGGACTGACTCCTCGTCTCACGTAGGACTTTCCCCAGCTGCTCATGTGAGTGGCTTGTCTGTCTGAGTATACAGAGCCCTAGACCAGATGCCAGAGGACGCACTAAGTGGAGAGATCAGAAGACAGCCTTAACCGACCTGAGGTGGGATCTGAGGCACACCCTCCCTCCCTCAGGGTGACGAATTTCTTCCCAGGTTTCATGTTACTTCACATTTCTTACAGCACAGAGAACAGATAACCCTCCGAAAGTCTTCAAATACGAAATACTATTGGCAAGATATGGCAGGTAGTGACTTCCTAAGACTCAGAAAATGGAGGGTGGGTTAGACCCAATGCATGGCAGAGCAAAGCCTGGGTGGACCATCGAGTGTGCTGTGGGAGCTTTGCATTTCTGACTGTTTCATGTGGGGTAGAAAGTCAGCCACTGCGTAGCTGTCATGTGATCACCCTTCTGTGGTAAACATGAGGAAATTAAAGCTGCTACACTTCGCATTGCCTGCTTAAGTAAGATGCAAACACAACAGAAATTGAGAACTTCACAGAACCACCCCTGTGAAAGAACGAATGCCCAAGCTAAATTTGTGGTTCTCGTAATCTGTCAGATGGTAGCATTCAGCAGCCACACCCACCTTTCATTATCACCTTTACATTGTTTTCTGTAATCCCTGTCTGCAATGAAACTTGACCTTATCACTTGTGGAGTTTGGAAAGCTTTGAGTTTGAATGTTGGGATTGTAATCAGAATTCAGTTTAGTTCATCTATACTGAACATGAAGGCTTTACATGTGAAGTTGTGTACATTCGTGTGTGCTTACAGTATTATGGGAAACCCAGTAAGCAAATTTTTCTCAAAGATATTTGCCTCCAAATTTGAAGATGTGGCCACAGAGAGGCAAATCTTTGAGAGGCAGCCAGCATTCCTCTCAAAACTGTAACGTTGCTTTGGGCAGCACTTGTAAATAGTAAGGCTTATTTGGTGTCCTGTGCTTAAAGATGAGATTGTGAGTGGTGCAGGAAGCAGGGTCCTTTACTGCTGCCTCCTCTCCCAGCCCCACCCTCAGCCGAGTAAGTGAAATCCATGGTTCTGTCGCTCGCTAACTCGCTCGCTCGTTAGAAGGTGGGTTTTACATTATTTGCAGGGCCTGGGCACAGTGGTGTGTACCTATAGTCCCCTGTCAGTGGGGGACTGAGTGAAGAAGATCACATTAGGCCAGGGGTTTAAGACCAGCTTAGGCAATACAACAAGACCCAGTCTCTAAAAATAAATAAATGGAAAGATGGAAGCCAGTGCTTCTATGGTTTCCCGCGCCATCCACCTCCAGCCTCCTTAGACAGCAGCAGGTTCACGTCCATCTTACTTCCCACAGACAGGACTTGGAGAAAATATTTCTTAAACTAGTGTACACTACCTAAGGCTGGATGGGACAGTCTAGGTCTGTTCTTCATGAGGAGACTCACTCCTTGCTGTCCTCTTTACGGTCACTACAGCACATGCCCTTCCGTCCACTTGTTTCCAGCCGGGGGCATCGGCTTCCAGAATTCTGGAGTGTGTTTAAGATGATTCAGTTCTTAGCTTCTTTCATAGATGGTCTCAAAGCGCTTTGCTCCTGTTCTCTTCCTGTTCATGGGACGTGGTACCTAAGCAAATAGGAATTGGGTTCGTGTTTCTCTTAAAAAATAATGCACAGTACTTACTAATGGCATCCATTTGAATGAAGTGGCAATACAGCTAGTTAATGTCAGTGACATTAAGCCAACTCCAGGATTTGGGAGTCTTAGCATTAGGATTTAGATTTACCAGATAGAGCGTGGCTTCCTTCCTCCCTGTAGCCCATCCCTACTGCTGCCTTTCGTGGTCTGTCTGGCAGCCTACAAAGGCTCTCTCTCCAGCCTCTGTTCTCCTGTGCACCTGCCCCATTGGGCAACCAGCTGTTTCAGAGTCTAGAGACCACAAGTTTTACTTCTGTGGTGTTGTACAAAGGTGGAGTTTTTGTTTTTTAAGTTTTTATTTCTGATTTCTGGGTTTTCTTAGTTACTAGTCAGTAATACAGAAAAAGGTCAGACAAGGGCTTTTTTCCCCAAAATTTTATTAATACCTAAACTAGATTAATATAAAAGTAAAAGTCCTAAATCTTGATATTCCTGAAGGTTTGTAATTCTTCTGAAAATGTATATCTAGAGAGATTAATTTCTGAACATTTTATCCCTCGTCACCTCAGCCATGGAGAAGCATTAGAGACCTCCTCCAGGGATCTGGTGAAAAACCAGCGGACTGGGTGTTCTATACCCAGAAGTTAGGTTTGTTTGTCTGGGTGGTTGGGTTTCTCTCTCTCTCTGCTCCTCCGGTTTGCTCTCTATGCTTGGGAGCAGGCCTGTCAGCCTCCAAATGCAGACCTCAACTCCGTGTGTATATGTGTGTGTGTGTGTGTGTGTGTGTGTATGGGTGTGTGGGTGTGTGTGGCATTGCACCAGTGACTAATCACATCTGCAAAACTTTACTTCCCAGGGCTTTGGACTTGCACCTCACATATATTTCAAAACAAGGCGCTTCTAGTCATCCCCCTCCCAGCCAAGAAGAGCAAGCAGGCTTATATTTACTTCAGAAATAGCTGGTATTTGAAAGTAATTCTAAAGTACACTATACAATATTATGGCCCTGAGATATGCAAGAAATAACCAGAGCGAAAGAAAAGTATTTTATGCAAAAAAATATTTTCGTCAGTTATATTGCTCAGATACAAAAGAAACTATTTCTGGATACTGTATTGTCAGGTTTTTAAATGGGTAGTGTTCTTTGAAAAAGAAACTAAGTGTCTTCACCCACTAGGGACTTCAAGAAAAGTTGAAATAACCCCATATACCAATGATTTATATCTTAAAGAGACTGTTTACACATTCATTAAAAAGCCGATTCTGTATGCATATGAAGGGTCCTTTGGTTATGAGCAGAAAGTCGTCCAGATGTTCTTTCTTTACTATTTATTGGTGAACGATCTGACACTATTTTTCTTTATTTAAAAACAATGTTGATATGATCAAAGTATGACCACTAGACATGTTGAGGGACGATGTACTTAAAAGAGCATAGGCTGACGTCATGAAGGAACACCATACTAGACTTTTTGTAAATTTATTTTATATTTAATGGAATGCAGTATAACGGCTGGTGAAGTGTATTATAATTGTGTAAACAAATCCTGTTAATAGAGAGATGTACAGATTCATTTTGTACTGTATCTTGAACCTTGTGAAATAAAGATCCCATCTCTGGTTATCTGTCTGTGGTAGTGTGCCACATCCACAGACCTTCATATTCAGACTTTGCTTTTAACCTGAAGATTGAACAATTTTAGTGAGCCTCTTTTGAAATACAGAAATGAAATTCTAGAATGCATTCATCTGGGGAAATTTGAATCTGTCTTTCATTTTTAATATCTGTTAATGAATGAATTGAGCATTATCCTGGGGAGGATATAAATTTACAGGGAAGTGAATCTTTGTAGCATCTGGTGTTTGACCTCAATCTGCCTGAGATGTGTACAGTAAGCACACCTCTACTTACACTGGTTATAGTATAAACTTACCAAAGTTCGTCTGCGTGTTCATCCCCAGTGTTTAAGAGGGCTCGCAGAGGCAGGGACACAGCACTGTAAAGCCTATTTAAAATAAGATCTACATAAAGAGGACACAGGAACAGTAGCTGAGAGTGTTGTGCACAGTCCTAGCTGGGGTGTGGCCTGCGGCAGTGGGAGAGGGCTTACTAACGAGCTGTGAGAAGCTTTGGGTTCCATCCTTAAGGAAGAAAGCAGGCAGGCCGGAAGAGTCACAGGTTTGTCCTTGAGCACCCTAGCAGACAACTCAGCGGTGATGAGAGCAAATCAGTCCAGCTTAGCAACATCAGATGCTTGGGTAAGAAGCCTGGAAAATACAGACTGCTACAAGCAAGGAGCACAGCCACCCGAGAGGGCCTAACCTAGGCTACGGTAAAGGTGAAGATAGAAACATTCCAGTGACAACCTCCGAAGTCCACCTGGAATTGTCATGGAGGCCGTACACCACTGGCAGAATGTCTGCCTGGCAGCTACAGTGGAGCCTTCGGTCTTTGTCGGCTGTTACAGCTCCTGCCCTTTAGCTTCCTTGCAGGCAGTAACATGTGTTGTATATACATACCACCTTGCGAATTTGCTGGTGCTGAGCTATGGATTTGAGAGTTTATCCATCTGCATTTCCCAGACTCTTCGACCATGGCCTTGCCCACTGTATCTTTCTGGGTGCACAAACTACACACAATTTAAAAAATGGGAACCATTTCTCTAGTAGAAACTATGAGAAACATGCAGAAGGAAACATTTACTATTTCCCAGGAATATAAGACTTAAAAAACAACCACTTTAGAACCCAGTAGTCCAAAGGGATGTGTTCCTGGACCAGTTACAATTTAAAAGCAGAGTGAACACAAGTGGATCCTGAAAATTCTACCAAACTGGTAATGTGTGGATAATGTCTCATTTTGGACAAAACCAACTTTCCTAAGGCCAAATTGTTTTCTGGATTAATTTCATCCAAATACAATAGAATCAAAAGGCTCAGTGTGGTGGTACATGCCTTTAATCCCAGCCCTCAGAGGCAGGAGGATCTCTGTGAGTTCAAGGCTAGCAAGTTCCAGGACAGCCAGGGCTTCAAAGAGAGACCTTGTCTCAAAAATGGAAGGAAGGAAATGAGGAAGGGAGGGAGGAAGGAAGGAAAAATATAACCTCACAAACTTGCTGTTTGAACAGTGTTGTTTGGTAACATCTTACACGATGCATACAAATGTACTTCTTACAAATACCACGCAATTTCCCTATAACCCGACTTTGACATGCACTGGAATGAGCACAGGTCACTGTGGAGCTGTAAACGGCTGTCTCTGTTCATTTGAGGAGCTCCTTCCCCTGCCTGCCCCCCTCTGTTTCATTAGTATCTAGCCCATCCCTCATTTGAGATTTAAAAGTAATGGCAAACTTGGTGTTGATGCCAAAGTGTGTATTAAATTTTATTTTTAGAAATGCATGCTTTCTTACATGACTTAAATAGCATGTGGTCTGCCAGCCACCCACCCTTGGAACATCCGTGTCACTCACGGAAATACTTCTCCTGGATCAACCCTTCTCTTGGCCTCCCAATAGAGCCAGCTTCCCACTGGGAAGGACTTCTCCCGAGTCTTATAAGTAATGGGAGGGCCACATGGCCCAAGTAAGGGCACTGGGCTTGGAAAATGAAGTTGTCACTGTTTTACATGATTCAAGATTTCAGTGAGTCATGAAATGAGTGAATAGAAACCATTCTTGGAAGCAGACTTATTTTGAGCTGTGCAAACGCAGCTGTGAGTTTCAGAATTTACCCATCTGGGCTTCCCCACTCCCCTCCCCACAGCCCCATGGCCTTGACCATTCTATGTTTTTCCTAACAAAATTGGACGCAATGAACATCTTTGTTCTAAATGAGATGTGTACCCACTAACCCTGGCTCTTCGTATGTGGCCAAGGATGGGGAGGAAAGGGAGCCTGCAGGCTGCCGCTTGTGTTCTTCATCTCTGAGAACAGTTGCACTGGCATCCGGCACACACGATACTTTCTTTCGCTTGCTATTTGGACAGCGTTGTTTGGTAACATCTTACGCAATGCATGCAAATGCACTTACAGAAAGGACTGAAAATAGTATACTATTTCCCTATAACCCGATTTTGACATGAACTGAAATAGTCCACAGTGGAGCAGCAAACGGCTGCCTCTGTTCATTTAAAGAGCCCCTCCCCTGTTGTTCCATCGATATCTATTTCATCTCTCATTTAATACTTAAAAGTAGTTAAACCATCATAACAAGACTGACATTTTCCATATCCTTGGGTTGTCAAAACCAAGGAAGAATCTAGTCAGTGTCACCAGATACAGCTCTATAAGTTCCAGTGAAGACACACATGCCTTAAGATACTGACAGAGGAAATGCCGTAAGCAGGAAGAAGACCCCAGCGTTAACTGAAGAAAACCTGGTTGCCTCTCCTTGGCCTGTTAGCTTTATTAAACAGCTCTTTCCTTGTCACCATTCTGGACCAGGAGACAGATGTGTGAGGAAGAGATCGGACACACCCCATGGCCTGCAGCTGTGTTCCCATCTGTTCCTTCCACCAGCCCTCTTGAATGACTGAACGTGGTGCTTCTCAAGCTAGGGGCCAGACATTTTCCCAGGGGTCACCTAAGACCATCAGAGAGCACAGATACTCATATCATGATTCATAACAGTCTTGATATTATAAGTCTTTGTTTTTGTCCTTCGTTTAACAGCCTTTATTGTGTTCAAGTCGCTGAAGTAAGTCTGAGGATGGGTGTGCAGGAAAGAATGAATGGCTCTTGTCCTCCAAGAGACATCTCCACCACCGACCGAACAGAACACAGAGGTGGTTGGCATGCATTACTGAACTGGATTGTAATTGCTCTGTGATGTCACCCTCTTTCTCATCTCTCTCCTAAACGCTGAAGAAGCAAACTTCTAAAAGGCTGAGCAACTTGAGATTGCTCAGCTGGTGTTGTTAGTCATTAAAAACTCAAATGAGTTTTGACACAAATGAGAGATGTTCCTGGCTCTAAAACCTGGGTTCTTAAACCAGTGTGATATGCTATGCCCTTAATGCAACATGGTAAGATCTAGAATGTGAACAGTCCTGTGGGGAACAGAGTAGTGACAAAAAAAGTGCAACATCTGCCCCCTTCCATCTCAACCTGTCCTCACTGACAGGCTGTTCTATATTTGGCATGTACTGCTAAAGTTGTTTCCAGATATCTAGTATCATGCTGTGACTAGAAGCATGGCAGGCATCTGGAGTGTTGTGCGTGAGGGTCGTACATCTCTGCCCCACCATGTCTAGGGCCAGGTGAAATGACTTAAATAGCTATAGGAGCCTTGTGACCAAGACCTGAACCTTTTCTCCTATGGGTGGCATCTCTGCCTGAAGTCAGAATAACCAAGGTACGCAAGCTTGGTTCCTGGGCTAGCCTGCCCATAACATCTGGGAGCAGGCCAGTATCTCTCTACGGGCAGAGAAAGAATAGTCCCAAAGCAAACCTCAAGAGTTCAAGTAGAGCTGCAAGCTGCTGAAATTTGCTGCAGGAGCAGCTGCATACTTGCATTTCATAAGTTAGCATGGAAATAAGCAATGGCTGATGTCTAGATAGCTTCTCTACAAGGTGGGAATGCAAGGATAATGCCAGGAACCCAACAGCAGCCCATCCTCAAGGACTTCATCTGTGGCCTTCAGCAACTTCTCGTGCCCCAAGCTGTTTCCATGGTACCAATTTTTTTGGGGGGAGGGGGGTTCTGATGTACCTGTCATCTGCCCAGTTTGTCTATAGATCACCGGATCCATTATGACATATCCGGGCTACTGGAAAAGATTAGTGGAGCCAGTGAGTGCCTGCATGTGTGGACATCAGTGCCAGCTGTGGCTGCTTCAGTTCTTCCGGCTTCTCTTTTCCTGAGGCTCCATGAGGCCTCTCTGCCCTCTGGTCGGGCTCATGCTCCTCTCTGCTTAGACTTCTCTGGGTCCACATTAAGTCAGGCCTGTTTGCTAGGCACCCTTGTGTGTTTCTTTGATAGCTCTTCTTAATCACTGATTATTGTCCTTGCCTGCTGTATGCTACAAGCTTGTAAATCCCAAGACAGGCACCAGCAGGGGTCCAGAGCACGGCACGACGCCCAACATGCAAATTCATTTGTTTCATCTTTGAATTAGTGGATAGAGTTTCTCGTAGAGAGAACATGGGAAAGGGGGCTTGACATCCTGTGTCCGTTCTTGGGAGAGAGTACACACATGTGAATGGACATTTAACAGTTTGAGTGGGGCCCTAGGGCTTTGCCACTTTGTAGGAGACTTCCCTGAACTCTCTCAAAGTCCAAGAAGGATAGACATATCCCTTCTGAGGAACCAGCTTAGGAGAGGGGCAAGCAGCCCGCATCACCTGGAGGGGAGGCTGCTCTGGAATTTCTCACACACACAGGCTGTGCTCTAGAAATAGGGACAGAAAGTTTTATATTGAATTTGGCCCCCTGGAGTAACAAAGCCCTTTCCAAACTAAGAAGTGGGAAGCATGGAGTACTTAGAGCATGACTGAAAAGAAACCAAAACAACCTCTGCCCACAGCTCTGCTGCGCCAATCCCATCCAATGCTGCCTGGATGCTAACTGCACCCAAGCCTGCACCAGAAAGGAGGAGAAAGGCAGTGTAGCCAGGAGGGCTGTGAGTGCCACCAGAAGATGCCACCTTTGCACTGTGTCTACTAACTCACACGGGACATGGGCCCTTCCGTGTCCCACTCAGAAAGTCTGGCTATCATAAAGATGAAAAACTTGCCTGGATTAGAGTTGAGCCCTTTATTTTATCAAAAGTCTTACCAAGTTGGTAATGTGCCATGAAACACTAGCAAGTACCTCGGTGACTAAAAATGTCTAGTTTCTTTATAGGACTCTGTGACTACAGCGGTTACACAGCCATCTTCATCCTGTGGGATGTGGTTATGCAGGAGGAACCGGTACACAGAGAACAGAGACCACGATGCAGACAGACCGCTCTTCGTCTCCCAGTTGCTTCCATCTAAGCTAAACAGCAAGTCAGGCTGAACTACCATGCACATGTCTACCAGGCAAGTCCAACCTATGCCCCATTGCCGCACCCACCCAAAGGCAGCAATGACTGCAACCTAGGGGCAATCCTCAAATGTGAAACTTGTAGATGATAACACTGTTCACATCTACGTCAAATGATTGATTGTGCCAGTTCAGAGTCTAAGCTCTTGTGTGCTCATGTTTTCAACTACGTATCTCACGTTGTATTCTAATCTGGACCTATCAGTTCCTCTCCAGGTGAAGAAGACAAAGCCAGTAAGTCTATCTGGGCAGAAGAATGGAACGACCCAGGGTGGGGATGAGAGTCAAGGAGCATGAAGTCAGGGACAATGGGGAAGGGCATGAATGAGAATGATGTATAATGAGGCAGGTATATGAAAATATTGCAATGAAATATAGCAATTTCTTTACCGGTAAATGCAACCCTCTGAAAAACATGGGTGTAGTTTCCAAAATTTCCCTTAGAGGGCACCAGAGTGCCACACCTGAAAAAAGTTGTGCATGTTTGTGGTTGTATTTTGTTTTGCTTTGTTTTCTTTTTTTTATATTTTTATTTTCTATATTCTTTGTTTACATTCCAAATGATTTCCCCTTTCCCAGTTCCCCCCTCCCCATATGTCCCATAAACCTTCTTCACTCCACCCATTCTCCGATCACCTCTCTCCTTTTTCTCTGTCCTGATACTTCCCCTCCTACGCTAGATAAAGCCTTTCCAGGATCAGGACCCTCTCCTTACTTCTTCAGGGGAGTCATTTGTAATGCTAATTGTGCCTTGGGTATTCAGAGCTTCTGGGCTAATTAATATCCACTGTTCTGTTCTTAAAAAGACAAGTGTTCCTGTTGTTTGTTTGTTTTGTTCTGTTTTTCTGAGAAAAGATGAAGTCTGAGGTCAGATTGTTCCTCACAAGAATATAACTGTAACTTCTAGAAGCATCTTCTTGAGGCATCTTGGCATCGGCAGCACTGCCTTATTACATCATCATGAGTCTGTCTTTTTATGCATAATACTGAAGTTTCAGGGAACACATGTAACCTGATATCAACCCAAAGAGCCATCTGGTCTACCTACAAGCAAAGACCTTATAGGCTTTGCACCCTCTCCCGTGGGTCTCCACCAGTAGCTTCCTCCTTTGGTATCTACCAAATTGTTCTTTCCACAACCATGTGAAGCAGGGAGAGTAGAGAGGATTAAGCACTTGGTATATGAAACTCACAGGAATTGCCTCCAGTTGTAGACAATTCAGAGCTAGGCCAGGGGGAGGAGGGCTATCTACTAGAGAAGGTGACTTGGCTTCCCTAGAGAGCCTCTCCAAAGTGTTCTGGCTCCATTTTTGCATCTTCTGATGTGAGGTTTACCATTCACTAGTAGTCACCCACTTCCCTCTGCGGGTTTAATCATGCTGTTCCCCTTTCCTCTCAGATTCCCCTTCTATGAGCTTTTGTCAAGAAGTCAGTCTCTTGCTGATAAAGAAATTGCAGCATGTCATAAATTTGTGTGTGCTTTGTCTCTTGGTCCTGGTATGTCGTGACACCATTTGTGTTAGGGTTTTACTGCTGTGAACAGACACCATGACCAAGGCAAATCTTATTTTAAAAAAAATAGCATTTCATTGGGGCTGGCTTACAGGTCGGAGATTCAAACCATTCATCATCAAGGTGGGAACATGGCAGCATCCAGACAGGCATGGTGCAGGCAGGGCTGAGAGATCTATATCTTCATCTGAAGGCTAATACCAGAATAATGGCTTTCAGGCAGCTAGGAAGAGGGTCCCAAAGCCCACACCCACAGAGACACACCTACTCCAACCAGGCCACACCTACTAATAGTGCTGCTACTCCCTGGGCCAAGGATATACAATCCATCACACCCTTACTTCTTTGTTCTGTCTGTCTGTCTGTTTGTTTGTTTTTTAAGAGATGGTTCCTCTGTGTAGGTCTGGCTGTCCAGGAACTCAATCTGTATGTAGATCAGGCTGGCCTTGAATGCACAGAGATCCACCCACCACTGCCTCCCAAGTGCTGGGATTAAAGGCACCCACCCCACCCCCACCCCACCGCCCCACATTTCTTTGTTCTATCATCGAAGGACTCAATGCTTTGCTATATAGTTTCCAAGGACATTTGACTTTTTAAACACAGCCTCCTACAAAAGAAAGACCTTGAAAAATGAGGAAAGTGATCAGGGTTAATCATAATGACTAAACAGGCAAATAAGAATCTTTCCAAATCGATATTCTTTAAACATATCTAGCAGTTTGGAAAGAAAAAGATTAACCAATATTTCATTGAGTAAAGTGTTCACTACACAAAACAAAACAAAACAAAAAAAGCTGATCTTAGACCCTCCGATGTCATAAAAAGTTCACGGTGGCATAAATCAGCACTGTGTGGGCAGAGACAGAAGGACCACTGGCTAGTCAGATGATCTGGTGGAATCAGCAAGCTACAGATTCAAAAAGAGACCCTATTTCAAAATGTAAGGTGGAGAGGAACAGAGAACAGGTGATAGCAACTAATGGTTTCCACACTTTGCACTTTGGCAAACACACCTGTGTGCATACACACAGAGAGACAGAGAGACAGACAGACAGACAGACAGACAGACAGAGTCAGAACATAATAACAAACTACATATTTGGATTCTGTGAGCACTCCAGACTCACCTTCCTAAAAGTTAGTTGGCAGCCAGCCAGTGCTTCCTGGGCAGCCAGACCCCTTGGATATGAAAAGAGCCACTCCCCACCCCACCTCCCACAAACACACCTTCCAGGCCTATGCCAGACATTCCCTGAGGAAAAAAATTCTTGTCCCTGTAGCTTTTCTCCCTCTGTTATATTGACATGTCACTCAATTTTTTGTTTGCTTTTGTGTGTGGGCATCATTGCTGATCAAACCCAGGGTCTTACACAAGCTAGGGTGAACAGTTAAGCTCCTGAATAGCCCTTGGCCAACATCCTTCTGCTTTTTCTGAGCCCTCCTGATGAATGGCCTGAATAGAAACTGTCTTCTCCCAGCAGAGGCAGGAAGCTGATTCGGCTCCCGGAAGACTGGGCAATGGCTGGCAAAAGCTTACAAGGAAGAAAACAGGCTTGATGGATTGCGAAGGGAAGCAGTTGGGTGTGGTGAGGAAAGGCTTCCCTCTTTCTGTGTGGGAGCTCAAGGTTTCTCCCAGAGACCCAGAGCCATGCAGGAGCTCTGCATCTACTCAGTAGATAATATCCTCAGGGTTCACTTGCCTGCCCTAGAGCAGAACCTACTATAATTTGTTACCTTTTTTAAAAATGTGTGGGTGGATGAAGTTATGTGGGTACTCACCCATGTGGGAGGGTCAGAGGACAACTTTTGGAGTTGGTCTCTCCTCAACCACCAATGAGTTGCAATGACAGAAAGCTGGGCAGCAGCACTTTTATTGGCTGAGCAATTTCACCAGTCCAATGACCTAGATAACTCTTTTAATGTGTAAGGTTATTTTCCCACATGCATGTCTGTCTACCATTTGCATACCTTGTACCCTCAGAGGCCACAACAGGCCATCAGAGACCCTGAAACGGAATTATAGATGATTATGAGACATCTTGTGGGTCTCCTCTGGCTCCTCTGGAAGAGTATCTGGCGCTCTTAACCAATGGATCATCTTTCCAGTCCTATCTATAATAATTTTTAAGGGACATGCCTTCATTGTTCATTATCCCTTCACTTCTCTTTCAGATGCTACTGAACACAGTTCTATAGATTGGAGTTATTCCACAACACTATGGATGCTCTCTGAGTTCATGAGTCATGGTGACGAAGGCATAGACTTTTGTGGAATGGCATCATTTGTGAAAACTCTTTCTTCACTTTTGTGAGACAAGGTCTCTCTGTGTAATCCTGGTTGTTCTGGAACTCACTCAGTAGCCCAAGCTGGCCTCAAATTCACAGACTTTCTCCTGCCTCCACCTATGGAGTGCTGGGATTAAACATGTGTGCCACTACTGCCCAACTAATGATAGTGATTATTAAAGCCAGGAAACTTAGAAGGAGGAGGAATAGGAGGAAGAAGAACAAGAGGGGGGGAGGGAGGAATGGATTAAGGAAAGAAGGAAGGAAGGAAGGAAGGAAGGAAGGAAGGAAGGAAGGAAGGAAGGAAGGAAGGAAGGAAGGGTGATGGTTGAGACCTTTCTGAATAAGTCAAGGAAAAAACATGGCCACCTATACCTGAGATCATCCTCTCTCACTCATTCCCTGTTCTGCTCCGCACATCTATGGCAGAGTCCCAGGGCACCCTGGGTGGTTCCCAGGCTTCTGGAAAAGTGTCCCTCCCTAGCATGAATAGATAACAGCCTCAAGACTTGAAAATTCCTGGAAGATCTTCAGTGGTCACACCACAGTCTCTTTGTCACCAACCTCCCAGACTTGTCCATATCCATGTGCACACTTGTGGGGGACGTGACTAGATCTAAGGTGATCTGCAGTCCTCTACTACTTTTGATGTTGAGGACTGAGCTAAGGAAATATTTCCCATTTCTTCTTTAGTAGAATCTAAGGAAATACTTTAGATATTTCTCCAAATTATCTTCCATGGAACTTTTGTAAAGAATTCTTTATCGACTGGGAAGGAGATTTATGCTGGGGACCTGCTCCAGCTGGGGCTGAAGTGGGACACAGCATTGGATGAAGGTCAAAGACTGATGACCCTTGGCCTTATAATAATATTTCAATTTGTGCTTTAACAATGCTGGTTTGTTTCCTCTTTTGTGCTTTAATAAGTTCTGGTTTCTTTTCTCTAACTGTATCTTGATTTATTAAGCGTGGTTTCTTATTATTCTATGGATAAACACCACTGGCTTCTGGCAATAAATTCCTTCTGTTAGTAACAGTGGATGGGGGCGGGGGGGGGGGGGAAACAAACAAAAGCTTAGTTACCAAGTTCTTTTCTCTCTTGCTCAAATGCCCCTCACTGGCCAGGCAGGAGGCTTGGAGCTCGTTAAGTCTTTGTGAACCAGAGAGAAAAGAAAAAAGAGAAAGAAAAACTTTTAAACAGGCAACTTACACAGACACAGACATACACACACACACACACACACACACACTTACATACGCACGCCTTTACTAACATATGCATATACACATTTTGTGGATAGAACAAAAGCTCCCACGAGCAAGTTCCAAGGTGAGAGTGCCAACACGGAAAATGAATTAAAAAGAAGCCCTAACTTACATTGCTCAGAGAAAGAAAAAGCTTCTACCGTTTTATTGCTGAAAGTAAGAGAAGGCTTCTCCCTTATTGTCGTTCTTAGTTCTTAGACTTTCCCAGGAGAATTGATCACATGGCTTCCCAAGCATCTTTATATTCCATAAGTTCATAACAAGTTTAAGACATTAATTCAAGTCATAAAATGATAAGGAGTTACAGCAGAAATGTTTACATGTGTTTCCATTAAGACTAGTACCTGACTAAACATTCATTATCCGTTACTAGCTCCATAAGTTCATTAAAAGTTTAAAACAATGATTCTTACATCATAAGTTAGCACACTTTTGCCAAGAGACATAGCATCTATCTTGAGCCTCATTATTTTTGAAGTTTTGTATAGATAAACCAGTCAATATTTTATTTTCTGTCCCTGAACCAGTTTATGAATAAATTGTCCATTCCTAGTTTACGACCTCTAATTATCAGATCGTGATCTCATAGCTAACCAAGAAGGAATGTTTTCCCTAACACTAATCTGTTTAACCAAGTCTGCTCTCTTATCCTAGTACAATTAGCCTGTGATAGATTAAGATTTGCAGAATCATATTTGCAGCTTTTCAGAGAGCTGGAAATTACTTGTATAAATTTAGGAATTCTATAAAATCATTATCAGAAATTATGAAATCACCAATTTTGTCTACACAACATTACTACATGATTGTATATCTTCATATTGATTCTGCAGAAAATATTCCCAATCGGATGGGCTAATGCCCAGTAATGATTGGGCTATGTAATAGTGACAGAAGGAAAGGCATATCAGTAGCAAGAAGCAATCCTGAAATAAAAACCTCTGAAAGCCCTGCAAGTCAGAGCTTACCCATCACGGACATGCAAAGGCATGAGCCATCTCCAGAAAACTCACTTGCATGCCTTTAGCCTTTCCTAGGTGTCTCATGACAAATGTCTTTACCCCGTATCTATTTTTGCCTGACTCTATGACCCTGTCTTTGTTAGGATTTCTATTGCTATGATTAAAAATAGAAACATGACCAAAAAAACAACGTGAGGAGAAAAGGATTTATTTCAGCGTACACTGCCACATCATAGTCCATCTTCCAAGGGCCCCAGGACAGGAACCCACCTGGCCAGGAAGGAACCTGGAAGCAGGAACTGAAGCAGAAGCCATGGAAGAACCATCCTCATTGGCTGGCTCACTCATTGCTTGCTGGGTCTGCTTTCTTATACCAGGACTACATGCCCGGGGATAGTACCGCCCACACCGAGCTGGGCTCCTCCCACATCAGCCATCAGTCAAGAGGATGCGCTACAGACTAGCCTACAGGACGAGCTCATGGAGGCATTTTCTCAATTAAGATTTCTTCCTCCCTTATGGCTCTAGCTTGTATAGAGTTGAAATAAAAACCAGCCAATACAGGCCAGTGCTGCGCTAGGTGTAAGAATATTACAGAACTATTTGTAATGACAAAAATAAGAGTCCAATAGACAAAAGAAATAAATATTTATCAAAAGAACTGGAGACTTCGAAGATACTACAATCAAGAAATATATGACCACAGAAAAGGATGGGGCTTTTCTTATGGGGTGAGAGTGCTTATAAAATGGCCTCCTCTCAAAAAAATGGAGAGGGGGGTGGCTTACGTATATTTGCAAATGCCTAAATTATGATAGAAATATATACTTGGAACAAATGGAACAAGAAAGAAAGGGGAGATGAATTTGTCAACATGCACCTGGTCCTCAAGATTGTGTTAAAAATTCAAAGTATGGATTTAAAGTCAGTATTGATGCTTCCTGATACATGTTAGAAAGACATCGGTGCAGCATCTCTTCAGCCTTGCTGGGAAACATTAACTGAAGGATTCTCTCATGTGCTGAACCCAAGGGTCTGCCAGCAAATGTCTACTTGTCTCCATTGGCGTGTCTATAATCTTACGGTAAAGGATCACCTCAGGGTTTCCCAAGAGCAGGAAGTTCTCAACTGAGCCTGAAAAATGGAACTTTCTTGATTCTCCAGTTTTTGTCTCTGTGATAACACACACCGTTAATTCCCATTTCACCACCTGATTATCCACACTGAGGTTGATGCGATGGCTTTTACCACCTGCCACAGTAACTACTTCATCCTTGGCCAGAGTCATTGCCTGATTTTCCCCAAATATTCCAGCCTTTAATGACTCATGTTCTCCATAAGCAGAATCGTAGACACTGGGGCACTCTCTAAACACTCAATTGGCCGGATCCTCCTTCTCTGTTTTCTCATCAAGGGTTTCAGGGCATCAAATAGTGCTTTCTCTACATCACGGTCTCCTGAAACTTCAGGAAAGCGCCTGCTTGACTTCAGTTAGTCACCAGGCTTCCGTCCAACCGTTTATCATTGCTGGCTGTAGTCTTGTGGTGCTATTCGAGAAGCGATGATGATTTTAAGGGCTAATATAAAAGCTTTTCTTAGAGCTTTTGTTAGGCTTTAGGAATGAACCCAAGCTTCCTGATAGGCTGTAGGATCTAGGCCAAAATAGAATCACAATCTAAGGATCTGTGGGTCAAGGAGCAGATGTGGCCTTTCCTGTTATGTGTCAAGGTTTGTAGGGCCTTAAGATAGAATAGGAGCACTGGACTGGTGAGATCAGAGGGTCACAAGAGACAGAGTGGGACAGGAAATGAAAGTACAACTAACTCTTGATGAGGGTTCCTGGGTGGGGCTCCTAGCCCCTTAGAGTGAGCTTGCTACAGATACTGTTAACCGCTGAGGAGCTACAATACAGGATCCAATACCAGGAGGCTGATGTCCCAGTGTTACAATTTCAACAAGTATACATTTAAAGCTGTTTCAAGCTCTTCTTTCCTTTGCTTGTGCCTGAACTCTTATTAGACATGATGGAACTATAGTCTAAGGTTTTACTTTGTTTTGTCTGGAGAGCCCACCTTGTTCCATGGGTATATAATGACCACGTGGCTATGACGTCACAACAGCCGAACAGCAATAGATGACAGGAATTACTTGCTTCTAGAATAATCTTTTTAAACATTATGTATTTTGTGTGTGTGTGTGTGTGTGTGTGTGTGTGTTTGCCTGCTTATTGGTGTGGGCACTGTGTTTTGCAGATGCTGTTGGAAGCCAGAAGAAAGCATCAGATTCCCTGGAGCTGGAGTTACAGACAGTTGTCCTGTTTGTCCTATCCACCCAATGCGGGTGCTGGGAATCAAACCCAGGCCCTGTACAAAAGCACCAACTGCTCTTAACTGCTGAGCCATCCCAGTCCCCAATGTTCTATTATAATCTTACAGAGCCATGATCATACCGAGACATTCTGTTGACTGAAACATCGTGTAACACCTGACTGTGCGTGCGGGTTGGACGTCAGCACACTTAGTACATAAGCCAATCTAATACATCCCCGTCGGAGAAAGAGCCAGGGCAGATTTAGCCCCTGGCAATTCTCCCATTCCTCTGAAGCAGATGAAAACGTGCTCACAGTTCCAAGTAGAAACTGAATTAAGTGAGATGCGGTCTTCTAGATTTGTTCTGGTCATAGTGAAAACAGAACTCATCATAAGGGAAGGGAGCAAGTCTCAGAACTGTTCAGAGATCTTGAGTAAGCTGATGGTGCCAACAACCAATCTGAGTGACTCCAGCGTGAGAGGAAGGGAAGTGAGCGGGGTGTCCACTGCCATTTAGAATTCGCTTCTGGGCCCGCCCACCCACCAGAGGTGAGCGGGACCCCGATTGACAGTATCAGCAAAACTCGCGGGAGAAAAGGAGAATCACTGTCTACGGGCCTTCCAAACAGAAAGGAGTTCTAAGGAGGGAACCCTCATCGATTTCTTTACAAATCCAGTATTTTTCCAGTGTTTTGCCTTAGTTGGGATTCTGTAAAAAAAAAAAAAAAAAAAAAAAAAAAAAAAAAAAAATCAGAACCGAAGGAATGAATATATTTTACCAGGGAGCTGAATTAGACACGCCCCCTTGATTTACAGGCTATGAGCTAGGTAGTCCAACAGCGACTTTCCGAATTCTAGGAAGGTGAGAACTCAGGAGCTGAGTCCAAGAGGCTGGACACATCAGCCGACCCAATCTCGTGCTGAAGGAGAGCCCTGGTCCTGCAGGACATGTTGGAAGCCAGAAAAGGCTGGGTTCCGGTGTCAGAGGAGTGTGGCCCCAATGCCAACAATAAGCGAATGCATTCATGACCAAAGCAGAGAACTACAGATTTCCTCAGAGCTCCTTATAGCCAGTCCACATAGTTTCCACTCTGGGGGAAGGATTTGCTCCTCCCTACTTTCAGGAAATGTCTTATATTCCTGCCCAGAGGTGTGTCTCTTAGTTGATTTTAGATCTGACTGAGTTGACAAGCAATCACTTGCTCCTAGAGAATTCTATTTATTGAAAACCCAAACCTAAACCTTAACCTAGTAGAAGTCTGGAAGAATCTTTTTTTTTTTTTTTGTTTTGTTTTTGTTTTTTGTTTTTTGGATTTGGTTTTTTCAAGACTGGGTTTCTCTGTGTAGCCCTGGCTGTCCTGGAACTCACTCTGCAGACCAGGCTGGCCTCGAACTCAGAAATCCGCCTGCCTCTGCCACCCAGAGTGCTAGGATTACAGGCATACGCCACCACCACCCGGCGGTCTGGAAGAATCTTAAGGGAATTTGAGTCTTTCTCTTGAGGACCTGGCCATCAAGATGACGTCTAGAGGCACTATATACCCACCCATAGACACAGAAACTAACTTGGCAGTAGCCAGGTTCAACAAAAATACGACGAATTAAGAAGCCAGCCTACAATAGTGACCTTATCCCGACTGTCCAGACTGTGTAAGAGGGACGTGTCTACTTTAGTGAGTCCAAACACTCCAATAAGAGGACACTTTTGTAACTCCAACGACCTTCCTAGATAGTTATCATAATTTTATATATTCAGCTGGGATAGTATAGGACCTAGACGCTAGGCAGATCCAGTTTCCAGTCCCTTGCAATAACACTGAAGTCCACTAGGGGGCGGCAGTGCATATGTTTTAACTGAGTCCAATCCAACTAGAACATTTTTCACACACACATATACACACATATATATACACATGCATATATTCATGTATATGTATATATATACATGTATTTAGTCAAATACACACACACACACAGTCAGGGGTACATCAAGCTTGAGTGTAGAAGTGTGAGGACAATTTGTAGAAATCAGTTAACCCCTTCCTTCATATGGGACCAGAGGATTTGAACTCATATCGTGAGCCTTGGGGACAAGTACCTCTCTACCTGCTAAGGTTGACTCACCAGCCCTGAAAAACGGACTTTTCACAATTGAGTTAACTGGAGGTCAGCTCTCTTCACATCAGATGGATTTGAATAATCATCTCGAAGTCATCAGCAGGCTTAAAAGAGAAGCAAAGGCTCTGGACCTTAAAGATCAGGTTCCAGTTTTGCTTCTGGCTTTCTTAGCTGGAGAGTGGGGCAATGGTGTGCCTTGCATTGCTAAAGTAGCACACTATTAATGCATCCTGAGGTATTGCTCCAGAACTCCCCTCCCTTTCACTGTCCAGCCTCCCGCTCCCCTTCCACTCCCCACAGAGCTCAGCTGGCAGAGCTGAAGAATCCCCAGTTGTGGAACAAGTGACAGGGACTCATGGTGGGCAAAGAGGCTTCCTGGTGATGGGATTATGACACATATTAAGTGCCCGTTCATTTGGTGACCAGCAAGTAGATGGTATGAGTCCCCAAACAGCTTGATCCTTGTAAATATCTCTCGCATATGATAAAGGTGAGCGCAGAGGATTCCTTGGCCACATTGCTGGTCTGAGGGGCGCAGACACACTAGGTGTGGATCCACACCCGTTCTCAAAGACGTAAATGGAAACAGACGTGGGATATTGTTTCTCTGCATCCTGACTGCTGTAACAAAGAACTTCAAACCTGGGAGCTCATAAGCAACAGAAATCTGTTTCTCACACAGTTTTGGAGAGTAGGAAGGTTCAAGACTGGGAGAGGGACCAGCAGAACTTGTGTTTGGTGAGAACCTGCTTTCTGGCTCACAAATGCTGCATCCCCAAGTGACGGGGGAATGAAATGACCACTCTTGGGCCTCTCTTAATAAGCATGAATCCTGTCCATAGGTGTTCTTCCCCCTCCCCCCTCTGCCCTATCATACCAACCATGGCTGCATGTGATTAGCTGGCTGATCTTAACTGGCAACTTAACTGCATTAGCAATCAACCAAAACTCAAGCTACTGGGCGTTCCATGGATGCATTTCCTTGATCAGGTTTATTTGAAGCAGGAAGTCCCGTGCTAAACGGGCCATCCCCTTCTGATGGCAGCCAAGACAGACAGACAGACAGACAGACAGACAGAGAAGAAGGAGGCTTTTGCTTCTTTGCCTGCCTGCCTGCCTGCCACCACGGCTGCTAGCTAGCAAGTCCATCCTTCCTGTGGATGCTGCTGCCCTTTGTGGATCTCAACGTCAGCTTTTCCCGGCTCTGGTGCAGACGGAGGAGCAGCAGCTCTCCAGGAATCTCAGGCCCTCGGTGTCAGAGCGGGACAGCTGAGACATCCAGCCTCGTGGACTGAATAACTACTGGGATCTCCGTCTCTCCGGAGTGAGACAGCTGCTGTTGGACTGCCCGGACAGAGCGCATGCTGTAAGTCAATTTAATGCATCCCCTTTTGATGGATATATTCAGTTTATCAGTTCCTTTCCTCTAGAGAATCCTAATGTATCAGGTCTCACCATAGGTATGTAAATATCATACCGTAGCAAAAAAATTAATAATTTGCATTTGATCATCTACTGAGAGAATTTACATATGATTGAATGAATATGGGATTAAGTAATTTTATTAAAATGGCTCCTGAAGTGTTCAAATGATTTACGTGACTCGCGTTCTGTTTCTAATAGATGAACTAGTCTTAGTTATATAATTTACAATTTTTTTTTTATCCTACAGCTTAGCATATAGTCCAGTCATACGGTATAGAGAAACATGGGCAGGCTCTGGGTTCACAACCACAGCAGAAAAAGGTCTTGTCACCCTGTGAGGTCCCATGACGTAAGAAATGTCCTAGAGTGAAAAAGCAGTTCCATAAGGCTTGTACCCTGCAGCTCCATTCACGGAGGCTTGTTCTACAGAAACATCTGAGCATGAGCTCCTAGATCATGGCTACGTACTTGCTGTACAATAAAAAAATAAAAATTAAAAAAAAAGTTAGGACATCTTAAATGTGCAACAACCTAGGACAAATTAGTAAATGGTGAATGAAGATATAGGTAGCTGAGGGGAAAGCTCGTTGGTAAAACACCTATGTGGCATATGCCGCACCTGGGCGTCATAACCGGTGCATGCGCATGCGCACACGCAAATGCACGTGCAGGGGAGGGAGTGGCTATTGCATCCATCAATGGAGCATATGCAACCATTGTAAAGACAGAGAATCTTAAGAATCACCTGAGAAATATAGAGAAAGAATCCAAAAGACTACCCAGGCTCCTCCAGGAGAAATTCTCGTCCAGCAGGTCTCGGTTGAGACCTGTCAATCTCTGTATTCCCTGACAAGCTTGAAAGATGCTAACATAATACATGTATGTAACTACATGAGAAAGATGCCCAAGTCAGCAAGATAGCATTCAGAATCATGTGACACAATGCACCGCTGGTTGTCACCCAGGACTGCAAGTGCCCAGGGGAAGATGGAACCACACGTGTCCACAGGGAAGGATCTGAGCCCAGACGGTCCTGGCGGCCGCCCGGGAAGGGGAAGAAGAAACGGACTCTGCATTTTTTTGTATGTACTTCAATGTTTGTTTATGCATTGGAGGAGCAGAAGGAAGAGGATGGAGAGGACAAGAAAGAACCCCTTGGGGTTTCCTAAGTTCCCAAGTACGTGCAGAGGGTGAACATGGGAGACGTGTCACTCAGGACCACAACCATGCAGCCCAGGGACAAGCCCCTTCATGCGGACTTGAAGTGGTGCTGTGCTTTTTCTGAGAGTCCCAGCCAAGATCGACCTCACCCTGCTCCTTGGTGCTGAGCAGGGAGAGCCCAGGCTTGGGAAGAGGGCTTTCCAGATCAACTTGGCCCACGGCAGAGCCAGCGTGATGAGGTCATTCAGCACAGCTGCAAACTATTTCAAGGAAACAGGTGGTGGCTGTAACCTCTTCCAGGCTCTGGGTGTTGCTGGGAGAGAGGCCTCCTTCAAGGGCGCCCTCCCTGGGAGGCCAGACACAGCGGCCCGGGCTGCTGGGAAAAGGGAGCACAGGGTCACAGGGCGTCCTCAGAAGCAGATGTGTGTCCCTCCGCCACCGAAATCTCAGTGCCAGCTGTTTGTTTCTTCACCATAACAGCTTGGAAACTATTCTTCCAGAGCCGCACTTTCAGACCAAGAAAAAAACAAAAAACAAAAAGCAAAAACAAAAACAAAAACAAAAACATTCTCTCTAAAGAGAACCAGCAGAGCCATGCTCATTCTGAAAGTTCTTGGATTGGTTTTAACTGTACAGCCAAGGTTGACACCAGCTGAAGTGCCTGGACAAGTAGCACTCCCTTGGAAACCTGGTGGGAATTTAGAACTTCAAGTCTGTGCCCATTCTCCCTAGATAATCAGAACTGCATTCCCAAAGGGAGAATCTTATGCTCTTTAGGATTTAGAAGGTTGGCTTCTCTGGGCACTGGCCTAGCTGATGAACAAAGATTCTGAGGATCACAGAGGGGATGCAAGACAGGTAACCACTGGCCTTCTCTGAGATGCCTTGACCTCCTGGAGGATGCAATAAAGTTAGCACAATTTTCCTTTGACCACTTGTGATGGTCGAGATCGGCGCTGCCTGCAGAGCACCCGGTACTTAGCATTTAGTAGATTAGGGCTCCGGATGTTGTCAGGATGGTTACTGTTTATGATCCTGAAACACAACCTGGTTAGCTGCCCAGTTTGTTTGAGCATGCGCTGACTCGTTTCTTCTCCAGCTCAGCCCCCATTCTGCCAACATCAAACATCTTTTCTCACTGCCGCTCTGAACCGGGTATCGGAAAGTTCAGGCTCCCGTCGACAGTCTCTCCGATTCCAGCATTGATTTTGTTGTTGTTGTTTTTTTCTCTTGAAATTGTGTGATCGCTCCATCCTTAAGAAAAGCAAAACAATAGGAGGTTGTAGGTCCTAACAATTGCCATAGAAGCTGCAGATGCAGGGTGCTTCTCCGCCAGCTGGAGAGGAGAAGGGTTTGGACTTTGGCTTTGCCAAATCCTTGCTTCCCAGCCTTCTGCAGGCAGTTCAGTTTTGGATGGAGAATGAAAGGCGCTTTGTGGACTTAGCCCCGCAATGATTCGGGGACTGACCCAATGTGATAATGGTGAGTATCGGGGGACAGTAAGCAGTGCTATCCCTTCGATGATAGGAAAGCTTCATCCAGTCACGAGACTGTGGTTGGTGGTGTACGCCGTTCGTTCCAGCGTTTGGGAGGAAGAGGTAGATGGCTAACCCGGTCTACATAACAACTTCCAGGATAGCCAGAACAGAGACCTGTCTCAAAAAAACAAAAAAACAAAAACAAAAAACCCCAAAGACCAAAACAATCACACACACACACATACACACGCATAAATAAATAAATAAATAAACAAACACATAATACCTAGTTACCTAGCAAGCGATTAAGCATTTTCTAAATGCCAAGTATTTGTACAACTGTCCCATTTAACTATCACAATTACTCTTTAATACTGATACAACACGTATTTTTAGGTGAGAAACTGGCTCAGACATGAGTGGGTCTTGGGATCAACAGCTGTGGAGTCACAGAATTTGGAGTCACACAGAGGTGGTGTGACCTACATGGGTCACTCTGTTAGGTGACTTTTCTCTATTCCAGAGCCTGCCATTGGATCCTGGAGCTCTTTCTAGTTAAATATTGGCTTATTTGTTCTCCCTTTGTTTTTTCCTGCTAGTGATGAAAGAGACACAGACTCTGCAAGTTGCTGTCAATCCCTTTCTTCTAAGATGGAGAATGTTAGTCTCTCAAGGACTCTAGCTCTGTATTTGTATGCTATAGGAGTTTTAAAAGTTATCTCCCCGACTCTCTTTTACTCAAGAAAACATCTATTGTAGATGTCGGGAAATACACAGGAGAGCAAATGGGAGAAATTGTTTTTGTTTTGAGGGATGGAATTCTGAGGGAATGAATCCTGGGTGCCAAGGGGAAAAGAAAACTGCATTGCGTTTTTAAGGATCAAAAAGGGGAAACTTCAGGCCATGGCAACGGTACAAGCAAGGCTCTTTTTAAACAGATATTGATTTATTACTTTCTTTTTCACAGCCCCGAAGATTAAATCCAGAGCCTAAACAAATGCTTTACCACAGAGCCACACCCCAAGTCTGCTCTGTTTTTTTTTTTTTTTTTTTTTTTTTTGGTTCTCGATCTCTAATATGCCACTTTCATAAACTAAAAGCCACATGAGCTTTTTAAGAACAAATTTGATTTTCTTGTTAATCGGTTTTCTTATTTGCCCCATATGGGATGGAGCTCAAGCGCTCACGTAGACTTGGACAAGCATTTACGGCTGACTGTATCCTAACCTTACAACTTGATCGTGAGCTTTAAATGACCCAAGATAACAATATCAAGGTTATCTAATGAGTCCTATCACTATACACCGGGCACCATCCTCAACACTTGGGGCTTGCTAACTCCGTGCTATTTGTGGAACCTCTTGCTAGATCTGGGTGGCAAAGAGCCATTCTTTCTTTCCATAGCACCTAGAGCCGTTCCTGCACAAAATACACAAGATCTGTAAATATTTATGTAACAAAGGAATCTTGCCTTGGAGGCTACTATGCTACAGACTAAAGCTTAGAAAACGGCGCCATTCTACACTATTGATTTCCAGTTCAATGAAACTACGATTAGAGTAGTGAAGGAGTTAAGGTTGTTGAAAAAGCCTGAGGGGGGGTATTAAAAAAAAAAAGGACCTGAAAGAGTCTTTGGGGATAATGAGATGGAAGAAGACACTTGATCCTAAACTTTACAATTTGAGTTCTATCTCCAGAAACCAAAGGATAGAAGGAGAGAACCAATTTTGCCATATTACCCTCTACCACCACAATTACACGCTACAGCTGTGGCTTCCCCCCCCCCTCCCCCTGCCTCCTTCCCCCCTTACCACTCCCACCCCATCCCCTCCCCCCTGCAAAAAAAAAACCCAATACATGTAATGTTACAAATTGTAGAATTCTCCAATGCTAACATCTTAGTAGCAAAATTTTCTACTTGCAAAGGGGGCGTTGAAGAAAAGGGCCATGACCTTTAAAAGAGATTTTTTTTTTTTAATCTTCCCTTACTCTTTCTCAAGACCAGCCATTTAAAATAACTTTTTGTCATTTATTTATGAGTACACACGCCAGGGGATCAAGGGGTGTCAGATCCCCTAGAGGCCAGGTTCCAGGCAGCTGTGAGCTGCTGGATATGGATGCTGAGCATGAAATACACGTCATCTGAGAACAGTACCCTCTTTTAACTACCAAGTCATCGATTCTGCCTAAGACCAGCGCCTTATGTTATTTTTTTTTTTTAAGATTTATTTATTTATTTTATGTCTACAAGCACACTGTAGCTGTCTCCAGACACCAGACGAGGGCATTAGATCCCATTACAGATGGTTGTGAGCCACCACATGGTTGCTGGGAATTGAGCTCAGGACTTCTGTAACCGCTGAGCCATCTCTCCAACCCCAAGTCCAGTGTTTTAAAGTTGCACTGTTGACACTGCTACTCTTTTCTATTTCTAGTATGTTCCATAATCTGACTAATCCATTTATACTTGTGTATGAAAGTACTTTGTGGAAAGACATGGTTAAGTCCCTGTGGGACTGATGCTCACAAAGACAGTGCTAAAGGAGATAGGAAAGTGAAAGACTTCGGAAGGCTCTCTGGCTTGAGCCAGAAAGTACAGACACAGGCTCGCCCACTCCTTAACAGTTAAGAAGGCTCTAATATGGTGTTTGTTTGTTCATTTGTTGACATTCTCACCATGTAGCTCTGGCTGGTCTAGAACTCACTATGTAGACCCAGGCTGGCTTCAAACTCACAGAAATCCTCCTGCCTCTGCCTCCCTACTGGGATTAAAGGCATGTACCACCACACATGACTGGAAGGTTTTAATTCTTCAAACCAGCTCAGGTTTGAATGCCATATTAGTAACCTTTAGTTACATGTAGCTATGCACATTTCAGTACAAATTAAAACACAATTTTCTAATAATCCCAATACTTGGGAGGCAGAAGCAAGCTGATCTCTATGAGTTTGAGGCTAGCAGGGTCTATAGATTGAGTTTCAGGACAGCTGAAGCTACACAGGGGACCCTTGTCTTGGAAAAACAAACAAACCCCAATATCTCCAGTCGTAATTAACCACATTTCAAGTGTGATAGCTACACAGCTAATGGCTGCCTTATGAAATATCTCAAATAAGAAGTATTTTGCTGGCTGTAGCGGAATGTGACTGTATAATCCCAACACTTTCGAGGTGAAGCTTGAAGGATCAGGACTTCAAAGCCATCTTTATCTGCATAGTGAGTTCAAGGTTAGTCTAAGCTGTGTGATAATCTGTATCAAAATAACATACACACAAAGAAAAAGACAAAAAGACAAGTAATATTTCCATTTTCCTAGCCCATTCTATCAGACAACACAGATAGTTAGCACAGAAGTTAAGTCCTTTCCACGCTGATGGAGCTAAGTTTTATTACATTTAGCGTCCTGTCATAGATAGGCCTACCAAAGTTTCTCCCCTGGAGGATACTTTTAGCTACTTCATCTTAGGATTTAGTTAATGTTTTCAGGAGAGTACTTGCTTCACTCTCAGAATGTGTGCTGTATAAGAATAATAGGTTTGTTTTTCACAAGTCAGCAGACATTCATTCCCTAGTTCCAAGGCATTTTACCCCAAAGGAGACCTGGTCACCGTTCAGCCGCTACTCAGTTCCCCATTTCCCACAGACCAGCTGTATATAACGTGTCTCCAGATTTGCCTGTTGTCGTGTTGTAGAGAGATGGAATTTTACATTATGTTGCCTTTGGCTCCTGGCTTCTTTTACTTAGCGTGACATTATCAAGGTCCGTCCATATTGTAATGACCATCAGCGCTGCATTTGTGTTTGGAGCTAAATAATCCTCCATTACACTGGTTATTTGCTACGTTATTTATGAGCAACTGATGAGCATCTTGGCGTTGTACTTTTCAGCTATGATCAATAACAAAGCTATGACTATCCTAGGACAAATTTGTATGCAGAAGTATGTATGCTTTCTGTTTTTTTCATATATGTAGATATATGAAAAATATATGTGAACACACTTGGAATATATGTGAAAATACATATATGAAAATATATATTTACACAGGTCCAAATGTAGCTCTGACTGGCCTGGAACTTGCTATGCAGACTGGTCTCAAACATAGCAATCCATCTGCCTCTGCCTCCAGTGTGGTGGGATTCAAAGCCATGTGCCACCATGCCCATCCAGTTTTCTTGATAATATAAGTGGAATTACTGGGTTGTATTGCAACTTTGAACTTAGATTTTTTTTTCTTTTTTGAGAAACTGCCACCATTTTGTAAATCAGCTATACGACCTCACCTCACCTGTGTTCATACAGTAAAGATACCATTTTTCTCTTCACTTAACAGTGTGCAACATACAGGAACTACTTGTTTACAGTTGGATTGAATGGATGCTAATTGTAAGTCAATATCCATTTATTCAGGAACTGGAGGGTACCCTGCTGAAACTTAGGATAGGAGTGTGGTTGGCACTTTATTAGCCTGTTGGAAATTGTAGTCTCATTCATGTTTACAGAGTGCCTACTATGTTCTGACAGAGAGCTAGGCAGTGGGGCTATGCTATGCATCAATGGATAGTGTTCTAGTTGAAGAAGACTTGTAACCGATAGATAGAGCACTGTTCCTTTGTGCCTGGGAGACTTGGTGAAGGCCTCACACAGGAGCAGACATTTGGTTCAGTCTTCACTGCCAGGGACTAGTCAAGAGAGAAGAAAGTCAGAACTAAGTAAAGCATTTTTTTCTAGCTGAGATGGGGGATAGAATTATGTATAAGTGACCTCACCCATAAGAGTAGACCAGAGTCCCTGGTCTCCATTCTTTCAAAACCTTGTCATTTGTGGGCTGAGGTTAGCTCGACCAGAATCGAGTAGTTTGACACATCATCTTGGGTCAGCCTCCGACTCTGGCAGGAACGAGTGAGTTTCTCTTCTTTGGAGTGAGCCAAAGAGCAAATTATTTTAGGGCTTCTGCTTCTGCAAAAGCCAGAGCCATGAGAAGCGGTCAGCTAGGACTCACAGGTTGCTGGGTGCACAAGCTTCTGAGGAGGGCAGTCCTGAGGGGGCTTACTCACCTAGCCTCCTGTCTTTCAACCAAGTCAGGCTCAACCCATGCCCAGTCTGCTGCCTTTCCAATATAAAGGGATCCATGCTTCGTTGGTTAATATAAACGACAGAAAACGAACTTAGTTGTATCCTATGGACTGTGCCTCTTAACCTGGGATAGATGAAAACACTCTTTAGAGTAGGTCAAGCTGGATCCAAACTGGTATCTTTTAAGCATTTTTTTTTCTGCCAGAAACACATTTAAGGGTTCTGTGAGCCTAAGAGCTCAGGAGAGAAATGCTTGTAGAATATGGTCACATATGGGGAGCTCATTAGTATAATATGGCAGAATTATATGCTGCCTTTTATCCACTGCCTATCAGGGTGTTGCCATGTAATTTAAGGGTGGCGTGTGGTTTTACAACGTTTGTTTTTGTTTTTTAGAAAGATCCGGAACAGGTGGGTGGGGACGTGGAGAGGGTTAAAGAACTACGAGGGAAGAGAGGGAAGATGCGAACAGTTATGGTCCCCTCTTGTCCCCACAGGAACTGGAGCCATGCTGGTCTTTCAGAAGCAGTTCTGGCATCTTTAGAACGTCTATGTTCTATCCCTAAGGCTGTCTTTATAGCTGACTTTTCCTGAATTTCTGGACTATAAAAGTGAATGTAAAGTTCTTGGAATAATGCCTGTCAAATGATATACACCATGTTAATATTAGGGTAATTATTATGTTATGAATCAGCTTCATCTCTCCAGCTAGGTATTAAGTTCGTTGCAGGTGACATCAACTCATTTTGTTCTTTTCCTTGCCAGTACAATGTTCTTAATATATTGATGGTATTGGCCTCTTGGACAAATTATTTCCCTTTTGTGAGCTCTGGTAGGTAGGGACCATACACAAATTTGTGTAGAGTTCAGAGTTCATAAACAGTGTTTGTCACCTACAGTTTACAGGCCCCTTCCTAAGCCCTACACACTGTATACTAAAAAGTGTGAGAAAATAAATGTGAACTCTTAAGTGGCTTGTATGAGAGAGGAACACGGATCCCAGTACGGTGGAGGTTCACAACCACCAGCCCACTGGGGGGAGTAGCTGGGACTCCGTAATGATCCCCAGTCCCCGCCACTTCCGAAACACTGTTCCTTGCCCCAGGGGGCTTGCTTGGCCGACTGCATAGGCTGCAGAGCACCCTGGAACCGGTTTTAATGGTCTCCTGGCCCCAGGTGCGGTGGGAACCAAGGCCGGGGCAGCTAAGGTCTGGGAGTGGCTCCGCCCACCATTCCTGTTGTCCAATCAGGGAGCGACTCTTGCACACACTACGCCCAATCAGGAGCGGCGGGAGCTGCGCCCTGAGCCGGCGGGCGTCCAGCAAGCCCAGAGTCGCGAGCGGGCAGTGGAGGTGCGGCGGCCAGGACGGAGCTCCGCGCGAGCGGCGGCGGGACGGGATCAGGCTGGGAAGCTGGCGGCGGTGGCGTGGACCTCACCGCCGACGCCGGGACTCTGCTTAGCTCACCGACGCTGGTGAGTACGACCCGCGGTGGGGAGCGACCTAGGCGCCGCAGGTGGACGGCGGGGGGCGCGGGCCGCGAGGTCCTAGCGCCATGCATCTCCGAGCACCGCGTAGCGAGCCAACGTGGAACGCTACCGCACTACCAAGCCGGGCGAGCCCCGAGTGGGGAGGCGGGATGAGGCGAGGCGGCCTCCTCGGGTTATTCGTAGGGAGACCCCCGTGACTCCCACACTCATCGCAGCACTTCTTGCCAGTCCGCGCCTTCCCCTGAGATCCAAGTCGCCCGAGGCGACTTCGTTGTCCTGAGCGGGGAGGCGACAACAGGTGTCCTTGGAGATGGTGCCTCGCCCCACCCCCGCTCGAAATCCCGGCCTTGGCGTTGCGCCCCAGCTTCGGGGTGTTCTGAGTCGGGACCCCAGCCTGGCCTCTCAGGCTCTTTGCCCGCTGGACAGCGCCCAGGGGCCGCCTGGACCCCGGGCCTTGGATGGAGTTTCCTGAACGCGTTGCCAAGCAATTTGCTGGACACCGCCTCTCGTCGGGATGGATAGTTGAAGATGGGGGGGGGGGGATTTATTGGACACTATCCTCTCCCTGGGATGAAGAGTTGAAGTGTGTGTGTGTGTGTGTGTGTGTGTGTGTGTGTGTGTGTGTATTCCCATACAGACTCTGCTGAAAGGAGCTGCCTGAGGGCTGTAAGTGAATCATTAACTCTGGTTTTGTGCAGCTACTGCCCCTGCCTGCATTTCTCTCACTTGGTCTCCTTTATGCTTCCTGTTGTTTGCTCTGCTCTCTTTATTTATAAAGTGACGATTCTGATTGCACTCGTTGTGTGGAAGATTATGTGAGCCACTGTCTGAAAGATCTCAAGCACAGAGCACCAAACATTCGAAAAATGCTGGCTCTTACTGCTGTGAAGTGGGTGATTGTTTTAAGCATAAATCAGACCTGTCCAAACTGGCCCCTGTAGCCATTTAGAGTATTTAGCAGTTTTCCACTCTCCAAGGAGAAAAATGTTACTGTTACTGTTGGTATCATTTAAAGGTAATAAATATGTTCTATGGGGGAGCAGATGGGAAAGAGAAATGAATTTTAATTAGTAATCAATGCTTTGTAACCCTATGAATGTTTTGTGAAAAGAATATTATACTCTTGTTGAATTCTCTCTCTCTCTCTCTCTCTCTCTCTCTCTCTCTCATTTGTATGGGTGATAGGAGTAGTGAAGGAATTATTTTTAGCATTTTATGACTTGTAGTCTTTTTTAAGGCAAGGGGCAGGAGACAGGAACACAAACACACACAATTTTCAGCCTTCTAACAAAATGCCAACAGTTGAAAGAAATCCAAAATTTGTGTCTCTACCTTCATGTAATTGATGGAATGCCTGTCTCAGGTGGTCTAGTTCAGTCCTTGCCGTTGTATCCTCTCCACCCCTTTGCTGTTTCATCTGAGAATCACAGAGCCAGGTGACTACATGTTTATTTGTGTTTCTGAAGCTAAGATATCACATGTATCACGTGTTGGAGTTGCAGGCCTTCTCTTTTGGAACCAACCCTAAAGACCTGTCTGTGTTCTCAGTGGACATCTGTCCATCTTGCCATTCTACTCCACTCCTGCAGCCTGGACCTTCGAAGGGAAAGGTCAGACAAACTATCCCAGCTTTCCTGTGGTTGCCAGAGCCTTGTCTACCTTAGGATCAATATACCTGCCCAGAGAGTGAGTGTCTTCTCAGTGTCTGAGATGCATTTCTCGCTGCGGATCTTGCAAGTGTGAGATTAGCGTGGCTTTTCAGCTCTTGCTCTGCAGACCTTTCCTTTCCGGTGGAGTGGGAATATCTGAAAGCTGTAGCCAGGAAGGGGCAGAAGTATATGGCACAGGGCAGGTTGCTGAACTCAAAGGCGGACTCTAACTATGGCTGGGAAACCTGGGCACCCTGCCTTGGTTCTTTGAGCTAGCCTCCACATGAGTGATACTGATTTTATTAAATAGTGACCAGACAGGGTGCTATAAAAAAAATAATGCTAGTAGATGAGAAACCTCTGGTCATGGTTACATGTCTGTGGCATCTAGGAGGTTCTAACAGTGAGAGTGATAGAGGCCAGATTGAGTGGTGACCGCTTGGGCAGTTGATACAATGAGGAGTAGAAGTGGAGTCTTTAGGAGCAAGGCAGAAGGGTGAAGGCACAGAAGATCATTAGTGTGTCTATAGTCTGCTTGGGCTAAATAACAAGTAACCTCAAATCGCATTGCTCCATAGTCCCTCAAACTTCTTGCTCACTGATGCTCTATGGGATCAAGTCAGCCTCACTCAAGGACCCTACTGACCTATGGGACAGCCCTATCACATTTAACATCTGCTGGGAAGTGAGTGTTGGCTGGCCCTACAGCTCCATGCCGTTGACCAAGGTCAGTGACATGGCCAAGTGTGATGTCAGAGACAGTATAAGCTTCCTGCAGATAGGGAGATACGGTTGTGGAGATCGGAAACTGAAAAAAACAAAAAACAAAAAGAAACCTAAAAACAAACCAAGGTCAGGGAAGTTACCCAGAGGCAGATGATGAAGGATTTGGGTTTGTGAACCAGATACTTGGGTTTATGTTATAGGCAGGATGTAGCCACTGAAAACAGATGTGTGTGTGTCTCTGTGTGTGTCTCTGTGTATATATATCTGTGTGTGTTATGTGAGAGTGTGAGTGTGTGTGTATATATGTGTGTCTATGTGTGTGGTATATGGTGTGTGTACACCATTTGTGCACATAGAAACCAGAGAAAGATTTGGGCTACTCTGTTCTACCCTTTCCTCTTCATTCTCTCGAGACACAGTCTCTCATTGTTCCTGGAGTTAGACTGGTGGTCAGCAAGACCCTACAGTTCTCCAGTCTCTGTCCTCACACTGCTCTCTGAAGTGCTGGACATTCATTTGAACTCAGGCTGTAGAGCAGGCACTCTTACCTCCTGAGTCATCTCCCCAGCTCCTAATGAATTTAAGTTGAGGTTTAACAAGGTCAGATTTTCACGACAAACACAAATCTCCGGGAGCACTGTGGAATGAAGTTTGAAATCGGTGAAACTCAAAGGATGAGGTGGTGAGATCCAAAGCAGCCCGACAGTCTCACATATCTTCCATGTGTCTTTACCGGGAATAGGAAATTCTTCAACCGATACTGGAGTGGCTTGTGTTTTTCAGGAGTCTTCCTACAATGCATGTGCTCTCTTATCTTGACATTTTTATCTTGTAATATCATCAAAAACAAATAAACGAACAAAAACAAACAAGCAAACAAGCATCTAACGTGGTAGTTCCCAAATTTTGGCTGCATCAACAGACTAGAAGGCTCCAGTCAACAGAAATTGCTGTCTCTGCCCCCAGTCCCACCCCAGAGTTTCTGAATCAGTCAATCCAGGGTCAGGCTGAGAGTAAGCTTTTCTGCCCAGTGTTCTGAGGATGTTGATGGTGCTGATCCAGGAGCCTCACAATAAAAAGCAGTAAAGGCAGAAATTACTATGATGCGACTGCTGGGAAGACCTGAGGGAGGAGGACCGATGAAAGGTTCTGGTACTTTGCCCTAGGCTGCCTCGAGCATCAGGGCATGTAGGCGTCATTAGAGCTCCAGGTCTCATTAACTGCTTGCTTGGTTTATTTATTTATTTATTTATTTATTTTTAATAGAACTTTATTATGTAGCTCTGCCTGGCCTAGAGCTTTAAGCAATCCTCCTGCCTCAGCCTCCTAAGTACCAAGTTACAGGTGTGTACTACCCTTCCTAGGTATATATTACATGTCATGTGCAGTTCTCCTAAGGAGAAAATGTGAACCAGCTCCAATTTGGAGCTTCTAGAAGTGTACAAAGACTGCTTTGTCCCACCCCCTTGTAATTCTGCCCAGCGTCTCTGTCCTGTCATTGAGCACACACCCTTTCATCTGGCTCCAGACTCTCTCTCTCTCCCTGGCCTGTCCACACATCCAGATCTCAGCCCCCCTCCTGCTCTTTTGTCCTCTCAGTCTAACGCCTTCTGGAGCTTGCCCATTGGGTGGACCTTTGGCGGAATCTTGGCAGAGTCAGACCAAGAAATCACTCTTCTCGCTTGGTTTGGTCTTCATGACTAAACATCTGTACGGTGTGGTCATTTGCAAATTGCAGCTCATCTCTACCCCAAGATAAATAATCCTCTGAGAATCCAAGATCAACCAGGCCAGAGCTCTTTGGCTTGCTGTAATAGGAGGGGCAAGTCACAACAATCCTCTCAGCCCTGACTCATTGCCCTCGCCATGACAGAGTGTTTGAAAAATGGTTGTTAGAGAGAAAACATGTTGCTTTGTACAGGAAATGAAACACGGGTTTCTTTTCTTTCTTCTTCTCAGTTTTAAACATAAACAAAGGGTGACCTCTATCTGGGACGCCAGCTAACTATTGTGTACCCACCCTAATACGCAGCATGTGAACACGACATTTTTTTTTTAGGCTCAATGTTTTGAATGCTGGGTCAGTGGCTTAGAAGATGTGTCTAAGGTAAAGATGAGCCCATGATGGCTCAGTGGGATATGGGTAGAAAATTCTAGAAACAGTGTATACTGTTTATATAAAATAAGAAATACAGTGAGCCAAAGCGTTGAAAGGGCCTAATATTTGACAGGTAATCACACTTAGCAGGTTTGTTTTTGCAACAGGCATATCTCTCAGGGTTCTGGGTTTCTCCCAAGGTAAGTAAGAAAGCTTAGAACCAGAATTCTTGTTCTGTAGGCCTGAGGTCATCTGTTTCTCTCTCTAGGTAATTCTGAAAAGCAAGTAATTTCCTCCCCTCTTACACACCTAGCTTCAAAGTGTACTCCCTTAGTGACTTTATGAGGCATTGGAGTATCTCCCTGCATCTTAGGAATCCAGGAAACTTTGAAGTTTCAAAAGATGCCATAAACAGGACCCTGGCCTTAAGAGGGAACCACAAGAGACTCCAGACAGGAAGGATTAAAATGGCGAGCAGATTGAGACAGTGCTACTCTCCCATTGGATAGCATTCATCTGGCAACTTGATATGAAATAACATATGTCAAATATGTCAAAACCTCAGATACCTAGGACACTGTCCTTATGTGTGTATATTTGAACAGTTGTAAGAAATAGATTTACGGACTGGTGAGATGGCTCGGCGGTTAAGACCACTGACTGCTCTTCCAGATGTCATGAGTTCAAATCCCAGCAACCACATGGTGCCTCACAGCCATCTGTAATGAGAAACAAATAATAATAATAAAAAAAAAAAACTTATGGGCCGGAGTGAGCAGGGTTAGAGCAAGAGGGAGAAGGGAAGGGAGGCAGGAAGGAAATAGACCAGGCTGGCCTCGAACTCAGAAATCTGCCTGCTGCTACCTCCCAAGTGCTAGGATTAAAGACATGCGCCACCATTGCCTGGCTGTTGCCTTTATGAAGTGTCATACCTAACATAAAAATACCAATCTAAGTTCTATAGACAGAAGATAACAAGATAAGGGAACTACAGTAATAAGAGGAGGGGATTGAAAACTCAAGGC
This sequence comes from Apodemus sylvaticus, assembly GCF_947179515.1. Taxonomy (NCBI): domain Eukaryota; kingdom Metazoa; phylum Chordata; class Mammalia; order Rodentia; family Muridae; genus Apodemus; species Apodemus sylvaticus. The sequence continues at coordinate 31,302,238 of NC_067477.1, forward strand.
CTTGCATGTTTTGTCCATCCTGTGCTTCTGTCGGCCCCTTACTAACCTGGACTAGTGACCTTCAGTGGCTTCACTGTTGAGAAGATTGTGGTCAATGATTCTGATGTTTGTGATGGTCTAGTGTAGCCTTTGGAAGATGACTCACTTGATGGCATTGACAATCCTTCTGGGTACAAAACTCTGAGGCAGAAGTTACAGGGACTCTGCATCTTCTCACACAGCCTCTATTCTGAGAGTGAAGGAGTATAGTGATATTTACATAAATTAATATCAGTTAATGGTGAGACCACAAACAGTAAGTAGGCAAATTACTAAGAAGGTACCAGTGCCAGGAGTTCAGAGACCCAACTGTGTAGGTCTTTGAGAAAGCAGGTAGTGTGGGAGGAATGTAGAAATGGGATTTCATGAGGCAAAAGCACTGGTTTTGCAGGGAACGAACCATTGTGGACTGTGGTTCTGCCCTAGCGACTCACTTCAGGCTCCCTGACGAGACTGCCTCATCTGGGATGAGAGAATGGACAGAAATCAGGGGAGCTGCTGTGGGTGCTGCCTTGTTCACTTACCCTCTGCCCATTTTATAGAAATGCTCACACACATAGACATTTGCACAACCTCCTAACCAATAACTATAATTCATTAGCAGGCAAATAGCACAGGACTCTGATGTGACCTTCTTAACATGCCCGTTTTATTAATAGGAAAGCACTTGGGAGCTAAGGATGTCAAACCTCTTTATAAATAAAGTCTAACCCTACCATAAACTCTGTCATCTGGCAGGCACTCAGTCTCTCTCCGCTTCTAAAATGACTTAAAGGTCAAATGGATAGTTCAAAGTCATGCAGGAATCCCTGGACATGTCCATGTTAACTGATCCCACCTTTCCTGTCATCTGCTGGTGTCTAGATTACGTTGCTTCCCAGATCTCCGCAAGGATGGTGACACTAAGGACTTAAGGCCTTGCTGTCTAGCTAGGATTTCTCCTGCTAGCATTATATACCACACAGATCTTCAACCGCTAATGCCTAAGCTCCTTGTTAGTTTTAAATTTAGATAATGAGACCCTTTTCTTTCAGGCTTAAAACCATCGCTTTTATTGAAAGAAAATACCGCTTTTGTGCTGTGGCTCTGTGCAGGTATGCTGTGTGAATAAAATGGCACTGAGTTCTTTCAACCAAATGTCAACCAGGGTAGTAATGGATCTGTAGGTTGCTTTCAATCTGTTTGAACTTGGGACTGAGATGCCAAACCATTACTGGCTTGATGTGGTCCTCTGTTGCCTGCCTTTTGAAGGTAGCCGATTGCTCTTGCTACTCCTCCTCCCTCCTCCCTCCTCCCTCCTCCTCCTCCACCTCCTCCTCTTCCTCCTCCCTTTCTTCTCCCTCTTCTTCCTTCTCTACCTCCTCCTCCCTCTTTTCTTCTTGGTCGGTCTATCCACATGTGTAAATGTGGGTGTGTGGGTGTGCCACAGCATTAGTGTGAGGGTCAAAGGGCAACCTCAGGTGCCAGTCCTCACCTTGTCTCTTGCTTTTTTTTTTTTTTCCTCCTGCTTATACCAGATTAGCTGGTCTTCAAGCTTCCAGGGATTTACTACTTGTCTCTACTGCCCATCTCGTCATGCTGAGATTATAGTAGATGCTTGTCCTGTATATCAGGCTTTATGTGAGTACTGGGGATTTGAACTCAGGTCCTCATGTTTGCATGGCAACCACTGTTATCCACTGATCCATCTCCCCTTGAAGTAGAAACATAAGGGTTCTTTGGACAGTCAGTTGTGTTGGATGGTGTTTTGCTGGGGCTTTCCTGAAGTGGACACAGGTGAAAGGCTAAGGCAGACTCCTGAAGTAATGTTCCATTGAAGCAGACACTGGAGAAAGGATGTTCTGCTAGAGCGCACACATGAAAGGACATGTGATGAAATATTCTTTGCTAACAACATGTATGTATTGGTCTGCCTTACATTGCTGTATTTGTTGGGACTCCATAGAGGGAAAAGCACCAAAAAACTTCTGATGGTGTGCCATGGTTTCTGTGGACTCAGGCTGATCGGCAGGGTGATGTCAGCTGAGGCGAGACCCGTGGAGGACCATGATGTCTGGAGGGACAGTAGAAAGGACTCGATGGCCAGTGAAGGATGCTGAGCTGGGCTCGCTTATAGAGCTGGCTGTGCAGTGCTTGTTGGTCTCGCATCTTTGCCGATCTTCGCTTCGCCAAGAGACAGACACAGCTAAGAACTTCTCCTGGCGTTCCTCCCGGTCCCTCCTGCTGACTTGTGCTGAGGCTGAGGCCTGGCTGTCTCTGCTAGGTCGAGTCACCACTGCTGTCCTCTTTGCTCTATTGAACTGGACTGCTGGTGTATCTGCGAACTGTTTGTGAGTGGATCAAGCTGCCGCCGCTAACCTATAAACTGAACTGCCAATTTCCAGACAGGTCCACTTCCCCAGTATCCTTTCTTTTCCACTACTTCTGGTTGGTGGTAGGCTAGAGGGGATGTTACAGTGTTTAAGAACCATCATTACAAATAAGTTTTGAAAAAAATAAAGTTACACTCCCAGACCCACAATTGCTTTTTTTTTTTTTTAAAGTGAGATGCTCTATTTAAAATCAGATAGGATTTCACTGTTTGCTTAAGAAACTGAGTGCCTGCACACCTTGCTGGACACTTTTGGAAGAGAAGTCCATGCACGTTACGATTAAGTGTCTGGGCTGAGGCTAGTCAGGCAGGGATGAGAGGATGCGTGTTGTACGTATTATCTGTTTTTATGAGCCCAGAGTTGTCGGAACCACAGCTCACTTTTTTATTTCTCTAACCTTGCCAAATGTAAATTTTTTTCTTGTGTCTGCATTTTTTCACGTCAGATGTTAAACAGCCAAAGTGCATGGAAAACTTACATTGTTATTGAAATGATCAAAGTCCCTGCCAGTCACCCTTGCTCATTGAGTTTTTCTAGGTGTCTGGTCCTCTGCAAGGCGGGGTCTTCTGTTCTCTTTGCTTCAGGCAGTGAGTATCTATCTCCTTTTGCGTCTGAGGCGGGGTCTGAGGTCAGAGTGGAGCTGGGCTTTGTATCCATTTCCTTTAATCCCTTAGGTTTGGAAGTTGTGCTCTTAGTCACCACTCTGGTGTCTGGAAACAAAGGGGAAAGCACTCAGAAGCATCTGTGGGGCTGTGTGTCCACTGCTTGCACACCCGTGGAGAGACGGGTGAGAGAAAGCCATGCTCATTTTTGCATGATCAGTTCACATAGTCAGCTGTGCCATTGAACCCCCCCCTCCCTCTCCCTCTCCCCCTCCCTCTCCCTCTCCCTCTCCCTCTCCCTCCCTCTCCCCCCTCCCCCTTGTCCTATCTCCTCTTCCTGAGTGTTTCTGTTACAAACCCACCTTTGAGTAAGCGGCAACCTATTTGTAACCTATAAGTAGACACAGCCTGTCTGACAGTCACTCACCCATCAGTCTCTTTGGCATGAGTGGGCAGTGCTGGCTGCAGCAGCCTGCTAGCCCCTGGCATGGTCTTTACTGACTCCTCTCTCTGTGCCACCCAACACACTCAGGGCCCTGGCCTTCACGTGCCCTGTTGTTGATGGGTTTTAAGTTCCTCATGCCTGAGCAGGCCTTGGGGATACAGTTCTGAAGACTCGTTTAATGTCACATATTCGCCTCTAATCTGGGAGGCTGAGGTGGTCTCAGCGGTGGTCACAGGATCAGTAGCTTGGACCTTCTGTCATTTGTTGCATTATCCTTGTGACAGGATACAGCGTGTGCACCTATCAAACTGCGCCCTTTGCAGAGGTAGGTCCTATAAGAAAGCCAGGTTAAGAGTCAATTTGTTTATTGCGTATGTGTCTCTACTTATAGGAGGAAATATTACAGGTGGGAAAAGTATATTGCATGATTGGAATATGGTGAGATGATTAAAAGCCTCTAGCCAGTCTGTTCAAGGTTGAACTGTGAGGTCTAATAAGTTATTTAACCTCTGTATGTCTCATATTCCTTATCTTTGTAAAGAGATAATAAGAACTGACTAGACTTACTATGGATAGCACAAGTTATTTAATTTAGAGTTATAAAACACTTTGAGACTGATGTTTGGGAGATAAGGATTTATCAAACAGCAAAGAAAATAAAATCAGAAGGCGAACGTTTCTGTGCGTGGGCTGAACCACGTACCACGATAGGTATGGCCCACATGGCTGCGTCCGTAAGGCCTCCAGGCGAGTCACAAGCACAGGCTGTCCTACCAAGTGCACTGGGGTGCTAGCCACTTTACAGAATCACAGGACGCATCCTCACAAACTGCTCTTTCATGAAATGAGCACGAGAGAAGCAGTGTAAGAGGAAAAGAGAAGCCAAGGTTGGATGACTTGCCTTGGGCTTCTGGGAAGAACGCTGCTACCTCCAACAAGAGGGCATGTGAACGCCAGGGTGCTGAGTGTGTTGGGTGGCACAGACAAACACACACATGCACACACACACATGCTCTCCATCTCTAGTTTGTTCTTTCCCTCCCCTTTACAATAGAAGAAATGGACTTCTTGGAGGCTGGCATTGTATTGCATTGTTTGTATCATCTGAGCCATCTGGTGAGGGGTTCATCCATAGACTTGAAAATCAGTGAACTAGCATCAGCTACCATTTGCTCCCTCTGCAGCCTTGTGTCTTTGGGGAACTCACCCAGTCTCTAAGACTGAGTCTCTGTCCCTGTCAGCTGGTAACTGGTAGTAACAGCCTGTCCCTGAGGCGGGGTGGGAGGGGGGGATGGCGGTACTCTGTGAATGCTGCACTAATGCTCTGAAGTGGTTCTCCCAGCTGTCGCTGTCATCACACATTAGAGGAAGAAACACTGGAGGTTCACGAGCCCTCAGAGCCCTTTCGCTTCTCCCTGGACTGAGAACCACAGATGGAGGGCAAGGAGATAGTGCAATGCATTGCCCTTGCTTGTCAGTTGTTACGTTTCTCTGTCACTGAAACACTACATTGAGTGACCAAGCCCAGCCCGGGGTGTGGCAATTGCTACACAAATCACAGATACAGAGGCATTCAGAAAGGGGTTAGAGTGAGGGGAGGTCATCTCTGTCCCTGACACTGACCTCTTGCTAGATTTTGCCGCTCTAAGCCAAGAAGGAAAATCCTCGCTGCCCCCTAACATGCGAGCTCATCTTGTCTTCTTCAAGTAAATTCAAATGTTGTGGTTGTTTGAAAACACTTTATTTTGATCTGTAAATAATGTTTTGAATCTATTTTTTAAGTCTTGTTTTTTTATTACTATCGTGTGTGTGTGTGTGTGTGTGTGTGCGCACGCGCGTGTGTGTGCATGCATGCTTACATGTGTGTGGGCACCTATATGTGTATGTGGGTACACAATGATGAGTGTGTATGAAGACCTTAGGAATTCTCAATCATCCTTCTCCTTATGGTGTCGTATTTGAGCCCAGAGCTAGTCTAGCTCAGGCTAGTCTAGCTTGCTTGTTCCTCACTGTCCCTACCCACCCCCACTCTACCATCTCTCCCTCCTCTCCAGTGGGCTCCATGCCCGCGTGGCATCCATCCACACAGGTGCTGTGGGTCCAAACTCCGTCCCTTGCTCTTGCACAGTGAGCTCATTACCTGCTAAGCCGTCTCCCCAGCCTCTGAGAGGTCCACAAGCTCTCTCTAGTCCTGCCTCTCCCCCTCCGAGCAGACGAAGTCATTTGCTGGATTTGCATTTATGGTTTACATGCTTTGAATTTGCGGTTTTTCTGTTTCACAAGAGTTACTGTCAGAGCGTTGTCTACCCAGAGAAATACTCTTCGCGGCGGCAGGACCAAGTACATGCCACGGTGTGGTTTATTCTAAATCGATACTGGAGTGTTTTGAGAAATGGTTTCCAGATGGATGTGGGTGATGTGAGGGCCGAAAGGAAAACATTAGAAACATCAAAGTAGGAAAGCTAATAGGAAAGACCTTCCAGGGTGAAGTTTGTCTTTCTGGTTTTCCAATTTGAGGAAGTAAAGAGGGTAGGTATAAATGGTGGGAAATTGCCACCAACTTGGGGGAAAAATAAAACAAACAACAGACTAAATAATTCTTAGCCACTGAGGTGCTATCACAGGGAGTCACAAGGTCAGAGGATCCTGTCCCATTTGTCTGTGGTGACAGGCTCCTCTGCCCCCACTGGGAACGCCTCACCTCGAACAATAGCCATGTCCCCAGGAAGTTGAAATGCATGCAGTTATATAAATATAAATCTCACTGCTCTGGAGTTTAGAAGTATACTGTGGGTGTGTTTGTAGACATTACCCACGTTATCTTTAGTGGGAATATATTCTTTTTTAATATGAAAACTGAACAGGAATTTCAAAAATTACTCTGAAATTAGAAATGAGCCAGAGATGCTGGAGTAGGTGACCATTTAAACGGAGTCAGTCGCTCACATTTTATGATCTGAGGAGTCCCTTATCCCAGCGTCAGGACTCTTCTAACATACATGCCCCGACCATATAGCAGCTTTCAAAAAGGAAGGCATGTTGGTGCATTTTAAATATCAACTCCCAGAGTCTGCTGTACTGAAACCCAGCCAGCCAGCCAGCCTGCCCTGTGGACACGTCAGCTGTGCCAAGCCCACCAGGGTGTCTGGGTTCATCTGGCCTGGCAGCTGGAGAAACCCACACACCCCTCTTTCCAGTCACCTCTTGGACTTGGGACGGACCTTGTGTGGGAGTGGTCTAGTACACAACCTGTGCACAAGGATAAGGTCACATCAGGCTGGGGCCCCTCCGCAGCTGCAGCTTTGAGGCCCCCTGCTGTGTGTGTGTGTGTGTGTGTGTGTGTGTGTGTGTGTGTGTGTGTCTGGCTGGGTGGCTTGTTTTGATTGTCTGCCTATGTCAGGGTTCTCAGAAAAGGGAAGCAGATCCTCTCTGCATTGCTGAAAATGGAAATAAGGAATTATCAGCTCAGGGCCAGTGGAAGCCACTGTGTCTAGCTTCCCTCTGCAGCACTGGAATGCTTCTGTCTTGTTTTTGAACAGCCTGAAGCTGACTGGAGCTGGGCACATTGTTCTGGGCTGAGTCTCTCACAGGGAGTCAGAGGTCCCAAGATTACTTGTAGTTTGGACAAGCTGTCCAAACAGCACCTTAAACCACAGATGACACCGTGTGGATGTGTGCTTTCTCCTAACTGAAGAGATGCAGAGAGCCCCAACATGTGAGAGAAGTACACGAACCAGTTCCAGAGAGAGGCTCCGAGCCATGCAGCTCACCTGTGGTCCGCCATGGAGAAGTCTTCCTGACAGAGCATAAGAGTGTAGCTGTATCCCAGGCCGTGGTAGTATACGCCTTTAACCCCAGCACTAGAGGGCAGAGGCAGGCAGACTATCTCTGTGTGTTCGAGGCCAGCCTGGTCTACAGAGATAGTTCCAAGACAGCCAGGGCTATACAGAGCAACCCTGTCTTGAAAGACGGGGGTAAAAAAAATAAAAGAAAGAAAAGAGAGTAGCCTGTGAAACCCTTGGTGTACCAACCAAAAGGCCATACTATAGGTAAGTGAAAAGGGGTTGGTTTCTTCAGGATTAGGAAGATGGACACCCCAAAACTGACGCCACTACAATGCTACCCTCAGCCCTCTGGCCTTCTCTCCTCTCTGTGCTTGGGCCTCCTTGTCTCTGTGTTGCCTAACAATTGACACCAGTGGAGGAAGCACACATATCTCTCATGCCTGGCTCCCTCTGGGTTCCTGGTTTTCCACCCCTTCAGGATGACGGCAGAAGCGGACTCCCAAGTGTCTGCTTATCAGGCCCAGCCACACTTGTTAGTCTTCCACAGACCTCAACCTTAGTTCTTATTTCTCCTACTGTTATTCACTGTGTCTCCCAGTCCAAACCTCCTGATTCTCTAGACCAACTGGCTTCATAGATTCTGGGATCAGCAGTTGCCACACAGGCCTGTCATGCTCATTACATCTAACACTCAACTTATCACATCCCTCTCCCCTCAGTCGCTCTTCCTCCTGAAGTCCTTGTCTTAGCAAATACTTGGTCCCTTCCAAGGGTCGTTTTCATCTGTTTCCCAGAAGCCCAAGGCAAGTCATCCAACCTTGGCTTCTCTTTTCCTCTTACACTGCTTCTCTCGTGCTCATTTCATGAAAGAGCAGTTTGTGAGGGTGCGTCTGTACCACAGAGACGACTTCTTCCTTCTAAATGAGCCTAAACACACTTCATCCCAGTGTCCTGATGTCATACCCTAGAAAAACCATTCTCCCCTCCATCTTGCTAGTAGTCTGAACACCGTAATTCCTGCTTACCTTCTTCCCCTCCTGTCTACATTCCTCGCTTCTTCCCGAGTGATCTTTCTAAGACACAGACTAAGCTAGTGTTGTTTTGCTCACTTATTTAATTGGTGTCTGTTGTTTTACTTCTGGACCCTGCCTCTGCAGTGTCCTGTCTTCTCACCTTACTCTAGGTCTGTCCAGCATCTCTTCCTTCTGCATCCCTTCTGGCGCCTTGCTTTTCCAAATGGAACTGTCTGTGAGTCAGAGGACAGCATGCTTACATTCATGGAATTTCCTTGAGCGCTTGGCATTTTAATGCTGCTGTTTTGAGGGAGACCTTAGCAAAATAAACTATTGGAATTTGAATTTCCAAGACGTGTCCAAAACAAACATCCTTAAGCCATCTGTGTGCCTATCACCCCACCCTTTACCCCATCCCCTTTGGCTCACAAAACCTTTGAGCTCTAACCTTACTTCAGAAGCTCTGCCTTCCCTCATACCATGGCTTGCCTGTTTCTCCATATCCTGCTTCATCCCCCAAGCCCAGCTTTTACAGTCAGCATGTACAAGTATGGAGTTAGGCAAAGGGATATCCATGGATGCACATAAGAATTAGGGATTCCTGTTGAGTGTATACTTTGGGGTAGTAAACGGTAGTTTTGCATGTTATCATGGCTGTGAGCATGGCTGAGTAAACCGGTAGAGTGTATTCTCATGGTTGATTCCTACAGAGACCATGCTGCAGTTTGAGAATGTCCTTCTTTCTCTGCAGTGTTCCGTGACTCCGGCTAATGCCCATTTATATTTCAGACCTGTGGCTAAGCACTATTTTTCCTCACTTGTTCTTAGCTGGCCCCAGATGGAATTGTGTTATTCTTCTGCATGCCTGTGGTGGATTCTCCCAGTGTAGCCCTAATCGTATTATATCATGTTTGTAACGTCTGCCTGTCTCTTTGAAGAGGTTAGATTTTAGTCATCTTGAGCCATAGATTTTCACTAGCTATGCCAAGCAGCAGGGACTGTTAAGCGAATGCTTATAAAATGATTGGATTAGTGAATAAATGAATGGGTGATGTTCTGCGACAGAATTTTATTAACCTGAAGAAGCACATTGAGTGCAGATAACCAAAGGCCTAAGGCAGCCACTGGGGCATTCCCCTGTCGTCTGAGTATGTGAGATTGTATGCTAACATGTGGTCTTATCTACATTTAAGCTTCTTATATAGGCATCGTCTTACAAACCTTAGCAGTCCTCAGCCTCATTTCTCTCCAGGCTGCTGTAGTGACCAAGTATGCTGGTGTGAGCCATTCTGCTGTCCGAGGTTGATACTGGGATCCACCAACTACGTCTGGGTTCCAATAAAGCACCACATTGAAGGCGTGGGGTCTTAGTTCCCCATATGCTGCTACAGGAGCCAAAAGCTGCACCCTGCCCACTGGGAAGTTGAGGCACCGCGTAGTGAACTCTGACCCAAAAGGAACAAAACCAGGCTGCAGCTACCAGATACCACCTGTCTCTAAGCAGCCCCCCACACTCCCATACATCAGACTTTTAGAGACAGAAATCCCTAATAGTCTCCGAGATCACCAGGCAGCAGGCTGTGGATACTCTGAAGCTGGGGCCAGTTCAGTCCCACCACATCTGGTGTTTCCCTGCCTCTTGGCCCTGGGTCCTACATTGTGTGGACTTCTCCTTAGAGCCCAGGCATTGAAGCTTGACCTTGTTGTGATCTTCCCTAACACTCATTCACATTTGCCACTCGACCCTGAGAACCTCAGGCCAGGGGAGAGCCAAGAGGAGACAATGGGATGATGACCCAGGCCTCTGGGTCACAGATCCTGCAGTCATGGGCTTTCGTCATGAGTTTCCTGTTCGCCCTAGGCCAGGCATCACTGAGGGATGCTAGTCACTCTTCTTTAGAGGAACTGGATACATAGGCTTATTCATAGAAAAAGACGTACCAAATTTGGAGCCTGTGAACTGGTTGTTGTTCAAATAGTCTCTCCCTGGGCTTCCTACTTAAAAAAACCAAAAAACAAAAAACAAAAAAAACAAAAAAAACAACTTTCTGAAAAAAAAAAATTGAATATGGGACTGGAAAAATGGCTTTTTAGTTAAGAGCACTGACTGCTCTTCCAGGCCACTTGGGTTCAATTCCAAGCACCCACGTGGCTTCTCACAACTGTCTGTAACTCTACTTCCAGAGGACCTGACACCTTTGCACAGACACGCATGCAAGCCAAACACCACCAGTGCACATAAAATAAAAATAAATAAATTAAAAATCTCAAATATATGTAATTTTAAAGGTGAGTAATCCAATGGAATATTACATAGCCATAAAGTGGATAATTGTGGTATTTTTGACAAACTGGGGGTTTATCCTTAGCATAGTCATCTACTTGTGTGAATGTATAAAACTTGGCCCATCCAAGCCTCAGTTTCCTTAACTAGAAAAATAAATGTTAATAGTCGCCCTTTATCTCACAGGGTTCGTGAGATTTTATCATAAAATGCATATGGAGCCATCAATACTTAAAAAGCTATAGCTTTAGTTGTTAGGCTTACTTGTTTTAAAGTATATGTGAGTGATAGTCTCAATCCTTGTGCTCCTGGAATACAACTTTAAGGTGAGATTTTGGAGTCATTAAAGGCTTTATTGGAATTTCAACAGGAATATTCTTAGTCTGGGAATCTACACCCCAGGGAAAGAAAATCACAGACCCAGTTTTAATCTTGTTTAAAGAGTGGGCTTTGTTTTGTTTTGTTTTTGTTTTTAAGGGGGCAAGCACAGTTACGTGCAAGCAGGGTTGACTTGCTAGGTTTTAAAAATCTATTTTCCCTCTTTGAGATGCTTTCATGATCTTTACAAAAAGGCCAGTATCCTTAAATGAATACACCTTGACTGGGCGTTGGTGGCGCACGCCTGTAATCCCAGCACTCTGGGAGGCAGAGGCAGGCAGATTTCTGAGTTCGGGGCCAGCCTGGTCTACAGAGTGAGTTCCAGGACAGCCAGGGCTACACAGAGAAACCCTGTCTCCAAAAAACCAAAAAAAAAAAAAAAAAAGTGAATACACCTTGGGGATGGAGTAGAAAGGTTTTTACTTTTTGCTGTGGCTGAAAGGAGCCCAGGAAGTAGCCACTGGGTCCTTACCTCAGGTGGGTTCCAGTTTGTCTCTGCCAGGTAAATGGAGAAGTGCCTTCTCTTTGAAGGCATGTAATCAAGGTCAACAGTGTATCCTGGTGATGCCCTCTCGTTTATAGAATTTATTAAGAAGCATTAAGCTTTAGGGCTGGCAGGATGGCTCAGCGGGTTAAGGTGCTTGGCGCCAAGCCTGGAGGCCTAAGTTTGATCCCTGTGTCCCGCATGGTGGAAGGGGTGTGTCCCGCATGTTGGAAGGGGAGAACCGATTCCCAGAGGTTGTCCTTGGTCTCCAAATGGCACTGTGGTACAATAGATCAATATATAAATTAATCTAATTTTAAAGAGTCTTTATAGTTACTTTAACTTTGTGTAATTGATATTCCAGCTCAGTTCACTCCTCCACAGATCTGGCTGCTTTCCTTCAGTGTGACGTGCACAGTGGCAAAGTGCCCTCTACTCCTCCTGGAGTGGACACTCTAGCCAGCCTCCAAGGGTCACTAATGACCATCTAGCCCTGTTATGTTTCTCTGTAATGTTCACTGGAAAAATCTGTCTTTTACTGGAAAATTCTCTTTTGCCTCCATGAACCCTTGAATGATCATTCCCCCACCCCCATCACCCTTTCCCCTTGTTTTCTCAGATCTGTCACTTTAGGCCTGGTTTTTTACTGAGTCTTCTTCCCATGTGTAGGACTGCTCCAGGGGTCAGGCAGTTTCTTTCTCTTTACTTCCTGTAGTGATAGCCTGCTAGTTCTGACTTACGTATATTATCTGTCCAGGATGACTGTAAAATCTTTTACCCCCTGCCCCCTACTTTCCCCGTATTTTCTGTAACCATCCTTGTTGCGGGATATTTGCTTACACTGTGAACCCTGAGATTGTGTTATTTACTGAAAAAAAAAATCTGTTTCTAGTTGTGGTGTGGCTCAGCCCTTAGCACACACCTTTAATCCCAAACAATGGAGGTAAAGTTAGTTTGTAGAAGGAAGCACCCATGCTTGCAGATGATGTCTAATTGAGTGGCAGACAAAGTGACTCAGAGAAAGATTTGACAGAACAGGATATGCCCAACTCCCACGAGAAGAGAGGAAAAGGAAGCTACTTAAGAAATGAGGGCAGAGAGGAGGAAGAAAAGGAGCAGTTTTACTGGGAGAATTTTGCAGAGACAGGTTGAAGAGAGAACAAGCTAGACACAGGTGAAAACAGAACGAGCGAGAGACTGGGAAGGAGCCAGAAGATTAGAAAAGATTGTCAAAGTTAGTATAAGGCCAAGCAGAGCAATTCAGGAGAGGCTGAGAGAAGCCAGATTGAATCAGAGAGGAGTTTTGCGCCAGAACAGCTGAGTTGAACCAGCCAGCCAGAGCTCAAAAAGAACTAGGAAAGGGTGAGTTTATTCTGCAGTAAGTCTCAGAGGCTGAAAACATTCTAGGGCCAGATTAGACTGTAAGGAGGCTAGAAGCTTCCTGGTCTAGGCCTAGGTCAGCAGACTGAGGCAGTAACCCAGGAGATGACAGTTACCACAGGTGAAAAACGGCTTTTACACACCCGTTTCTTTTAAACCCAAGAATATTAGAAAGTGCCAGATAAAACTCATTTCTCTCCTCCACCTCTAATTAACTGCAGCTGGGCTGAACCACCCCTGGTTCTCTTAAGAGAAGTTCTGGGCCTTCCTCTGTCCTCTACGAAGCTGCCAATGGCCAGGCCACCAAGTTCGCTCGCTCGCTCTTTTATTCTGTGGAGTAATGACCTTGGGGTTCTTTGGTTGTGGGCATCTTCTCTGCTTTTCATTGTCTTGCTAGGTCAAGATTTTCTCCTAATACTTAGCATTTCTCTGCTTTTTCTAACATATGGATGTCTGCATGGAAGCGGTGTGTGCCGTGCAGGGCTCCTTGGCCACACATCTCCAGGGTAGCATTCTGATAAACGGACACGTTTCCTGTCGTGGATGTGGGTGTCACTGCCTGTGGTTATGCAACAAAGGATAGATGGAGCTGGCTCTGGGGACTGTGGTGCTGGAGGCAGATTGCACGGAAGGGTGCAGGGAAAGGGAGGAGCGCACACACCAACCTGGACAGAGTTCTATTTCTACAAAGAAGAGTGGATGGGGTAATGGCTTTTCAATGCGTCCTGTATCCAGGAGAGAGGGAGAGGGAAAGAAGATTGTGTGTGTGTGTGTGTGTGTTTTCTAGACAAGGCTGCACTGGACTAATGCATCCTGTATCCAGGAGAGAGAGAAGATTGTGTGTGTGTGTGTGTGTGTGTGTGTTCTAGACAAGGCTGCACTGGGCTAACTTCGCTGTTGATCCAGACAAGTTTGAGATGTGTTGCTGCAGTTGTTTCCTTCCAGCCCTCATTTATCCTGGTAAAGAGAGGTTTAGAGGGAGCTTCTAAATCGCAAGGTCCATGTTCAATTAGGATGATACCACACTCTCATGTCACAACTATAGGTCTTTGAATGTGATGCACATACTGCATAGAGGTTGGTGAGACCTGTGGTCACATTGATGCCCCATATGCACCAAGGCCCAGTGAGCTGTACTCAGCAGCTGTGGCACACCTGGACTCGTCCCTGTAGCAGGCTGTCCCCTCAGCTGCATGGGCTCTGTACTTCACACTCCACGGTTACTGCTCTCATAGGTGTCCGTGTTAACGTAGCCTCAGAATTATCCAGTGTGGTGACCCGAGACAAGATAGATAGGACGTATTAAGGGATATGGGAAAGGAAAGAAGTCCCTGACCCTGAGATCTAGATCATCTTTCCTGTTGACAGGGAGCCCTAAAACAAAAACAAAACAAACAAAAAAAAAAAGTCAACCTCTGAAACCAAATTGTTTTTTTCCAAAAACTTCTCAAACAAAGTAAAAAGAGTAGCAATGATTTCTTAGAATCCCCAGTATTACCATATTAGCCATATTAGCCATTTTACCATATTATCACTCCTCTCATGCACAAAGCTAAACACCTTACGATTGATCTGCAAAGGAGATTCTTTGAGAAAAAATGAAGCTATAAATTTTTAAACTTCTAAACCTCACCTTACATTTTAAACTATGCTTAATTGTTACACTTTGTTATAAGTTACATCCTTTGAGATCTGTATAACTTGAAAAGCTACTAGAAAATGTATTAACTGTGGTGAAGACATCTAAGATTTTAAGATTGACCCTCTTGCTGGGTCATAGAAGACCTTGTCATTAAAAAAAAAAAAAAAAAAAAAAACAAAGGAAGGAAGATTGACCACTTTAAGAGCCATCATGCAAGTCTTGGGATGCTATATCCTATTTGTTTCTCTGTGGATTGATCAGGACTTCTTTTTGCCTGTAGCCAGGGATGTGGTTTGCCTGTGTGGAGGTCCCTGAGGGAAAAGGTAGCTCTAAGGGCTTCTGGTGGTTGTGTAGGGCAGTGTCTCCTTGTTCGGCTGCTGGTAACCCTGCTTCACTTCCAACACTTAGATCCAGAGCCTCAGACCGCACTGGCCAGCTGTTTCCTGTATGAAGTAGAAACTCTCACCATGACTTCCTCTCCCCACCCCCCCAAATTTCTAAGGTCTCTCCTTTTCTTCAACTTTCACTTCCTGAAATGTCATTGTAACAAGAGTTATTGGGTTCTCTCTCTCTCTCTCTCTCTCTCTCTCTCTCTCTCTCTCCCCCTCCCTCCCTCCTTCCCTCCCCCCTTCCCTCCCTCCCTCCCATTCACCCTTGATTAATGGAACCGTCGGTGATGATCAAGGCCATTAGTGGAACATTAGCTCTTCGCTTTGCTAGAAGTCTTAGGTACCGCATCTATTTTAATCTCATGGGATTCTTTGAGGAAAGGTTCCTGTCACTGTCAGAGGAAACAGACTCAGAGGGTCCAGGAAACATTCCCTGATGCATCTCACAATGAGGAACTTGGCTGGCCAGCCGAAGGGCCTGTGCTCTGAATTACCTATCATTCATTCTGACCTTTCTCCCGAGTTCACAGGTCATACACATGGAGAGGTCCATGACCCCTCCTGCATTCCTGGCTCCAGAGACCTGTTGTCACCCTCCACAGCACCTACATCTTCCCCAAGCTCAGAGCTTCTTAAAGGTGCTAAAGAGAGCTTTGTTTCTTTCTTTGTGCTTTTGCTTCTCAGAGACCCTCAGGGTATTAAAAATGTAAAGATTCTAAGACAGTACTAGAAAAACAAATCACTTTTCTGTACCTTTCCATTTCTCCAAATTAAAACCTTGAATATTTATGCCTATACCTAGAACCCATAATGTTACATAATTTTGCTGGGCACACAGTAACTATATGTGTTAGTTATTAAAAAAAGATACTTATTCAACTCTCCCTGCAGAGTAGTCTGGTACTGGGACATGCATTTAAAGTTATAGAGAGACTATCTGACTACTGTCCTTTCACCTTGGTACTAGATGCCCTTCATGGAAGGAAGCCATTGGATGATTGGCATTTCTAGAGTAGTAGTTATTTATTCATCTCCAGCATCTACCATAGTGTCAGTGTTTAGCAAGTCTCACAGTCCATCATGATGGTTAAAGAGATAAGTTTGTGCTTTGCCTCAGAAGTCAAAAGGCTTTGGGGTCGGAATCTCCGCACAACTTGAGCTGGAGTGAGTCGTCTGACTGACCTCTCTGGCTTCAACCTTGTCACCTGTCAAATGCTGACATTAATTACAGTATCATCTTCTCAAGGTTGATGAGAAGAACACAGGTAATGATATCCCTCACCTGTGGGATGGCAGAAGTGAGCCACTGAGAATGACTAATACTTGGGAGACAGGCGTCAGCATCGGTGGCTGGAAAGATTTCCTTCCCTGGACCTCTGCCTCTGACAGCCATAGAGAACTCATGGCCCCCGGGAGACTCAACAGCGCTGAATTATTGCCAGAGACAAAGCCCCTCAAGGAGTACAAAGCACAGATCTTGCTTTTTATAGAAAGTGGTCTACCAGGCATCCTCCTACATTAAAGGATTTAATCACTATTCTGAATTTTGAAACTATTCACGTTTTTGAGAGATTCCCCACTCTTGTTCTGACTTGTCTGACATCTGCTCATCTCCCAGGCGCAGTCACATGTGAGGCTTCTTCCTCCTGATTTTATTCTTTGGCGGCACGTTCATGTGTTTTAGTCAAGGAATTTCTTTGCAAAAAGCTCCACGTGAAACTCTTGTTTCCCAGATACAGAGAACCTGAGGCTTTTTGGTTCCTGGATTCTCTCTCATTGAAGGGCAGACCGCCACAGCAGTTCACAAGCAGGGCATATCCTCTCCATTTCAGGATCTTTGGAATCTGGCTCCCATGGCTTGGATGGAGCCCCTATAGTGCTTCATCTCGACACTGGGCAGGGAAAAGCATGGGCCATTTCTGTTCTTTCGCTGCAGCCTCTCTCTAGATGACCTGATCCTTTGTGTATGATGGTGCCTCTTCCCTATTTGATTCTCCAGCTCTGGGCTCTGGTCACCTAGTTAAACATCTCTCTCAGGTATATATGAAACATCTGCAACATGCATAAGTATCATATTTCGAAAGCTGAGTGTGGTGGTGTACACTAAAACTCCCAGCACTTGGGATGCTGAGGCAGGAGGATTGGGCAAGTCTGGGGCATGCTTGTTTTTAAAAAAGAAAAAAGGAAAAAAGGGAGAGAGGAAGGCAAAGGAAAGGAAGGGACAGAGACAAAGAGAGAAGCTTATTTTGCTAACCAATGTTGGTTTCCTCCCAACTTTTGTTAATGACTCTATCTCTCACATGGTTCTGCAGAATCCCATGAGTCTTTGCCACAGAGCCACCCCTGACTCTGCTTTTCCTGTCTGTTCATTCTCCCTTCATCCCACTCCAGCCTGTGCCAGAAAGCTATTTAGCATCCCTCACTGGTAGGAAGAACCCTTGGCAGGAGTTGATCATTTCGGCTCCAGGAAACCAGGGATGGTTCACTGGCCTCCTGATGTCCGCTCAAATTGTTTCTTAACTTTTCATACTAAAAATGATGGCTTTGCACCATGGCTCCAAAAAGGCAAGCTAATGTCCCTGTGAGCTAAAAAAGCAAGGCAGAAAAGAATTTTTTAATCTTTTGGACAGAGACTGTCCCTGTGATATGTTCCAAATGCCGCAGGCATAATTTTGTGCATTTAAAAAAAAAAACTTTTCTTTGATTTGCTATATTCAGTGGTTGCAACAATGGTTGGTTTTAGTGGAGGGCTCCGTTCTATTTTTTTAAAAAAACTTGTAATTTTTTTTCTTTTAACTAATTGAAAACCAGAAGTTTTGCCAATTTACATAACTATTTTCTGATGACGTGCAACAAATCACTCATCGGAGATGTAAAGAGCCTCTGCTCCCTGTTCCACAGCTCTTGAGGCCCCCCCTCTGCCTAGCCAGGTGGGTTCTCTGCTCAGATGGACCCATGGGTATGAACAGGAGGTGACTGGTAGTGTGCTCACTGGAACTCAGGCGCCCCTCGATGGCCTGTGTCCAAATCCAGTTCTTGTAGTGTGATTACAGTCCCTGTTTAAGGGCTCCCCTGTCAGGGTAGGCTCACTGGCAAGGTCTCCATTTCTTATGGTCCACTGAATAGTAAACTTAATTGTGTCCATAATATCTGTTTTGCTAGGTAGTAAGCGTAGGAGAAACAGAACCACGGGACTGAAACCAGGGGGTGGGGGTCCTAGGGTCACCTCAGCACTCGGTTCTCCACCATGTATTTTCACCTTAAAAGAAAAATTAGCATCATATTCATTTATTTGTATATATACCAGAAAATCTAGTTATAATGGAATAAACAAAAATATATTCCCACAAAGCAATGAATAGATGAGTGATTATGGATACTGTTTCAGTGGCTTGTGACATTAAGGCCAATGGTTATGGTCCCTGTAACCCCCTTGTATGATAACATTACCCCCATCAACCATTGCCATATGCCCAAAAGGAACGGTCAACGTGAAAGGATTATAGTTACCTAAGCTACGGCCTGCCTTCTTCCCCAGAAGAACAAAACAAAGGTAAGAAAACACTTGCCAGAATTACATAACTCACCACCTCCCTTCTGATTGTTCAGAACTTGGGGAGACAGTTACCCTGTGATACAAGGAGGCTACAAACACAAAACTAGGGATGTATCTGGCTTGAATTGATAGTGAACCATCCTCAGGGCTGGGTAGTGAGAGGAAGCAGATGTTTAAATACTAATAGTGTTGTACCTGTTTTCCCCAAGGCTGAATATGGTGTATAGAGTGCAGAGCTTAGTGACTCAGTGGTACTCTCCTAACTCTGTTGTAACCTTGAATTCATCTGCAACCAAACCAATTCCTTTGTATATCAACTGAGAAAAATACGTGTTTTAATCATCTCAGGAGTTACTGTACAAATAAATTTAGGTCTCAGGAATAGGCCCATTGATAAATGTAGAAAGCCTTGAGTTAGATCCTTAGCAAAAGAAAACTCCCAAATAGCAGTAAGAAATTGAAATAATCCACGAATCTATTTGTATTATGGAACTTGCTTAGACTTACGCATGGGAAATATGACCACCAGGAGGGACTCAGAAGCTTCCTATAGAATCTAAGACCATATTGTGTTGGAATATCCACAGTGATGGATCACAGCTTTAAGACATATATGAAAACAAATCATCCACATGAATTACTTATTTTCACACAGCAAAATATTAGTATTTTTTTCTCTAGAAGTACGAAATCTGTTAAGCCAAGGTAAACTAAGGTAGAGTAAGCCATTACCTGACCCTAGAGTGTGCTCTGCAGACCGTATGAGGCCACAGAGTTCTGTGACACATGGGTGCCTGGGGCGCCTGTCTCTCAGGGCTACTGACTCAGGAAGGAGCCAGAGGCCAGAGGCAAAGCCTAACCTGTTTTTCAAGCCAAGTGTGACTTTGATCTTTGACTCTGGATGCTGGGCCCAGGTATTGTTGGATAGCACAACCTCAAAGAGCATTTCAAAGGAAAAAAAATCATGTAGTCAGGTAATTAGAAGTCGTGACTTGAAGATAAAACATTGCTCACCTCTGGAGGGAATTACCAGTTAGCTATCTAAGACCCTTCTTCTCGTGACTTATAAAAGGGCAGGAAAACTTCGAATTAAGTTCCAGGCATAAGGTGTATTTTTCCAGGTCAGATATGATATATTAGCAAATTACCTTTAGATAATCTGAGCTGTTGTCTTAAAAAAAATGTGAAGACGTCAGGAGGAATATTGTAGGGAAGGACTCCCAGTTCCGGCTCTCACTGGCAGCAGACCAGCCCATCAGCAGTAGTTAATCATAAAAATGACAACTGTTTTCAGACACTACTCAAGATGTAACACAAGATTTCCTTCCAGGGGGTCGGGAAAACTTGGGAGGTGAACTCCACCAAGGATCAGCCCGGCTCTGTCCCAGGGTACAGTTTCCTGACTGCTGACCCCTGAGTTAAAAGGGATCACAGCACTCCTGCTGAGCTAGGGAAACAGAGCTTTGCAGTTGAGCTCTTTCAGCAAGTTGGACTCTGCAGGATGGAGCCGGCCTTGTCACATTTGGCATTGCTGTAACAAAATACCTGGTGCTAGGTAATGTGTAAGGAAGAAGTTTTTGTGGCTCGTGATTCTAGACTTGGAAGGTTCAAACACGCCGTAGTTCACCACACCCTGCCCTTAGGAGACACCACCAATCTGTGCATGAGTGGACAGCCTCTGCGGCCTAGCTTACCTTCTCCAAGGCTCCACCCTCCTCCTCCAGGACCTCAAGATCCCAGCACACAAACAGTTAGAAGTAGCCCCCGAGTCAGGCAGGAGACAAGGAGTTGTATCGGGATGGGGAGGGGAGCAGACACCTGTCAGGGAGCTCAGGATCTGTGGGAGGACTGGAGTCCACACCCACTGACTGACCATAGAAAGCTTCCTAAAGATGCCATTAGAACCAGGAAAGGCACAAAGACCGCTGGCAGTCCTGAGGGGCCTTTGAGTATATATTCTAGCTTTCAGTTGACTGTTATTGTGGGTAACAACTCATATTCCTGAGTATGCAAGCAAGTCGGTCTCTGCTTCCTGTGCCTTCTTTTAGGCTCCTCCTTTTGTTTGTTTGTTTGTTTGTTGTTTGTTTGTTTTGTCCTATCCCAATGTATTAGGGTTTGTTATATTTTATTGTATTTATTATTATTATTATTATTATTGTTATTATTCCCTAGATGTCTGTTTTCTAATGAGAGACAGAAAGGGGTAGACCTCAATGGGAGGGGAGGTAGAGAGGGTCTGGGAAGGATAAAGGGAGGGGAAACCATAATCAGGATGTAGTATGTTAGGAAAAAAAATCTATATTCAATAAAAGGAGAAAACCTATTAAAAAAATTGTCGGAGACCATCTGAAAGATATATCCCCTTTCCCTTGGAAGCTCTCAGACTAGCTGGCAGCTAACCACAACAGCAGTCGCTTTCATCATCCCTGGACAAAGGAGGATAGGTCGCAATAGCATCAGCACACAGAACAAAACAACAGGGACATGAGACCACTGGAGGCTGGGGACGGGCACACTGTCTGCGTCCTTAAATGAAGCAACAGACACTGAGTCTGGCTAATGTAAGAAGGAAATGAGTTTGTGGAAGGTATTGGAGAAGTCACTGGATTGTCAGCTGCCAAACTTGGCTTGGAAAATAGGTTGAGAATCACAAGACAGCCAGCAGTGACCAGAGCCAGGGTAGTGCAGTGGTTCCAATTAGGATGCCATGTTTAGTTTTGTCACTACTGACTCCGGATGCTGCCACCACTAGGCATGCACCAGATTCCCATTGTTTGCAAGCTGCTTATGCTTCCTCCAAAGTCCATTGAGTAATCTCTCAAGATCCCAGTGCCCGCTGACAAAGGTTGGATCACCCGACAAGAGGAACAGAAAGTATTTTTTTTTCTTTCAGAAAATGGAGATTTTTGGATATTGGGTGGAAAAACCAAACAGCACAAAAAAAAAAAAAAAAACATTCCCGTTGTGAACATTTCATAGCAAAATAATCTGTTTGCTCTTTCTTTGGATTGAATGGCTACCACTTAGAGCAGTGCTTCTCAACCTGGGGGTCAAGGTCCTTCCACAGGGATCCTTAAGACCACCAGAAAACACATTTACATCACAATTCATAACAGCAGCAAAATTACAGTTATGCAGTCGTAACAGAAATAACCTTATGGTTGAGGATCAGCACACCATGAGGAGCTATATTAAAGGGTCGGAGCACTAGGATGGTTGAGAACCACTGATTAATGCGGGTTAAATTAAACCTGTGATAAAGAAGGAGCTAAAATTTTAAGTGGAGCAGGAGCCCATTAAATAACAGTGTAGGGGGAAATATGTCCCAACGGGAAGATCTTGGGATTATTAAATAGATACATATATGAACAAATGACCACATAGAACAAAGCATTCACAGAAACAGCCTTTAGTAGAAAATAATTCAGTTTGCCTGGAAGATGGAATTCACATGGGGCAAAACTAATGAGGGTAGACTGGAGGCGTGCCTGCCCTGGAGCTCCAGGGTCTACCGAGCTCCTCACAGGTACTACTGTTGTACACAATGCTTAGAGCTAGCAGCAGGCAGGCTATGCAGCCCCTGCTCTCAGGGAGCCTTTGTGAATTTCTCCTTCTTGCTTTATGTTGTGAGTAGCAGTTGAGGTTTTAAGGAGAACCATGGCACAGCCATTTGAGGGTTCTGGAGTCTAGCACAGTGGGTTGTGCAATAGGCCACAGGATGAGATCGAGCACTGGGAGATGGTAAGAGACTAGTAACTGGGTAAGGGGTGGTGAGGACTGAATCTATGAAAGTGGAGAGAGCTGGTCCGGGAGTCCTTCAGACGCAGTCACTGCCCCGGACAGCACTCCTGCCCCGCTCAGAGAAGCACACTGCAGGCTAGCGCCATTGCCATGTCTCAGTCCCAGTGGGCTTTGTCTTTGTCTTATGCTCAAGACACCCTCTTCTAGTTGATGGTACAGACAAGCCCTAGGTAGTGTCTGGTCCCTTACTGCACCCTTGCAGTTCTGCAGGACAGGCCATCTGAATAGGCTAGGGAACAGAGCGACTGTCTAGATCTCGGAAGTTGACTGTAAGCCATGTAAAGACGGTGCTGGTCTCTTGCGTTTCCATGTACTCTTAAGGTTCAGAACTCTTTGCACCCAGTACATTATGCCTACTGCCAGTTCCTGGTGGTGTCAGCCCCTTGCCTGTGGGGCACACCAGCAGTGTTGTAATAACTCACCTTCCAGCTGCTGCTGGACATGGTGAGCAATGGTAGTCTCTCGTAAGCACACACTGAGTCACTGTCCAGTACTAAACCCTTAGCGCCTGCTCATTTTCCATGCAGTCTTCCCCTTAGCGTCTATTCTCTCAGACTGTCCAGAGATAACCCTTTCCAAGCGCTTACTCTCACTCTGATCCCTCTGTCCCTAGAACAATCTTTCTTTGTTTGACTTTCGTTTTTTTTCGAGACAGGGTTTCTCAGTGTAGCCCTGGCTGTCCTGGAATTCACTCTAGACCAGACTGGCCTCGAACTCAGAGATCTGCCTGCCTCTGCCTCCCAAGCGCTGGCATTAAAGGCGTGCGCCACCACCACTCGGCTCCCAAGAGCAACCTTTAC
The DNA here is from genome assembly GCF_947179515.1 of Apodemus sylvaticus. Lineage (NCBI taxonomy): Eukaryota > Metazoa > Chordata > Mammalia > Rodentia > Muridae > Apodemus > Apodemus sylvaticus. The sequence goes on from NC_067477.1 coordinate 31,325,208, forward strand.
TCTCACCCGTTAGTGTTCCAGAGCCCGGGGCTCCCTTCATATCTATGCAACCTGCACCAGGCCTTTGTTGTTCCTTCTCTCAGAGATCTCTCCATGGCTGACAGTCACCACCCCTAGATGACCGTCGCACCACACTTGTGTTTGCTCTCCTGTCTTGTCTCCCTCAGCTAAATTATGGCTGCTTAAGTGATGCTCTCTCGAAGGACAGCTGGCACGTTTCCAGGAGCACAGAGCTCGTGAGTTCAAGGGACTGGTGGCCTAAGATGAACTCCTTCTGACTCCTCTGCTGTCAGAGGAGTGCATTCTCCTGACCCACGTGTAAGGCCTAAGTAATGCTGATGAAGAGAAGAGATGTCCTCACAATAGCAACCCAAAGTCTTCCGTGGGATTTCTGTTGTCTCCGCGCGCGTCGCCCTGCTGCTGACTGTGAGTCACTGCTCTTCTGTGGTGACTCCAAGCCTCTCTTCATGATTCACAGGCTAAAAGTGGCATGAGGTTTTTACCGAGGAACTAATTGCAGCCTGATCTGAGCTTCACAATCACTGGGTTCCTCTGTGGCTTTTGAGCTCTGAGCGTAGTGCTTCTCATGACATGTACCTAGAATGCATTTCACAGGGCTATGCGGGGAGGCTCCCGGCGTGCGTGTTCTGTCAGCCATTCCTTGGCTCATATCTGATCTAACTAAGCTAAGGAAGAACAGAGAATTCCTTGGGGGTGGGGGGCTCTTCTCTTGTGTACTCCTGCTGAGTGATGGTTTGGTTTCTCAGGCAGAATATGCATCTATCTGTCTGCTAAAAGGAAGTTTCAGAACGGGCCTCTGGGTCCCCTGTAGTCAAGCACTTAGCCCTCCTTAGCATCTGAGAGACCTGCTCTAATCATGGGTGAAAGGCGAAACCACTGGAGAGAGGATGGATGTGTAAATGACAGAAACGAGGGAGCTTTACATTTACATTTACGTTCCCATGCAAGGACTTCTCCCCAAAAATGCCATAGCACCTCAGGTGAGACACTGAACAGCAGCTGTGATGACAATGGGCGACACCTACACAGGGTTTGGAATGGTGCCTGGCACGGGGTAATCCCTCTGTGAGGTCACCTGCTATTAATATCACTGTTTTGTTTTGTTTTGTTTTGAGACATAGCCTTATATAACCCCAAACTAGTCTCAAATTGTAACTAGGATAGCCTCAAACTTCTAATCCTCCTGCCTCTATCGCCTGAGTGCTAGGATTACACACACACACACACACACACACACACACACACACACACACACACGGGAGCTATTGATCCTGAAGAGCCTACCTGCTCTTAAGGTTTTCTTTCCTTCTCCCTGTCCATCCCTCCAGCCCCACTTTTCCATGGACTTTGCTGGGCTCACCATTGTGGGACAGGCAGGATGTTTTCCCCGTGGAGCCGTGACGAGGCATGTGTCAGCACATGCCTTGCATTGTGGCTTTCTTTCCGAGAGGCCCAGCGGGGGTGCGGCCTCACATCCAGCTGCTGTTTCTGAGAAGCCCAATCCCTCTCTTCAGTTTTTCTGTCTTATCTTGGCTCACATTCATTACCACACCAAGTGACAGTGGCACTAACATTGACTGGGCTGACGAAGAGCTCACAGTCATGGGAAACAGGCCTCGCATTTGTGGCATAGCTACTTGAGGTAAGATCTGGTTTAGGACAGTAACATTCTCCAGACTGCTTGCACATGTCCAGTCCTGTGGCTGGGAAGCCTCTCAGGGGAGGGCCTCAGAGGAGAGACTTGTGGACATTCCAGCCTTTGTGGGCCTTGGGTGTTCTGGCAGATATCCACATGGGGAATTTCTCAGGAAGTGTCGATTCAGTTCATTGCAGTTGATGTTCATAAACTACATAGTTGTATGGCAGTATACATATACTCTGAAGTACTCTGTGTGTGTGTGTGTGTGTGTGTGTGTGTGTATACAGTGTCTTTGGCATCAGAGGACCTTGGCTCGGGGATTGGATCTGTTACCCACAGCTTGAAGTTTCCAGAGTACCTGTTTGTTGTGGTTTCCATTTGATCATTCTCTATATAGAATGCTACCACGGAAAACAAGAGTCAGTTTGACTTGAAACCATGACATTTTTCTCCTTAAAATCCTAGAAGAAGCATTTTAGAAATGCTAGGGGCACATTTTAGTGTTGAATAGGTCACCTAATTTCTCTCTACTAAGATTTTTTTTCATCTATAAAAGAACTATATTGCCACCTGACCTAGTCATCTAATATGGAAGATGAGAGCTATTAAAGCAACTCGGTTTGTAGGGTGCCCACCTTCCTTGCAGGAAGGCCTGAGTTTGACCCACAGTACAACGTAAAACCAGCAGTTCTCAGCTTTGCCAATGCCTTGTTTTTAATGCCTTTTTAACTCAGTTCCTAATGGTGTGTCCACCCCCAACCATAAAATTATTTTCATTGCTACTTCATGACTATGATTTTGTTACTGTTATGAATCATAGTGTAAATTTTTGATTGCAGGATATCTGATATGTGACCCCTGTAAAACTGTCATTGTACCCCAAAAGTGGTTGAGATGTACAGGTTGAGGAGCACTGATTTAAACTATGCATACTGCTGTACACCTGGAATCTCAGCATAGGAGGTGGGCACAGGAAGATAGGTAGGTTTTCCATATAACAAAGATGGCCTCAGACACATGAGACTGTCTCAAAAACAAACAAGCAAGCAAGCAAGCAAGCAAGCAAGCAAATAAACAGACCAGTGCACTAACAACTAAAGTAGAGGACAGTAGAAAAACAGGTTTCTGATAACTATAAATCTTATAAGTAGTTGCTTTAAGAAGTATTAAAAAAACTTTTTCCCACCATACAAGGCAAAAACTACTAAATGTTTTTTATACTGTTTTTTCTCTCAGTATAAATTGTTCACTGAAGATAACCTAGAGCAAAGTTTAACTGTTACTGTTATTATGGAGGCTGAGTTACATCATTCTAGAAATCTTTTGAATAGTATATTAGCAAGAACAGTACTGCTCAGGACAGATGGTAGCTAATCTGCAAAAGCACAGTAATTTTGCATTAATCCTCATTCATTCATTATAAGATCAAGAGCTAGGTTTGAGTTGTAAAAAGACATGAAGAAAATTGTAAGTTGGGCAGTGGTGGCACATGCCTTTAATCCCAGCACTTGGAAGGCAGAGGCAGGTGGATTTCTGAGTTGGAGACGAGTCTAGTCTACAGAGTGAGGACAACCAGGGCTACACAGAGAAACCCTGTCTTGGAAAAAAAAAAAAAAGAAAGAAAGAAAGAAAAAGAAAAAAAAGAAAAAGGAAAAAAGAAAAGAAAAAAAGAAAATTGTAAGCCAATTAACTAATATTGAACATCCACAGAACATAATTGTCATGCAAGTAAAGATTTGACATTTATATACTAATTCAAACTGACCTGGATTGAAAATGTATTTAACTCTTTTTTTTTTTTTCAGTAAAGCTAATATTCCCCAGCCTCTTACGTAAATGAACAAGAGCTGACTCCATGGTTGTTTTTGCTTTATTTTGTTTCTTCTTGATTGGTTAATCATGGTTAGAGATGCCATCTGGGAACTGCTGGGTTTCAGCCAGAGATTCAAATCAGACTCTCGGAAAGTTACTTGCCTGAGGCAAGAAAGCACTTTGGTTTCACAGAAAGGTGCCTGCTCTTATTTTGTCATCTGGGTAGAAATGGTGAAGGCACTGTGAACAAGTTTTAATACTTAATAAGGACCGTTAGCCTCCCATTATAGATAACAATGTTTCTGAAATAGAGTGGGGAAATCAGGGACCTAATTGCTAAAATTTGAGTGGTTAATTGGTGGTCTGTTCTAAATTCTTCTCTGGGGATCTCGGTGTTAATAAAGTTGGTGGCAAAAGAGGAGGAGACATGAAACCCTGCATGTTGGTAACTGCCCGAAATCTCATCATGGAGTTCAAAGTGCAAACCTGTGTGGATTCAGTATAATGAGTGTTTACCATTTCCATTTCTTTTCTTATTTAAACAGATCTCTGCCTGGCAGATTAAAAGGCAAGGAGGACTGGTCTTACCTCCTTTCTGAGGGCTGCCATTCACAAGACCTCTGGGACCGTCTGTAGCCCAAGACCCCTGTGCTGCCCTGTTTACCCCAGACATCTTTCTGGGGTCCACTTGAGGTCAGCAGCGTGAAGATGAACTGTGCCCTCTTAGCATGACGACCTTGGACCATGTCATTGCCACCCATCAGTCAGAGTGGGTCTCCTTCAGTGAAGAGCCATTGTTCCCCACCCCTTTAGAGGGTAAGTCTGGTTCTTGGTCATTTACATGACCAAGATTCTAATAAAGGAAAAAAGAAAAAGTCATTTGGTCCCTAACCACAGGTAATGATTCTTTCACTCCGTAGCCAGAGGAAGACGTCTTCTCAGCTTGAAACATCACCAAAACCCTGGGAACACAAAGGGCACATGCTTAATTCTTCCAAGGGGCATAACTTCTAATCACACATTGCCTTACTGTTGCTGTTTTTCATGGTTACTCCCACCAGCCATTTGAGTTTTTTTCAATTTTTAAAGTGTAATCGTTAAAAGTGACAGATAGGTTTTGAGCCAAATTGCAAAACTCTAACCTCATAGTCATCACAGATGAATGATATGCCCTTGGGTGAACGATTCATGTGTGGGGTAAGGTGGCAGGTGTGTGGCATCTGCACATGCCATGCCCATCTTTGTTAAGGCTAGAGCAGGACATCACGTGCCTTCATTCTCTATGGTGTCTTAAGACAGGATCAGCCAACGAAACAGAAGCCGGTTGTTTGAGCTAGGCTGGTTGACCAGTAAGCTCCCAAGGAACTGCTTGATTCTACTCAATGCTGGGGTTATCAGTGTGTGTGTGTGTGTGTGTGGCCATGCCTGGGGTTTATCTGTGGGCACTGAGCATTTGAATCAGGTTCTCATGCTTCTAGAGCAAGCACTCTTACCCACAACTAGCACTTCTTTTGGTTTCTTGTTTTGTTTTGCTCTTTCTCTCTCTTTCTCTCTCTCTCTCTTTTTCTCTCTCTCTCTCTTTCTTTCTTTCTTTCTTTCTTTCTTTCTTTCTTTCTTTCTTTCTTTCGTTTTTTGTTGTTGTTTTTCAACACAAGGTTTCTTCTGTGTAGTCCTGATTGACCTGAAATTTGCTCAGTAGATCAGACTAATCTTAAACTCAGAGATCTATCTGCCTCTGCCTCCCAAATTCTAGGGCTAACAGAATTTGGTTAACCACCATACCTGACTGGTTTTCTGTTCTAAGCATGTTTTGCACTATAATCTTGTCTTAGAACTCACTGTGTAGACTAGGCCGGCCTTCACTCCACATCAGTCCTCCTACCTCTGCCTCTCAGCTGCTGGGTTTACAGTCAGTTACACCATGCCTAGCCTCCAGAATGATTTGTCTTGAATTGCTTCATTGTCTTTGTAAGAGAAATGATCATGGACCTGCCTTGGGAGCTTTTGTAAGCATCTGTCATCGGATGTAAAATGCCCAGTGGAGTGTATGGTCCAGGCAAAGAGCTCAGCTTTGTCATCCTGGATCACAGTAGACGTGACCATATGTCCTTTAGGAGAGTGATGCTCAGGGATAAAGGTCAAGATAGAGGCAGGGATATTTGCAGCACCAGGTCAGTTGGTTCACCTTGACTTCACCTGCACCAGCTGGGCTCGCCTCAGCTTTGTCTGCACACATGGACCGTGGCAGTCAGTAGGTACACACTCCAGTGTGGCATCCAGTGTATAGCCGTAAATACGGATAGTCTGAATTGAGATGTGCTGAATGCGCCTCATGCAGAGATGTACATACTCAGAACACCTTGACAGCTAGGAAAAGAAGTTACTCAGGAAATGCGTGTGTTGTACAGCCATTGACCTAAGTTCAGATTGCCGGGAGCTGTGCAGCAAGCCAAGCCTGGCTGCATGCACCTCTGTCCCCAGTGCTGTGGAGGAACGGCACTAAGGAGGAGGATTGCCACAGCTGCGTGGCCGCCAGTCTAGTTCCGGATCCAGGGAGAGGCCTTGTTTGCAAGGGACAAGGCAAATGGGGTAGAGCAGGAGAGTTAGGTGATCTCTTCTGACTGCTGCACACGCATATGTACACACATGTTCCTGTGAGCACACACAGACAGATGTACATACATGTTCCTGTGAGCACACACAGACAGATGTACTTACATGTTCCTGTGAGCACACACAGACAGATGCACATATATGCATCTGCTCACCCACACACAGACAGATGTACATACATGCACCTGCTCACACTCACACAGACAAATGTACTTACATGCACCTGCTCACCCACACACAGACAGATGTACATACATGCACCTGCTCACACACAGACAAATGTACTTACATGCACCTGCTCACCCACACACAGACAGATGTACATACATGCACCTGCTCACCCACACACAGACAAATGTATTTACATGCACCTGCTCACCCACACACAGACAGATGTACATAAATGCACCTGCTCACACTCACACAGACAAATGTACTTACATGCACCTGCTCACCCACACACAGACAGATGTACATACATGTACCTGCTCACCCACACATAGACAGATGTACTTACATGCACCTGCTCACCCACACACAGACAGATGTACATACGTGCACCTGCTTACAAACATGGACAGATGTACTTACATGCACCTGCTCACACACACACAGAGATGTACATACATGCACCTGCTCACCCACACATAGACAGATGTATTTACATGCACCTGCTCACACACACAGACAGATATCACAAACTTAGGGTTGTTTTTTCCTTGCAGATTTTCACTTTTTTGTTGTTTTGTTTTCATTTTCTTCTCTTTTGTTTGTTTTTGTTTTTCTGTTTTAGTTTAGTTTAGAGAGGTTCGATTTTCTTTTGTTTTGAGTTTTGGGTTTTATTGTTGTTCGTTGGGGTTTTTGTTTTTGTTGCTTTTTTTGTTTGTGTGTGTGTGTGTGTGTGTGTGTGTGTGTGAGAGAGAGAGAGAGAGAGAGAATGAATATGAATATGAAGTTGGATGGGTAGATCTTGGGAGGATCTGGGAAGAGTTTTGCACCTAGTACCTACAGAGAACTAGTTTGTCCAGAACAGAGTTTGAAATTTGAAGTGTGTGTGTGTGTGTGTGTGTGTGTGTGTGTGTGTGAGCATGCAGAAGGAAGCTCTACTGTTCAGCCACAGACCCCACCCCACTATTCTATTCTGCTTCTCATTTGTCCCACTCAGCTCAGGAGTATTTCCTGCTTGACCCCTGTTGCCATTTGAATGTGTGGCTCTCAACCTGGGCATAGACCTGAGATTAAAAATAATGGGCAAGGGCTGGAGAGATAGCTTAGCTGACAGAGGAGCTGTGTGAGCATTAGGCCCTGGATCCAGCCTCTAGCACCCATGTAAAGTAGCCAGCAGCACACGACTGCAGCCCCAGCATTGAGAGTGGGGAGGTAGAGACAGGCCGGTCCCTGGGCTCACTGACCAGCCAGTGCAGTCAAATAAGTGAGCTCCGGGTTCAGGGAAAGACCCTGGCCCAAAAAGTGAGGTGGGGGGGGGGGCGATTAGAAACAGCACCTCAGTAATGACCTCTAGCCTCCATGGGTGCACACAGTATGCACTGGCTGGTGAACCCCCTCACGTGTATGCACTGACTACATCACCCCCAAAAGTAGAGAGCAATCAAGGAAAACAACTGATGGCTTCATCCCCCCTACCTCCCACAAACACATAGATAAACACCATATATGCCAGTATGCATAGAGATAGATACAATAATGGGGAGGTTTTTTTTTTTCTTTCTTGTCTTAGATAGTGACTGGGAACAAGTGAGATTACAGGCTTTAAATAGTCTTAGGGACACAGCCCTTTAGCTTAGAGATGGATTAGCACAGCCATTTTATCTTCCAGTGAGGAAGACACACATCCTTTGCCCTGGGGAGGCAGTCCTGAGAGGCATCCTTCTGTGTGTAATGGTAGTGTTTGGTATCTGCCGTAGGGGGCGCTGAAGAGCACTTCCCAGGACTGTCCTCTTCCTCAGAGCAGTCTGAGAGCTCCTCTGGGGAGAACCATGCAGTGGACGAAGGCTCCCAGGACCTCTCACACTCTGAGCAGGATGACTCCTCTGAAAAGATGGGCCTCATCTCTGAAGCAGCCTCCCCTCCGGGGAGTCCTGTGCAGCCCACACCCGACCTGGCCTCCGCCATCAGCAACTGGGTCCAGTTCGAAGATGACCCGCCCTGGAGCAACACCTCCCCACCTCACAAGGAAACAGGTGAGCCGGGTAGGAGGTTGAGGAAGTTCTGGTTTGGTACAGGCTCTGGAAGGGCCTTTCCGTGAGACGTCTGTGAGACTTCTGGGGTTCCACTTCTCTCTGAACTCCACATCCTGGGAACACAAAGGAGAGAGCAATCACCTGCTTCCCACCCCTTTTTACTTTATGACAAGGGTTTGCTTGAAATAAGCCCATTAAACAGCGTGTGTTTTCTGGGTCATTTCCAGAGTTTTAACTCCTGGCCATGGCTATCGATTTGTCTGCATGGATACTTATATAATTGATCTATTAGGTATTAGAATTACATTCAGTCAGTGCCTATATTGTAAGCTCAAGACACATAGATGTGAACGGTTCTCTAGTGTGACCCACTGACTGTCTCTAAACAGGGACAAATTCATACATGAAACCTTTGGAATCAGCATCCTCAGAGAAGGAGATGGTAGAGCTCCTGTTTTGTTGCTCCTTAATTATCAGAGGCTTCACTGTGAAGCTCAGAGAAGACAGGAAGTTGTCAGGCCTCATTCTTCCCCATTCCCCACAAAATCCCCCACTCCCCACCCAAGTCCCATGCTCACCTGGTCACATGACCATTTACTGTGCTCCAGCAAACCAAGGACTGGATAATCCTGGGGTTGTATTGATCCTTTACTTGCAGCTGTAACCAATTACCACACCCTAGGTGGCTTAAATAATTTGAGCTGATCACCTGTAATCCCGAATGGTGCACCATTTTCAAGAATCTAAGCAAGAATCTGTTTCCTGGTCCCTTGTAGACTCCATAGGCCTTCCAAATTCTCTGACCTGGGATTCCTTCCTCTGTCTTCAACACCAGAACTATAATATTGTTCTGTGCTGTTGTTCTGAAGTGACATCATTCTAGTGCCCTCCTCTTCCATTTTCCAAGACTCTTGTGCTTATGTAGGGCTTAGATGAATAATATCTCTATTTTAATGTCTCAGTCAATATTCTATTGCTGTGAAGAAGCACCATGACCACAGCAAAACTCTTTTTTTCCCCCCAGGTTTTTTTTATTTGATATATTTTTTATTTACATTTCAAATGATTTCCCCTTTTCTGGCCCCCCATTCCCCAAAAGTCCCATAAGCCCTCTTCCCTCCCCCCTTTTCTCCCATTCATCCCTTCCTACTTCTCTGTTCTGGTTTTGCCCTATACTGCTACACTGAGTTTTTCCAGAATCAGGGACATTCCTCCATTTTTCTTGTACATCATTTGATGTGTGGATTATATTTTGGGTATTCCAATTTTCTAGGCTAATATCCACTTATTAGTGAGTGCATACCATGATTGATCTTTTGAGACTGGGTTACCTCTCTTAGTATGATGTTCTCCAGCTCCATCCATTTGTCTAAGAATTTTATGAATTCATTGTTTCTAATGGCTGAATAGTACTCCATTGTGCATATATACCACATTATTTGCATCCATTCTTCCCTTGAGGGATACCTGGGTTCTTTCCAGCTTCTGGTTATTATAAATAGGGCTGCTATGAACATAGTGGAGCACGTACCCTTATTACCTGCTGGGGAATCCTCTGGGTATATGCCCAGGAGTGGTATAGCATGATCCTCCAGAAGTGACGTGCCCAGTTTTCTGAGGAACCGCCAGACTGATTTCTAGAGTGGTTGTACCAATTTGCAACCCCACCAGCAGTGGAGGAGTGTTCCTCTTTCTCCACATCCTGCCAACACCTGCTGTCTCCTGAGTTTTTAATCTTAGCCATTCTGACTGGTGTAAGGTGAACTCTCAGGGTTGTTTTGATTTGCATTTCCCTAATGACTAATGAAGTTGAGCATTTTTTAAGATGCTTCTCAGCCATCCGAAGTTCTTCGAGTGAAAATTCTTTGTTTAGCTCTGTACCCCATTTTTTAATAGGGTTATTTGGTTTTCTGGGCACAGCAAAACTCTTAAAAGGACAGCACTTAATTGGGACTGGCTTACAGGTTCAGAGGTTTAGTCCATTATTGTCACAGCAGGAAGCATGGCAGCACACAGGTAGGCATGGTGCTACTGAGGTAGGTGAAAGCTACATCCAAAGGGGCAGTCAGTAGGAAGGAGAAAGAGAGACACTGGGCCTGGCTTGAACACTTGAAACCCCAAATCTCACCCCCACTGACTTCTGGGCCACAAAAGGGCTGCACTTCCAAATCCTTGTCAAGAAGTGCTTACTCCCTAATGACCAAGTATCCAAATTGTTGAGACTATGAGGGCCGTTCTTACTCAAACCACCACACTCAAGTTCCTTAACATAATCACATCTGCTGAATCCCTTTGCCATGTAAGGGAATAAATCCACAGACCCTAGAATTTAGAAGGACAATATCTTAAATACAGAAGTAAAGGATATTGTTGTCTCTACTACAGAGTCAAAAGGGTAGGCTTGGCATGCTTTTCTGTTGATGGGTTAAATAGTTTGCTAGGTTTTTTTTTTTTTATTTTTTTCAAAACAAAACAAAGCAAAACTATGATCTGAAGTCAGGCCTGGTTGTAAAGCTTGAAGAAATTTAGTAAGACCTTGTCAAAAAAAAAAGAAAAAAAAACCATTTAAAGGGCCGGTGTGGTAGAGCATTACCTAGAATACTAATACAAAACTCTGCATGTACTGAGCATACTTCGAGGACATGGTCTGAGCATGTTTCTAGTCCCAGCTGCTTGAGAGGCTGACTGATGATCACTTGAGCCCAGGAGTTTGAGGCAAATTTAGGCAGCGTGCATGGTAAGAACCTGTAGTGGTTTGAACTAAAGCTGTCCTCAGTCTCAAGTTTGGTGGTGCTGTTTGGGGTGTAACCCTTAGGAGCCAGAGGCTTGCAGGAGGAAATACATAGAGGTCAGGGGTGACTTTGAGAGTTCATGGCCTCATCCACTTCCAGTTCTTCTCTCTACTTCCTTCATGAGGATGGATGTGTGATCTCTTGGTTTCTGGCTCTGGCTCTGCTAACCTGCCATCACCACTGTTATGGATTCTACCCATCTGGGACGTAAGCCAGAAGAGAAAGGCCAGAAGAAGCCAAAAGAAGCTTTCCTCTTGATCGTGGTATCTTATTACAGCAACAGAAATCTAGCTAATGCAGACCTACCTTTAAAAATATTTTTTTTCTTACATGCCTCCATGTCATTAAAAATAATTTCAAGGGGCTGGAGAGATGGCTCAGTGGTTAAGAACACCAGCTGCTTGCTCTTCCAGAGGTCCTGAGTTCAATCCCCAGCAACCACATGGTGAATCACAACCATCTGTAATGGGATCCGATGCCCTCTTCTGGTGTGTCTGAAGACAGCTACAGTGTGTACATATAAATGAAATAAATAAATTTTAATAATTTCAAGAAGATATAAAAGTGGTCTGGAGGGATGGCTCAGTGGTTAAGAGCTGTTGCTGCTTTTCCAGAGGACCTGGGTTTGAATCCTAGCCCCCACACTGACAGCTCACATCAGTCTGTAGCCAAGTTCCAGGGGAATCTACTGTCCTTTCCTGGCTTCCTTAGGCACTGCATGTATGCAGTGCAGACACATACATGCGAGCAAAACACCTGTGCACATAAAAAGAAATCAAATTGAATTTAAAAAGAATATATAAAATACAATTCTGCCATATAGCATGTGTTTTCATTTTGACAGAATACCTCACACATTCTGGTGTACTTTTTCATATTTAATCATCAGATTTTTAGTGGTGTTTGTGTGTGTGTGTGTGTGTGTGTGTGTGTGTGTGTGTGTGTGTGTGCTTGAGCCATGATGCTCAAAGCTGTGTGGATGATGTGACAGACCCAGACTGTTTCAGTCTGCCTGGAGAGAGGGGAGGCGACCCTTACTGAACATCTGACACTGGTCTCTTCATTCTCCATGCAGGAAGATTGTAGAACACAGGTGCTGTGGTTCGAATGTTTTGTCTCTCCGGGATGCGTGTTGCAATCTCATCACCAGTGTGTCGGTATCTTGGGCTCTGTAGGAGAGGGCTAGTTCACCTTGAGGATGGAACCTTTGTGAATGGGATCCTACCATTATAAAAGAGACTTGAGGGAGCATGCGCCTCCTCCTATCACAGTGTTTAACTTTCTGCCACGTGATGACACCAGCTGCTCTCTGCACCCTCACCACGTCCTAATCGGCTGTCTTCATCCTGGCCTTCCCAGCCTCTCAGCCTGTGAGCACTAAATTTATCAGATAACTGCTTTATCAGTTACCCAAACCACAGTATTGTATTATAGAAGCAAGAACAGAAAAGCCAATCACACAATCAGTACAAAGGTGTGGTTATTATTATTATTTAGTTTTGTAGAAAGGGTCTCTTGTAGCCCAGGCTAGCCTTTAACTTTCTGTGTAGCACAGGATAACTAGCCTTGAACTTCTGATTCTCCTGTCTCCACCTCCAAAATAGATTATAGATTATAGATAGGCACCACCAAGCCAGGCTGGGTTTGGTTGGTTGGTTGGTTAGTTGGTTGGTGTGGTTTTTCTGTGTATCCCTGGCTGTCCTGGAACTAGGTCTATAGATCAGGCTGGCCTACTCCAGAGTGCTGGGATTAAAGGCACTGTCTTAGGGTTTCATTGTTTTGAAGAGACACCCAGACTGAGGCAATTCTCATAAAGGAAAACATTTAATTGGAGCTGGCTTACAGTTTCAGAGGTTTAGTCTATTACCATGGTGGGAAGCATGGCAGTGTCCAGGCAGACAGGATGCTGGAGAAGGAACGGAGACTTCTACATCATGATTCAAAGGCAGCCGAAGGGCACTGTGTCTCTGGATTTAGCTTGAGCATAAGAGACCTTAAAGCCTGCCTGAATAGTAACACACTTCTTCCAATAAGGCCACACCCGCTAATAATGCCACTCCCCATGGGTCAAGCATTCACACAGAATGTAAGCAGACTGCTCCTGTTCACACCACCACAGGCATGCCCCACCACTGCCTGGCTAAGCCTGGCTGGTCTTTGATTTTCCTTAAGTTAAATTTGCTGACTCTCAGTGCTCTAACTGTATCAACTTACATATTCTTTACATTATCATCTAAGGAAAGTATTGGTATTGCCTCCATGTTTCTGTGAGGACACTGGGGCCGGTAGGGGTTGAGCATTTGCTCAAGGCTATAGGCTAAGAAATGACAGAATAGAGCCTTAACCTGTGGTGTGCTGGCCTCGAGACCTGGAGCAGCCAGAGCTGAGCTGTGGTGTTGCCTTACTCTTCCTCTTCCCACTGCCCCTGCCCCCTTCCCTTGTGACACGCCTGAGGTGAGGGAAAGTAGTGCGATTATAGTGAGGGCTGGAGGAAATGGGCGGGTAGAATGAATAGATCATCGATAAGTATCCGGATTCTTTCACCTCTGGTTCTGACCTTTAGCCTCTAATTGCTCAAAACTGTTCACTTGACAGATAGGTCCCCTGGCCTCAGCTCTTCACCACTTACTTTTACAAAAGTCATTTGAAGATGGCATAGGCCCATAGTCCGGGCATGTAGGAGGCCAATATGGGAAGCCACCAGTTCAAGGCCAAGAAATTACAAACATCATCTTTTGCCAGGTGGCGGCGGCGCATGACTTTAATCCCAGCACTCGGGAGGCAGAGACAGGCAGATCTCTGATTTCTAAGCGAATCTGATCTACAGAGTGGGTTGCAGACAGCCAGGGCTACACAGAGAAGGAAGGCTAGTAGTTTTCAAATGGAAAGTAAGAAAAATTGACCATTGGTCTGCTCAATATGGATATCATAGACATTCCACGGGTTAGACAGGCGGTCTCTCTGGAAGCTGGTGGGTAGCTCAGATTTGAACTTAAATGGAAAGCATGTGGGTCGATTGTCGTGGTAACACAAACGTGCGTGTACCTGCAGGCACCACACAGCGGCAGCCTGTATTAGCATGGCGAGCTCCTTCATAATGCTGGCCACGTTGTGACACCTCTTGCGCTCCATGCAGGCTGCTCCATGATTTTGCTAACACTGAATTTTATGATCTACTAGGCTTAAGTAGCAGCACCCAAAGGCAGCAGCAGGTCTTACCACCTTTAGCCTGTGAGTGTTATCTTACCTGGAGAAAGAGCTCTAGCAGATGTAACTCAAAGATTTCAAGACGGAGAGATCAAGGGCCTAAATACAGCCACCTGCATCCTTAGGAGAGGAAGGCTTTGCTCACACTGAAAAGACAGCGGAGAAGATGAAGCAGAGAGCGTGACGATGCTGCCCTTAAAAGCAATAGTGATAACAACCCAGCTGAGGACTGCCAGCATCCACCACAAGCCAGAGCGCGCAAGGAAGGCTGTCTTCCCTCAGGCCTTTGGAGGGATAGCAGTCCTGCTAACATGGACACATAGTGTTTCTGACTTCTGACCTCCAGCCTCTATAGCCATGTGAAAATAAACTACCTTTTTTTTTTTTTTTGGTTTTTTGGATTTGGTTTTTTTCGAGACAGGGTTTCTCTGTATAGCCCTGGCTATCCTGGAATTCACTCTGTAGACCAGGCTGGCCTCGAACTCAGAAATCTGCCTGCCTCTGCCTCCCAGAGTGCTGGGATTACAGGCGTGCGCCACCACTGCCCGGCTAAACTACCATTATTTTAGGCCACCAGTTTTGTGGTAATTTGTTAGAGCAGCCACAGGAAGGAAGCTCATGCTCTAAACTTCACCTTCCTAGAGCATAAACGTTTGCGTAAGGCTGAGAACGAGTCAGGATGAGCCAGGGAGATCAGTAATAGCACAAGCCACTTGTCAAGCAAGGTTCTGTGTGCTTTTCCAGCCCCCCCCCCCCCCCATTACTTATTCACGGAAGCACTTCCCTGCAGTTCTGCTAGGTGTGGACATCCAAAGACACAGTGTCGTCATCAGAATTTAACAAAGTCCTTCAGCTTCCTCCTGAGTCTTCTGGTAGGAACACAGCTGGTGCCCCGGTGATTTCTCCCATCCATTTCCCTGTTGATAATCAACCACGTGTGTTTCCATGCATGTCTTCCAACTACTTCATGTCTCTTTCTTGTTATCTTTGTTAATGTTTCACAGTTTGTGGTAGCTAAGGACCTGAACTTGTCTCTGAGGAGTAAAGGGAAGAGGTGGGTGTTGGAAGAGATCTTTTGCTGTGGGCTTCATTTCACAGCCAGGCCCAGCTATTATGGCTTGTGAAGTATTAAACTAAAGTTCAAAGCTTCTCCCTTGTCAGTTATCAGTTACTGCTGGGGCATCTCCTAAGTTCTTACTCTGTTCGCTTGGGACCAGTGGTGACTATTTAGAGAGTTCATAGGTAGGTCATCAGCGTACGGAAAATCAATGGCTATCTTATGCTTTTCAGGGTCACTGACATCGTAGAAATGTTTTCTCTGTTTCTCACTTATCTACCTAAAAAAAAATGCTTTTTTCAAGTAATTAGTTCTTATTATTCAGATTCTGAATCTTATAATCCAACTCTAGAAACCAGGAAAAAAAATGTTAACATTTTTATTCATTGTTGTTATTATTATTATTGTGTGTGTGTGTGCGCGCGTGCGCGCACAAGTGCGCTAGCCCATGTGCAGAGGTTAAGAACATCTTTCAGAAGAAGAGCTCCTTCTGTTCGTCTCTTGAGGATTATGGGTATTGAACCCTGGTCATCAGGCTTTTGCGGCATCTGCTTTTCCCTGCTAAGCCATCTCACCGGCCAACAAGGGAACTGTTTTCAGACTAGGAAATATATAAATGAAAAGGAGGGGCTGTAGAGATGGCTCAGTGATCAAGAGCTCTGGCTATTCTTCCAGAGGACCTGAGTTCAACACCCAGCACCTACGGGGTGACTCACAGCTGTTTGTAACTCCAGTCCCAGGAGAATCCAATGTCCTCTTCTGGCCCTGATGTTCTTCACACGAGTGGGATGCACAAATATACATGTAGGCAAAATATGTACAAGAATTGGAACAAGAGCAATGTTTGATATGTATATTAAACATGAAAAATAGTGGGATCTCTGGCGAAATATGGGATTTGTAGGTCTGTTTCCATGCAGGTGGTGAGTCCAGCTGTGGGAAAGGACCTGGGGAGAATATTTTGGCTGCTTTGTTTTAGCCTACTTTGCAGTCAGATCAGTAACGTGAGGTTAATTTATTCTCCATGTCTTATTTGATGGCACTAAGTCCCCAAGACTAGAACAAGACGTCTCTGAGCCAAGGGGAAAATGTTTGTATCAGTACATGTGTCACAGCACTTCACTGTGGTCATTGAGTTATGTGGTCTTGGCCTAAGAGAATTAGGTAAGAGAATGAGAAAAAGACGTGATCCTGATAGAGTCAGTCATCCCTAGCAGTCATCTCAACAAGAGAAGTGAAGCCTGTTCTAGCCGGCTGCTTAATATCTAAAGATTCTGGCTTGCCAAAAGGAGCTGGGAAAGCAAGGGGAGCAGACACCAAGGGAACATGCTATCTGGGAGACTCCTTTCCTTCCCTAGATTCTTTGAAGTCTTTTTGGCAGAGGAGAGAGAAAAACAAAAGATCCCCACCTCAGAGAGAAGCCAAGGGGCCTTGGACCCCAGCCTGGAAAGAGAATGTACTGATTGCCCCAATTAAAATGCAGGGAGGCTGTGGGCACTGTGGAGCTAGGGACAAAGAGGCAGTCCCTAATGGTAGATCTTTTATGTTTGCAACTTTGAAATGGAAAGAGCCCCACCCCTGGGGATTGAGAGAAGCCGGGAGTTGTTAGCTTGTTAGCTCACCTTGGCTACCCTGTCACTTACTTGATCACACCAAAACATGCCAACAGTGGCTGGGCAGCTAGAAGCAGCAGCTCCCGAAATGCTTACCACCAATGGAAGGACCTCCTCTTCGAGTTTTAACTAGGGCAGGAGCTGAAGGGAATAAAATCCTTTTGTGGCTGGCCCAGGGAAAGGAAACACATTATTTCCTCTAGAGAAACATGACAGAGCGTGCCTAGCATGTGCATGGCCCTAGGCTGTGTCCCCAACACTGCACTAAACAAATATAAATGGGGGAAAAGCCCTTTTATTGTCATACATAGATGGAAGAGAGGAAAGACAGCTGGCATCCAACTCTTGGGATGTGAGATCTGAGGACAAGGGAGAGACGGACAAGATGATTCCCCTTGACTTCACCCCATGATGCCCCTTGAGATGAGTTGGAGGACAGATTATAGGGTTCGTCTCTGACTTAATAAGACTCTTTGGAGTTGAACCATCTTGATAAATGTTTGCTATCAGAACTTTAGATGCCAAAAACTTAAAGACTTCTTTGTCATAGAACACTGTTCACACCCCAGGTTCTTTGCATGCTGTGCTATAGACTGTTATTCGTGCTGGAAAGATGGCTTAGCAGTTAAGAACACCAGCCGCTCTTCCTGAGGACCAGGGTTTAATTAGCACCCACATAGTGGCTTATAACCATTTGTATGTCTAGTTGCAGAGTGTCTTAACATCCTCTGCTGACAAGGGCACTAGGTACACTCATGGAACACATACATACTTACAGACACATATGCACAAAGTAAAATAAAATAGAATAAAATTTAAAAAGAGTTTAACGGAAACGTGTTTGCTGAGTCCTAAGCTTGCTACTCAGACATTCTGCTACATCGTGAGTAGAGCCAAGGGGTGAAACAAACAAGCAAAGAAACTTCTAGACAATCCGTTTCAACTGGAGTCTTTCTATTGTTTCTTTAAGGGGAAAGTTTTTGAGAATAAAGCGGAAAAACGAGCTGTTATTTTGCCCTCACTGAGCTCATTAGCCCTAGGGGGGTCCCAACTTTTTGACCAAAAGTTTGACTGACTTTAAAAGGTTTCATTTGGCCTTAAAATTCCACCCAAAGAATGTGGCAGTCAGGTTACCTTTCACCTACAATCTTCATAAAGATTCTTTACGAGCCAAAATCAGTTTTGCCAGTGTGCAAAGTGCACTGTGTTTGAAAATGCTGACAGATTGACTAAAAGAACACAATTCACCCTCAAGTTTTAGAAAAAGGATATGAAGGCACAGTTATCAGCAGACTTCCTACCCCCTCCTCCTTTGTGCTGACCTTCCTCCACTGGCTTGGCAATTCTGCTGCTGGAATCGGGCTGAATTGAAGCTGTTATACAGATACTGCAGGATATGCATAATTAAAACCATTTCTCAAAACCCTTTCATTTCCGGAACATTTGTCCCACCGCCCAAATGAAACACTAATATCCCCTTATCCTTCGCATGTCCTCCCTAGAAGCTTGGGCTGAGGCCTTCCCATTGTGTCTGGGGAAACTAATTATTTGGGGCCAGAGAAAGAGTCATTTGTTTGGGTTGGGGGGGCGGGGGATGAGAGATGATGTCAGACGTATAAGAAAGAGGCAAGAGAGATTTCATCTTGAAGACCAGCCCAGTGGTTCATTCTGGCTACTGGGTGGGTGGGTGGCGGGTGGGGGTGACTCTGTGCATATGCATGTGCATTTCCCGCTTCAACAGAGGCACTCTTCTTTTCCTGGTACCTTGAATTGTTCTTTGCTTCTAATGTAGTTGGTGACCTTTCCAGAGGACATACCCAGGAATAAATTTCATCAGTGGGTTCTGCCCGTCCCACCACTCGCCCCCCTGGCTGGTGTAGATTCTTCTCTGTGCTCTTTGTTCTGCCCAGGGGCTCTTCCTCCAACATTTCACTCCTCAGGGAGGCTGAGGACGCTCCATACCCTCCCCTCAAGTTAGCTTTTCCCTGGAAATTCACCAATGGAACGTGGTCATATGTTTATTCCTTCACTTTCTCTGTATTTAGTTTCCTAAAGAAGTCTGGTTGTAGTTATCAGGAATCAGCAGCCTTGCTTTGCCTTGCTTTGGTTTCATGGCAGGTCACACGCAGCCCAGACTAACTTCAATCTCACTATGTAGCTGAAGATGATCTTAAACTCCCGATCCTCCTGCCTCTGCTTCCCAAGTGCTGAGATTACACTCTATGTGGTGCTGGGAGCATGCAGAGCTCTGTGCATGGTCGGCAAATACCCTACCAACAGAGCTACCCCACAGCCTAATAAGTGGCTTTGCTACAGCAAAGGCATTAAGAGTGGTGCTTAGGTCAACTTCATTAGTCATTAGGGAAATGCAAATCAAAACAACCCTGAGATTTCACCTTACACCAGTCAGAATGGCTAAGATTAAAAATTCAGGAGACAGCAGGTGTTGGAGAGGATGTGGAGAAAGAGGAACACTCCTCCACTGCTGGTGGGGTTGCAAATTGGTACAACCACTCTGGAAATCAGTCTGGCGGTTCCTCCGAAAACTGGGCACCTCACTTCCAGAAGATCCTGCTATACCACTCCTGGGCATATACCCAGAGGATTCCCCACCATGTAATAAGGGTACATGCTCTACTATGTTCATAGCAGCCCTATTTATAATTGCCAGATGCTGGAAAGAACCCAGGTATCCCTCAACAGAAGAGTGGATGCAAAAATTGTGGTATATATACACAATGGAGTACTATTCAGCCATTAGAAACAATGAATTCATGAAATTCTTAGGCAAATGGATGGAGCTATAAAACATCATACTAAGTGAGGTAACCCAGACTCAAAAGGTGACTCATGGTATGCACTCACTAATAAGTGGATATTAACCTAGAAAACTGGAATACCCCAAACATAATCCACACATCAAATGAGGTACAAGAAGAAAGGAGGAGTGGCCCCTTGTTCTAGAAAGACTCAGTGAAGAAGTATAGGGCAAAACCAGAACGGGGAAGTGGGAAGGGGTGGGTGGGAGGACAGGGGGAGAAAAGGGGGCTTATGGGACTTTCGGGGAGTGGGGGGCTAGAAAAGGGGAAATCATTTGAAATGTAAATAAAAAATATATCGAATAAAAAAAAAGACAAAAAAAATTCAAAAAAAAATTCAAAAAAAAAAAAAAAGAGTGGTGCTTAGGAAAGGGACGTATCCGCGTGAGACATGGGTGCAGGCTTCTCAAGAGAAGACTGGTTCAGTGTGCTCGCGTATTGTCTCGCTACCCAGTAGAATAAAGAACACCCTCTCCCTAGTTTATTCTCCATCCTAGAATGTGGTATGTGAACTTAGGAGCTTACTTAGTACCTTTTGGTTTATTGAACAAAGGCAGGAGAACAAAGGCACGTGTGTGTGTGAGACCTCCTGTGGACTGTGTGAGTGACTCAGGCAGCCGGGTTAATGAGCCTTTAGGTAGAGCAGAGAGATGGCTTCCTTAGTGCGGTCAGACATCACTGTTGTCATTGTTACCACCATCACCACCCTACCACCATCATCATCACCTTCATCATTGTATTGTCATTGTTTTCCTTCTCCATCCTTCCTCGACACCCCCTCCTCTACTTCCTTCTCCTCCTCTTCTTTTTTCCTTTTCTTCCTCTTCCTCTTCCTTCTCCTCCTCCTTCTTAATAGGCAAGGAAATTATGCCAATGTGTCCTCATGCCCTGATTAACTATTATCACTGGTTCATCATTTTCCATCATCATCAAAAACAGTGACGTGTGTGTGTCTGGGTGTGTGTGTGTGTGTGTGTGTGTGTGTACCCATAGTGGTGTAATCACCCCAGTGGATCCAGAGAGGGGAAGTGAGGCGGGAAGGTCCAGAAGTGGAAGAGACCTCAGGCAGCAGTGAGCATGAAGAGAACAGACTCACGGGAGGCAACTTCAGTGAGACAGCTCATTTAAAGGGGGAACAATGGTTACTTAAACCTTTGGGGGTAGGTAAAGGCTTTTGGGGTGAGAGCCAGGGTGCTAGGGATGCCTCATATGCATAAGGAAGAATTCCAGGTATTGCCAGACATGACCTTATAAAGGGAGAGGCAGTTTAACCTCATTCTATGACCTTCTCTGGGGGCAAAGGTAAGGGTGCAGGGGTGCATGCACCCACACACACAGGCCCAGGGCAGGAGCAGCAATCCTGCTCCTGCCAATCTCAGGAAGAGATTTCTGGGGTTTAGATACCCTTTGACCCACTTTGTGTCAGGCCAGCTCCTCCCAGTCCCACTGTTTCCCAGCAGTGTGTGTGTGTGTGTGTGTGTGTGTGTGTGTGTGTGTTTGCTCAATCGAGCTTGCTTACTCGCTCATGCATAAACATATAACTACTTAACATATACACAGAATAACATTCTTCCATGTATGTGCATATATACAGATATATCCTCAGACATACATAAACATACATTTTCCCGGGGGCTGCCTTTAAAAGAAAGTATACTTAAAATGATCTGCTCTAAATTATCTTATTCATTGTACGGAAAGGTATAGTCATGCCATGGAAAAATGGAAAAGTTTTCTTGGTGGTGGTCCCCCCAGGAAAATAGGGTTTTTCTCTATACCAGCCCTGGCTGTCCTAGAACAGACTGCCCTCAAACTCAGCGATCAACTTTTCTGCCTCCCGAGTGCTGAGATTTAAGGTGGGTCCAACCTTGCCTGGGAGGAGACAAGCTTTTAATGGTGAACTTTCCTATATCTTTAAACATTAAAATATTAAAATTCCAATAGTCTCTTCCAGAGAATACGCTAACTCATCAAGCAGAATTTGTGTCCTGTCTTACCATCTGTGGAACACAAAACAGAGTAAACAGCCTGAGCATGCATCAATAGACAGGAGCAGTCATGTATTGATGGGAGGTGTCGGGAGTGCCACAGTGAGACAGCTGGGCACAGTCGTCCCTGCTCTCCCTCAGTCGTGCTTACCCAACAACTGGGTGGGCTGGTTTGAATGTAATCAGCCCCCATTGGCCCATAGGAAGGAACTCTGTTAGGAGGTGTGGCTTTGTTGGAGGAAGTGTGTCTCTGTGGGGACAGGCTGTGATGTCTCATATGATCAAGCTATGCTCAGTGTGACAGTCTCTCCTGCTGCCTGCAGATCAAGATGTAGAACTCTCAGCTCCTTCTCCAGCACCAGGTCTGCTTGCATACTGCCGTGCTTCTCACCATGATGATAATGGACTAAATCTCTGAAACTATAAGCCAGCTCCAATGAAATGTTTTGCTTTGTAAGAGCTGACATAGTCATGGTGTCTCTTTACAACAGTAAAACCCTAACTAAGACATGGGCCCTTCTGGGAGTGAACAGAAACTCCTTGAACCTGTGCTGGGGACAGGTGCTGAAGCGGCAGGAAAGTCACCAATGAGGGAAGCATTTGTATCTATTTTATACCCATGCCTGCATTCTCAGCAATGGAAAACACACACACACACACACACACACACACACTATGATTAGATGTAAGGTATAAATAAAGGACACGATATTGAAACAAATGTCAATATTTAACCTTTTGATCTACCCAGGACCTATGGAGAAGACAAATACTGCATCTACTATATCAATTGTATTAGCTGACAGCTTATAAATGTATTAATATTTAACCAGTGCTGCTTTCAGCTTCAACTGCAAGTCACTATTCAAGGTACAGCTCATGTTCCTGCCCCACGGAGCATGCGTCCTGCTAAGGGACCACATCCAAACCAGGACAGATGAAGAGACTGAGAGTGTGTTAGGTTGTGTTTTAAGTTGGAAGGAGGGGAAATGAAATCAAAGAAAGGCATGTGGGAGGGAGGGAGGTTAGTGAGCTATGATGGGGCAAGATCAGTGTGAGAGGAGAGACAACAGGCAGGCAGGAGAAGCAGAGCCTCCCTCCGGCCTGCAGATCTGTGGACAGGATGAGGAAGATTTGGACTTACTGTGGCGGAGATAGACGCCATTGAAGGGTTTGAGAAAAGGCATGAGCCAATGGGTAACTAGAAAATGCTGAAGCTCTCCATAAAAGATCTGCATAACCTTGGGTTTCTCAGCAACTGGTCATGGGGTGAGGGGAGGCCCCACCCCTCTCCGAGGATATATATCACTGTTGAAGGGGAAGGGAGAGGCATCTTCTTCAGTGGTGGGTGTAACGACTGCTCAGGTAGCCATGCTCCTGTAAACAAGCCATCACCTGTACTCCTAAACAGCTAATAATATGCATTGAGCTATGCACACATATATACAAGGTGAGAGAGAGGTCATGAAATTTACCAGATGAGGAACCAGTTGAAAAAAAAAGGGAATTAGCCTGTGTGGGAGGGGGGCGAAGACTAGAGACGGTGAATATGATCTAAATGCATTGTGTGTGTGTTTGAAATGTTATACTGAGACCCATTCATTATACTGTATAATTAATAGATGCTAATTAAAACAAAGCCTCTGTGGCTTGCGGTGGTGTAGCAGTTGAGCAGGGTGTGGCTGGACTGCTAGAGAGGCTGACAGTGTCCCCCTGACTGATCTAGACAAGCATGTGGTCGCTTGGTGAGCATGAAGATAGCTAGAGCTCTCTAGTGGAGTTCTTTGGGTCACTTAGGTAGACGATCATGTCGTCTGCAAATAATGATAGTTTGACTTCTTCCTTTCCAATTTGTATCCCTTTGACCTCCTTATGTTGTCGAATTGCCTGAGCTAGTACCTCAAGTACAATATTGAAAAGATAAGGAGAAAGGGGGCAGCCTTGTCTGGTCCCTGATTTCAGTGGGATTGCTTCAAGTTTCTCTCCATTTAGTTTGATGCTGGCTACCGGTTTGCTGTATATTGCTTTTACTATGTTTAGGTATGGGCCTTGAATTCCTGTTCTCTCCAAGACTTTAAGCATGAAAGGATGCTGAATTTTGTCAAATGCTTTTTCAGCATCCAATGAAATGACCATGTGGTTTTGTTCTTTGAGTTTGTTTATGTAGTGGATTGTATTGATGGATTTCTGTATATTGAACCAACCCTGCATTCCCGGGATAAAGCCTACTTGATCATGGTGGATGATCGTTTTGATGTGTTCTTGGATTCGGTTGGCAAGAATTTTATTGAGTATTTTTGCATCGATGTTCATAAGGGAAATTGGTCTGAAGTTCTCTTTCTTTGTTGGATCTTTTTGTGGCTTTGGTATCAGCGTAATTGTGGCTTCGTAGAAGGAATTGGGTAGTGTTCCTTCTGTTTCTATTTTGTGGAATAGTTTGAAGAGTATTGGTGTTAACTCTTCTTTGAAGGTCTGGTAGAATTCTGCACTGAAGCCATCTGGTCCTGTGCTTTTTTTGGTTGGAAGACTTTCTATGACTCCTTCTATTTCTTTAGGCATTATGGGACTGTTTAGATGTTCTAGTTGATCCTGATTTAATTTTGGTATTTGGTATCTGTCAAGGAAATTGTCCATTTCCTCCAGATTCTCCAGTTGTGTTGAGTACAGGCTCTTGTAGTAGGATCTGATGATTTTTTGGATTTCCTCAGTTTCCGTTGTTATATCTCCCTTTTCATTTCTAAGTTTGTTAATTTGGATACTTTCTCTGTGCCCTTTGGTCAATCTGGCTAAGGGTTTATCTATCTTGTTGATTTTCTCAAAGAACCAGCTCATAGTTTTTGAAAGCAGGTCTTGACAGAATTGATGGTGAACCAAATAGAAAATGAATTGAGGATGACATGAGTTTTATTCTGAGCAGCTAAAAGGATGAAGAAGCTGTTTGAAAGGAATAACAGTAATTCAGTTTGGGGCATATAGAGTTAGAGATCCGAAATGACAGCTACTTCTGACCTGTTTCAGGTACTTCCTCTGTGCACAGAGGTCTGTCAGTGACATGATACCCCAGTGAGGGTTTTATTCCTTTGGCTCCATTTTATAGGTGAGGAAGTGGAGTCACAGATGAATTAATTCACTTTCCCCAGGCTGCAAGGCTGGCCCATGCTGTGAATGAGGCATCTGGATTCGGGTCCTTGTTCTCAGCCCTGGGGAAGAGAAGGGTCAGAGTTTGGTCTTTCCTTTCACTATTCTTCGCTGCACGGATGTGTCTGAGAAGCCTCATCATGGCTGCCCACTTCTGGCTGGCTCAGGCATCAAAGGTCTGGCCTGGGAGAAGAGCCATGGAGCTCAGCACAGGCCCTTCTCTCTTTTCAGCTAAGCCCTGGCCTAAGGACATTCGGCTAACAGCCTGGGTGAAATAGACCATCCCAGATTCTGAAGCTGGAGAATGAATAGACAGTACAGGACCAAATGGGAACAGTGTGTGAGCTGCAAGGGCCTGCCTTCCCTCCCCCCGGCACTTATCTTTCAAAGGAAATATGGGTGTTTTCACTTATAAAGGTAAAGATCTGTATTGAAATCAGCACTTTTTGATATATGGGTTTAATAAGTTTCATTTACAATTGAATAAACACAAGCAGATTTTTTTTAAGTACCTTAAATTATAAAGAACAGCAGTACAAGGTGTCACCCCTTGATAAGTGGAATATTACCAACATCCCAGAGGCCTGGGATTCCCGACGAGCCACAGCCCCTCCCTTTGCTGCTTCCTACCCCCCAAGCCTCGTGGTAACGACCACAGCATTACTCGTCTTTATACCTTCTTTGGACAGCTGTATGACCAACACATTCGTCAAGGAGAATGTGATTTAATTTAATCTGGTTCTGAACTTTGCCAAAATGGAATAACGCTCCAGTTAGCATTTTGTGACTGTCACACAGCATGTGTGAGACTCGCCCTCACTCTTCCCTGGAGCTAGAATTTCTTCTGTGTCTCTTGCTGGGCTCTCCGCTGTGGTCATGGCATTATACAGCAGGTCATTCACCAGGCTGCCGATGGACAGTTGAGTCCCCTCTATTATCAGCAGTTAGCAAAGTGCATCTGTGAACGTTCTTTATGTTTTTCCTTTGTTTTTATCTTTGCTTTGAGAGACTGATCCAAGTGGGCCTTAAATCCCTTATGTGGCCAAGGATGGCACTGAGCTTTTTAAAAACAGTATTCTTATGAATTCTGAGAATTCATGCAATGGTCATATTAACCCTCATTCTACCGACCCTTCCAGGTCCACTCTTACAACCCCTACCTCCCTACCCACTCAATTTTGAGTTTTTTCCTCCTCCTCTTCCCCCTCTTCTTCCTCTTTTAAAAAATATGGGTACGATTTGTGCCACGCAACTACTATTAGGAATAGCATTGGGAACACCCTACCAGGGTTGACAACCACACCATGAAAGAAAATTAACTCTCCTCCTGCAAGTGGCCATCAAATGCCGGCTGTCTTTCTGCTGGCAGTGCAATTTCATCCCCAGCTCTTTCTTCCCCTTCATGCCGGGCTTTCATCTAGACTGAGCTTGTACACACTGTCACAACCTCTGTGAGTTCATGTGTGTATTTGCCATGTTGTGCCTGTAAGGGTCCATGATTCACGGAAGAATGGTACCCCAGACTCAAATAGTATATCAGCACAAAGATTGTTTTATTCTGCTGAAGTCAAGCATGCTGGGGTCTCCCATTGCTAAGATAGAGAGACAACCAAGTGAGTGTGCAGGCCTGATTTAAAGCACATTGGAATTGAGGGGTAGGTGGGCTTTGTCTTACTCTATCTCTAGGTATAGAGTAAGAACCATTACTGTGATGTGGTGGCTGGAAGCTGTTGCTGAGGAATCCCTGGGTAGGTGGGCTATATCTTATTCTATGTCTAAGGACATCCCGGTACTAGGGCTTGGGGGCTGGCTGGAAACTGCTGACCCATTGTCCTTGCTTCAGGCCAGATGGTGGGCAGTTTCTGATGGCAGGGAAGTTTCTGACTGAAGCCTGGGTTTTTAGGCCTAATCTCCCGAACTGCCAATTTGCAGCCTGTCATGGAGTCAACTTGTCTCATCAGTGCCCAGAAAACCTTTTCCAGGAGTTACCCATCCCTTCTTCCTCTAAAATCCCTGAGTCTTAGGGGAAGAAGTACGAAAGGTGCATTCTCTTTAAGGGCTGAACACTTCAGTCTTATTCTCTGCAACTTATCTAGTTAGAATCTCTGTGTGGCTTGCCCTCCACTGCAAGGGAAATACTCTCTGGGAGATGAGTTTACTGTTCTAAACTTTGGGATCAGTCTATGAGCATGGTTCCAGGAGCAGGGTGGCTCAGGTGATTGGGTGCTGAGCCCGGCATGGCCTCGGGTGGGGACAGAGTGACATGGTTCCTGCCCCTGGGACAGGGCCCCAGTGTGCAAGTATCGCTGGCTGCTGTAGGTGTAAGGCTTGCTTGTGTAATAATGTCTATATATTCTCGACATTATTATAAGCAAGCTGGACAGTGGAGGACTCTTCTGAGGAATGTCCTTCTGACTCCACGAAAATTAGAAACAACAGGAGTCCAGGAGTTGAAGGTGTGGCTATGTCTCAGCAAAATGGTAAACACTGGGACCTTCAAGGCGGCCCTTAAGGCTATGGGAAAGAGCTCTAAATACATGAGTTTGAGAATATGTAATTTCTCAACTATGCAAAAAATAATGATACAATATGAATTATATGAGGGGCTTTATGAATCTAAAGGACCAAAGGCAGATACAAAGGCAGGCAGATTTCTCAGTTTAAGGTCAGCCTGGGACACAGTTAAGTCCAGGTCCAGATGTGGTGGAAATGATAATTTCTGGGGAGGGTCCCACCCAACTAGTTTATGGTCTGTGTTTAACAAAAGCAGACAGATCTGAATTCTTTTGCAATGTTAAGAAAAAAATGTCTCCTAAGAATCAAAGGGCTGGGGTCATGGGATGCTGATTCATAAGATAATCAAAAGAGAACCTGGAATAAATAACTGAATTAATATGTAAATAAAAAACTGGACTGATGGTCTGCAGGAGATAAGCTAGCCAAAAGTAATAGCAATTCTTCTGTAGAATTTTCTCTAGTGACAGCAGAGCTACCTGGAGATCTCTGGACAGCAAAAACAGCTCTTCAAGAATTTTTCTAACAGGATTTCTGACTTGGTTGGAAGATCCAATAATTTTTTTATAGCAGCTTTTCTGACTTTGGTCAGAAAACCCATGAGCTATCCAGATAGCTTTTAGAATTTTTACTAGCAGAAAGAGTAAGGTTTCATACTTTATCAAAAAATGATACCCTGGACTCAAATAATATGTAAATGCAAAGAGTGTTTTATTCTGCAGAAGTCCAGCATGCTGGGGTAGGTCTCCCATTACCAGAATAGAGAGATAACCAAGTGAGCTCAAAGGCCTGACTTAAAGCACTTTAGTGGATCCCAGGGGTAGGTGACCTCTGTGTTAATCTGTAGGCTCCATCAGTACAGACATTCCATTACCAGGGTGTGGGGCTGGAAACTGTTGCTGAGGAAGTAGCGGAGGAGGTCTGGAAACTGCTGCTGACCCACTGATGGCAAGCCTCAGGCCAGGTGGCAGGACAGCTTCTGAGGCCTGAACTTGCCCAGTGCTGAACTGCCAATGTGAGAGCTGGCTCAACCAGAGAGTTTTTAGAATAACAAGAAAATGCTGTCTAGAGTGGAGCAGAACACACACACACACTCACTCACGAGAAGGAAGGAGCACAATCTGGAAAGCCATCTCAGCAGAACCTAGGTCACCAGCTTGGACCTACAATTTGACTTGTAGTCGTTTGTTTGACTCTTCCAGACATCCCTTCCTCAGAACCCCTCCCCATGCTGAGGCTGGTCCGCGGCAGTTGGAGAGGCTGAGGTAGTAGTTGACTGACTTAAAATGTTTTCTCATTTGAGCATCAGAATCTTAGATGGTGTGGGCCACCACACTAGGTGGTGTAGGTGGTGCTAGGGACTGAAGTGAGGGCCTGCAAGTGCAGGCTTTCTGCGTGCTAGGCAAGTAGTCTACCAACTGAGCCGCATCCCCTAGGCCTCCTCTGTGATTTTCTATGTGTTCGTAATCTATAGCCTGGCGAACATATGCAAGTGGTTCTCTTGTATAAGAAAGTAGGAGGGAAATGGCTACAGTATAAGATGCTTCCTCTGCAGACTGGTGGGATAGCAGACCCCAGCTGGGTTTATAGGCACGCACCACCCAGAGCAGCTGAGGCAAGGTTTCTGATGTAGTTTTTTAGTTGGCATTTTCTAGATTAGAAATAAAGTTGAATTTATCTTTTTCCTTTTTGTGTGTGTGTGTTTGTGTGCGTGTATGTGTGTAATTTCCTAAAATGCTTACTTAGTTATTTTAGCTTATCTTTAATTCCTTTTTTTTCTTGAAGGTTTCTAGAAATTCCTGGTGAGTCCAATGGCTGGTAGCTATTTCCTTCTACATTATACACAGTCTTTGTTCTGTTTCCTTCTTTTATTTATGCTCAATGTTTTCTGCCCTTGGTTAAAAAAAATCTAATCTTCTCTACTTCATAGTAATAAGTGCATCTGGCTGTTGTCTTCTGTATCTCTTGTGTAGCTTTTTACAGCCGCATGTTCCATTCACCTAGAGTTGCTTTCCTCTATACAACATGAAGTACAAGTTTAATCTCACTTTTTAATACATAAATACCCTGTTTCCTTAATGCTGTTTTGATTACAACCAAGCACAACAGCCCAAGTTTAATGTCTGGAACCCACAATGTCCAACTGACTCTTGAAAGTTGTCCTCTGACCTCCCTGTACTTGTGTACGATGGTGTGGGGACATCCACTCCTACACACAGCAAAGAAAGGGGCCAGAGAAGTAACTCATTCACTTCAGAGAACCCAGATTCAATTCCCAGTACCACATGGTGGCCCACGACCATCTGTGACTCCAGCTTCAGGGGAATTTGACTCCATATATGCAAGCAACAGGCAACACATAAAAAAATAATAAAATAAGATTAACTTTAAAATTTAAACCAGAAATCTCAAAGATCAGCAATAAACAGTTGAATTTAAAAGTAGGCAAAATATATCAGCAAATTTTCCAGTAAGATACACATCTAGAGATGGTAAATAATGACACAAAAAAAGATATTTGGTATTTTAAGCCATTAAGGAAATGCAAAATACCCTATCACTATTAATTTTTTAAAAAGACTGTTAGCTGGGGGAATGCCTAGGTGAATAATGCACTTCACTGTATACATGTGAAGACCTCAGTTTGTATCCCGAACCCACATGAACCTAGATACACAAGTCATTTCTATAATCCCAGGGCTCTAAGGTGAGATGCACAGTGGAGACAGGAGAATACCTGGAGGCTCACAGGTAAGCAGTATGGCTCACTCAGCAGTAGATAAAAGACCCTCTCTCAAAGTAGAAGGCAAAAACAGCATCCCTGGTTGTCTTCTGACCTCCACACACATGTCATGTGTATACCATAATCTTACACATAAACGTGTGTGTATATGTGTGTGTGTGTGTGTGTGTGTGTACTTATACATGCATGGTTTTTTTTTTAAAGACTAAAGAAGTACAAACAGTATTAAATGCTTAGAAATTAAATTGTTCATGGGTTAATAGTGGAGTAATAAAATACTATAATCACTATAGAAAACAGCTTGATAATTTCATATGAAACTAGACATGCAGTTACCGTGCCACCCAACAACTGTAAATCTATTTACTCTGTGGAATGGAAGTTTCTTTTCCTACATACCCATTACAAATGTTCATAAGAGCTATGTTAAAATACTCAGAACTGGAAAAGGCTTAGCTGTCTTTTGATGGATGGGATATATTTGATCTATTTGGGTGGTTAAGCTGGTATTTCCCATGCCACCACATATCAATCAGCCATCAATAAAAAGGAATGGATTATTAACATCCACAACAATTTGGTTGCATCTCAGGGGCATTTTGTGGGGTAATAAAAGCCAGTTCTTTAAAGTTACACACTTTATGATTCCATCCACATACCATTCTTGACAGAGCAAAAGTGTGGAAATAAAAACCAAAGTGGTGGTCGCAAGGGGATAAGAAACAGAATATGGAGGGGCCATCAGAATATAGAGGTGGGGGTCATTAGGGGTGTGGCCATAAAAGGAGACCATGGCAGATCTTTCTAGAAATGAACCTGATGTTTTTGCTGTGGTTGTGGAGATACCACTTTTCGCATTGCTAACACAGAACTAAATATGCACATATGTAAGACTAGGCAATCTGAATTAGTTTGTAGGGTTAGATCATCAACAGGTATTTCTTTGTTGTGACATTCTGCCAGAAGAGGTAGTTCAAGAAAGATCGTGACTCTGTGGGGGCTGGAAGTGGCTCAGTGGTTAAGAGGACTTGCTAGTCTGTCGGAGGACAAGAGTCCAGGTCCCAGCACCAACATCAGCATCCACAGCTCCAGCTCCAAAGGAGCTGCCATCATCTTCTGACTTCTATTGGACCCTGCGCACACACATGAACATACACAGAGATAAATTAACTTACCCTTTCCTTTAAAAAGTGACAGTAAGAAGGACTGAAGAGATGGCTCAATGGTTAAAAGCACTGGCTAGTCTCTCTAAGGACCCAGGTTCAATTCCCATCACCCACATGGAAATCCATAACTGTCTGTATCTCACAGTCCCAGGGGATCCAATGCCCTTTCTAGCTTGTGGGCACCAGGCACATACTAGGTATACAAACATACATGTAGGCGACGAAGCAATCCAATACATAAAAACAAAAATAAATTTTGAAAGAGAGGAGAGGGATGGAGAGAGCATGAGGGACAGAGAGAAGAAGGGAGGGAAGGAAGGAAAGAAGGGAGGGATGGAGGGAGGGAGGGAGACTATAAGGAAAAAAGTCTAACAAAACTCCTTAGGTAAACAATTAATTAAAAAAGAAACACCATATTCATACAACTTCATATGAGGAGAGAGTCGTAAGACCCATGCTTCAATCTGCCTTTATGTGCATATGTATGCAGTGTGTATGTTTATATATGTCTAAGTGTGAGGAAGCCACAGGTTAGCAGAACCATCCCTGGCTTTTGGGAGATGGCAGGATCTCTCAGGGGGACACAGTGCTCTAATTGGAGTAGCCTGGGTGGCTGACAAGTCCCAGCGGTCCCACGTCTGCCTCCATAGTGCTGGTATTACACAACCCCGCCTGTTTCATTATGTGGGTGCTTAGGATCAAACTCAGGTTCCCATACTTCAACAGCAAGGACTTTACCCACTCTCTGAGTCACTGTTGTACTGCTATGACGAGATACCATGACCAAGGCAACTTCTAAAAGAAAGCATCTAACTGGGCACTTGCTTACAGGTTCAGAGTTAGTCTATGATCATCGGGGCGGGAAGCAGCTGAGAGCTCACATCTCACCCACAAGTACAGGCAGAGAGGGGAGGGACAGGGGAGGGAAGAAGAAGGGGGGAGAGATTGAATGATTGGTTGATTGATTGATTGATTGATTGATTGATTGATTGATTCTGGGCCTAGCCTGACCTTTTTCAACCTCAAAGCCCACTCTCAGGGAAACACCTCCTCCAACAAGTTCACACTAACTCCAACAAGGCCATATCTCCTAATCCTTTCCAAATAGTTCCTTCTTCTACTAACTAGGGACCAGGCATTCAAACATATGGCCTATGGGGACCATCCTCAGTCAGCCACCCTACCCAACTGATCCATCTCTACAGCCCCTTGGTATGTTTTTAGTAGTGATTCCCCAGGAGACTTCAGCCAGTCCACGTTCTGTGCCCTCACCCTAGACATTCCCTTGCCTGTCATGGTGGATGCTGTTGCCTAGGACCCAAGTGACAGCAGGGTAAAACAGATATTTACATTGTACCCTCCTGGATTTTCGTCTGTTCTCAGCCCTTACATTGGCCATGCCCTGCTGGACATGCCCTTCCTTCGACTCTGTGAGAAGATGCCCTCTGACGTCGGAGAGCAGCTGGACCACCCACTCTGAGGACACCAGCAGTCCCAGCATTGCTCCTTCACACACAGACCTGCAGCTCATCAGTGCTGAGGAGCAGGCAAGCGGCAGGGCTTCCAGGACCGCCTCCACGGGTAAGCCGGAGCTCCAAGCCAGAGCACTGCACATCTCTTGGCGCACTTGGGCCCCCTCAGGTCCTCGTTCCCGCCCACCCCTGCGGCCATCTTTGTTTGCAGCATGAGTACCTACGTGGTTGTCCAGTTCGAAAGCTAGCATCTTCAGTGGTTTGCATTCTCATTGGGGTGGGAGATGGCGTATAAACAAACCACATGGTTACTTGACTGGTGGTTCACATTGAGAAAGCATTTGATGGTGCATCTTAAAAGTGTTGATTTCTGACTGTTTAGTACAAGTATCGTTTCGTGGTTAGTGTGCTTTCTCCTCCAGTTGCTGCTGATCTGAATCTAATATATTCACAAGGCTGAATCTCTCATCCAGCCACCCACGCATCTGTCCTCCTCGGTAAGAGGAAGGGTAATTTCAAGAGTAAGTAATTGTTATGTGAAACAGAATGAGAATCCAGGTTCAGCCACAGCCTCTAGACTGGGAACGATTTTGCAGCCAAGTGTTTGTAGCATCAAACCTTCACTGAGCTGTGCGCTGGCCTGTAATATCCTATGGTCCCGTTTGTTAAACTTTGCAGTAGTCACAGGATGGGACTCTGGCTTTCACTGCAGGTGGAAGACAGGTCCAGCAACAGGCACTGAATCATGGGCTGTTTGGGATGGTACTGGACAGACTTATGTTCTTGGTGTTTGCACTATTTGGCCAAAAGATTGCTTTCCTCTAAAAACACGACAGGAATTACTGCTAGTAATTCGCTCTATGGGTACAGGTGAAACTATTCCCACAGACACCCCGACGGTGTCAACAGTAGTTTCTTTTCCTTCTCAAAAAACATTGTGAAGCTTGTCGCCGATCATTACTGATGTTTAGATAACGTTTTCTCTCATGCAGGGTGCTGTTAGATTCTGCAAGCATTAAGAGTGATCCTGCGTGGGGAGTCAAAGGTTTAGACAGGATTTGCTTTGGAATTTGATAGAACTGCCCTCCAGCGTGGTTCACCAAGGCATCGATCTTCGCCAGCCACAGTTCTTAAGAGCATTCTGTTTGCATCAACACTTCTTCAGTTTGCTTTAGTCTCTGGCTTATGTGGCCTTTAAATGCCCATGACTCTGTTTTCACTGTGGGACAATGTCCTGGATGGAAGAGAGGCAACTGCAGCAGGTGGGGCTCTTAGGGAGAGGCTGGACTTCCTCTTCACCTCTCAGAGCCTTCCACCTCCTTCCCACGACTTCACAGGGAGGAGGCACACACTCCCTGTACTGTTAATGGATGCTCAGATCCCACAGTCACAGGTTCAAATCCCAGGTCTGCCATACCAACCACATGCCCTTCAGCAATCCTTATACTACACACACACACACACACACACGTGTATACATGTGTGTGTGTGTGTGTGTGTGTATATATATATACATGTGCTCTTAGATTTATCACGTTACTGTGACCAAATACCTGACAAGAAACAACTTAAGGATGGAGACCTTTATTAAGCTTGTGGTTTGAGAGAACACAGCCCATCCCAGGAGGCAGGCATGGGAGCCGGGTGCCTCATGGTGTCCAGAGCTTGTGGCTGTGGCAGGACTTCTCACTGCCTCTCATCTTGGTGGGACAGGAAGCAGACAGACAGGAAGCAGGGCCTGATAAATTTCAAGATCCCCTAGGGACTCAGTTCCTCCAGTGACAATCTACAGTCCCCCAAACATCACCTGCTGGGGACCAAGGGGCTCTGTGGAACTTTTTTTTTTTTTAATATTCAAATAATGGAGGCTGGAAGAGGGAAAAAGGAGAGTGTTTGTGGCACTCGAGAGCAAATGGAGGGCCACAAGCATGCTCGGCTAGTGTTCTGTTCCTCAGCTCACCAGGCCCGTCTCCAGCAAAGACCTTACTCTCTTTATGAGTCAGTGTTATCATCTGGCAAGTAGAAGTAATAGCAGGCTGTACCTAACCACATGAGACAATTTGTGTAGAACAAGCTACGTGATGCCTGAGTTGGAAGACGTGATACCAGGGATAAACTTCTTTCCCTGCCTAAGGTCTCATGGCCCTGGAGAAATACACATTGGGCCCTTTACTGAAGAAATCCCGAAGGGTTCTTGGTTCTTGGTTGGTGAATGGCTTCTGCTTTCTCATTAGGTGGCAGTTGCTTATGCTAATTCTTATTAGTTCGAGTGACTTTAAAATCAGAGCTGTAGCCTGCACTGGACTTGGTGCTAGTAGTAATTCTTATTTTTACTGATAAGTTATTTTTCCACCAGGGAAATGAGACAATTCAAACTGGATTAGAGGGAAACTGCTCTCAAGTGAGTTCACTAGGCCCAAAGCCAGGGAAGTTGTCGTGTGGAGGGAGACAGAGGGGAGGGAAAAGAGAAAGAGAGAGCTTACACACAGATAGAGGGTGAGAAGAGAGACCAAAATGTCTGGATTATATAGGGAAAAGCCTTTGGGGGAGGGGAATCTTAGCCCTGGGCTGGAAAGTTCAGGCTAGAGGGTAGGGTATGCCAGGGAGGGACTGAGGGGTGCAGAGAGAATCTGGAGGCCTGGTCCCCCTCTGCTTGTTGAATACGCACTTCAGCTGTTTGTCCTGGGTCTGAGTCCCAACACTAACTTATGAATTACTATTATTTTTGCAGTGGGGATCGAACCCAGAGCCTCACACACACTAGGCGGCTGCTTTGCCACTGACCCACGTCTGTCTCCGAAATTTATACTTATAACTTCTAACATCTTCCTTTTCTCAGTAACATTGTTACAGTTCACAATCCCGAAAAAAAATCTCCTTACCAGCTGCTTTGTCAGGGTCCTAGGAGGAAGCAGATGGTACACAGGGAAGGGCTTATTTGGAGAGAATTCAATGAAAGCACTGCTCAGCAAGGAGGCAACAGCTCGAATCCTAGACAAGTTCCTGCACAGTCTCCCTGGCTGAGCAGAGTCTGAGGACAGCAGCCAGGATGGATGCTCCATCTGTTGTCCCTTTGGGTAAAGATGGATTGTGGCACTTGGGCACAGCCTGCCTGATAGTAGACTGACTGCAGGGACCTGAGTCACAGTCCCCTCCCTGTCCTCTGTGTGGGAGTTCTGCAGGGACTTGGCAGCCTCACAGGACAGTGATTTGCAATGTAATTGTAGAGGGAAGAATTCTGTGATGAGCCTACACTTTGTCCTCAGTTTCTCACCAACCACAGGGATAACTACTGGAGGAACCCAAACAAATCCCCTGGGGTCGGCTGCATGTGGGGGAAGGAGAGGTGGGGTGCTGGAGAGTAGAGGGGATAGTCTCTCTAGAGATCCCCATTCCAGGGCAAGTGGCAGGAGAATTAGGAATAAGCACAGCCTCAAAAAGCCCTGTTCTCCATCCCTGGGCAAGGTCTCCTTTGCCCAGATAAGAAAGGCACAGTTGTCATCCTCACCAGGCTGAGAAAGCCACTGCCTTTACACAAGTTTGTAAACTGCCAGAGGGCGGAGGGAACTGGAGCATACCCCTTCCTTTGATCTCTGTTCTAAGCTGGGAAGAAAACACACATAATGTTTGTAGTGGTTACAAGCTGCTTTAAGTGGTAGGATTAGACTCCAGTGTCTGCTTACAGGAAAAGTATAGATTTTAGTGTGAGCTCAGAATGCACAACTCTGGACAAACCGAGGAGTGGGGCGCAAATGGCCCATAATGGAGGCAAGAGTTGTCACTGTCCCAGATCCCTGTATGCCATTCGCATTTAGAGTCCAGCGTTTCCCAGCCTGCATTCCATGTAGCAACTTTAGATAAGGCAGGATGCTGGGAGCTCTTGGTTGTTATGTCTGTCACACTGCTAAACCTCATGGATTTTTTATTTTTTGAAGGGTTGTTTTAAGTTCTAGATAGAGAGGGTGTAAAAGTGCATTTGCTCTGCTTCCTTTGTATGTAAACTGCTGCAGACTTTGAAACAAATTTAGACCAGATGACCGTGGTTCATCTGCATTGAGCTCATGGCCCTGGAGTTCTGCCAGAGCAGAAGGCTCTCCCCGACGTGTAGGCCTTTTGGTTTTCTTTCTCAGAAACAAGTGTTTATGTCAGAGAAAGAGTTGCAGACTGAAGTTGGTAAAGTTTTTTGTTTGCTGTTTCTTCTCCTTCTTCTTGGCATGTGTCTGTGTGTGTGTTATATATGCATTAATGTGTGGGTGGGTGAGTGGGTGTGTGTGTGCACGTGCTCGTGCACGTGCACGCACACAACTTGTGGAAATGATTGAACTCCCAGGTTTGGCAGCCAGCACTTTCACCTGCTGAGCCATTTCTCCTACCTGATGATTATAATCTTCGGCATGATAATTACCTTCCTCCTAACAGAGGGATAACAGAGTAGTTTTTTAATCAAATTACATGTTTTCTCATGAAAAAAAAAACACAAATTTAACCTGACTTCTGTTTCTGTAGTCTAGATGTGTTCATTAGTTGTGCATTTGTGTTTTAATGGATGTTAAGAAAATACCCAGGTTGGAGAGATGGCTCAGTGGTTAAGAGCACTGACTGCTCTTTCCAAGGTCTTGAGTTCAAATCTTAGCAACCACATGGTGGCTCACAACCATCCATAGTAAGATCTGATGCCCTCTTCTTGTGTGTCTAAAGACAGCTACAGTGTTCTTACATATAATAATTAATAAATCTTAAAAAAAAAATTTAAAAAAAGGAAAATGCCCTTCCTTCCAATAAATATCTCCCAAAGACTGCTTTGTTTGAAACTCTAGAGTTTCTCAGAGCACGGATACTTACACACAGTTCTTACATTTACCAGTTGTGGAGAACAAAGAATATTAGACGTTGTTTTCCTACAAAGAAAGATTTTTTTTTTTTGGTCATCTTTTCATTAGGAGATTTTTACATCCATACAACTTAGGAATATTTCTATTTATAGAGCATCTGTTATGTGCTAGGGAGGAATGTTCTGCACACTTTATACACATGTTAGCTAGTCTTCACAGTCTTACAAGGCCATGTTACTCATATGTGAGACCTACAGCCAAACATTGGACAGAGGTCGGGGACCCCTATGGAAGAGTTAGGAGAAGGATTAAAGGCCCAGAAGGGGTTGGCAACCCCACAGGAAGACCAACCGTGTCACCTAACCCAGACCCCTGGGAGCTTTCAGAGACTGAGCCACCAAACCAAAGAGCATACACTACACGGGCTGGACCCTGGCACACATGCAGCAGAAGGCTGCTTTGTCCTGCCTAATCCTGCAGAGACTGAATGGGCCAGAGTTGGGGATACCCAAGAGGCAAGAGGAGGGGAGGGACTCTGTGAGGGAGGAAAAGGGCAGCATTTTGAAATGTTAATTAACTAATTAGAGAGAAGGGAGAGAAAGAGAGACACCATGTTACTGTCACCATGTTACTGTCCATGTCGTGAATACAAAAATAATACCTAAAAGGGTTTGGTCACGGTCCACAACTAAAAGGGAAACACTAAGGTTTAACCCTTCTCTCTCTGCTCACCAGCCCTGCCTGGCATGCTGTGAGCACCTGGTGTCAGGGATACAGTGAGCTGTGGGAAGGGGCAATTAATGGCAGAGCCTTCCCTAAGGTTGGCACTGCTCTATCTGCATCTCCCTGGAGCTGCATGTAAACCTCTTTTGTGCAGTGAATTCTCCTCAGAATGATTCAGGAGTCCCCAGCCAGACTGACGCCATCTTGGAAGAAAGAGCTGTGTCTACTTCTCCAGCACCGTCTGGCATTTTGAAATTCCGCAGTGGAGTTTTGTTGAATAATTATTTTAATATAGGACTGAAAGTCCCTCATTTGCATGCTTAGTTTCCAATTAAATAGGTTTGCCTTTGTTCGCTGAAACTCAATTCCAGGACTAGGAACTTTTAGTTGGGAATTTTTTCTTTCCATGTTTTCAACCATTGATCTTTTATCATCTGTGGTGGTAGTGTTCAATAAAGAATTTGCCAACACGAATGCTCCATGGTATGGTTAAGCGGAAGACTTTTATAGATAAGAGAGAAAATATCCAGAGGCATCTGGAAAATTCCTGAGCAGAGAAAGAGAAGTAGAGTGAACGTGGCCAGGAGACTGGGCATGGCCAAGGCTGTCTGTGAGAAGGGAGATGGGGGAGGGGAGCGGGGAGGAGAGCTCTATCCCAGGGAGAAAGGCAGGTCACAAGGAGGCTGAGGAGCTGGGAGGAATGGAGGGCCAGGAGACAGGGAAGATGGAGGGATGTCAGATACATATAACAAGTTCTTGTAACTAGGGACTGAAGGAAGCTACCATGGACCTTGATATGCTGATAGTTGCCACAGGTATATGCCAGTTGGAGAGCTATGTGTCCCTTCTGCTAGGGGTAAGAGGAAATTACTCCTTTGGGGAACAGGCTTCACAAGTTCCTGAGAATGCTGGTTTTTATCTAATTGCCCGAAATCCTCCTATAATCCAGGTTGGGCTCATTTCTGGGTATTTGGACTGCCTTTTGAAGTTTGAGGAACTGGAATTTCTTTTGGACCCGAAATAGTCTAGTTTGCTTTAGTATCCACTAAATTTTACTATAACCTTTTAATGAAAAAAAATTTTAAGAAGGGTGTGATCTGTCTGAGGTTAGATATCTCCAAATCTGACTGTCCTACACACTCTTTGACCAAAGCAACCACATTTCTGCCCCTCCCCCCTTTATTCACCTCAGACTATGAATGAAGGTTACTGTGAGAAAGCTTATCACCATGATATTACATTTGGTTCTCAGGATTTAGGAGCCATCTAATGTAGTATTAGTGTATGGGTACACTAAGATGTGGTATTTCAAATATTATCAAAATGGCATCTGGAACCTCTGACTGAAGTACCTGTGGTTCCCCAAAGATTTTTACAAGTTGTTCCTAAAACTGCTCAGCTGCCAATCCTGAAGAGAAAGAGTTGCGTGTAACACTTGACCGTCATTACCTTCTGTGGTCCTTGCTCGTGGTATAAATGAAGACACCAGTGTTCACAGTCACAGAAACAAAATTCAGATTGGCATCTAGGCTTGTCCAGGCTATGTGGCCCTCCTGTCCTAAAACTGTCCTCCTGGATGGAGATGCCCTCTGTCCCAGCCCTCCAAGGAACGGTTTTAAGATGCTGTGTTTCCTCGATCCTTAGCTGGTAGTCAGCAGTGGATAGTTGGAATCACTCCGCATCCAGACGGTTCAGGAGCTTGAGTGACGCTACCCCGCACTGGCCCTCATCCCTAGGGAGGACATGAAATGAGCGTTTTCCTTGATAATGGCTGTGGTCAA
The DNA here is from genome assembly GCF_947179515.1 of Apodemus sylvaticus. NCBI lineage: Eukaryota > Metazoa > Chordata > Mammalia > Rodentia > Muridae > Apodemus > Apodemus sylvaticus. The sequence continues at coordinate 31,365,339 of NC_067477.1, forward strand.
TAAACTGAATAATTATTAACTGCACCTCTTGATTAGTTGCCACCTATATAATCACCGACTATATTAGGCTTCTTTCATCGATGTGACCAAAGACCCAGCAGAGGCCGTTTGTAGAAGGGTTTGTTTTGGCTCAGTTTGAGAGTACAGTCGGCCATGATGGAGGAGGAGCGTGGGAGCAGGGCAGTGAGGCGCCTGGTCTCCCTGCATCTGGAGTCAGAAGCAGAGAGAGCTGAGTCTTCCAGCTCAGCTTGCTCTCTCCTCTGTGCTCAGCCGAGGACTGCAACCAGTAGGTTGATGCTGCCCGCAATCAGGGTACATTTTCTCACCTCACGTAACCTATTCTATCAACTCCCTGATAGATACGCCCAGAGACTTGTCTCTAAGGACTTCTCAAAATATCATGTATCATTGGAAATGAGGATGGTACGGGCCCTATTATGGGTTGTATTGATGCTATTAGCACATTATTACTGTTGTGTTCATGCTACTTTATCAGAAGTTATTGAAATCTGTTTTTAATGTTTAGTAAGAATTTTTCAGCATAAATAGTTTCTTTTTAAATTCTATATCCTTATTCTTAAAGTTAGTCTGTGGTGGATTGAATATGCTTTGTCTAGGGGGTAGCACTATTAGGAGGTGTGGCCTTGTTAGTGGATGTGGGCATGGGCTTTAAGACCTCCTAGCTAGCTGCCTGGAAGCCGGTCTTCTAGCATCCTTCAGATGAAGGTGTAGAACTCTCAGGTCCTTCTGCACGATGCCTGCCCAAACACTGCTGTGCTTCTACCTTGATGATAATGGACTGAATCTCTGAACTTGTAAGCCAGATCCAATTAACTGTTGTCCTTGTAAGAGATGCCTTGGTCATGGTGTCTGTTCATAGCAGTAAAATCCTAAGATACAGTCCATTGTCCTGAAAAGGAATCAGTGGGTCTTATGTATGTATGTATGTATGTATGTATGTATGTATGTATTTATCTCTCAATCTATTTATTTATTGTTTTTATTTAAAATAGGATCTATCCTGGAACTCATAGAGATCTGTTTGCCTCTGATTTCAGAGTGGTGGGATTAAAAGCATGCTCTACCATGCCTGGCCCTCAGTGGGTCTTACTAGACTACCAACAGTCTATGGCACCAAAAAAATAGAATTCTGAATCTTGGTTTTGTTGATACCCTAATGCTTGAACAGTGAAGGACAGGTGTGATTTCACACTAAATGATTCAGTAACCTCACATATGGGGAGCTACATGCCAGCCACTGGGCTAGGACCTGGCTGTATAAGGATGAACAGCACAGTCTAATGGGTTTGGTCCCCAAACAGCTTGCAGTCTCCTGGGGGGTGTGTGTGGATATATTTGAAAGTAATTCAAAACTATAATGAGAGAGCTTCTATGATAGGAAAGGTTAGGAGAATTACAAAGAAATAGCCCAGGAGGCTGCCTCTAAAACGGTGGTATGGGAAGGTTCTCCAGAGAGCTGTTACAAGGCAGAACAGCTCACTGAGCTGGAAGAAAGACCTTAAAATTAAAGAACGCACAGTGAGTTCAGAGAACCCAGTCCCTCTGGTTAAACGATACCATTCATTCCGAGTGGTGAGAGATTCACCCAGCCAGCGCATCTGTGGCGCATGTTGTCCACATACAGTACTGTACAGTAGTAGCCCTTGGCCACACCTTGCCAATGAGCACTTAAGATGTGGCTAGGAGGAGTAATTTGGCTTTTCGTTTAAATTAATTTAAACTTAAAGAGCTACATGTGAGTGGTGACTATGTAACAGGTTGAATCCTATACTCAAGGTAGGGAGAGACAGCATAGGACTTTGGAGCAAATTCTCCAAAAGAGTTTGAAATGGCCGGGTGATGGTGGCGCATACCTTTAATCTCAGTTCTCAGGTGGCAGATCTCTTGAGTCTAAGGTCAGACTGATCTGCAGGATAAAAGTTCTAGGACAGCCAGAGCTATACAAAGAAACCTGTCTTGAAAAACAAACAAACAAACAAACAAACAAACAGCAAGGTGGAAATAATATCTAGGAGAAGCGTCCATTAAAGGTGTGGAACCTGGGAATGAACGAGCAGTGCGGGGAGAAGAACAGATGAGTGGGAGGGAGAAGAGTCCAGCAGCCGTCAGGACAGGGTCCAGACAAGAGACACCGCGGCCTGGACCAGGGGCTGGACTGCATTAGAGAAAAGTAAGGAGTCCAAAGTGCTTCAGAGGGACAGGATTTCAAACAGCTTCCCCCATCATGTTTCAGAAACTTCCATTTCTGTGTCTGTTCTTGTTCTTAACCCTGAATAATCTCTCCTCTAAATGCACACATGACAAACTCCTACTGATTACAACGAAATAATCTATGAAAAGCATAGTTCTATAGATTGGGGCTTCTTTACTCTTTTGTGTGTGTATGTGTGTGTGTGTGTGTACGTGAAAAGAGCTTGGTTGGTACGGCACATATGTCAGACGTATGTCTCTATGGCACATAGAGACAGCCATCTAGCTGGCCCCAGAATGGGGCTCCAGTAAGCCACTCCAAGCAAGTTCTCTGTTTCGTTCCATGTCACTAGCTGTCCCTACCTTTGGCCAACATCATCTTCCCATCCTATTCCAGGAACTGAGAAGCTGCCCCACAGAGGTTTTCACAGAGGGACTCCCTTTCTGGCACACTGCCAGCATTGCACTCCTGCCTCCAGCCTGAGGCACCTAAGGAATGCTGACTTCAAAACACTTCGTTCTGAGTATGGTGGGAGTCAATAAAGAAAGGGAGAGACAGAGGAGCTAGTTCCGGGGGTGGGGGGGGGGGGGTGGGGGGGGGTGGGGGGGGCGGCTCAGTGAGGAAGAGCACTGGCTGCTCCTCGGCAGGACCTGAGTTCCCCTGTCAGCACCCAGGTAAGGAACTTGCTATCATTTAGAACTCCAGCATCAGGGGACCTGGTGCTTTTTCCTAGCCTCCTATGCACATGCATGATACACACTCACCAGGACACATACATATGAGTAAAAACATCTTCAGAAATTAGTTCTTCTGGTTTATAATTCTGAGTAATTTGTTGTTGTTGTTTTTTTATCTAAGATATACTTTTCAAATAAGAGACCAAATAGACCTGAAATGGATAGCATCTGACATGTTAGGTAGTTTCTCAGATAATCACAGCTTGCTTTATGAGTTACCGTGGTTAATATGTCTCTTCACAGCAATAGACACCCTGACAGTCTTGTCAGGTTGTGGTGCTGTTTGGTGAGGTTTAGGAGGTGCAGCCTTGCTAGAGGAGGTGTGCCACTGGGGACATCTTTGAAAGTTTAAAGCATTACAGGGCTGGAGAGATGGCTTAGCAGTTTAGCACATGTGACTGCTCTTCCAGAAGTCCTGAGTTCAATTCCCAGCAACCACATGGTGGCTCACAACTATCAGTGATGGGCATCTGATTCCCTCTTATGGTACGCAAGAAGACAGAACACTCGTGTACATAAAATACATGAGTAAGTAGATCCTTTTCTTAAGTGAAAGTTCCAGGCCTGGCCCCCCCTTTTGGCTCACTCTCTCTGCTCAGTGCCTGCTGTTATAGATGTGAGCGGTCAGCTTCCGGCTTCTGCCATTGTGCCTCTGCCCAACCATGCTGGACTCGCCCCTCTGGGACCATCAGCCATAATAAAATTTACCTTCTTTAAGTTTCCTTGATCATTGTGTTTTATCACAGAAAGGGCAAAATAACTAACATGGTAGTCTATTTGCTTCTAAATATGGTCATATTGAACTAGGGATCACAAAATAAATTTATTTTAACTTAATTTCCCCTTTAAAGAACTTATCTCCAAATACAGTTACATTTTAGAGTGACTTCAACATATAAATCTGTGAGGATACAATTCAGCTCATAACACTATGTAAATACAACTTAAAAGCCCCCATCCATCCCTGTTGAAGAACAAATTCTAAACCCATCCCATATAGTATTTCTACAGCCTTCATAAGCAAGGTCACTTGGTATAGAAACTGGATCTTAGATCTGATGCTTTGTACATAGCCACTTCTCACAGATGTAGAAAGGAGGAAAGAGGTGTCTAGGCCTAATAAGCCCCTTGTCTTAGTTCAGATTTTATTGCTGTGAAGAGATACAAGGCAATTCTTATAAAGAAAAACATTTAATTGGGGCTGGCTTACAGGTTCAGAGATTTAGTCTACTATCGTCATGGCAATACACAGGCAGACAGTGCTGGAGAAAGAGTTGAGAGTTCTACTTCCTGATCTGCAGGGAGCAGAAGGAGATTGTGTGCCACACAGGGCATGGTGTGAGCATGAGAGACCTGGAAGCCCACCCCACACAGTGACAGTTCCTCCAGCAAGGCCACACCTCCTAATAGTGTCACTCCCTATGGGCTTGTGGGGGGAGGTGCAATTACGTTCAAACTACCACGCCCCCCCCCATTAACATTTCTACCTGCTTACCTACAGAATGTTTGGTGGTTTTCTATGGGGACTATATGTTATGCTGGACTCCATTGGCTTACGTGCCAATTTGAAACTTTATTTCACAGGAGAAAATGCAAAGAGACAGGAAGAGATGATTGCTTCTCACCAAGTGAGCAGGTTGAATAATTATGTCTACTGTCTGGGTAAAGCTTAGGTGACAGAAACCATGGCTGTTAGGAGAGGAGAGCTGAGGCCTTGTGTGCAAAGACAGTGAGAAGTCCTTTCTGAGGGTAGCCTAAGGATCCATGCCAGGTCAAATGCCATGTTCTCTGTTAGTTTGTCCCAAGTAACTAATGAGGCATGTAATCGGAGTGCAGTATAACACGACTTAATTAACTTAGTTTTTTTCTAAGATAGGCTATCATTATGGAGCTCTCGCTCGTATCTTTCCTAGAACTCACTACCTAGACCAGACTGGCCTGGAACTCTCAGATATCCACCTGCCTCTGTCTCCCAGGTGCTGAGATTAAGATTAAGGGAGTGTACCATGGTGCCTGGAAGGGAGCAGGATATTAACAAAAACAATCACAGCCCAACGAAGTATCAAATGAAATCAGTGAAGTGCTCCGTAGGCGTAGCAGGTATCCCAGTTACACTGTTCATGGAAAAGGAAGGTTATTATCCAGTTGTTGGGTATGCTTGTAATTCTAACATCGGGGTGCTTGGGGCAGGAGTTTGAAGACAGCCTGGGCTGTATAGCAGGTTCAGGCCAACTGGAGATAAATAGCAAGACCCTGTCTCAAGCAAGCAAGCAAGCAAACAAAAACAGCAAGTTAGTGGATAAAATGTGTCACCATTTTGCCAAGTTGGCCACCACATAGTTTTAGAGTATGTTTATAAACATGTAGAAAAGATTGATAGGATATATCCAACACTGGTAATAATGGTAACCTTACTGAGGTGTACTATAGGCTCCTGTGATTTACTGTATGTGTTTCTCTTGGATAGATGGGTTGATGGAGTTGTTTGGAGTTGGCCTCTTTGCTTTGGGAAAGCCAGTTTTGCAAATCTGTCCTGGGTAAAATTGTGTGTCCATTCTTAACTTTTTTTTTTTTTCTGACATAAGTCAAGTTGCTTATTTATAGCAGGAAGTATATATAGTGTCATCACCTGGACAAACCAGGGCTCCATGCCAGCTCTGCTGTTCCCTGCATATTGTTTAACCTCAATGGCCATTAGCTACCTCACTTAGAGAATAGAAGGCATAATAGTATAAGGTTGACCTTGTAGATGTGTCCTGAGGGTTGAGACAAGGAATAAAGTTCTCAGAACATGAGAAGTCACTTTTCCAGTGATAGCAATATAATACACATTAAATTTTGATTTCATTCTTGTCTATGTGTATGAGTGCTCGCCCTGTATGGATTTATGTGCACCATGTGTGTGCCCTTGTGACTGGAGGACAGAAGAGGGTGTCAGATCCCCTGAAACTGGAGTTTCAGATGGTTGTTAGATATCATAAGAATACTGGACATTGAACTTGGGTCTTCTACAGCCCGTGCCCTAAACCTCTGAGCCATTGCTCCAGTCCCCAAATACATACTTATCAGTTCTTCATATCCTAAAGCCAAGATGTAGTGAATAGAACTTAAAAAAAAAAAAAAACAATTGTAGAAAAAAGCTACATTTATCTAGAAAAATATCCCCCTTTTTCAAAAGATTTTTTGTTTGTTTGTTGTTTTGTTTTGTGTTTTCAGACAGGGTTTCTCTGTGTAACCATCCTGGCTGATCTGGAACTTGCTCAAACTCACAGAGATCCACCTACCTCTGCCTCCCGAGTGCTAGGAGGCCACCACACCCAGCTCAAAAGATTTTTTAAAATCACCTTTTATTATCTAGCTATAATTTCTTATTCTGTATGTCACTGCACAATGTGGAAGTCGGGGGCCTGTGTCATGTTCCTGGGTGAACTGCAGGCTGGCAGCCTTGGCTGCAGCCCCTTCCCCAGCGAAGCTCTCACCTTGCTGGCTCATTTTTTACAAGTTTACCGGAACATGTTAAGAGTCCTGTGGTTTCAGAGTGACACTGCATGCTTGTATATCCTGTGACCGCGGTCCCTCCCACTGTGCTCTGGCTCTGCTCCTGGTCCCTCCCTTCCTCGTCCCATCTTCTACTCTAATGTCTTTTCTTGGTTTGGTTTGGGTTTTGGTGGCACGATGAGTTTTATCAGGATTGCTTATAGGAGCGGAGTAAAGAGCTCCTTACAGAGACAGGGACAGCTTACCAGGGACATCGCCACAGAAGAAAAGGTCTCCCCAGCAACCTACACATGGAGGGGTGGGGCCTCCTGAGCCCCTTTCTCCCCATGAGGAACTGTTGAAGGGCCCAGTCTCTCATGCATATCTTATGCAGATATTCATAGCTCCTGAAAGTTCAGGAGTCCTTAGGTAGCTTTTATAATCTGCCTTATTAAAAAGGGGGGGGATTCCTTTCTGTCGTTCTTTATGTATAATTAAGCTTTAAGTTACTATGCAAAGTAATTGGTTACATTATGGCATTTTCTATTGTTTTGTTTTGTTTTGGGGACAGGGTTTCTCTGTACCCCTGGCTGTCCTGGAACTCCTTCTGTAGATCAGGCCGGCCTGGAACTCACAGAGACCTACCTGCCTTTGCCTTCCGAGTTAAAGGCGTGCGCCACCACTTCCGGGCACATTGTGGCATTTTCATATCCCTTTGCTGTGTGTTCTGTCTTAGTTTCCCCTGGACCCTCTCACCTCCGTGCTCCCTCTTGCTCCCGTGCTCCCTCTTGCTGCGTGTCCTCATTGTGCTCCTCAGGTGGTTTCCTTTGGGTGGTTTCTCTTATTCTTTCAGTTCACATGACTGAAGGAAGGACTCACTTTACCTGTGCTGACTGACTGACACCCATACTACAGAACTGGGTTGAGAAGCTCTCCTGAGAGGAGCCAGGTCCCCTCCACAGGATGAGGGGACTCAAGCCACACCTTAGTTTGTACCTGAGTGTGTTCACCTGAAGTGTCCACCTGAGCATATCACTAGAGATTTTGTTCATTCTGACACATCGCTGTCCTTTGCCTGGGAGAGCTCTGGGATGGAAGGGGCCCTGCCCACTTTAGTACACTTGAACACCTCCTTCCACAGAGTACCTCTGTTGGGGAGGTTCTTTCCTTTCTCTGCTCTTTCGAAACAAGTAGTTAACCTTTACTTTCAACCCTTGGACTTGTTCTCCTTCCTTAACCCATCCGTCCTGGTGACTAAGAAAGATTATATTTCTCAGGAAAACATTCCCTCCAATGACAGAATGACTGTGCCCCGCCACCACCTACCGCCCTTAAGAGAGATGACACTCTCACCCTGTGGACCTCAGACTTTACCATGTGACCTGCTTTGGGGCCACAGTAAAGTAAAGTGCCATGTGCTCACTTGTCCTGTGAGGGCTGCCCTCCATACCCGCCACTGCCACACCCTGGCTTGTCTCTCTACTGCCCCCTCCTGTACAAATGCTCATGCCCACCTTCCAGATGCTGTCTTGTGTATGCCAGCTTCCAGACCCTCTCTACGGACAGCATAGCCCCTCCTCCAGGATCTGCGGACGCAAGTGTAGACCACAGTGCCACTGGTACCCTTAGACTTTGAAGGCTAGGGCCTCAACATGAACATTGTTGTGTGATAAAAGTTTTCTGAGGAGGGCAACACACCCCTCTACTTACCCCAGATAGAGAGCCCATGACAGATCAAAGTACAGATACTATCAAATTCCGACCTAGGAAACCACTGAGTTTTATTGAGGTAACAGTATAGGTGAGGGGTTACTTACAGAAGCAGAAATGACTCAAAGACAGCTGTATCACCAAAGCCCACCCTAGCATGGGCGACAGTTCATAAATCTGGGAACCTGGAGCACACGGCACAGCCTGTAGGCAGCTCAACAGGTTAGCAAGTATCCTTTCCTGGCGCCTTGGTTGGTCCGTGCCTCTCCCAGGCAGCTCCACTAGTTTCGGCTTCTTCCACGCATAGGGTCTGGTCTCAAGAGTCTTTGAGGCTTTTCTCCTGTGTCTTCATTGAGCTCAGCCCGCCTCATCTAAGCCTGACTCGCAGCTTTTATTGTCTACTCTGACAGGGAGGGACCTACTGAATCTTGTCAGTTTCAGGGACTTCCTGAAGGTTTTTTGAGTGCTTTACCAAGCAGGACCTTCTCTGCAGGATGGAATGTTTCAATCTCAGGAAACCGTTATACAACAGAGGTGTAGATGTGGACCACATACAAGCAAATATGATCTTCTGTGTACAGGACTTGGTGAATTTCAGGCCAGTGAGAGAATTTGTCTCAAAAAAAAAATGAAGTTGACAGTTCCTGAGGCCTCCATACTCATGCACACACATGCGCATGCATTGGCACATACGTGAATATACATGAACATATGCAAAAAAGGGAAAAGAAAGGTGTCTTGGCTTTGTCTACTATTATATAGGATTGTAGCAGAGCTTTTGTCATAGCGTACACAATTGCATTACCCAGAAGAGTCTAGAAGACATCTTAAGGGCTCTCTAGAGCTCTTCGAGTCAGCAGGTGTGTCCCAACCCCATCCAGCTGCTGTCATTGCTGAATCTCAATTGCAAGAACCCACATTCACTCTGAGGCTGCATTTCTGTCAGTGAGGGCTTAGATGAGCAATATTTGATTTTTTTCTAATAAGAATAGTAGTTTATAATATTTTTATTTTCCAAATATCTGTACATTTATTTTGAGTGTGTCCACAGTTCTCACCTTGCGTTAGAAGGAATAGTTGTCAGATTACAACATGGCGATCATGTTAAAGGGAAAAATCTCTTGAGACACGGCTTTTCTGACATGGATACGTTGTTTGATCAGAGTGAAATCATGAACTTGGCTTAGGGACCCAGACCAGAGTTCAGCAGTGCGGTTATGATGGGCACTGTGTACTGTGAGAAACACTGTCATTTTAATAAATAAAGCCTGAAAGCCAGGCAGGAGAGGCAGGCTGATCACAGAGTTTGGAGGAGGGGGGAGGGAGATTCCCAATGCAGGCTTTTATTCATTCTTTGTGTAGCCTGGGAGAAAAGCAGAAAAATCTCTCTCCTTTAAACCAAGGAAGCAACTGAGGCATAGTAGATTTCAATGATTTGTACTGTGTTCTACCACATTAATATTGATATTAGGAATATTATATCAATTGATACTTCAGTATGTATCATTAACTAATGATGGACTTGTGGTGTGCCATAGATTAAATAGTTATATTTAATAGTATTTCCTACTGTTTTCACATGTGCCCATGCTACTATAGAACCTGGCTCATGTATCCAGGCCTCCAGAATCCTCTATGCAGACCACCCCAGGACCTCTATCAGGATCTGTTTACCTCAGTGTAAACCACACTGTTTGTCACTTTTAGACTTTGGAGGCTAGGACCTATGAACATGGGGGTGGGACCCTAATACCAGCAAATAGTGCTTTCCCCATGAGGACTCAATATAGTTCACAGTGCTGTTCATATGGGCTGGAGCTGGGGCTGAGCTCCAGAGCACAGGGAGCTTCTCTGGCTGTCCCTGCATCACCAGTGGTGGTTGGAAAGTGGGGACAGATGCTCTGCCGGCCAGAACTCTTAACCACTTCTACTACTAGGAAGTCCAAAAGGTAGGATGCAACTCTGTGCCCAAAGAGAAACTACAGTTTTCATGAGATATCTGTGACTCAGATATGATTGAAATTTGTGTTGTATATCTTCCTTGATTAAAGGGATTTTCTTTAAAAACTCCAACTATTGTCTTTCCCCAGCTTAATGCACACTCTGATGTGTTCTGACACATGAGCACCCGTGAAGTCATCTTCATAATCAGGATAATGAGCACCTCCCCCACACACACATACAGTGGGACCAACACCTCCCCACCACACACAGGGGGACCAACACCTGCTATCATCCTTTCTGCTCTCGTTGTCCACAGCGTCTTCCCCAGATGCCCACTACCCTGCTTGTTGTCACTATAAATTCATGGTGTCTGAATCTTGTATGAATGGACTCATAGATAGGCTCTCTCTCCACTGTGCCTGGTTCCTTCACATAACATAATTCTTTTGAGCACAATGAATATTGTTCTAAACCTTTCTGTTAGTGGGTTCTGTTCTACCATTTGCTTGAGATCTTTCATTATTTTGAAAGATAAAAACAAAGCTGAGATTCTTTAAATAATTTTTTGAGATTTTAATACAGTTATTTAATTTCTCCCTTCATTTTCCCCAAAGCCTCTCATGTATCTACCCCCACCCTGCTTGCTTTAAACTCCTAGCCTATTTTTGTTGTTATTACATACATACGTACATACATACATACATACATACATATGTACATTCATACATACTCCTAAATACATATATTCAACCTGCTCAGTCTATATAATGTTACTTGTATGTGGTATGTTTTCAGGCTGATCATTTGATATTGGATAACCAATATCAAATAGTTCTCCCTGGTCTCAGTATTCCTTAGTTGCCTACAGTTCCTTATCTAGTACTGAGGCTTGGTGAGCTTTCCTCCTTACACATTAGCACATCTATTGCTGTCTTCCTTGTATACACAGATAGGTTTGTGAGGCTTGAAGACCAAAGTCATTGCTTCTCCTAATTTTGCCTCTTAGTCTACAAAGGCTAAAAATAAAATCCTCACCACTGAACAAGCTAAAATGAGCAGCCCTGACCGTCTGGGATATAACTGGTTACAAGAAAAAGACTAAGCTAGGTGCGGTCATGCATACCTGTAGTCCCAGCACTTGGGAGGCAGAAGCATGGAGATCTCTGTAAATTTGAGGCCAGCCTGGTCTACAGAGTAAGTCCCAGGCCAGTCAAGGCTATAGTGAGACCAGTCTATTAAAAAAACAAAACAAAACAAACAAAAACACCTAACAAACAAGAACTGTAGCAAAATGACCAGAACGGGCTGTGCTCTTTTGACTTTAAACTTCAAACTAGGTAGACTGTAAGCCACGCACTTGCTCCCTGCTGCTAGCATGGCCTCAAAGCCCAGGGCCTTGGAAATCTAAAACAAATACAACAGGTCTCCCAGGATCTTCCCAGGATGTTCAAGAGATCTACACTGCCACGTGCTGGGCTACCAGGCTAACCCAGGATGGCACAACTCTATGTCCCACCTGAGCTCATAAATCTGCCATGATTTCCAGGACCTAACCTCTGACCACATTAACCTGGTGGCTGTAATTTACTCTGGGGCTGTAATTTACTCCAAATTTCCCTAGCCTCATTTTCTCGTCTATAAAATGGGTCTGGGGGTGGTAACTATTGTTTAAATTAAATAAAGTACCTAATATTGTCAAGTAGACAGTCTATATTAAAAATTAAGGTTTGTTTCCATGTTCAAACAATAAGATATTTTAAACAGAATATCACTGTGTAGCTCAGGTTGGCCTGGAACTATGAAATCAAACTGTGTAACTCGGACTGACCTCAAACATCTGGCAGTCCTCCTGCCTCAGCTTTCCGAGTGTTGGGTTAACAGGCATGAACCACTATGCTCAACTCAGATTTCCTTTCTTTCTTCACCCTCTCTTTCTTTCCCTTGCAGTGTTTCCTGCCTGGCTTTCAGTTTTCAGATTTAACAAAATGCCTATCAAAATTCCAAGTGGGCTAATAGAATAAACAGTTTTCAAAAGAAGAAATAGAAATGGCCAATAACTACTCTGAAAAGTATCCAGCATTCCTAGCTTTCAAAGGAATGCAAAATAAAATTACTTTGACATACAACTTGCCACAGTCAGAATAGTTAACATCAGGAAATCTAACAAAACACAAATGCTGGAGAGGATGTGAGGAAATAGGAGCTTTGTGGGAGTTCTAATTAATGCAGTCAAAAGAATTACAAGTCAAAGTGCCGTATGACCCAGCTGTCCCCAGGCATATACCCTAACAATCCCATACCTTATCCATGCCCATCACTGCTATATTCATGGTAGCGAAGAAATGGAAGCAACCCGGATGTCCACCAACAAATGAGTAAGTAAGGAAAATGTGGTACATACATGCATAAGACAGGATATTACTCACCTGTAAAGAAAAATGAAATTTATTGATCCAAACTCAGGAAGAAAAAAAAAAAAAACCCTCCGGCGCATGTTCTCTCTCTCTCATATGTGGATCCTAGCCTGAAGTGTGTTGCATGTATGTATGTAAACAGCTACAAATATGCGTGTAGCATGTAGAAAAGAGACACAGAAAAGGTAAGGTTAGGTGATAAGGAAGGACAGAATGTAGGCAGAAGGTCACAGGAAAGAGGATATTAAGCTTTGGTTTTTCAGGTTTGAACTCTCATGCATTCTCGGTCTCACGAAGCCTGCTTTAACATTACCTATGACTAAGCTACTATGCAAATATAGAGCAGAAAAGGTGGAAAAGGGTAAGTACTTAAAAAACTGTAACTCATAGGCAGGTACAAAACCTGAAGTGAGCCAGGCAGTGGTGGCACGCACCTTTGGTCTCAGCACTTGGGGGGTAAAGGCAGGCGATCTCTCTGAGTGGGGCCAGCCTGATTGACAGAGTGAGTTCCAGGACAGCAGGGCTACACAGAGAAACCCTGTCTCAGAAAAGAAAAAGAAAAAGAAAAAGAAAAGGAAAGAGAAAACACAAACAACAAACAAACCCGGAGGGAGCTCCAGGGGTTCAGAACAGCCATTCTAACGACACAGAACTAACTTCACAGAGATGTACCGAGTCTGGGACTGGCCAAGTGTGTGTGAGATGCCTTCCTTGATTCAGATATGATGTTTTGCTTGTGAGTTAATTACAACATAGTGACTTTATTAAATACAAAAATTAAGATTTACTTATGCATATTTAAATCGATGAGGTTTTATTGGCCGGGTTGTTTTTGCTTTTGCTTTGGGTTTTACGGCAGTTCCCATTCGTCTTTGTTTTTTTATTGACACCTCCTCTAACTGCTCCTGACCTTAACTTCCCCTTTAGTGTGGGTCCAAATACCACCCCCACCAAGGACCAGTGGGATGTCTGCTTAGATTTATTAAGAGCTCCTGTAAATGACAGACAACACGATTTAATGCTCAGCGTGGAACACGTGGCCTCTGAGAGCTGAGCTACATGGGGATGTCTGGCTACCAAGATCCAGATGCCCACCAGACACAGACCCCTGAATTTTCTGTGCGTCAACTCTGTTCTGGCTCCGGGAATGGTCTAATGGCCCAGGACTGCCGCTCTTCATCAGATGCCAGTCACAGGGGTGCCACCTGGATGTTACTCTGACCGGGCATAAATTGGGTATTCCTGTGACTCCAACTTTGATTTTGATTAATTAGCTATAACTGGCCCCAGAACTTAGGGAAACACTCTGTGATGTTGGCCAGTTTATTGCGAAGGAAGGTTTAAAACCAGATGGAAGTGATGATGGAAGTGATGATGGAGTGCCAGCGTCCAGCTCCAGCCGGGTTCAGGCCCCAAAGAGGAGGTGTGGAGTCAGGGAGGCAAGGAGACTAACTGAGGGTAAATCACGATAGCTCGAGTGTTCACTGCACAAAAAGCTCCACCTTTTCTACTCTATATTTGCATAGTAGCTTAGTCATAGGTAATGTTAAAGCAGGCTTAGTGAGACCGAGAAATGATCTTTTCACAGACTATTTTTAACCCATGTTAGCCCTATTTTTCAATATCCAGAATGAAAGATTATTGTTATTACAGTAGTTTTCTTTGAGGCAAAGGCAGTAAGTTCAGCAAGCATCTAAGTCCCTGTTTTCTAAGGTGCAGCAACCCCACCGGGTGCCCTCCTGCATGCTCTCAGCCTTTGTGGTCAGGAGGTACCAGACACTGAGTCCTGAGAAACAAACCTGTAAGAGGAGGTTTCATTCCTCAAGGAGCACAATGCGGTGTTTGTGCCATGCAGCAGAACCAGCATCAACTGTTCCCTAATTGTGTTCCTAGGTGCCTGAGTCTTACAATGTGCTGTCCTCATACCTCCCCAGGGGAGGTCCTGATATCTTACTCTCCTTTCATTCCGCCTACCATCCTACTTCCTTCAGTGTATCTTCCTGTATATGGCAGAATGAGATCAAGCCAATCTAGCTTCTTACTAGAATCTGGGCATTCCAGATCTTGTCATTCATCCTGTTAGCCACGTACCTAGTGAATCAATCATGGGCACTATGCTATACTTATTAACTGAACTTTTTCCCTCAGCTGCCAAGGCCTTAGTCTGAGTCTGGGCCCATTGTTTCTCTCAGTGATCTGCTTTCATCCTTGGGACCTGGTGTAAGTGTATAAGAATTCCTGGATCCATCTTTCAGTTCATAAATCTTTAACTTATCTATTCTTGGTGCAAATGGGGGATGGGGGCACGAGTAGGCACAGTTGTCATGCTATATGTTTCCACAGTGGTGGAGATTTTTTTCTTAGAATTCTTTTGTTTGGAGGAATGCCACTGTACACATTCGCATCCTCTCCCAAAGCCCATACAAAGTGTCCCAAAGGGGAAAAAAAAGCATAAGGAGACTCCCACAGCACACAGTGAAAATCATCAAAGGTGAAAGCAAAGGACTCTCAGAACTGTGACCCTCAATGTGGATGTGAGGGAACTTCAGTAGGGGCTGTCACGTGATCCACACCAACAGTGCAACGTTCGTGAGAAGCAGCAGAGCTTTTGTGTCCTCCGTGGGCATGCCTCCTCCCATAAATCTCTTCAGGTGCAATTATCTTTGGAGTATTTGTGGAGGCTTCACTAAGTAGGCATGTAGACTACATCAGTGGCTATTGACAATCAGCCCAGTCTTCAGTCCTTACAGGCTCTGTGCCACATCAACATGACTGATGAACTTCTTGGCTTTGTCACAGACACACTGGGAAAGACACCTCTAACTACCCATTTCCAAGAATACAGGAATTTGTTTCAGAACAGGTATTCAGAACCAAACCTTCTCCTCAGAAATAAATCTGAATGTCACGTATAATGACAGTGATTTCTCCTTCAGGCGCGAATGACATAGAACTTTCTGACAAAGATGAAAACATAACTATAGAATCTGTTAAAAGTTAGAAAGCCAGGTAGTTACATGTAATAAAATATGAACTCATCACCAGGAGAATGAAAGGGTGACCTGCTAATGTTGCAAGTGAGCCTGAGTTCTCACTCAGAGGTCCATGCCTGAGACTTAACTCTCTGGGAGCACTACAAGTTCACACAACATTGGTGTGAGCTAATCCTCATCCAGCCAGCAACTGCTTGGCTTGAATACTGCCTTTTATGTCCTCATGAAACACACAACTATGAGATTTATGGGTTGTTTTAATCTTTAAAATTAGAAAAATAAAAATGGCATGCGGTTGTTGTGAAATTTATCATATATCTTGTTGAGTTGATAAAATAACCAGAAAATGTAAATTAAAGAAGGGAAAAGCCTTAAATCCCAGCACCCAGGAGGCAGTGGCAGGTGGATCTCTGTGTTTGAGGTCAGCCAAGGCTACACAGAGAAACCCTATTTTGAAAGATTGAAAAGAAGAAGAGGAGAAAGGGGAGAAGAAAGAAGCCACCACCACTGCTGCCTTATTTTGACTCAGTTTGGGAAGCTAGTTTATCCTGGTGGAGAGGTCACAGTGTCAGCAGCATGAGAGAGCTGGGCACATTGTATCTCTAGCCAAGAGAGCAATAGATGCTGTGTCCCATGTAAATGTAACTTTTAATTGTCAGATGTAATTATGGAGGCTTACTGCTGAATAAACTCACTCTTTCAAGTTCTTTCTCAACTCTGGCTGGCTGGTTCAACTCAGCTGCTGTGGCTTAAAACTCCTTTCCACGCTGACTGATTCAAACTGGCTTTCTTCAGCTTCTCACTGGATGGCTCTGCTTGGAAAAACTGCCTCTGAATTCCACGAACTGAACTGCACTGACTGTTCTGAATGTACAAACTGAGCAGAACTAACTGCAGGAATCAACTGAACTCCACTGCATTCGATTGAACTGCACCGACTGAACTGAACTCCACTACATTCATTGCCTGAACTCAACTGAACCGCACTCACTGAACTGCCCTCCCCCGACTCTGTGCTGCTCTTTTAAGTCACCTCTCTTTCCTGTGCCAAGGCTGTGGAGCCAGAAGAGATGCTTGGCGTCAAGATGGAAGACCTCAAGGAATCCATAGAGACCATAAGGACCCGGCTTGAACGGAGCATCCAGATGCTTACTCTGCTCTGAGCCTTTGAGGCTCGTGATCGTAATCTTCAAGAAGACAACCTTGAGCGGGTCAACTTCGGTCAGCTGCCAATGTGGCTGTGCTGCTGCTGGTGGCCATCCTGCAAGTCTGCACACTGAAGCGCTTCTTCTATGACATAGCCCCTACTACAGAGGATGAAGGAAACAGTGGAGGGCAGCAGGCATGAGACTTGCTGGACACCTCCCAGACTCAGACAGGACACTTCACGGTTGTCCTTAGGAGTGGCCCCCATGTGTCTCCCTTGGTGACCAGGGAGTGACAATGGCTCGCAGACCCATCGGAAGGAGGAGGGCTCAGCAGCAGTGCCTGTTTCTTGGAAGGTAGAAGTGTTGGGTACTGCAGGGTGGGGACATATTGCCCTTGGATGCCCTGGTTTTCTCCTGAAATACCAGCCAGCATGGGGTCAAGCTGTAGAGCTGCCTCTGTCCTCTAAGTAGACACCCCCAACTCTAGTGTCTCGCTTCACTCCTGGAGGTAAGCCTACTCTACTAGGGTCTGGGAAGGAGACACATCTACAGAGTTCATGCCAGGACAGTCACTTTTATTTGAAAGGAAGGAGCTCTGGCCCAGAGGGGAACCAGCCAGTTGATGGCTTGGTAAGAACTCTGGGAGAGGACCCCTTGCTTCTCTCTGGGTGCAGGGCCTTAGATAAGATTGAGGTGCGGCTCTGCCAACGCTGGACTATGAGCCTTAAGAAACAAAGGGCATTTGTCCTGGGCACTGGAGTCAGTAAATTGTGGTCAGAAAAGTTTTTAAAAAAATCTCTTTAAATAATGATTGATACAGTAAGTATGCCTAAAGGGTATCTGCTCATCCAGTAAAACAGTGATTGTCTTTTTACAGTTAATCATTATCACAAATCGATAAAGAATAAGTTCTATCTTTTTTCCTATGTCAACTTATACCATATCTGAAAATATGTAAACTTAATTCTGTAAAGACAAAACAGTAAAGACATGAGTTAGGTTTGATATGATACCACACAATCTGGAGAGTTCAACGGAAAAAGACTTTTAGTATTTGAGTAACAGCGACTTTTCCTTGAAACTTCTTTCCTTAAAAGAGATCTTAAAGTGTGTTCATCAAGCAAAAAACAGCTTTTTTCACTTCAGTGTTCAAAGATAGTTTGTTTGAGGTGTATATAAAGCCATGGAACTTTTACTGTTGTTTACTTATGGAATCTTGGTCATTTGTGAGTGTGAACGTGAATCACCCCAAATCTACAAAGCAAGCTGGGTGTCCCTGTTTGCTTCTGGGTGGTGCTAGGTGAGTAAGTCCATCCTTTGCAGAGTCTGGGGAAAGGAGCTGGTCCTCAAATGTCGGGACCCTGCTGAGGCCATTCCTTCCGCAAGTCTCCCAGTGATGTCTCTCAGCACCCTTAGGAGCCTCGTTCCGCCAGGTCCTGGGCAAGGGACAAATCCAGTTGCCTATTTTGAAGGGTTGAAACTAGCTATGGTCCATTTAATGTTCACTACTGGCCTTCAGGAAAACTACTGGGGTTTTTTGTTTGTTTTCTTTTGGTTTTTGTTGAGACAGGGTTTCTCTGTGTAGCCCTGGCTGTCCTGAAACTCACTCTGTAGACTAATCTGGCTCAAACTCAGAAATCCACCTGCCTCTGCCTCCCAGGTGCTGGGATTAAAGGCGTGGGCCACCACTGCCCAGCCTTGTTTTGTTAGAGAATAAAAAATCAGTGTCTCTCAGCCGGGTTTGTTCCCTGCAAAGATGACAGGCCAACTCTTCGTTAAACTGTTTAACAGTTGTGAGGTTAGGGCACTTGCCTTTTGTGTAATGGCTGGCAGAAGTCAGAGACTAGGATGTGTGGGATTCTGGGGTTATTATTATTATTATTATTATTATTGGTTTCCATGGCTCTGGCATCAGCTAGCTGTTGTTTATGGAAAGGAGGGGAAATGTGACTGTGAGCCCTCATCATGCAATTTCCTCCCCATGACTAGATTTAAGTATATGAACATCTTTGTAGGGTGACTTTGCGTTTAGATCAGAGTTCATTGCTTGCATTGTAGCAGGTGTGTGAGGGTAGAGAGATAGCCAGGAGCCTCGTTTATGCTGGTCACTGCTCTGTGGCCTCTCCTAAGAGTGTCCGTGGCCCTGTGGAGCTGGATGGCATCACTCAAACATGGCACCAGCCCTGGCTCTGCCTTTTCTAGACAGTTTCCCAGCCGGTGACACAGGATTAGCACTGCTGAGAGAGGCTGAGGACACTAGAGAGGCGAGGTGAGAGTAAAGAGGTTAGCACAGCTGGACATGGCGGCTCACTCCTGAGATTCCGGAATTCAAGAAGCCAGGCAGGAGAATTGCACAGTTGAGGCCAGCTTTGCCTATATATCAAGTTCCAAACCAGCCTGGTTATATGACGGGACTTTGGCTTTTACATACACACACACACACACACACATCCTGGATACTTTTTATTCACTCATAGTTGGATATTTCAGTACCATTGTTTCTTTCACCTGTGGTCTTAGGGCTTCATTTTTAGTACAGTGGTTCTCAGCCTGTGGGTGAAGACCCCTTTAGGGCTGGGATGACCCTTTCCAGGAGTCAACCATCAGATATCCTGCTTATCAGATATTTACATGATGCATAACAGTATCAAAATTACAGTCATGAAGTAGCAACAAAAGTAATTTTATGGTTGGAGGTCACCACAACATGAGGAACTGTATTTAAAGGGGTGCACATTGGGAAGGTTGAGAAACACAAGTGTGAGGAGAAGGCTCACAGCCTTTCCTACTTCCTTCCGGGCCCCAAAGTCATCATTAGGCAGCTCCCTAAGGGTCATTTTCCAGAGGGGCAGGAAAAAGATCTGTGTGTAAGACCACTTAATCTCGAGGTAGTGGTGAGCGCTGGAGTCAGTGCTAACAGGTGATGAGCCCAGTACCCCATCAGTCAAATGCTAACTAAATCATGTGCTACTGACCCCTGGTTAGAAGTCATTGTGTGCGAGGATAAAGTTGAAGATGGGCCTCCTTGAACTTTAAAAGAGCCAGTGCTATTAAAAAATAAAAAATAATAAATAAATAAATAAACAAACAAACAAACAAACAAAACAAAAAACCTTTGGGTCTAGGGGAGAGTGGAGGTGCATGCCTTTAAAACCAGCAATCAGGAGACAGAGGCAGGCAGATTTCTGAGTTCCAAGCCAGCCTGGTCTACAAAGTGAGTTCCAGGACATCCAGGGCTACACAGAGAAACCCTGTCTTAAAAAAACTCAGACAGACAGACAGACAGACAGGCAGGCAGTCTTTGCAATCTTGCCACCCCTGACACACTTCACCAAGGCCCTTCTTGTCTAACATCCCACTCCATGCAGTGTCCAGGGAACACGGACCGCCGCCATCACTCATTATTTAGTGTTTTGACTAGACGGGCAGGGGCTCTGTACCAGGTGCCATGGTAGCACCCTCGCTTGCATGTTCTCTTCTTCATCGTGGTGATGAATTCTCCGTGCTGAGGGCTGGCCAGCGCTTGCTCACCTAGGTAACTTAGCAGCTTGCTTCAGCGCACATGCGTCGTCCCTAGGCCACAGATGTTACCCTAGCTACAGTGACGGCTGAGCGAAGGATGCTTCAGATAGGACAGCCCTCCCACCGCGCCTGGTTATGTTTCCGCTCCCTCGCCTGAAAAGGTGGGAGCTGCCTAACTGCACGGAGAGCATTCTCATCAGGACGTTCTGTGCCAACGCGCGTGCAGCTTCTGCCCACCTGCCTTTTAGGGAAAGCAGCCCAGCCTGTTGGTACTTGTGCAGCTTTGAGGAGCCGGCCACGGACCTTGCTGATGTCAGGTAGATTGGAGCTGATTCATGTTCTCCCTTCTGGGATCTCCACCCACACCCCATCCTGTACTTTGGATCAGAGTTCTCTGGCTATCTTGTTTCCCAGAGCTGTTGTAAGAAATGAACACAAACTAGGTGTCTCAGCACGGTAGTAATTTATTCTTTTATAGTTCTAGAGACCAAAAATCCAAACTC
Organism: Apodemus sylvaticus; assembly: GCF_947179515.1. Lineage (NCBI taxonomy): Eukaryota > Metazoa > Chordata > Mammalia > Rodentia > Muridae > Apodemus > Apodemus sylvaticus. The sequence continues at coordinate 31,385,999 of NC_067477.1, forward strand.
AACATGGTTTTAGGGTATCAAGTGACTTCCAGCCATTCTTGGCACTCTTTGGCTTGTAGTACCACAACACCAGTCTCTTCCTCCATGTGCCCATATAGCATTGCATTTCTTACAAGGAAAACACTGATTAGATTCAGGGAACCCTCCAGAATCCATCATGACTCATCTTGATTCACCTCTGTAAAGTCCCCATTTCCAATTAATCTTCTGAAGGGCTAAACTATTTTTTAATGATATATTTTCTAATTCATGTTTTTCTTTTTCTTTTTTTTTAAAGATTTATTTATTTCATGTATGTGAATACACTGTTGTCTTCAGACACACTAGAAGAGGGCATCAGATCCCATTACAGGTCGTTGTGAGTCACCATGTGGTTGCTGAGAATTGAACTCAGGACCTCTGGAAGAGCAGTCAGTGCTCTTAACGGCTGAGCCACCGCTCCAGTCTCGCAGGCTAAAACATTATAGCCTGTTGTTTAAAGGTTACAGTTCAGGCTACTGTAGAAAGTGTGCTAGTCAGCTTTGGGTTACTATAATGAAATTCCTGAGATTACCCATTTATAAAGAGAAAATATTTACCTTGGCTTGGTTTGTACTAGTTACCTTTTGTTGCTGTGATAAATCATCATGGCCAATGGCAAACTCAAGGGGAAAATGTTTATTTTGGCTTATGTTTTGAGAGGTGGGGGCAAGGGGAGGGAGAGGGAGAATCCCTGCCGGGGAAATGTGCAATAGGCGGCAGGAACAAGAAGCTAAGAAGTCACATCTCAGCCACACAAAGGAAGGAGAGAAAGAACTGGAAACAGGGAGGCCATAAACTTTAAAAGCAGGCCTTCCGGTGATGTCCTTCCTCCAGAAAGAATCCATGTCCTAAAAGTTCTATAACCGCCAAAATCAGCATCAATGGAGATCAAGTCATCAAATGCCTATTGAAGACGGTTCCCAAACCTCCATCTTCTCCAGGGTCAACGGTACATCCTAGTAGGAAGCCATGGCAGAGTAAAACCGCACGCCTCATAGCTGCGAAGTAAAAAGAAAAAGAGAAGGGTACAAGTCTCACAGTCTTCTTCAAGTGAACTTAAGACCGGCTACTAAATCCCACCCATTAAAGACTCCACTACCTCCCAGTGCCCGCTAGGACTGAATCTTCAGTAGGCACGTGCCTGAACCATAGCACCAGCTGGGTCCTAACACACATCAATTTTTGAATTGCTAAGTGGATGTATGTGAAAGTTTGTTTTACCTTGTTCTCCACTTTTATGTATGTTTGAAATTTTCCATACTCTAATTAGGAAAATTCATTTTGCAAATATTCTTTTGAAAAGTAATTCAAAGCTGGGCAAGGTGGCACATGCCTTTAATCCCGGAGTTCAGGAGGCAGAGACAGGCGGATTTCTGTAAATTCGAGGCCAGCCTGGTTTCCCAATGGTGACTCATTGGAGTGTAGGTAGCAGGGTTCAAATGCTCTGTTCAGCACCAATGGACACTTAGTGTTTCTTCCTTCCCACGGAGTCTAGAGCAGCCGAAGAACAATGCTGCCTATTTCAGTGAACCACTCCGTTGCCTCTTCCTAAGGTTGACCCCTTTCCAGGTGGTCAGTGACTGTCCAGTGTAATTAAGACTAAGAATCAACACACACATACACAGCTGTGACCCCACTGGGCATGAGGACTCCTCGAACTTAGATGAGAGGACTTGGGAGGAGGGAACACATACTCAGACAGCTACGGAGCTCCTGTGTGTTGCAGCCGTGCTGAAAGTTACAACCTACTGTCATGGTGGGAGTCAAAAGTGACGGTGAGAAGGAGTTAATTCCCCTGTCATTTTTTTCAGTCTTAGCACAAAATATATGGCTTCACTCAGTTGTGACCACCCTACAGGAATGTGAGTCAGTGTTCTTCCTCTCTCTGCCTGACATCTGTCAGTTCATCTACAAGACTTCCCATGCTTGGGAAGGTGTGCAGAGAAACGGAGCAAGGCCAGAGCTTAAAACTTAAGCCGTGGAGATGCTTCTGAAGTTGCTTTGGGAGGAACGAATCCCAGTGAGATGATTTTGGAGATGTCTCTGTTTTGTTTTATTGGGAACAGGAATATCTGTCGAGAATATAAGAAGGTGTTGATTCATACTATTATGAATGTAAGAGTATGGTTTTCTAAGAATGAGTCTGTAAGAATGAATCAAAAAAGTCAGTTCCTCAACTGACCTTTGAAATTGTGATAGGTAAGCAGGACATGGTGCCACACCCCTTTAATCCCAGCACTCGGGAAGCAGAGGCAGAGGGATCTCTGTGAGTTCATGGCCAGCCTAGGCTACAGAGTGAGTTTCAGGACAGCCAGGGCTACACAAAGAAACCTTGTCTTAGATTTAAAAAAAAAAAAAAGTAAGGGGGGGACAGTAAAGATTATTAATAAGAGTTAACTGTGTTATTGCTTACTCTAACTTGCATATTAGCATCACATTTATGATACATTATACTTGCACACACCCTATGTTTTAGGGTCTCTTGTGTAATAAGCAGTTCAGATGCATACTCAGTTTAGAATCACTTCATTGCTCAGGTAGCATAAGAGAGTATATATGCTAGAAAAGACTCTTGAAATACAGTTTCTGGACATGACAAGGGTGGGGCACCCCCAAGCACCCATATACTCACAGCAACAGTAGTCGCTTGCACAAGACTGGGCCCAGCAACGTTCCGTGGTAGATGGAAGGGTCAAGAGGCCCTACCCCTACCTGAGCTGTTACAGGGTTAATGGTTGCTGGGGAAAGAGTCACCTTTCACAGTGGCCACAGGTAAGTCACCCTTGCTAAGTAAATACTGCCCTAATTGCTCATGCAAGTGACTCTAATTATATTCAACAGGACATTCGCATCACACACACACACACACACACACACACACACACGCACACCAAAGCATGAAAGTAAAAGAGGAACTTGTTGGGAATAATAAAGGTTTGGTGAGAGGGAGGTAATGGAGGATTATATAAGGAACTATAACAAGGTACAGTGTGTGTGTAAGAAAAACATTAAAACATATTTTTTAAAAAATGAGAGACTATTTGAGGCATTCTCAGTCTCTGTTGTAGGATATCATTTTATCAAGTTGGCTCAATGGGTAAAGGTAGTCACCACCAGTCTTGATGTGACTTACATTCCTGGGACTTGCATGGTAGAAGGAGACAACTGATTTCCTTTGGCTTCTTATATGAGACATGCATGCCTGTGTATAACCCCCACAGAGAGAGAGAGAATAAATAAATATGACTTAGAAATATTTTATTTTTAATGATATGTGTCTGGGCTGGTGCAGAGTATTCATGTGCCTGAAGAGGTGTCACATTGTCCTGGAGATAGTTATGGGTTGTGAGCTGCCTGATACGCATACTGCGAACTGGACAACAATGGTCACCTGGAAGAGCAGGACTCTCTCTTTGGCTTTTGAGACAGGGTTTCCCTGTGTAGCCCTGAGGGTTCTGTAACTGACTCTGTAGACCAGGTTGGCCTCAAACTCACAGAGACCTTCCTGCCTCTGCCTCCCAAGTGCTGGGATTAAAGGCATGTGTTATCACTGCCCAACTAAGAGTCACTCTTAACAAATGAGCCATTTCTCCAGCTACCAAATGTAATAAAATAACAACAACAACAATAACAGCAACAATAAAGTCAAAACAGGTTTTACTAATCATGCCTTTATAGAAAGGCAAGCTAAGATCTTTGACCAGAACTTTTTAACAGTGTTTGTCCTGGTAAATAGATCCGCAATCCTATTTGAAGAACAACCTGTGTCAAGATCAGGGGCCTCCAGACTGTTTTCTTGGTTAATACAGCAACTTTCAACATTTCCTGCACCCTTCCCACTTCCTGGCCGCACACCTCCATGGAGTTCTTTCTATAAAATAGGCCGACCCCGCCCCTGGCCTCTGCTTCACAGGGTTCTGGAGAAAAGGGCTGAGTCAATGCATAACAAGGACTTTAAAAGCATGGAGCAGATGGCTAGCGAGCGCTCAGGAACTGTAGGTTTGCACTACCGTCACACCATTGGTGCATCTGTACTTTGTGGTGAGGTAGATCCTAGAGCAGTGGTCTTCAACCTTCCTAATCCTGCAACCCTTTAAGATAGTTCTTCATGTTGTGGTGACCCCCCCCCCAACCATAAGGTTATTTTTGTTGCTACTTTATAACTGTAATTTTGCTATTGTTAGGAATCATGGTGTGTGTTTTCTGACGGTCTTGGGTGACCCCTGTGAATGAGTCAGTCGTTCAGTCATCCCAGTCATGTCCCACAGGTTGACATCCGCTATACCAGTGTCCATCCCTGTCCTGTTCCGTCATATCCTGTTCTCACCCCTCCTCCCCAGCTCCCCAGTTCAACACATAAGCTTCAAGTGGAAGTTAAACCAGGACTGGCGTGGGAAGCCAACATAGCCATACTTTTAATTAACATACTTTTAATAAAAAGAAAAGTTATGTATTAAAGTTATGACTGTTTTGCTTGCATGTCTGTCTGTACACCACTCACATACCTGGTGCCCTAATAAACCAGAAGAATGTGTTTGATCCCCTGGAACTGGAATTACAGGCAGTTGTGATCCACAGGTGGGCAGGGGAAACTGTTAACCACTAAGCTATCTCTCCAGCCCTAGAGGACAGTTTTATAATGCAGTAACCCCAGGTTTTAGATTCCCCTTATTTCACTTCCCTCCTTCCATTGCTGGGAACCAAACTCTGGGCTTGTGCATTTGCCAGACAGGTGCTCATCCGTTGACCTTCTTCCCCAACCCTGACCCACCTTGATTTTTCTTGACTGTGATGTGCTAATAACAGTTCAATATGCTGATATGGAAAATATTCTCCTATATCATTAAGTTAAAAAAAAAAAGTGCCGAAAAGCACATCAGGGGTGTACTTTAGCCAGGGTGTGGTATTTTAAAAAGTGTATTCATTGTGGTCAGAAACCTAAGAAATTGCTAGTAGTGCTTTCCTCTGCGGAATGGGACTGGTTTGGGGAGGAATAGAAGGTCACTTTTTATTTTATACTCATAAACAACACTTGAAAGTTTTCACAGTGGATTTGTTTTTCATACATTTAAAAACAAATTTTGAGGATGAAGAGAAAAATACAATTTGCTTCCAAATTAGTGTTTGCTGAGTCTAAACCATCCCCTCATCAAGAAAAACAAAAACCAAAGTGCTTTAAGAAAGGATAAACACACGGGCTCTAGGCTTTCAGATGCACAATAGGTTTTAGCTTTTTAAAGTTTTGGGGGGAGATGGGGGAATTTCAAGACCAGGTTTCTCTTTTTAGCCTTAGCTGTCCTGGAATGCACTTTGTAGACCAGGTTGGCCTTGAACTCACAGAGATCCACCTGCCTCTGGCTACAAGTGCAGCATTAAAAGCACGTGCCACCACCGCCTGGCACACGTCACGGTTTATAATTGGACCATCAATTACAGTTTAATGTAGTCATCCAGCATGAAGAAAAGAAATCTAGGAGAGCTGAAACTAGGAGAAACAAACAAAGCTTCACCCGGCTGCTTTTTACATTTTTTTAAAATAATTTTTCAAAATTTATGTTCAGCTGTGTGTATGTCAGTGTGAATATATACCATATGTGTGCAAGGAGCCCTTGCAGTCCCGAAGGGATTGTTGGGTCCCCTTGAACTGGAGTTAATAGTGTAAGGGGTTCTGGAAACTAAACTCAGGTCCTCTGCAAGAGCATCCCTCTGATTAACTGTTGAGTCATCTGTCCAGTCTCCCCTTCCCATGGATCTTTGGTTTTTGGTTGAGTTGAGTTGTTGAGTTTTTGAGACACACACGGTCTCACTTTGTAGCCCTGCCTCAACTAGAACTCAATATGTAGAACAGGCTGGTCTTGAGATTTTTCTGCCTCTGCTGGTATTACCATACATCCAGTTTATGTCTTTATTGAGATTCGGCCTTACTAAGCAAGCATCAGATTGGTGGCCATCCCCCTGCCTTAGAGAGTGCTATGAGTTCAGGCATGAGTCACCACACCTTACCTTAGCTTATTAAAAGCGTTGAGAAGCTACAATAAAGACACTTCCACTTTCGTCCCATTGACTTTATCTCATGAAATACCAGTTACGGAAAAGCTTTACTATTTGAGAGAAGATGTCTTGGTCTTCGGTGATGTGAAAGTGTTTTGTTTAATGCAGTGCAGGCACGCTTGGTAGTGTTCTGGGACAGCACGAGGACTTGAATTTTGGCAAACCTGGGTCCAGGTTCTGCTTTCTACTCAGCGGCTAGCTGGGCAGGAGTTTTAGTGCCCATCCGGGAAGGAAGACATGTGCCTCCACCCTAAGAGCATCTTAGGGTTAAGGGAGAGGAGGATCTGACAAGTGTAGAAGCCGGTCCCCTAGAGCTCATTCACCTTCATCTTCTTTGAGTCTCCGGGGCTGTTTTTGTTTCTGCACACGCACATGTACGAGGACCCTGACAGACAAATCACAGTACAATCCTTGTATCTGAGAAAGACGTCCTTTCAGGTCCACCCTCCAGCAGTCTACCAGGCAGCAGTTCCTCCATTTACCATGCGGCTCCATTTCCGGCATCTCCCTTTATAGATTTCTGTCTCAATAGAGTGCATCTTAAACAAAATACAGTCCACAGAATGTGAGAGACAGCTGAGCAACCCATCGCTCTGAAACCGAGCCTACAGGTTATTTTAGAAATATGAGCGGTGGTGGCGCACGCCTGTAATCCCAGCACTCTGGGAGGCAGAGGCAGGCGGATTTCTGAGTTCGAGGCCAGCCTGGTCTACAGAGTGAGTTCCAGGACAGCCAGGGCTACACAGAGAAACCCTGCCTCAAAAATAGCAAATCCAAAAATAAAAAGTACGCCTGATTCTCTCGCTCCGGGCACTTCCAGTTTCTGCCCCAGGGTAATCATTCACTTTCAGTGTTGATAACTGAAACCCAGCTGAAACATGCACGGGGCCTCAGTCTAAGGTGTGTGCTTGGGCATCTTTCTTTTGAAGCCACCTTTGCTTTACATTCGTGCAATCTAATCGCCAAAGGTTAGTTGCCTCCTTTCTATACCTAGGCTCCTGAGGACTTAGCTCAGAGTTCAGGAAGTAATAACAAAAGGAATCAGAAGGAGCTGTCAGGCAGTGGCTCAAAAGAATCTCCCAGTCCGCCTTGCCTGCCTCTCCCTCCTCCTGGGTGTGTCTGCCTGGGAAGGCCAGTGAGTAACCTGCACTTCCCCACCCCCCCTTGGCCCTTCCCACCCAGACTGGAGGACTGAGTGGCAGACAGGCAGGCAGCTGCCGGGAGTCCTGTAGAAGCCTGCACAGGGCACACCTCTACCGGCACCCACCACCAGGACCCTTCCACCACCACCTCCCTGAACCAGGAGGATCCAGAGCCCGGGCCGGGGTTCCCAGGGGGACTCTGCTCGCCGTGGTAAGAGCTACGGAATCTCTTCACAGACCATGTTCGCTGTCCTGTTGGCTTTCCTGTTTGACTGTGTTGAGGTGGGAGAATTTCTAAGAGGTGTTCTGTTTGGCTAGTTCTCAGTGGTCCTGAAACAAAGAAATATCTTTCTCGGCAGCAGTTCATTAGAACTTGTAACCCGATAGCCTGACTTAAAGCAAAACTTAAGACACTCATGACTTCTGGTTGGTATAACTTACCCTTTTGGCCTTAGGAGACCCTCCATGCCAAAACTCACCCCCACTCCCCACTTCCCTTCCCTTCACTCCCTCCCCCAATTGCTCACCAAATAACCAAATAGGGTTTGAGAAAAAAAAAAGTGTTAAGGACGTGTGGGCGTTTTAATGCATGGGCCCTACTGACTAATCATAGTGTACATCTGATTGCTATAGCTTTAAAGTAAACCTGCATGACATTTTGGCCGAAAAGCAAAGAGAAAGTCCTATTTTAAAAGCTTTTACTGCGGAGAGGTGACAAGAGGTGGTGTTTGGGATGGGGGGCTTAAAGGATAAGTGAGTTTAATTAAATTTCTGTGAGGCTGGTCGTATTAGATTAAATTGGCAGCGTTCCAGGAAGAAAGAGGCCTGGTGTTTGATGTGGGCCTCCTGTGATATTTAAGGGAGAAAAACGGAGATCTTTGTACTGTATGCAGAAGACTCTGCTGCGGAAAGGGTCGCCAGGCAAATGGAGGAGGCTGGGAAACAGGTTTCTTGTGTGGAGCCCTGGGAAGGGCTCCTCTCGCTCAACGCCTCAACGCCTCAGCGCCGTGGGTGAGAGTCATTCCGAGCAATCAAGTAGCGCATTGTTAGCTGCGCTTCAGATATTCTGAAAACAAGCCATAGAATGCACTGGCGTTCAAAGGGATAAAACTGCTGCTGCCCCTGGTTCCTGGTCCAACCTCAACTAAGACCTGGGAGAAGAGCATAAAAGAACAGAACAATGTGTTAAAGGCGAGATAAAGGACCGGCGAAGTTAACTCGATCACGCCAGCATTGCAGGCGTCTTTGAGACAGGCTATGCTCTCAGCAGCCCTGAGGCATTATCTCATGATTGCATTAGAGTGGGAAGATGCGGAGCTGAGAGGCAAGCAGAACAGAAACTACCACAGCTGAGGCGCCCTGCGTGATACACGTGGATGTCTGGCCCATGCCCAGCTGCCTTTCCAGTGCATCATTCTTTGGCATCTTGGTGCAGGCAGCACTGGGATTCTGTACAAAGGAGCTGCCTCTACCGAACATACCTGGGTTTTTGAGTAGCAATGAACAGCTAAAAACAGAACAAGCAAACAAACGGGGCCAGGAGAGCATTTGCGCCTACAATTGGTTTGTGAGAGTGGAGGGGGAGGGGAGCTGGGTGAAAACCTCTTCGTGCTCCTCCCCTCCCCCGCCCCACCCCACCCCCGGTCTGCAGGAAGTCCCGCGCGCCTTCTGCTGAAGAGTTGGTAGCCTGTCTTCACCCTTCACCGTCTTTATCGGTGTTCCTGAGGTGATAATGCCAGATGTTTGCTTCCTTATCCTCGTGGCTTCCCCTCGGCTAATTAAAAGCCTAGAGTGACCGGCTGCCTCGCAGTCAGCCAGCTCTCTTCCTCTACTGATCCAAGGATGGCACTTGTTTTGACGCCAAGTGGTTGAGAAGCAAGCGGAAGGGAGAAACCCCGTGGCGGAGTGGTTTTACCTGGAAATTACAAGTTTAAATCCGTGACTGTCCAATTACGACAGAGAGCAATTGGACGGGTACCGAGCCAACCCAGAAGGTGCTTGGCACGGAGAGCCTCTCTGGCTCTGTAAGCATTCACACACTGAGTACTTCACATTATGGTAAAATCATATCACTCTCCCTGTCAAACCTGTCTCTCACTCCCAGGTCTGGAACTCAGGGCAGAATACATTTTGGAAGAGAGTAGTTGACTCTTCCCGTCCGTGCTTTAATAACCCAGGCTTTTGTATTGAAACAAATTGGATGCAGTGCTCGCTTAATTTGGCTTTCCTGAGGCTTCTTCCAGGTGGTTTCCCCATCTCTTATTATCCTCTTGCGTTTTGCACTCTCGGTGCTTGGTATTGTAAGCACTGACCCTACCCAGCAGGCTGAAAACTAGACAATAAGCCAGAGTCAGTATTCTCTCGAGGCAGCTTTGTTCTTAAGAAAGTTGTACGCTCTCCTTCCCACTTGAAGAATTCCCTCCAAGGAGCCTTCAGGCATTTCCTAGAAGAGCCGTCTCTTCTATTATGCAGTGTACTGGTTTCTGGAATTCTTTCTTCTACCACCCCATGCTGTCCAGACCTCACAAGTAGGTATTTAAAGCATTCCAGTGGCAATGAGGAGTGACAGTCTCCAAGAGGTCATAGTGATTATTCTAAAGCAAAACAAAACAGAAGTCTTGCAGATCAGGAAAAAAACAGTTTGCAGATGCAGTCCAGGTAGCTTTTGCCTGATTCCTAAGTGGTGACAGCGGGGCAAAGGTGAATGAAGCAGAGATAGTGTGAAGCCGCCAGCTTGTGGAGCCAGCGGCCCTCGGCCATCAGCCTGTGGGCTGCAGCAAGCTCCAGCCTCCTCCTCTGGGCTGTTTGCAGCTCCTGGGTGTTACCTGTTTCAGGTAACATTCCCTCCTAAGCTCTGGGCTCCTCTTGCTAAGGTTCTCCAAGGATGTAGCTCCCATCCGCAATGTGACCTTTCCTCTATGTTCACATCCCAAGCTAAGAAGAGATAATGGGGAGACAGGCTAGACTAGATCCTCAGGTCAGGCACACAGGGTGTACACATGCATATATATGCAAAGCACAGGCAGAAGTGGAAAGGGGAATAAAGCTTTTGGGGGCTTGGGGGAGGGATTGGTTTTTCAAGATAGGGTTTCTCTGTGTCGTCCTGACTGTCCTGTAACTCACTCTTTAGACCAAGCTGGCCTTGAACTCACAGAGATCTATTTGTCTGCCTCTTACTCTGAGTGCTGGGATTAAAGGCGTGTTCTACCACTGCCCAACAAAAAGGAATATTTTATACGTATGACTATTTTGCCTGAATAAATGTATAACACATGTATGCAGGCAGTGGCTTCAGAGGCCAAAAGGTGTTGGGTCCCCTGGAACTAGACTTGCATTCAGTTATGAGCTCCATAGGGTGCTGGGAACTGAACCTGGGTCTTCTGCAGGAGCAACCAGTGCTCTTAACCACTGAGCCATCTCCAGTCCCAGGATGAAGCTTTAATGTAAACTTCTTTTCTCGAGGAAAGTCAAAATGATGACCCTTGCTTGGGAATCACAGGTGGCTGGGAATGACATTTTTCTCCCACTCTGTGTAATAAATTGATTGTGCTTAAAAAAAGAAAATAATAGATCCAGTCATTTTCTTTGACTCTATCCCATTGCAACATGGCTTTGTGACTTGTTTTTGCCAAGTGGCGCTGTTTGTGTTTCCCAGACTACCATTGTAGACTTGGCTTCATTACTTGCTTTGGCCAGTAGACATGCAGAAGTAAAAGTGCGTGTTTCTTAGTCCAGATCTTGGGAGACTTCGTACACTTGAGCTTGCTCTCTTGGAATAGATGTTCCATGAATGGCTTACAGTGGCTCGGTGCCGCCCTTCCAGCTGATGGTGATTGCACTGGCCAACTGTCCAGACACTGGAACAGCCCAGCACAGAGCAGACAAGTCTATCCTCCCACAGACCCATGACCAATAACAAGGGCTTCTCGCTTTAAGCTAAAATTTAGATGGGTTTGTTATGTAACTCACAGCTAACTGACACCTTTGGTCTACCTGGTCCTAGTTCCTTGCACACAATTTTGTGTCAACTAATGTCATCCTAGAATTGCTTTGGTCAGCACATGGAATTCTGTCACATTGGTGTTGGATGAGGCGTCCTCGACTTGCATGTCACCATGACCATGATGGTTTTAACAGTATGGGTAAAATACCCTTGTGTTAGGGTATTTCATCAACCATTTGTTGATGAGGACTTAGAATCTGTAGATTGCAAAGTTCTGGTGATTGGCCAGGATTAAAAGTCAGTAACTGTGTGGTTTTGCAATCCACTGGCTTGTCATTACTGCAAATGCAATGATTCTAGTCTGTCCAGTACTTAGGCCTGTGACATTTGGTGTTTCCTGTTGGGGCTTGGCGGGCAGTTGCTGCGGCTTCGGCAGCTCCAGAAAGACCAGACCAGGCCAAATAGTTCCACGTGAGGTTTATTGAAAAGGGAAAGGGCAAAGGTGGCTGTGGAAAGAGAAGAGGGGGAGGGGGCATCTCTTATATATACTGCTGGTGGTCTCAGGTAAAAGTGAGCCCAATGGATTCTGGGAATATGGTGGCTATTGCCTATGTGATGTCACAGATTTTGGAGGTCCTGATAACATTTCCGACTCTGTTACTGTCTCTAATCGTAGCTATAGAAATACACTTTAGTATTGTTATGTGCTAAGGAAAAACAAACACTACTTGAACTCTTACACTACAGGTGAACTCTTACTGTCTTGCATATATCACAACAACAAACAGCAACAGGCTCGGCATACCATTAATCCCCGTACTGAGGTAGGCAGCTACCTGTGAGTTTGAGGCCAGTCTTGTCTACATAACAAGTTCTAGGACTTCATAGAGAAACCCTGTTTCAAATGTGTGTATGTGTGTGTGTGTGTGTGTGTGTGTGTATTTATCAATACAAACTGCAGGATCCCTGTGGTGTACAATAATTCCTCAGCCTTCTTTGGAAAGGATCAGGGAGCCATCATAGAATCCCCTCACAGCCAAGAGGCAGACAAGGAAGGTCCACCTTTGAAGCGAATCCTTTTACTCCTGGTAATGTGTAAGTAACATCAGACTCTATTGGAATCTATCTGATGAGCTTTCATAAGAAAGGAGATCTGCAGAGAACTGGCTGAAATCTCTACAGAATGCTTCCATGTCCACCCACCTTGTCCTCCAAGTCGTAAGTGTTCAGGTCACTCAGTTGGCTGTCTCTTCTCCAACTCCAGGAGAGTAGCAATAGATGGCATCATTACTCCAGGTCCCATGACATTCCTTTCTTGTCATTTTTATGTCTGGGTAAAAAAGTGACCAGTTTCTCTCTACCCTGGGATGCTGTGGTTAAGACATTTCGATGACTGTCCTTTCCTGGGAGCTCATCTTCCCTTCTTTAACTGTAGCCGAGCCTCCTGTTGAGGTAGGAAATCAGTGTTTCAATGCCAGCTAGAGCTACATAGTGAGACCCTTCTCCGAGCTGGCTACTGGATATCCTCTGCCTGAGGACTTTAGTCCAGGGCACTAGTCGATAAGCTTTGCCTGTGACATTCTATTATGCTTTTGCTTTGGTGTGTTTTGTCAGGTTTACCTCACAGTCCTGATGCAAAGGAGGATATCATCACTGAACTCTAGCTGCCACTGAACTCACAGAAGTCTGCCTCTGCCTCCCAAGGGCTGGCTTGTTCCACTCCACCAAACCTCTACCTTAGTTTTTGAGACAAGGCCTCTGACAGAAATCAAAGCTCTTCTTTTGCTCATCCACCAAGCAGTCCCCCAGTCTCCTCTCCTCTCAGCTCTTCTGCTGGGCAGTCTGATGGCTGGTGTCTTGTTTCACAGATAGCTTATGGGATAGCATTACCTACTTCCGGCATTTAGCCTCCTGAGAAACTCCGGTTTCCTATGTCTGTGCTCCGTGGGAAATGAGGAAGTTGAGAAGGAGGTGTGTCTGACAACATGAGATCTCCACTCACAGTGTAAGGAAAGAAGTCTGGATTAGACTTGGGTCATTTCTTAGGTGTGTTTTCCAAAGGTGGTACCTTGACCACAGAAATGAGCTGGGGTATGGGAACTGTTTTAGACGGCCAGGACACTGCTTCTCTGTGTGTTTTCTAAGCACTACCTGTTGTAGTTCTAAGTACTAAGCATTTCTGTTGCCAGGTATCATAAATGAGGGACCATGACCTCATGTTCAACAATTGTGTGACATCTTCTCTAACACAGTGACTGGTTCTCAATTTTCCTAATGCTAAGACCCTTTAATACAGTTAATGTTGTGGTGACACCAACCATAAAATAACAGTTTTTTTGCTACTTCATAACTGTAATTTTGCTAATGTTATAAATAAAAAACTTGTTTTAATTAAATGACTTATTTAAAGTAATTTGTGGGAGGCATGGGAGCATTGGGGCAGAAATTTCTAGTGTTGTTGTTTGTCAAATCAACACTGGCAAGTTATCAAATCACTGCCCTCACCCAGAACATACAGCGTCTACTGTTAACTAATGAATACTCTGATTATCTTGCATAGATTGTTTTCTGGTGTTGTCTTTACTGATACTGCGTAAAGTGTTGTGCTTTCAGCCATAACTTAACATCCACCTCCCCCTTCATGCTTAATAATCAAAGGCCATGCCTGGCTTGTTCTCCATGAAAACACAGGACCCACATAAAGATTTGTAAATCGATGGGCAGTGGGTGGATAGCATGGTTAGATGCCAAGAGGACTGCACTGAAGCAAGCAGGGGCAGGGAAGGGTTAATGTTCTCTCTGGGAGCTGGAGGGATTTGGGTCTCAATCTCTGCAGAGCTGCCTGAATCACATTCTTCCTGCTACTATAGCAACAGGTTGAGAATTCTGCCAGCATTGTCCCTGCCTACTGGAAATGCTTGAGTGCTGGTAACTTCATTGCCTGGGGGACAGCTGCTTTCTGTGCCAATTCCATGAAGCAACTTCTTTGCAGAAGCAGAACTGTTAATGCACATCTAGAGCTGAGAATCCTGGGCAGGCAGGGAGACATCTTATTTTGATTGGAGAGACATTTCAAATCTTTTGTCCCTTAAAGGGGTGTACGGTGGGGCAGGAGCAGAGGTTTAGTCTGTAGTCAGTAAATAGCCCATCAGAACATTTTCCTCCTTTTTTTTTTTTTTTTTTTTTTTTGGTTTTTCAAGACAGGGTTTCTCTATATAGCCCTGGCTGTCCTGGAACTCACTCTGTAGACCAGGCTGGCCTCGAACTAAGAAATCCGCCTGTCTCTGCCTCCCAAGTGCTGGGATTAAAGGCTTGTACCACCACTGCCCGGCCCTCCATTTTCTTAAACAAGGGTTTCTTTTGAGAGCTATCCATGGCCACATTTGGAAACGTTCTTTTATTCTTTTTGCTAACATAGAGAAACAGGTAAAGCTCCTGAATGACTGTTGAGTTTGGAGATGCCAGAATGGGCCCAGGTATGGGTTGTTTTACTGACTCATATACCTGTGTTGTTTACTGACAAAAGCTAAGAAAGAATGAGAAATGCAGAGGTTCTTTTTTCTTTTCCTGGATGGGGGGTGTTGTTATGGGAACACGGGGAGGAAGGTCAGTGAGTGGTGTTGACTTTAGAGAGGTTTCCCAAACACATTAAAATGCCCGTTTATTACTCAAAGCTGCAGCTTGGGCTCTCTGCTGGGGTCAAGGAAAGCTCTGGACTTTGGAGCTAATTGTAGTTCTTTCTAGGATAATGATTAAAATTAGTAAACATTAATAAAAAATGTTATACACACACACACACACACACATATGCGATTTGCCTTTATATTATGTCCTTATACTACATGTGTGCCTGGTATCCATGGAGGCCATAAATAGGCATCCAATTCCCTTAGACTGCAGTTACAGATGGTTATGACCTGGAAATAGAACCTGGGTCTTCTGGAAGAGCAGCAAAGTATGGACTTTAGCAATTAATTTGGCTTAATTGATTTTATTGTACAGTATAGCTATTATCATTCCTACATCCCAGTTTTTCACTTCAAGGCCTAGAGAGATGTCTCAGAGGTTAAGAGCACTGGCTGCTCTTCCAGAGGTCCCTGAGTTCAATTCCCACCAACTACATGGTGGCTCACAACCATTTGTAATGAAATCTGGTGCCCTCTTCTGGCCTGCAGGCATACGTGCAATCAGAATCCTGTACACATAATAAATAAATAAATTTTTAAACAAAACAACAACAACAAAAGCCCCAGCATGTTGAGCTTTTTTTTTTTTAGAAACAGCACTGGGTTTGGGGTTTTATTACTAAAAATGCATTTATAGGGTAGGGGAAGATCTTAGTGGTAGATTGCAAAGCACAAGCCAACCAGACCCTGGGTTTAAATCCCAGTACCCCTCCCCACCAAAAATTTTTAATTGAATTGCTTTTTTTTTTTTATACTAAAGCCAAAACATACCATATCAAAGCAGTCCAAATTTCTGTATCTTTTGTAAGTGTCCACGTCTCATCGTTGCAGGCTTTTTCCCTGGTATCCCCTAAACTGCTGTCCTTGCCTGTATAATTGTAAGGGCAGTGTGCCCAGGCCACAAACCTATGGCTTGTTCTAGCCAGTAGTGACTTTATCTGTTGATGTGGGGATTTTAATTCCATCATATAAATAATGAGAGAAAGTGATTTATAGGCTCAGAGGTGGTGGCACACACTTTTAATCCCAGCACTTGGGAGGCAGAGGCAGGTGGATCTCAAGTGCCAGGACAACCTGGTCTAGAGAGTTCCAGGACAGTAGATTGTAGTGATTTTTTTTTTTTTAATTTCATGTGATTGGGGACTCTGGGAATGGCGCCCATCAGATTGGCTCACTGTTATATCTGTGTAGAGCCACTCAGTGGAGATGAGGAGAATCACTGTGCGCATCTAGCTTTATGGAACGAAGGGTCCATAAGAATCTATCAGCCACAGCAGTCAGGGGTCTGAGGGTTTGCTTTCCTTGTCGTTTACTTCCTTTACCTCAGACCTACAGCCTCTGGAGTCCCATCACTGATCTGGTCGTTAGGCAGGTTTTCATTTTCCTTGACTGGACCGAAAAAGGCCTTTGGGTCAGAATTTATGAAGTGGAGCCGGGCCTTGGGTGACCACACAAGAGTATAGAAGGGAAAAAAGAGAGGCAGAAGAGGTGGGAGGAGGGGAGGGAGGGAGGGAGATGGAGAAACACAGGGCTGAGCTTGGTAATTGTGTGCAGTAGGGTCCTTAACTAAGCAGGATTCTTTTTTTTTTTTTAATTTAGAAAATACTCTTTTTTTCGTTTTTTTTTTTTTTTTTTTTTTTTACATTCTTGGGGGTTTTTTGTTTTTGTTTTTTAATATTTTTATTTTCTATATTCTTTGTTTACATTCCAAATGATTTCCCCTTTCCCGGATCCCCCCCGGGACATATGGGACATATGGGACCTTCTTCTCTCCATCCATTCTCCAATCACCTCCCTCCTTTTTCTCTGTCCTTATATTCCCCTCCAATGCTAGATCAATCCTTTCCAGGATCAGGACCCTCTCCATACTTCTTCATGGGAGTCATTTGTTATACGATTTGTGCCTTGGGTATTCAGGGCTTCTGGGCTAATTAATATCCACTTATCAGAGATTACATTCCATGTGTATTCTTTTGTGATTGGGTTACCTCACTTAGGATGATATTTTCCAGATCAAACCATTTGCCTAAAAATTTTGTGAATTCATTGTTTCTAATTGCTGAGTAGCATTCCATTGTGTAAATATACCACATTTTCTGTATCCATTCCTCCTTTGAGGGACATCTGAGTTCTTTCCAGTTTCTGGCTATTATAAATAAGGCTGCTATGAACATAATGGAGCATGTGTCTTTATTGCATGCCAGGGAATCCTTTGGGTTTATGTCCAGGAGAGGTATAGCAGGGTCCTCTGGAAGTGTCATGTCCAGTTTTCTGAGGAACCACCAGACTGATTTCCAAAGTGGTTGTACCATCTTACAGCCCACCAGCAGTGGAGGAGTGTTCCTCTTTCTTCACATCCTCGCCAACACCTGCTGTCTCCTGAGTTAAGTATTGAGTTGGCTATCAAAGGATGCTCATTTAAAATAAAACGAACCAAAAAGTAGACTTGGCAGTGCTCAGAAACTCAGTGCAGCTGAGGCAAATACAGAACAATGATTCGTGCAATCCTAGCTTACCCTGCCTATTGCTCCTGGAAACAAACACAACAACAACAAAAACCCAAGGGACAATTTTGATTGTAAGCCCTGGAAGGAAGGGTGAGAACCATAGAGGGACTCAATCTCCTTAGAAGATGCAACTCCTTTGGTCTCCCTGAGTCTTCCATTTCAAAGGAAATACCCTAAGCATTAGGTTTCAGTCAAAAGCCTGATGTCTCTAGGCTCTATAAGCCCAGGCCTTTCCCATTCATCTTAAGAACAAGCCCAGATTAGAGTTGGGGCAGGTAAAAGTGGTTTCTCTGTAGCCCTCTCTCTAAAGAGTTAGTTGTCTGTATGGATGTTGCTGGTGTCATTTTTACCAACACCCACTGGCACAGAAATGTCCATAGCCTGCCTACCTTTAAGCTTGGTCATATACCCACACTAAACAGGCTCTGAGCCACTTCAGGAAGAGTGACTAAAACAAGCACATACTCTCTTCCTCATAGCCAGGAAGGGACTTCAGCCAAGAATGGAAGGTGCGCCTGGTGGCCTTTACACCTTCTGCACAGCCGCTATGTACACGCATGCAGCTTATTTATTTAGGTAGAGGCAGTATGGTGTCATGTTGGCCAAAGACCAATAATAATTGAGTTGACAAGCAGCCAAGTCACGAGGCATGTGTCTTCCCAAGCAGTATGCCTGTTCCTTCCTTCACACCAGTAAAGTTAGAAAACTAGGTCGTGGTGCTTTCCCAGCTAATGCCCCTCGGCTAATTCCAGAGAAGGTTTGCTATAGACACTGTCCAGCTTTCTGAGTTATTGGCCGCTTTGTGGACTTATTCAGGAAAGCATGTCATAAAGTACATCCATTTCTTTTCCATGGGGAATCAATCCTTTTACAGCTCAGCTGAACCACCTCCTAACTGTGCAGCTGACAGCTCTGTCCCCTAGCTTCCGCACCTCATCCTATTCATCATATTTCAAACTCAGGACAACATCTCTTATGGAATTGTCAGGAGACGCAAATATCTAACAGCTCGTGTGTGTGTGTGTGTGTGTGTGTGTGTGTGTGTGTGTGTGTGTGCGCGCGCGCGCGCGCATGCGCGCGCGCGCGCTCTTGAAAGCAGAGATGTATCTGCCTCTACTTCCAGAGTGCTGAGATTCAAGGAGTACCAGCTGTTAGGTCTTTTGTTTGTTTGTTGTTTGTTTGTTTGGTTTTTGGTTTTTCCAGACAGGGTTTCTCTGTGTAGCCCTGGCTGTCCTGGAACTCACTCTGTAGACCAGGGTGGCCTTGAACTCAGAAATCCACCTGGCTCTGCCTCCCAAGTGCTGGGATTAAAGGCATGCGCCACCACTGCCCAGCTTGTTATGTTTTTAACATATTTCCAAGAGACACCCTTTTCTCTTTTGGCCATTTCCAATTGGAAACATTTCATAGTTGACATATTCTGGTATCGGGGTTGTATTGGAACATCACAAGGGGGAAGAGGAGAGCAGATCAGGGCAGAGGTGGCGAGGCAGGGATGTAGTGTGGCAAACGGGAGCCCCTTATTCTCCTGTTACATTCCTCTTGCATTATGCTACACAGCTTTTGTAGTTTATAATGCAACATGTTAAAAGAAATAAGAATTCTTTTCCATCTTCCAGGTTATGAACCTAGGTTCTGGGCTAACTTTCTTCCCTTCTCACGGGCTTGCTCTTTAGCTCAGAACCTAGCCGGAACCTGACACATTGAACAAATGCTGGCACATATGAGGAAGGAAGACAGACAAGAGTTGCCAGAGGACTTCATGCTAGAGGCAGATAGACAGTCAAAGAACCACTTGAGGAAATGGTTTTTAGAAGGTCAAAGAACAGCTCCAGGATCGACCTTTCACAGGCATCCGACCTCGGACGACTCTCGGGCTTGTGAAAAGGGGTGTGAGTCACAGGACCTGGAAAGAGGACCTGGGAACGGAAGCAGGGGCCTTCCTGTTATCTCTGCAGAGAAAGAGCTGACAGCACATTACGGATGGTCAGGAATCCTCCCCATCCGTAGACCTCTAACCCTAAACAGGGAGCACTAATGGATTGTTAATACAATGCTGGATCTAGAGCCCATGACCAGAGTGAGTGCCTGGCATACATTAGAGTAATTAACATAATTAGCATAATTAACTTAGCCATAAGTCCCAGAGGCCAATGAGACGCCTTGGTTCTGGGTCACTTAAACTTCCCTACTGTTGCTGATGCTGTCACCTCTTCTATATATGCTGGCCACAATGCGCTGGTAGAGGCTGCTCATGCTGGCCTGGCTATCAGCACCTCCACAGAGTCTTGGCTGCTCATGGATTAGAACTGAGTCATCATGAAGATCTGTGGATGATGGGCAAGCGCTGTCTTTGTAGTGCTATCCTGCAGTCACTACAAAGACAGCGCTTGCCCATCATCCTACCTGCCGACTGTCACAGTTTGTCTTTCACCATCTGTGGCAATGACAGACATGGTATCCACAGATCTGTAACTTAGATCAAATATTTGGTATTTCCTTCTTTGTTTAAAACCAATAAGTACTGTAACAACATCTCGATCAAGCCGGAGCATGCACCAGACAGTGTGATGACTATGACTTTCCTAGTACTGGGAAGTAAATATGAGTTCTCTTGTTTTACCAATAAAGACACTGAGACTCAGTTACTTAGTCTAGGGGGCATTTGACAGTCTATTTCCAGGGCCAGAAGGCAGGACAAATGCACGCTTGTACAGTCAGCACTTAGTCTCTTTCTGTCTTCGGCACCTATACAGCTGGCTCTCCTATTGGGTCAGCCTGCTCTACCTGGCCAGTACTGTGTAGCAGCTAGCTGTCTGGAGTTTTGAAGACATGGCCCACTAAAGCTTACCTGGGAGAGAAAGGCACCCATCCCTACGCTCCCAATAAGCCCTCTGCATGTCCACATAGAACAGCATTTTTCAGGGCACATCTGTTCCTGGAGAATGCCTCTTCCATCCACTCTTGTATTTTTCCTGGTCTGAAAAAACTGCCCATCTGTTCTGACTGCCCCTTCAGGCCAGGAGATGCTAGGCTCAGAGGCTGTTAGACACCAAGAGGTTCCAACCTGCGACTAAACGCCCTGTGTTGGCACATGGGTGCTGTGGTTGTGCTTTATCAGCTCACAGTCCTAAAAGTAATTTCTGATCTGATCTGGATTGTACAAACCCAGAGAAGATATCAGTCCTGATGGTCACTAATGATCTTAATAATGGCTAAAATGGATAAAGTTCTGTTTCGGAACTCTTTTCTGAACCAATTTATATTCAGTAGACAAAAGCCGTTCTTCTTCCTTACAATAATAAAATCGAAGACATAATGGCTCTAGATATGTTATCCTATTTATCAACCTCACCATGGCACGCTGTATTAATCCTTCATGACACATTAGGAAATGTAAGCCAAGCTTCAGACGCCAGCCAAAAGACGGTCGGATCCAGACTTCTGTACTGCACCGTGATGCCCCCTTAAAAACAGACATTTGCTCATAGCTTTCATTTCGACTTTTGAAAAAAAAAATCACACTCAATGCCAGGAGACGAAGCTTTGCCACCACTTGGGTGGGCTGAAGACAACGCTGGTGCTCTGAAAGCACTTCCAGAGAGATGGAGTCAAGACACGCCTCCCATTCTACTCACCTCTGCCAGTGTTTCCATGGTTCGCCAGCCTGGGCGCCTTCAGAGGCATAACTTGTGCTATTTTGTCGGTCTCGCTGCTTAGTGTTGGCCCCAGAGGACTGAGAGAATACTTCCTGGGATGAGTCCCCAGCATCCTCCCAGTTACAGCCGTGTGTCCTAGCTGTGAGCCTCTCCGTGCCCGCTAGCTGATATTTAGAGCTCCTTTAAACTGCCTAATTACTGTTTGTCCTTCCATTCCAATAAATGAGTGCTTGTCACGATAACCACCAGCTGAAAAGACACTTAGTAGGATCCTTGGGCACAGCGTCAGGGCTGTCTCTGCTGGTACTCATTAAAGGCTTAGTGTTCTGTTGTGCTTGTACTGTATTGGAGACACACAGTGTTGGCTACATTTCCTCTTTCTTCTTTGCCCTAAAGGCTAGTGGAGGAACATATTATTTCTACTGGACATATCAGAAGCTTGTTTTTAAAACTCATCCTGCTGTAACCATGGACGGATGAGCACTGAATTCCTTGAAGGTGAACTTTCTGTTCACATAATGTCAATATTCAGGCTGTGCTGGGTACCATTGTGATTTGAGTGTAGAATGTCCCCTATAGGTTTGTGTATTGGAGCCTGTCATCACCTGTTTGAGAAGGTTGTGGAACTATTAAGTGTGTGTGTGTGGGGGGGGTGTCATGCTGGAGGAGATGGGTCACTGATGGTGAGGTACAAGCTTTCAGGTTTTATAACCCTGTCCTACTTCCTGACTACCACAGCAATGACACCTGACTACCACAGACAATCAGCCACCATGATTGTATCACTGGTTCTCTAACTATGGGTCACGACCCCTTTGGGGCTGGAATGACTCTTTCACAGAGGTCAAATATCAGATATCCTGCATATCAGATGCATGACTCGTAACAGTAGCGAAATTGCAGTTATGAAGTAGCAATGAAAATAATGTACCGGTTGGAGGCGTTACAACATGAGGAGCTGTATTAAAGAGTCAACATCATTAGGAAGGTTCAGGACCACTGTTCTATATCCCTTCATAAACTGTAAGCCAGAATAAACTCTTCTTCCCTTAAATGCCACCTGTCAGATCCCAGCAATTAGGAATATGGCCAATATAGTCAGGGGTAAGCGAGGGGACCATCCAGGGAAGGAAATGTGAGATAAGGAACCAGTAGGCCACTTTGGTGATGAGCACCACAAATATTGGCTAATGGGAAATTTTAAGGGGGGGTTGTGGAACAGTCAGGCCCGGAGAGGGGCCAGAGCCCACGCAGCTCTGTCCCCCTGGCAGGGCCTGGAAGGTGGCTCCTTCTGAACTCCACCCTCTCCATGAATGGACAGCACGCATTTTTATTTTCAGGAAGAAAAAATTTTCATGAGGCAATTCCCAGGAAAAGAGCTTTGTAGTAGACAATGCCCACAAGTCAGGCTCTCTAATCAAATCTCTTCCAAATGATCTTAAATAAGTCCCAGAAAGCACTGACCAGCAAAAATTACATCACTTTTGAATTCAAAGTGTCTGTTAATTAAAAACCATCCTATTACAGAAATTAAAAAGCAAGCCACCGTACAGGAAGAAATGTTGCCGATAGGCAACTCTGACAAACCACTCACGCGCAGGACAAAAATAAACTTTGAGAATCAGCAGGAACATAGCAAACCGCAAACAAAGGCCTTATAAAGATGATGTCATGGACTGGCAAGATGGCTCACTAGGAAAAGGTGCTTGTCATGTAAGCCCAGTAACCTGAGTTCAATACCCAGATCCCACGAAAAAGTGGACAGAGAGACCCAGCTCTGCAAAATTGTCCTTTGTCCTCCACATACATGCTGTGGGGTGCCTGGCCCACAATCAGACACTTTCACTATAATAATAAATATTATTTTTTAGGAGGTACTTCATAAAAGAGGATAGCCAGATAACCAATAGAAGATGCACCAAGGTGCTATGCAACCCTTATTAGTTATCAGTGAAAACCAAGTAACTCTGCTCTAAAACAAACTGCATAGGCTCAGCACAGTTGAAGTGGGAATGTCAGGCAGCAGCGCGTGTTAGAGGAGATAAAGAATTTGGAGTTGATTTGTTTAGCAACTAAGACCATTTGCTGCTCTTGAAGAGGACTTGAGTGTGTGGTTCCCAGCACCCAAGATTGGAGCCTCAGAACCACCTCCAACTCCAGGAAATGAAAATGCCCTCTAGCTTCCAAAGGCACCTGTACTCACAGTGCACAGAAACTCTCAAAGGCACACCACACACACACACACACAGTGAGAGACAGAGAGAAAGAGAGACAGACAGACAGACAGACACTAAATGAATCTTTTTTAAAAAACAGAAAAATACAGATTCACTGCAAGGAGTGGTTCCTGCAGGTTAAACTGCTCTGAATGAAACTGATGGGATGCTTATAGAAGTAGGTTAGTAGGTTAGTAGGTTAGTGTTCACCTGTCAGGGCACCATCTGAAGGGAAGCGCAAGGGCTCCTGTTTCTCACGGAGGTGCTGGGGACATGAATGTGTGTACAGACCTGAGTATCTCTGAGCACCTTTCTCTGAATGTTCTACTTCAAGTCAGTGAAGAGGATGGTTTAGAAACCGATTAGAAACTTTTTGTGCAAAGACAAGTTGCCTAAGCTTTTTTTTTTCTTCTTCACCTGCAAACCACGAACCCTCCCCTCGTGGTCTTGAAAATGAGTGAAGTCAGAGCTCTGTAGTGGTTCATGTTACCTCATCAGTGAATTGGGGATAGTGACAAACTGGGACAGATTTTTCCCATGTTGATATTTGAAGCCTCTCCTGGGGCTTCCCTGTGGCATGACCTCATCATTGTGAATGGACCTGTCACAGTGTGTTGGCTTTGGTGGCGCAGTAACTCGAGCACTGGGGCAAAGGACACTTGTGCTTATCTGTCCCATGGTGTGAGGCCTGTCCCCACCCCAGCACGCCAATGGCTTCCTTTTCCTGTGTTTACTCGCAGACGCACCTGCAGGTGAGCCCAGAGCCTGACCCAGTGTATATTTGCTGGGTGCCAGGCAATATTGTAGATTCTAATAATAATGAATAAAAACAGCATAAAAATGAAAAAAAGATAAAAATGAAATGCTAGAGCCTTTACCTTCAAATTGTTTATAGTCCGAAAATGTAGTGCGCGTCTTTCTTCTGCAAGCTGCTGTTTTCCTTTTCCCCTTTTTCTCTCCAGAGCCTCTGCTTGGTGCTTATCACCTCTCACTCGCATCTCATTTCTGTCTCCTCCCAGAATAGCATTCCATTTAAGCAGGCTAAAAGCCACTTGACTCAGTATGCCTCCAACAGAAGCCATCAGCTCCTAATCTA
The DNA here is from genome assembly GCF_947179515.1 of Apodemus sylvaticus. Lineage (NCBI taxonomy): Eukaryota > Metazoa > Chordata > Mammalia > Rodentia > Muridae > Apodemus > Apodemus sylvaticus. Next base: position 31,410,320 of record NC_067477.1, read on the forward strand.
TATCTTCTTGTTCTCACTCACTCGAGCCCCTGCTGGCAGTGCATGATTTTAATTATAATTGCAGAGAGCGGTATTTATTAGATGTCCCTTCTATACCGGGCACTACCCAAGCACTGGTCCACATTATCTCCAGCTGTTACTGCATCCTACAAGGCATCATTTTATAAGTGGGGGGCCCTTTGGTTAAGTGGCACCAGCTTTCCTCACACATGGCCTGTTCACAGCACAAAACAGTAAGGCCCCATTCTCTTTGATGTCTCTTGTACCTCACAGAGTTTCGTGAGGTATTTGCTCTGCTGATTCAATCACGGAAACGCCCATCTGCCATCAGTTTGTCGGCTACACATATGCAGAGCTGTGTGGCTGGCAAAGGCTGGCACCGTGGACATTAAGCTATGTGGTTGGCAGAGGTTGGCACTGTGGGCATTAAGCTATGTGGTTGGCAGAGGTTGGCACTGTGGGCATTAAGCTATGTGGTTGGCAGAAGTTGGCACTGTGGGCATTAGCATCGTGGGCATATGCCTGGTTCTTGTTTGACTAGGAGATCAGTAAAGACCTCGCTTATAGATTCTGAGCTCATATTTTAGGAACACTGAAGTATTATTCATCAGTAGTAGCCTGCTATACCATCATAGGTGCACCATGCGGGTGCTGCTGCTATCTATATTGAAATCTTAGGTGCAGTAAGAGCCCTCCTGTATCGAGAAAGCTGTGCTATTTTGGTCTTACCTCACTAGGCTGGCTCCCTCTGAATGACTTAACACCTATTGCTAGCTTCAGTTCTCCGCACTGCACGTGCAGCCCATACTGGTTAGGGTGAGTCTTGCTGTTGAGCTGGTAGGCAAACGCTTCTGAGTGGATACTTAAGAGGGCATCTGCTGCTCTCTCCTGTCCTGTTCTACTCTCTAACTCTCTCATAAACCACTCAGATTCAGACAGCCTCTGCTCAGGCCACAGGGTTATGCCATAGGTTAGGGCTCCAGCCCTCTTCAGTTGAGCAGGGAATCCAAACGCTGGCAAGTCACTGTTGGTTTCCAGGATAATACTCTGAATACAGTGAAGTGAGTGAGCTTTTCTCTAACTTCTCCTATGCCAGTGTGTACTGTGACCACAGTGTAGATCAGGACTTAACTCTGCCTTCAGGGCTACCAATCTCTTAACAAGCAGGTTTGGAGTTTTCAGTCACTTTCCCAGTGATGATTTTCTAAATCTTTCTTCCAGATTATGGGGTTTTAGCCAACTGATGCCGTAGAACTCTTGTGATCTCTCTCACTGGACTCTGGGTGGTAAGAGGAATGGAAACAGGCGTTAAGCTCTTATTTACAGCTGCTTGCTTGCTTGCTTTTGTAAACTAGGAACTCCTTCTTCTCTAGAGAGCATAAATCCTTTATTGCTCATTTCCTCTTCCCCAAAGGGAAGTGTCTCTTCCTTGCTATCACTTCCAGTGGGTTTTGCCCATGGCTCTAGTGTCCCCTCCACGGGGCCAAAGTCACAGTCCTGTCCAAACAAGATTACTACTTTTTCCCTTTTTAATGACAGATAGATGTATCGTTTTCTGCATATATTGAGATGTTCTCAATATTTAACATATATTGCAATGAACATCTTTTTGTTTGTTTGTTTTTCAAGACAGGGTTTCTTTGTGTAGCCCTGGCTGTTCTGGGACTCACTCTGTAGGCTAGGCTAGACTCAAACTCAGAGATCCACTTGCCTCTGCCTCCACAGTTCTAGTATTAAAGGTGTGCACCATGCACCACCATGTCCTGGTTTATCATCTTGTATTGATTACTAAGGTTAGAAACATAAGCTGAAAAATCATCCAACTTCCTGTCTAGATGCACACCTGTTCTCTCAGCACTAGGTTTAAATCACGGGGGCAGGAGGTACTGGAAGACAGCTCAGTGGCTAAGAACATTGACTGCTTGTCTTGGTCAGGATTTCTGTTCCTGCACAAACATCATGACCAAGAAGCAAGTTGGGGAGGAAAGCTTACACTTCCACACTGCTGTTCACCACCGAAAGACTGTGATGGAAGCTTCAGTCAGGAAGGGACAATGGGTAGGAGGAGCAGGGTCCTGGAAACACCTTATTGGGCTCAGTACAGGAAGGTGGGAGCAACTCCAGAAAGAGGAGGAGAAGGAGGAAGGAAGAGGAAGAAGAAGAGGGGGAGGAGGAGGAGGGAGGAAGAGGGAGGAGGAGGAGGAAGAGGAGGAGGAGGAGGAGGAGAAGAAAGAAAGAAAGTAAGAAAGAAAGAAAGAAAGAAAGAAAGAAAGAAAGAAAGAAAGAAAAGAAAGAAAAGAAAGAAAGAAGAAAGATGTTGATGATGATTAATAGTTTAAATTCCTTTCTCACAGTTCTGGAGCCAAGAAGTCTAAAATGCAGCTGCCTGCAGGTTTGGCATCTGGTGGGGATACCAGTCTCTACCTCCAGCATAGCACCCTGACCTCTTTGGGGTTCACAAGCAGAGAGCAAAGTGCCTAGTGGCTTCCCAAAACCTTTCTGTACTTGATAGCCAAGCTCATGTGACTGACCCAGGTCTTAAAAGCTGACCTCATAAAACTGTCACACTGGGTCTTAGATTCAAACATTGCATGTCAGTGGAGTGTGTACATCCAAACCAGGCACAGGTACATTAACACCCTGTTGGTGTATAAAAGCCATGGATGTGCGCTTATATTCCCTGCTCTCCTCTGACTTGACTTTCTTCTCCAAATGTTCATGACCTCTGAGAAACTCAAAAAGGCCATAGTGCCTTTGATTAATCATGTAACACAGATGCAGAGCTGTAGACAAATTTAACATTCTTTTTAAATAAATCCTTATTTCAAGAATACTTTTGAATTACTACATCTTCCCCCCAGATAAACCTGCTTTCTAAATTTTCTGCTTTTCTGTTAAGATGTGATAACTGCCCACCTGGGTCTGACTCATTTGAGCAAAATAAGAGGAACCGCCTTTATAACCTGAAATTACTTTGACATCCAAATAGCAACTAGGAGTATTGTTAAGCAGTGCTTGATTACTGTAAATGAAGAAAAGCAAGTCCATGCATGTTATTTCATATTTCCAAACTACCGCATGAACCAGACCAGAGATGATAACTATTCCATGCTATGGAGGGCATACTGGCACAAGGGCTCTTAGCAGAGCTGAGACTAAACACAAGTCCTTCCATTCTGTGGATTTACTAAAGCCCTACCATGCTAAATCTCTAATCTAAAAGATCTCTCACCAAGATCTTCAGATCTTCCCCCAAAAGTAGTTCACAGAGTCAAAAAAAAAAAAAAAAAAAAAAAAAAACAGGATAATACCAGATACTTACATAATGGTATTTTTCATAACACACACACACACACACACACACTTCAGCTTAGGTTCACCCAGGCTGAAGGTGTTGACTTCTTTTCCCAGAAGAATCTCTGGTACAATCACAAAACTCATTCCTTTCAAACGTAGAGTTTCAGATGTGTCTTTTGTCTTGCTTAAATAATAATAGACCTGTTGTTCTCTGGCCTTGTGGAAAGCGTGAGGGAGCATCAGTTAAGAAGAGTGCTGAAGCTTGACGTGCTTTTGCCCTGTAGCCTGACGAGTCTGAGGCTTCTAACAGGAATGCCTGCTACCCATGGACCCTGCAAGCACCTCCTCATCCGTCTGAGTGACCGCTGCTAAGGAGCCTGCGTGGGAAGGAGCAGAAGCCAACTCAACTAAGCAAAAAATAATTTGTTCTAAGGACATAGTAATGTGTACAATAAACAGAAAAGCTGGACACTCTGGCTTTAGGAAATGTCAACTTATGTCACAGAATACTCCCAAATCTGGGAAATTGAAGCTGTCCATTATTTGCCTCACGCTGCTGTCAGTCAGCATTCTAGAGAGGACTTGAGCGCTCGTTGTGGGAGAGGGTCAGCTGGTCCCCTTGGGGAATTGCTCACGGAGCCTGTCAGAGTCAGTTGACTGGCTGTCCCTTCTCTTCTGTCCCCTAAAAGATCACTCACACAATAGGGCTCAAGGGTCTCAAATGCTGGAAAAACATTAAATATACCCCCAAATATAAATAAACCCAAATGTACAAGTATTTATCAAATTTCTACTTGTAGTACATAATTTCAATTCTTAATAAGAGTATATCACAGGACCATACTCACAGTCAGATGGACCCAGAGCATGGATAGAGATGGAAAGAAATCCTGGCCCTTTTTGGCATCTGTAGTGAGAACTTTGGCTTCTTTAAAAACAAAAACACAGAAATAGGAATGTGCTTTCATTTTAATCCCGAGTGTGAGATGTAGGACTGCTTCAGATCGTCCACAGCAGCTGACTGTGATTTGCCTCACCAAGGAGGGTGATTTTGCCAGTGGCATAAAGTTTATGTGATTGTGGGACATTTGGAACTCCGGGGACTTTTCAGAGGCTATATTGATGCTAGGCCCCAAGAGGCTGTTGGGCTGTTGTTTGGTTGCTGCTGGTCTCATGTGTGAAGAAAAAGAAGAAATTAGATATCCTAACAAGGAAGATCAAACTTGCCCCAAGGAACTCAGTGGCCCTGATCAGCAGGAAGTGGTATGCTGATCATTTGCCCCCTTTCCTTTCTGTTCTTTTTTCTTTGCTGTCTAGTGTTACAGGGTTGAGGGGACGGGGAAAGGTGGAGAAGGATGGAAAGAAAAAGAACCCACAAAGTAGCCAAAGCTCAGCTACGGTGTCCCAAGTATGGCTGAACAGCTTGTTAGTTATGTTGTTGTTGTTCTGGTTCTAACTTTTTATTGATTCTTTGTGAATTCACATCACACACACCCCATCCTGCTCATCTCGTTACACCCTCATATCCTCCCTTCACTCTTGCAACCCCCCACCCCAAAATAACACCACAACAACAAGCACAAACAAGCATAGAAAGCATCTCATCATGGAAGCTGTGGTGGGTCACAGTGCGTCTGTCTCTCTGTCCACACATCTTCACGTGCAAATGCTTATTGCAATGAGTCATTGGTCTGGTTCGAGATCTTTGGCTTCTGTGACGTCATCAATATCGGATCCTCACGGGGACTCCTCCCGCTTATCCTGTTATTGCTCTGTGTCATGGAGAGCCTGTGGCTTTGAAACAGCAGCACCAGCCTCTTTCACAGGTTCCAACTGTTCTCAGATGATACAGATTTTGGGGTGGGCCAGTTCAGAGCCCCAGATCTGAGCCAGAGTGACAGCTGAGCCCACTAGGAAAGTCAGCCCCTGGCTCTCCCTTAGCAGGGCGAGCTCTGCTCTAGCTAGACCACCCACCCAGTGCCCCCATTAGCAGGATGTAGGGTCAGCTCTCCTGCTTTCGTGCCCCTAGGGACCAGCTCTCCCACACCCACGCCACTGGACAGTAATGAAGTTATAACCAAAGGAGTAGGAAAGGGGTGCAGAGCAAGCAAAGCTATCCCCCTCCCCCAACACACACATTCATATTGCTCTTGGCCTTAATGCGGCCTGTCTCTGCACCTTGCAGGAACTGTAGGACTTTACTGAGAAAGCAACAATAACAACCTGTTATTGTTGAACATCAGATTTAAAAATCTGACTCAAAGGATACTTTCTATAAAGCTAGTGATGCCCCAGTGTGGGTTATAATCCCATGGGCATGCTTTCTCGCCACTGCTAGAGATTCAGTAAATTCATTAGACAGCAGGTATGTAGCCAAGAGGTATAAGAAAACGCCATGCTGTGACCATGGCACAGGACCCTGGCAACAGAAAAAGCAAAACAAGAAACAAAAGTAAAAGAAAAACAAGAAAAAGCAAACAAACAAAAAAGAAACAAAAGTGAAAGCCTTTCCCCACCACACTGCAGTGAGTCGTGCAGTGCCCCTTGACCCTCGTACTTCACCGGTTTAGGGACTTCACGTCTGGACCGTTTACCCTTACCCATTGCAGCCTCCTAGGACCTCGGGGGCAATGGACAGCTAGGTGCTTTGTCTTGTCCAAAGTGTGTTTGTGACTTTAACGTTACATAATGCCATAAGTTCTGGTCCTTTGTTGACAGTGGCTTCTTGGGTATCTGGTTATCTAAGTACAGACACTTGTGCTCTACAGAACCATTTTTGAGGTTTTATTCTTAATACTTATAGAACGATTTGGGCCTATGGAATCTTTCTCTTCCATTCTCCTCCTCCTGTTTGATTAATAATAATATAATTTAAAAGGAGCTTTCTTCCCTATTTCCTCCACTTCTTCTTCAAGAATTGTGAGGCGTCCCCCACCGACTGCACCCCTACACAAGAATACTGAAGTAATTAGACACATACATTTCCTATTACAATAACATCTACAAGCTACAGGCTAGAGATACTCTCTGTGTCTCTGCCTCCCTCCTTCTTCTCCTCACTCCCTCCTCCAAAACTGGCCTTATACGGATGCTGGGAACCTCAATAAGAATAATAAGCACTCCTTACCACTGAGCCACCTGTCCAGCTCCCATCTGCCTAACATTTTTTAGATAAGGCCACACGTCAACCTTGAAGTTAAGTGATTTGACTAGACTGACTGGCCCCTGAGAGCCAGGGATCTCCTGTCTCTGCGTCTCCAATACTGAAATTTTAAGCATCTACTGCTGAGCCCTGCTTTTGTTTTTTTTTTTTTTTTTTTTTACTTTTTATTGGTTCTTTGTGAATGTTACATCATTCATCCCAGCCCCACTCATCTCCCTGCCCCCTTGGTATCCACCCTCCACCCTTGTAACTCCCACCACCACCACAAAAGAAAATAAAATAGATAGGATAAAACAAAACCAAAAAAATCCTTATCCTGGAAGCTGTGTCTATCACAGTGTGTCACACAGTATACTCTTTTGTCCACACACGACTTTACTTGCAGATCTGCATTGCAATGAGTCACAGGTCTGGTTTGAGGCCTCTCTGGCTCCTGCTACACCATCAATACTGGATCCTCACCAGGTCTCCTCTCAGATCTCCTGCTGCCCTGTGTCATGGAGATCCTGCAGCTTTGGATCCGCAGAATTGGCCTCTTCACATGCTGCAGCAGTTCACAGATGGGGTAGATGTTGGGATGGGCCAACTCAAAACCTGGATCTGGGCCTGTGTAGTAGCCGAGTCAGTCAGTCCCCCAGCTCTCTCAACCCACTCCTTCAAGGACTGCTCTCCAGCACTGCCTGTTAGCTCACCCAATGCCACAGCCATCAAGGGGCAGGGCCAGCTCTCCGGCTCTCACATCCTCAGGCTGGCTTACATGCCCCCACGCCACCAGGGCCAGCTCTACTGTGCTGCTCAGGCAAGGGGCAGGGCCAGTTCTCCATGACTTAGAGAGTACCACACATTTTATGTGGATGCTAGAAATTCAAACTCAGCCTCATGTTTGCCTTGGTATTTTACCTACTGTACCATTTCCCCAGCCCCATGGGCCAGACATTTTTTTTTTTCATTTGTTTTTGTTTTTTGAGACAGGGTCTCTCTCTCCATGGCCCTGACTGTCTTGGAATTCACTAGGTAGACCAGGCTGGCCTTGAACTCATAGATAGCCACCTGCCTCTGCCCTTCTGAGTGCTGGAATTAAAGGCATGCACTACCATGCCAGGCCAGGCCAGCCATTCTTAAATTCATTGTCCTTAGTAAAACTCTTGAAAGTAGCCACATTATTGGTTGATGCTGGAGTTTATGGAGGACTGAGGAACATTCCCAGGATGGCTCAAAGTTGTCAGTAGAGCCCAATATGGGCTCAAGAACTCAGTCAGGCATTAGTATAAATCCCCCTTTAGATAGCCTTTCCCTTGTGACCTGTTTTCACCCAGGAGACCCTTGTATATATCTACTGCATGTGGTAGCAAGTCAGGGCCCATTGAATTGTTAAAAATTGTTTATTCTTTCTCTAAGATACTGTCTTGATATGTTCTCAAGTTTACCTTTTTGAAAGGTTTATTTATTATTTTATGTATGAGTGTTTTGCCTGCATGTATGTTTGTATATCACATGCGTGTCTGATGCTCTAAGAGGTCAAAAGTAGGCATCAGAGTCCCTGAAACTGGAGTTGTGACCGTTGTGAACTGCCATGTGAGTACTAAGAAATAAACCCAGGTCCTCTGCAGGAGCAGAAAATGCTCTTTAATCACTGAGTCATCAGCCTAGCCCCTATTATTTTTATTGCCACTTTCTATAAGATTGTCTCTTCTGATCTTGGTAAAAGAGAGTTTGACAAACAAATTATGCAATCCAAATCCATTTGAAAAGAATGGCCTGTTGCATACGTGAGATGTTTGGTTATTTTGTTGTTGCCAATATTGTTCGAAAACCAACTTGAGGAGAAGTGAGTTCTGTAACACAGGAGACAATCTGTAGCCTTGTCTTTCCAGCTTACAGGACGTACAGCCAACCTTCTTATCGGTGATATTGGGCCTCCACCAAGACTTCTGGAATTTCTTTACAAAACTATATTATAGCTTAACAAGGTCAGTAAGTGGAAATTATCAAGCCTCAGGATGTCCGTTCTCTCATCCCTAGGCATGCATGCACACGCATGTGACTCCATGTAAGAGCTCCCAGCTCTGCTTACTGTCCTTCCCACCACATCCCAGCAAAGTAACAGAATTAACTTTGATCAATCAAAATTCCCATCACTAAGGCTTAACCAATGAAAATATACATAGAAGAACTACATGTGAAGGCTGGGGTAAGGAGTTAATGGTGACATGCTTGCCAGGCAAGCATGAGGACCCGATGGCTACCCACACTTGTGTTGGATGGACGGATGCATGGATGCCAGCATGGTGGCACACACTTGTAATCCCAGTGCTGGGGACCTGGAGACAGGCAGATCCTGGGATTGGCTGGCCAGTCAGCCTTGCCTACCTGGTGAGCTCCCGGCCAGTGAAAGACTATTTCAAGAAAACAAGGGGGGATTGCACTTGGGTGATGGCTGAGATTGACCCCGTCTTCCACATGCACACACATAAGAAGCACTAGCTATGAAAAGGTTGGTAAGCACCAGCTCTTCAGGGGCATATACTGGTGATAGAACATTAGTGGGCTTAGGGTAAACCTGTACATGAGCGAGTCCTGTGTTATGGGCAAAGGTTCTGATGAGACTTGAAATCGTCATTTCATTCAGGTTTGGAGAACAAGGTCTAACCTCATAACCCAGGCTATCTCCCAGGCTATCTCCAAGCTCTTGGTGGTTTGACATTTGGTCAATGTGACATCCTCCTTGAGGGTTAGCTTGGTTTTCATTGCTTGCTCACATAACCAGGGGGATGAAGCCGGTGGTTGCTCCAATCCTCTGTACATGTGTTCTTTTTCTGTAATGTAACTGCTGTATGTAATTCACAGGTTGCGAAGGTGATAGTATAGTCTTAAATCCTGTGTGTACAAATGCTGGCTGAGCAATCCCAGGATTTATAATTGTCTTATGATTTCACTAAACTTAATTTTACCTGCTTACTCAAGAGAGAAGATACTATTAGAAATCGATACCACTGAACAATGTAAAGTCAGGATTCAGTTCTTTTAGTGTATACCGATTGGCCCTAGACTTGACTCACTTCCTGGAGCTTACCTCGGGTATCTAGAAATTCCTTGGAGTTCACAGATGCCCTGGGTTGCTACTGACACACATTCACCTTCACGTGGTAAAGAGGAGAGGGCCTGAGGGGGTGTAAGCACATGAGTGAGACTTGTTTGCAGACAGAGCATTCAATGCTGATGATTCACCTGCTCCGCTCATGGGCACCACAGTCAGGCAGCTGCTTCTGGGGATCCATCAGTGCTCTTCCAGGAAATGGTTTGCCTGGGTCCCAGTGCTGGTAGCTTCTGGGCATAAGAACTGTCTTCATTCCGCCAAGATGGAGGCTCTTTACCTCCTGTACGCTATACATTACCCCTTACAGTGTCTTCTCTGAAGTTCTCAATCCACAAAGCATGGTCCACTTATTCAGAATCTTTTACTCCTGTCTGTGATCCCCTACTGGGCAACTAAAATTGGTCCTATCAGCTATAGCAAGATGTTATAGCATGTCTCTGTGAACTAGAAAATGGACTTTATCTAAGATAGTAGGAGAAACTTAGAAAAGAAAATGCATATTAAGCCAGGGAACTAGTATGACCAGATTGAAGTTTACTTGTTAGAGGACAAGACAAAAAGATATGGAAATTGAGTATTGGATCATTATGGAAAACAGATCAAACAGAGGCTAAAGTTTGGAACTCAAGAGAAAAGACCAATCCCTGGCCATATGTAAGGATATGTACGCATTAGCAACTTGCTAGAATATTCCTGACCCATTGACAGACTTCAAAATCCGATGCCTGGTCAGCCAGTCTTAATAAGCAAAGAGAGAAACTGACAGGAAACCTGTGCAGAGCTGGCTCCTGTTTCTCCCAGTAAATTCAATGGGCATCTGCAAATAGATTTTCTGCATGATGGTAGAAATTACATTAATGAATTAGGTTAACAGCTGGGGGTGGCAAGATGTCTACTGTGTTCCAAATATAGACACTGTTAGTTCCCTGCACTCTCCACAGGCCTTATTTCCGCTTGGTCCCCAATGGGTCACTTCATCTTGTATAATCTTAATCTGGAAAGAATTCACTGCTTCCCTTTAGTTGGTGTCAGTAAAGATATTGGGAACCTCTTGGACCTTAGCAACCCTCCTGTAGTTCATACAGATAGGGAATCAGTCTTTCAATATGACCCTGCTTTAGCAGTCATTGAAATCATATTATACCAAAAGCAATTTTGAAGTAGCTAGTGGGAGAGTAATTAAACCAAATGCTGACTTAAAAAAAATAAATGGGGGCCTGGAGAGATGGCTTAGCGGTTAAGAGCACTGACTACTCCTCCAAAGGTCCTGAGTTCAAATCCCAGCAACCACATGGTGGCTCACAACCATCTGTAATGAGATCCTATGCCCTCTTCTGGTGTGTCTGAAGATAGCTGCAGTGTACTTACATATAATAAAGAAATAAATCTTTAAAAAATAAAATAAAATAAATGGAGTTGTGGGTGATAGTTAAATTTATATCCAAGAATATATTAGCTTTAGACTGGGGGGGGAGGGGGACTAACTGTGGCTTGTTCAACACAGGCTGTAGCCAAGCTGCCTCTTCTCTGTGAGGTCTACAGCCTAACTGCCACCCCCATCTCGCCTCAGGAGCACCGGCATTACAGGCGCGTGCTACTGAACTTGGGGCCTCAGAATTTGAACTCAGACCCCCACACTTGTGCAGCAGACAGATTACTCGATGAGCCATCTTGAGTTTTTATATAAGCATTATCATATTGTTGTTTTGAGGTTTTTGTTTTTGTTATTTTTTAATCTTGCTTTTATTTCATGAAACATCCGCCTTCAAGGGTTATGAAACATCACACCTTACCTAATGTTTTCAGACACATAGTTACTTTTTAAATGAAAAATATTCTTCCGTTAGTAATGGAAGAGCAGCCACTGACTGTCATGCTCTTGGCTTATCAGGGAGGAATTGATATTTTCTTAAATCCATGGAAGGAAAACTGAGACACTTGCATTGACCTCGCATAGAGCATTGTTTCCATGGTGACGTGGCCTTCCATTTTAAGGGTTCAGCAGTTTACAGAATCTTTTTCTGTTGTTGAAATGTTTATTGTTTATAGTTTTTCAGTCATCTAAACATTGCCATGATAAACATCCCCTCTGTACATTGTGACAAACTTGGCTTGTTAGTCTCTCGGGTGAATTCATGTAAGAATTCTTGAGTCATTTAATAAAAAAAAAAGGGTGTGTGTGTGTGTGTGTGTGTGTGTGTGTGTGTGTGTGTGTGTGTTGAGGGCTACAGATGGAGCCCAGTGGTAGTATGTCTAGCATGAATGAGAATTTGAGTTCATTTCTCAGCACTAAAATAAATTGTGGGCTGGAGAGATGGCTCAGAGGTTAAGAGCACTGACTGCTCTTCTGGAGGTCCTGAATTCAAATCCCAGCAACTACATGGTGGCTCACAACCATCTGTAATGAGATCAGATGCCCCCTTCTGGTGTGTCTGAAGACAGCTACAGTGTACTTACATAAAATAAATCTTTGAAAAAATAAAAATAAAAAAAATAACTTGCACATTAAGTCTAATGCTTCAGTTCCTAACATCTAGAACTTTAAATAACTTGGTTTTGAAGAGGAATTTATTATAAGAAAATAATCTTCAATAGAGACAAAAGCCCTTTCTTCTCCCGCCCCCTCTTTTCATTTTAACTTTTGTCTCAGGAGATGAAGAGGACTATTTTGGGGACAAGGTTTCCAACAGAAGGGAATCTCTTGGCAAGAGTATAAACAGCTTTGGCAGAAAGCCACCCTCCAAAGGGACAGGACTCAGCTTGTCTTTAGCCAGTGAGTAAGGATGGGCTCAAAGCAGAAGGGATGTCCCTGGGCACAGCGATGGCCAGCAGGGGACTGTGTAGGTGGAGATGCTGCTTCACAGGGAGCAGCCACATTGCCACTCCTGTGAGTTAGGAAACTGCTTCAAAGAAGTTCCCATTGTCTCTTACAGGAAGCCACAATGTTCCCCTTATCCTTCATTAGAAACAGTCATGATTAATAAATGCATAGGGTAAGCTTAGGTTGTTCCTTCCCTGACTCCCTCTCCCCCCAGTAAATAAACCAATTCTATGTCTACCAAAGTGCATCTGAAGGAGAGGCTCTGCAGTGTACATATACAGGGAGTGTTTTCTGCTCGTTATATTCTGGGACAGCTCTGGCTAGGTGTGTATGCATACCATAGTTGTCTTGCCTTTTCAAAAAGAGAAATGGTAGGTGTGTGTGTGTGTGTCCCTAAGTACTGTTCATCTTTTATTTTATTATATGTATTTATAGTGAGAGTTCTGAGATTTGAACTCAGATATTTGAGCTTACAAGGCTCTGTTACTGAGACCTTCCCCAGCTTAAAAAAATACCCCCTCGCCCCCCAAGACAGGACCTTTCCTTGTAGTCCTGGCTCGCTGGAGTCACAGATATGTGCCGCCATGCCTGGCTTTCAAATGACCCTTTCAAGTAAGGAAATTGCTATCAGCTTGAATAGATTTCTTGGAAGAATGGAGAACAAGTCAGCCATCCCTTCCACATGTAATTATGTGTGCAGTTGTGTGCAGCATTGCTGGTTCAGTGCGGTTGGATGTCATATGCATGAAGGATTAGTGAGACAGTCATAAAGCTCAGTGTCTGTTTCTAGTTGATCCCAAATCCCAAATGACTGGCATCACACACACACACACACACACACACACACACACACCTAGAAAAATAGAGCTACACCATATCAAAGCTTCTTCCCTCATCCAGGCAGTAAACAGATAAGTATTTGCTAAAAAGCCTGTGGCCCGCTTCCCTTCCCACAACTTCTTTATACACTTAGGGACTTATATGCTACACAAGTTTGGATCATTCTCTTATTAAAACCCAAATCTTTTATTTCCTTCCTCTAAGGCCCTGTTAGGGAAGAATTTTTTTTTAATGACCTCTGAAAACTAGACATGGAAATTTTAGAGAAAATATAGAGATTATATCAGGAGCACTTCCTCATTACTACAAACTTGGAACCATTGCAATGGCTAGGTATTATTATTCCACTGGGTGCTTAAGTAAACTTACATCACCAGTTTACTTCACTAAGGCAGTGGGGACCAGGCAAATGGAGCCTAAACTTGAAGCAGAATAAGTCTCACGTACTAGCCAACTTTACTCAGAGCATCAGACAATTTATACTCTGAGGGTTAAGAAAGGTCACATGAGTAAAGTTCTCATGAGTACAAGCAGTGTATAATCATAAGAACAAGATGCATATGGCAGAAATATGTTTTCCCATAGATGCAAATGACTAACAACAGCTGAAGAAACTCCCTCCTATCTGCTACACCTGGGGGAGCATAAATACACACACAGCCCAAGAACAATTCAATATTTTGGAAGAACTGAGGTCATAAGACTCTTATCTTGTTTTCTTGGAGTTTCCTCACCAAGCACTCAGAATTTCCCTCACATGACTCTGTTTTTTGTACCATGCGTGGACGATCACCAAAGTGTTTGTGTGTATGAGTTTATTACATGCACATTAAGGGCACTCACTGTCTTAGTCAGAGTTTCTATTCCTGCACAAACATCATGACCAAGAAGCAAGTTGGGGAGGAAAGGGTTTGTTCATCTTATACTTCCACACTGCTGTTCATCGCCAAAGGAAGTCAAGACTCAGGAGCTGATGCAATGGCCATGGGGGGATGCTACTTACTGGCTTGCTTCCCCTGGCTTGCTCAGCTTGCTTTCTTATAGAACCCAAGGCCACCAGTCCAGGGATGGCACCACCCACAATGGACTGGCCCCTCCCACCCTTGATCACTAATTGAGAAAATGCCCCACAGCTGGTCTCATGGAGGTATTTCCTCACCTAAAGCTCCTCCTTTCTCTGTGGAGTTTCCTAACTCCAGCTTGTGTCAAGTTGACACAGAAAACCAGCCAGTACACTCACATTTTATCATCCATACTTATTGATCATGTCTAGGCCATAATTATTTTAAGGATAAGTAGTTATCATATTATGACTGATAGAATCTAGGGAATTTTTTTAAGAATATAGTTATTCTTTAAAGAGTCTGTTTGTATCATTTCACATAGAAGAGTCATTTCAATGGTTTTTTTTCCCATTTCAATGTTTCTAAATTAAGGACACACACCTTAGAGCTACGTGCAGAAACCGTCTGTTTCACGTAATAGTGCATCTGCTTTGACAAAGCCATTATGGCTCCCCTAGTATGCCACTTGCAAAATCATGAGACTTGTGTGCAGACAAGGAACTATGCGCTCAAGACACGTAATGCAGTGCTTTGGGAAATCAGTGGGTTGGAGGTAAAATTCTAGAAACCTTTGCCTCCCCTGTTTCAATTTCCCGTAACTCTCAGGTCCTCCAGGGAAGCTCCTCATGTCTTTTCCTCTTCCTTTCAGACAATTCCTCTTCCCTCCAGGAAGATGAAGAAGTAGAAATGGAGGCCGTCGGTTGGTGGGCAGGCAGCCCAGCCGTGAACGGGCATCCCTCCGCTCCACCAGGAACCACAGCTCGGTTCCCCAGCTGGGTCACTTTTGAAGACAATGACGTCAGCTGCCCTTCACCGCCAGTCCCCTCTCCGAAGAAGCCAAATTCCCCATCTGTTGCAACTGCCATCCCAGATGTTCCTTTCAACTCAACTGGGTCATTTAAGAGGGACCGTCCCAAGAGCACGTTGATGAACTTATCCAAAGTTCAAAAGCTGGACATTTCCTCCTTAAACCGTCCACCGTCTGTAATCGAGGCCCCGCCCTGGAGGGCCACCAATCCTTTCCTGAATGAGACTCTGCAGGACGTTCAACCCTCGCCCATCAACCCGTTCAGTGCTTTCTTTGAAGAGCAGGAACGGCGCTCACAAAACAGTTCCATTTCCAGTACCACCTGCAAAAGCCAAAGAGACTCTCTGATTGTCATCTACCAGGATGCCATCAGCTTTGACGATTCAGGCAAAAGCCAGCCCCACCCCGATGCTATTGAAAAGCTCAAGCAACTCCAAATCGACGATCCTGATCCTGTTGGCAACACAGCCCTGCCCGACGACGACCCCGCCGCCTCAGTTGAACTGGATGCTCCCTCGTCTGCCTCAGCACACTCTCGGCACAGGGATGGATGGCCAATGATGCTGAGAATCCCGGAGAAGAAAAACATCATGTCCTCCAGGCACTGGGGACCGATCTACATCAAACTGACAGACAGCGGTTACCTGCAGCTGTATTACGAGCAAGGCCTAGAAAAGCCATTCCGGGAATTCAAGCTGGAGATCTGCCACGAGGTGTCGGAACCCCGGCTCCAAAACTATGACGAGAACGGGAGGATCCACAGCTTGAGGATAGACCGGGTCACTTACAAGGAGAAGAAGAAATACCAGCCCAAACCTGCTGTGGCCCATGCAGCTGAACGGGAACAGGTAATTAAACTGGGCACCACCAACTACGACGACTTCCTGAGCTTCATCCACGCAGTCCAGGACCGTCTCATGGATTTACCAGTGCTGTCAATGGACCTGAGCACGGTCGGCTTAAACTACCTCGAAGAGGAGATCACGGTGGATGTCAGAGATGAATTCTCTGGCACAGTAAGCAAAGGAGACAACCAGATCCTACAGCACCATGTCTTGACACGGATCCACATACTGAGTTTCCTGTCTGGGCTCGCTGAGTGCCGCTTGGGCCTCAATGACATCCTTATCAAAGGGAACGAAATCGTCTCCCGGCAGGACATCATGCCCACCACCACCACCAAGTGGATCAGGCTCCATGAGTGCCGATTCCACGGGTGCGTGGACGAGGACGTGTTTACCAGTTCCCGGGTTATCCTGTTCAACCCTTTGGATGCTTGCCGGTTTGAGCTAATGCGGTTTAGGACAGTGTTTGCCGAGAAGACCTTGCCCTTCACACTCAGGACAGCGGCGAGCATTAATGGGGCGGAAGTGGAGGTGCAGAGCTGGCTGAGGATGTCTCCCGGCTTCTCTTCTAACCGCGACCCTCTCACTCAGGTTCCCTGTGAGAACGTAATGGTCCGCTACCCAGTGCCCAGTGAGTGGGTGAAAAACTTCCGCAGGGAAAGCGTTCTAGGGGAAAAGTCTTTGAAAGCCAAAGTGAACCGGGGGGCAAGTTTTGGCTCTGCAGGTGTCTCTGGCTCTGAGCCCGTCATGAGAGTAACTCTGGGAACAGCCAAGTATGAGCACGCCTTCAACTCCATTGTGTGGAGGATAAACCGGCTGCCAGACAAGAACTCAGGTAAGTAGGGATTCTCAACTCTGGATGCAACCCCTGAGACTGCTTAAGAGGTGGCGTCCACCTTCTGTAGCCCGATAGGCCTGTGTGTAGCATTGGGTTATGTTGGTGGTAGGGAGGGGGGGGACAAAAGGAGACTAGAAAAGTCTCTGTATAGTAATAACCTGTTCCCGGCCTTACCATTCTCATCTCCTGAGCAGCTAAATAGCTATCCAGGGCAGCTTCTGAAGTGCATGCGTGTGTTCGTGTTCCTGTGTGGTGTGTGTATGTGTGTACAAATGTACGTGTGGAGACTGGAGACGATCATCAGAATCATCCCTAGTGTGCTGGCCACCCTGTTTGAGAAAAAGATTCTCTCCGCTGGCCTGGAACTCAGTTTGCCAATTCGGCTCAATTGCCTGCCCAGTAAGGAAGTGATCTACTTGTCTTTCTTCCCCTCCTCGTGGTTTGTGTGTTTTGTTGTTTTAATTATTTTACTATTTTATGTGTGGGCTTTTGGGCTGTGTGTATGTCTGTGGACTGTGTGCATGCATTGCCTGCAACAGCCAGAAGCTGGTTTCAGATCCCATGGAACTGAAATTACAGAGGCTTGTGGCTCATCATGTGGGCGGTGGGAATCGAACCCAGGTTCTCTGCCAGAGCAGCCTCTGAGCCATGGCTCTAACCCATCCCAGCCCCGGGATTACCTGCAGGCACCATCACCTGACATCGCATTCAGGTCCTTGTGTAAGCATCTTGTTGAACCATCAACAAGTTCTGTTGAAGTTTTGTACTTCTAGAACTCATTGAAGTATCAGTGCTAGAAGCAATTATTAGTATTAGCGCTAGAGGCAATTCATTCCCAGATCCCAGAGCGTGTGGGTTCTGAAGAGGAATCTTTCTGACCATCCCCTTAATGATTGTGAAAGAGCCGGTGTATATCCAGTCATATGCACAGGATACGTGAGAACCGAGCCTTCCGCAGCCAGCTACTGTCGGTCATAATATCTCAGACCCAGAGTTTGGTTTGGGGACTCATGATGGAAAAGAGATTAAATAGCCAGGACATGAAGGTCCAGAGGGCTGAGGTTCCAGCAGACGGAAGTAAAGAGTGTTTGATTTAAACAAACAGACTCCCCAGCCCAGCTGTCCTGCTCACAGCCAGAGGTTGTGCTACTGTGTCTGGGGGAGTTCAGAAGGGAGTTACTTACTAGCAAGCCTTCCTAACTGACAAAACAAGGCAGCAGTAACAGCTTTATTTTTGGAGTATGTCGGAGTGACCTCAGTGACCCGCAAAAAGCCTGTGATCCCACAAGCCCTTAAACCACTTCTCCTGTCTGCAATAAACCATGCCCATCTGTTAAGGAAAGTGGATTAGCTAGTTAGAGAAAAAGGAGAAAAAAAAATATTGGCTTGGAAACTGCCTGTGCCTTCTTACACTACCACTGCTAAAGCATCGTTGTGTATTCTTGTGTTCTGCTACAAGTGTGGATTGGTTGCATTAGCCTATCATGAGTGGAATTTGATGAGATAATAAGAATCTACTCAACTCCCGAGACTGCCCTGGAGTAGGCAAACACCCGGCCTTCTGTGTCAGACACTGGGTGTGGCGATGCAAGCCAAAGAGACAGTCAGACCTCCGTGCTGGCGGCTGGGGCGGCCACCCTCTGCTTCTACACTGGTTTTTAAAACAGTCTTCCACCCTGCTGGAGCTTTCTCCATTCTCGCGAGCTCAGCACTGAGTTCTCCCGTGCTGCCTTGGCCACTGGGGCCCATCTCACCTGACAATGGAAGTGAGAAGCCCTGAATTCTCCCTGGCACAAAAGCCCCAGGAAGAGAAAACTGAAAGAACTGGGCTTTCATGCTGGGACCTTAGATGAGAGGCTAAGACCTGTTGGATAACATACCTCACCTGAAGTCGCAAAAGCACATCCAAAGGTCTCTGCTTAACACCACAGGTCCTCTTTATAGATGAAGCTGAAGAGATGCACACCTCAAATAATCTGCACCCTGGAAACAAAGATTTGTAGTTTCCCAATGTGTGCATATAATCTCGAAGTGACTTAAAATACTCAAAAGTACTGT